>NC_054387.1:74426384-75626384 GCF_017654675.1 Xenopus laevis | reverse complement strand
TATTCATATCGGTCAATACAGAGAGTGGAGTGTCAGGGCACAGAAACATGATACAGGACAGAGTCAGGTTGGTTTATCTGGTGCTGGGAAGAGATTGCTAATGGATTATGGGAAGACAGGTGAGGGTTATAGAAGGCACACATAGTCTCTTATTAATGACTGAATGTATCCAACATGACAGAGAATAATGTTCTGTGTGTGTAACATGGTTGAAGTTCAGCAGTCCATAAACACATAAGTGGCTGATCAGGCTGTGCAAGTGTAGAAACATGTACATCAGGGAGGCCAACACACAGTAAGTGCCAATTGACTCAAAGTCAGGTAAAAAACATATATTTAGTTAAGCATATGAAGCTATTAATTAAGTACCGATTATATAAGTACAAAAATGTGTCACTACTGCAAAAAGAAAGAAAAACAATAATAAATGTGTATTACGTTTTATTTTGGTTGGACTCAAAAATGTCTTGAAGATCATAGGGTAAGCAGTGACACAGAAATTATAGAGTTGTATACATATCAATTTTTTTCTGCATTAATGAAACTGTCCCTTGTATTTGATTCCAATTAAGATTCTAAAGATTCCAATTAAGATCCTTCCAATTAATCCTTATTGGAGGCAAAACCATCCTATTGGGTTTAATTCATATTTAAATTATTTTTTAGTAGACGTATTGGTATGGAGATCCAAATTACGGCAAGACCCCCTATCTGAAAAACCCAAGCATTCTGGATAACAGGTCCCATAGCTGTATGCATGTTGGATGTAGAAGGATTTGTTATTATTAGGAATGGATAATGAATCAATGGCAAATGTATGGGGGAGTGTGATAGCTCTGCTACAGGCATAACATTGCTGCTTGTTATTGTGTTCTCATTCACAGCACCTTTTTATCAGATCCTACCTGTTCCTAAATAGTATACTTTATGTCTGATCTGTTATCACAATGGGCTGAGGTGTCAGATAAAGCGAAAAGGAGTTCACATGGGCCCAAACTGCTATATGTATTATGTTGGTCCCTTCTCTAGTCTGTACTAACTACAGACCTCAGAAGCAGGCCATACACTCGCTACAGATTCTGGGGAATAAAGCGAAATATTGATCTAAATATAATCTAATTATTTTCATTAAAGGTGGGAACAGTGTAACTAGCCAGTGCCCCTTGAATCTGTCACTAATGATATACTTAAAAGGAAAGAAATCAATCTTTTAGTTTAGTGTATCTCAATGGATTTGCACCAACAAGCAGAAAATGAAGATGAATTGCGGCATAAAATAATTGGCAATCAAGCAGATGTCATGAAAGTAACAATACTCCTTATCTCCTTGAATCAAAGATGAACTGTATAAAAGTTGTGGCACATAGGTGAGGAACAGTCATTATGTGTAGCTATTATAATAGCTATGTATTTCTCCATAATTAAAACATAATGGGGTGACTGTTCCTATATTACCTACTATGGCTGACTATGTTTTCATGTAAATCCCATTTTGTGAGTTTAGGGAATCCAACTAAATGTAGACTCACAAAAGGGTCCTAAAACCTCAAGCTGGGAGTGACAAGCAGCCAAACATTTAATGCAGAATGCTTAGGACCTGGAGCTTCTTTTGGAGTGCCATGCTTTAAGGGGACTACTGTATCTATGTGTATATATATATATATATATATATATATATATATATATATATATATATATATATATATAGATATATATATATATATATATATATGATATATGGATTTATGCTATGCTAATAGATCCTAAAGCTACAGTATGAACAAGTATATACTGTAGATATATCTGCCTCCTTAGTCTGAGAGTTTATTAATGAAAGTGTAAACAGACAGAGGAGAAATCAACAGCTCTGACTCTATCTACACTTTGTTAAATATGCTGCCTTGTGTTTTCTATGATTTCTATTATTCTATGATAAGGGCAATGGAAGACAAATCTCCTCCAAATGCTTTCCCATCGGTGATAACATGGAAAAACATATGTGTTACTTTTGCTTTCTAAAGTTGCCGGAAGTTGCCTCACGAGGATACATTGCTGATTCATTTTACTTTTGAGACTATACTGGGGTATACTGGGATTTGTAACTTAGTAACATCTACTAAGGAGCAGTGTTTACATTCCCTTCAAAGCTTATAAATCATGAGGGGTCATTTACAATGCCCCACGCAGTGTGCAAAGTGCAAAAAAGAGCAGCATGCACTCTTTTTTTTTGCCACATTGTGCTCTGTTTTGGAATGTAGAGACTCATGGACTGTGTTAGATAGTGCTCGATTCAATAGAGGTACAATTCACAGGCACAAGGTATGGAGCAGCAGGAGGCATTACCCACATCTGGGCCCTATTCTTATCACCTGCACTAAAGCATTAAGTACAGGACTGGCCTACATCTCTTCACTGCTGCATTCTGCACAGCTCTGGATTTTTCCATCTGGTGCTTGGTGCAGAGAGCATCAGACCCCTTGGGATACGTGCTTCCCAATTGAGCATATTGGGCAATGTGAATGGTTGTTTTGCTTTACTTATATAGTGCTATGGGAAGTATCACCGCAAAAAGTTGATCTAATGTTCCTTTCACAATCACAAAGTTAGGTCCATGTAATCAGTGACAATTAAGCTTCTCCATATGTTTTTGGAGTGTGTTAGTAAACCAGAACAGGTAGAAGAAAACAATGCAGGCATGGGACGGACATAAAAAACTCATTGCAGATGGTGGTCAGGTCAGAATCTAACTCAAGACCCCTTTTCCGGTGTCCACTCTGGCCTGTGGATGGCTAAGGGGTACACAACAGGTAACTTTATTTCCCTTGTATACACTCATAAGGAATTAAAGTTTTCTGTACTAACTCCTGTGCAAGAAAGATTGTGTTAGCCATTCATCTGACATTGCTGTCTCAAAATACAGTTGATGTTGATCACATACTCAACGGTGTTTTAGGAATAAGCACTGTTTCTCCACAATAGAAGAGGTATTTTTCCACTACACCGTTTGCATATAAAAATGGCAAACTTTGTTTTGAAATCATGCAGTGCTCCATGGTACAAAAGGTGTGATAATTGTCTATTGAAATGGGGTGGCTTCGTGGGACATGGTGATCCATCTGAGTCAAATGTCTAGAGCCATACGAAGCTTGCTCCATCTGTAGTGCTTACTGTATCTTTGGCTGGTTTCCAAAATGCCCGTTCATCTTGAAGCCCATGATATGCAGCAGAAAAGACACATTGTTCCTTTATAACTGCTCATCCTGTTGTGCTGAAGAATGAAATTCCACCTTTAAAACTATTTCACATTTACTTGGGTCATTTCCTTTAATGGTTTCATTTAAAAATTTATAGCAAAATTCAAACGAGAAGCCGAGAACAAATTGTAAAACATTAACCCAAATGGTCACAGATTAGGATATTAATGACAATATGTACTGTGTGCACTTAAAGCTGCTCTTCATGCTCCTTTCCAGACTATTTCATTTCTGGAGCTTGAAAATAGATTTTTAATTAACATGAATGTTGTACTCACAGTGTCTTTGTATTTAAAACTAGCATTAAGTTTAAAGGGAACAGCTAGATAAGATATCTTGTTTGCATAAGGAGGGAATGCAAACTGATTTCCTTGTACTTCATTTGTTGGGCCCTGGAGGCCATGACTACATGCAGTTTGGACACACGCAGGCCAATAAAAGCTGCACACTCAGCTCCCTCAAATTGAATCACTAGGTTACTGCCCTGTGTATGGGGTGATATCTATTGGGCAGGTCTGTGATCCAATATGATCACTAAGAAGTTAACAAAACTGTCACACAGTCATAGCTGAGCTATGAGGCTTCTGACACATGGTGTGTTTTCCCAGCACAGAAACATGAAACCTGCTGAATTCTATGGATCCAGGATGCCATGTGTTTCAGTGTGCACTGACAGGCTAATGCCAGGGTGGAGGCCATCAGATTGTGTAGATATGTGTAGATATGCCAGCAGAAAACAATGCACCATTTACCAGTAGCCTTGGTGTAAAAACAACTGCATAGACCATTCTTATCACTCAGTCAGCCTCAGAATGTTCAGCAATGCCGCGTTCAGGAGGCAAGGGAGATGCGTGGAACATGGGCCCCTGGCACTTCTCTTACCTGCACAGGATTCAGAAAGTGCAAGGCCAGATGCCCAGAGAACATGGCTGCCAGATGTTAATACAGGGCTTCTTTGCACCTGTCAGTGGAGTAAAGCAAATCGTTTTTGTAAAACAAACAATTTTATTTTATTACAAATCAATGCCATTACACTGGCACCATGATTTAGCACCTTTGGGCTATTTTGGCTGCAATCTAAGACCATGCATAGTTAGAGACCTCATATAAATACTGTAACTGCAAACCAACATGGCTTTGTTTGAATATTTGAAAGTTAAAGGGTTAGTAAACCCTGCTCACTGCACAGCTCAACCAAACTTTGTTGCTGAACTATAAATTCCAGAATAATGTAACATATACTAAAGGTTGAAGCATGCTGGGAGCTGTAGTCAACAACATCTGGGTTGTATTCTTAAAGCAATATTGCATAATAATTTTTTTCCAAAACAGTTCCCCAAATCTCTACAGCCAGTGACTGTTTAAGGGTTAGTTTACACGAGGAGATTCGGGGAGATTTAGTCGCCTGGCGACTACACGCCTCTTCTTCAGGGCGACTATCTCCCCGAACTGCCTCCACGTCTCTTCCCATCCACTATAATGAAAAGTCGCCTGCACTAAAGCACATGCGGTGCTTCGTTTTCCGAAGTTGCCCGAATGAACTAACTCTTAGGGGCCGATTCACTAAATTCGAGTGAAGGATTCGAAGTAAAAAAACTTTCAATTTCGAAGTATTTTTTGGGCTTTTTCGACCTTCGACTACGACTACGACTTCGAATCGAAGGATTCGAACTAAAAATCTTTCGACTATTCGACCATTCGATAGTCGAAGTACTGTCTCTTTAAAAAAAACTTCGACCCCCTAGTTCGGCAGCTAAAAGCTACCGAAGTCAATGTTAGCCTATGGGGAAGGTCCCCATAGGCTTTCCTAAGTTTTTTGATCGAAGGATATTCCTTCGATCGTTGGATTTAAATCGAAGGATTTAATCGTTCGATCGAAGGAATAATCCTTTGATCGTACGATCGCAGAATTTGCGCTAAATCCTTCGACTTCGATTTTTCGAAGTCGAAGGATTTCAATTCCTAGTCGAATATCGAGGGTTAATTAACCCTCGATATTCGACCCTTAATGAATCAGCCCCTTTGTATGCAAAAAATCCTCCAATGAGAATCCCAGCTGATCTGTGTAAATCTGGTTCCATGTTCTTTGTTCCTGTAGTTGGAGTTGGAAGCTTTAAGCACAGTTTTCCAGCTTTGAACAACTCTGTCCTTTATCCCCATGTCTGATTCCAGTGTAATATAATGAAGAAAAATAAAAGACATAAGTATCTCTATATGTAGGATAACAGCAAGATGCCTGAATGGTGCTGGGATTCAACATTCTTATTTGTCAGTTCTTTTGCATTAATAATGATGTTTTTGATCAGTAGAATTCTCATTGTAGAATGTTCTTGCATCTTTGATATTAATTTTTCAGTCTGTCATTCAAACAACCACCTAGTTTCTAGGGTAAATGGAGCCCTAACAACCAGATATCGGGCAGCTGCAAATCACCTTTATATACTGCTGTCTACATTATACTGGAAGTTAATTTCTAGATAATTTGCCCTTTTAAGCACAAGAAAATGTTCTCCAAAATCGCCTTCAAAAACCATTTAGAACTCTCTTTGCGTGAGCAGACGGCAACAGCCTGTTTAGCTTTGAATTGACATGTTACATTTTTTTGCTTTTTATCTCATATAAAAATATTTAATCATGTGGAATGAAACAAACTAGATATTTTTTGTTGAAAGGCAGAGTAAAGTACTGCCTGCCAGAAATACATTTATTTTTCCGACTATTTCTTCTATAATCAGGTAAACAAAAAAATTAACCACAATCAAATGAAGGTAGTTCTCTGCATGGAGGTGGTTAGAGTTGTACAGTAGGTCTGTCTGCAATGTAAAGTGCTCCATTGTGAAAGATAATGAATGACTGATTTGAAGTCTAGACTAGTTTTTTAGGGTTGGTTAAATCACATTACATTTTGCAGAGTCTTCATAAAGGATTCAGGGGCAAAAAATCAGCTTTATATGGTTTAATGGTGGTCTGTTAAAGAGATACTGACACTATTTTAAAATGTATACTTTGCTGTTCTTTGGATCTATTATCCTCGGATGGCAGTTTTTTTTTTTTTAAATAATCCTATTTTTGAGGCTACAACCCCCTGAATATCTAGGCTTTGTCTGAATGTCTGAGCAGGGTTGGACTGGAATGAGAGAAAATCCAATAGGCTCTGCCACCCACAGATTTGGGGATCTCTTGACAGTGCAAGTTTTTGCTTGGGGAGGCACACAATAGGGTGGTGTGCGTGGTGGGTGGGAAGGTTTGAGATGGGGGGGGCTCTAAGGTGGTGGCCTCCAGGTCTGGACTGAAATTCAAAATAGGCCCTGGCATTTACCCAGGTAAGTACACAGAAGCCCAAACAGCCCCTCACAGGCCCAATAAATAGTGGCTGTCTATGGCATTTTACAGCAGCCTCTCTAGCATTTACCAGAATCCACAAATTGTGCAATGGGCTCTTGACAACCCAGTCTGACACTGGGCTTGAGGCATTGAAAAGCACTAAAAGATGAGTTGTTTTGGCTTTTCTCCATGGAAGGGTGCTGCTGCCTACCTTCTTTTGCTCACACTAGTGGGTGGTCTTCTTTAGCTTCAAAAATAGAGCCATCTGAAAAATGTGAATACTCAATATACTGAGTCCTATCAATGGCATCAGTTGTGAATATGAAGAATAAGTAGACCAATCGGCTGTGGCTGGAATGGCAGCAAGAGTGATCCTTGCACTTATTTACAGTTGAGCTGTAGGCCAATGTGTCCGAAGTACTTAGTATCTGGTGTATGGACAGGGTATCCTGTAACCTGTTAAAAAATCATTGTTAAGGGTCCCAACTGCACAAACAGGCCCTGTTTATATTTCTGTTCTCTTTTGAATTATCACATTGGAGTTTTATACAATGTCGTCGATCCTCTAGGATAACGTGGAGGAAACCAAGATTATTATACACTTTCCCTGCTCTCCACATACAATTTTTATTAATATTTGGCTCTTCCCTGTGTATTTTATTACTGTAAAAAAAAAAAGAAGAAGAAGAAAAAGATGATCAAAGTCTGTCATTGGGGGATTCCCTGTAACCCCTTCCTAACACAAAAGTGAATACCCGTCATATGAGATTCAGCCGGTTCCAATCACCTTTCAGCAGCCATACACATTAGGCCTTCCATCTAATGTACACATTGTATACTGATGTGGCTGACTTGCACAGAAACTTTAATTCATACAGTCTCATCTTCCTTCTTCTTTTTGCAATAACATAAATAGTGTTTGTAGAAAACAAATATGGATTAAACAGCAGGCCTCATTAAAAGCAGATTTTATCTGTTAGCGTTTGTCTTTGAAGGAGTGGCGCAGCATCATAATGTTTTAATCATATGCTTATTCATAATGGGGCTTTAAATTGAACCAGAGTTAGTTAGCTTACTTATCCAAGTACCCAACTGTACTACATCTGAGAGATCTGCTATCCATGTGGGTAAAATATATATCAAAGTTTACTTAATGCAGTCTCTAAAACATGCATCTTTTATGGTATTTCAAATGCCAGTTGTCATTAACCCTTACCGCAGAACAGGATAGATATGTTCCAGTGGAGGATTTTATAAAGCATGAGGGATAGAATGATGAGAATCTAAGGGATTGAAAGATTAGAATGGCTAGAAATCATGGGATAGAATGATTAAAATGCCTTGCATAGAATGATAAGAATACATGGGAAAAAGTGGTTAGAATGATTTATTTTCCCATGGGTTTCCCACTGGGTTCTTCTTTTTAAAATCTAAATATGAATTATCCATAATAATAATTAACAGTTAAAGGATATGTAAAATGGTTATGGCTGTGTGGAATGCATTACAGAACTAGAAACAAGAACATTTGTATACCCTTCCACAAAGGCTTAAAGGGATATTGTCATGGGAAAAAACATTTTTTTCAAAATGAATCAGTTAATAGTGCTGCTCCAGCAGAATTTTGCCCTGAAATTAATTTCTCAAAAGAGCAAACAGATTTTTTATATTCAATTTTGAAATCTAACATGGGGCTAGACATATTGTCAATTTCCCAGCTGCCCCAAGTCATGTGACTTTTGCTCTGATAAACTTCAATCACTCTTTACTGCTGTACTGCAAGTTGGAGTGATATCACCCCCTCCCTTTTCCCCCCCAGCAGCCAAACAAAAGAACAATGGGAAGGTAACCAGATAACAGCTCCCTAACACAAGATAACAGCTGCCTGGTAGATCTAAGAACAACACTCAATAGTAAAAACCCATGTCTCACTGAGACACGTTCAGTTACATTGAGAAGGAAAAACAGCAGCCTGCTAGAAAGCATTTCTCTCCTAAAGTGCAGGCACAAGTCACATGACCAGGGGCAGCTGGGAAATTGACAAAATGTCTAGCCCCATGTCAGATTTCAAAAATGAATATAAAAAAATCAGTTTGCTCTTTTGAGGAATGGATTTCAGTGCAGAATTCTGCTGGAGTCGTACTATTAACTGATGTATTTTGGAAAAAAAACATGTTTTCCGATGACAGGATCCCTTTAAACTTGGACCTGTAAGTGACAAAAGGAGAGAATAAACATTGCCTAGGAACTACATCTACCACCATTCCCAAAAACATTTCTGGTTAATTCTGGGAGTTGTAGTTTACATCTGCAAGGCTCCCCTGGCCTAAAACACAGATATACAGAGCTAGCTATACCAAACATTGCTTGCTCAAGGCTCCTGGGAGCCAAAATTTTGCTGGGGGGTATATGGACATCAACCTGGGGAAAGCTTCCGGTGTAGCTACAAGCTGGTGCTGAATGGTTTAAATGACCAACTTGGGAAGTCTGTATAGAGCTGAATTATAAATGATAGAACAGAATAATTTTTGCTTGTCAAGCTATTCCCCAACCCCCTCCCCTGTGGAAAAAAAAGAGTTAATGAAAAATTCAGAACTGGCCAATTACTGCCTCAGTATCTTGCTTTAAAAATGAATAGCAATTGGACCTGTTTAATCAAAGATTGTTACTATAGTGAATGCAAATTATATCTTTATTATGAAAGTTCCATACGGTTATTGTCCTTGGCCCGAGCTACTAGAGCCTTACTGCAAATCTAAGTTTGTTACACTGCTACTGGGGGCAACACAGAGCATGCATTACATAAAATACACACAGACATCACTCAACAAGAATTGTGGCTGGAATACTACCAAGAATGACAAAGTCACCATCTTTACAGGGCTGGCGATTGGTTTTTCTCATGGCGTTTAACTACTGAACTGAGTTGCCTGAAATATGGTCTGCAGACCATATTTCAGGCAACTTAGTTCAGTAGCAGCACAATAGCTGGTACATATGAGACAGGTGCTCAAGAATTCAGAAGGAAGAACTTCCTAGTGACAATCCCTGGGGAGAAGGGAAGATTTCTCCTTGACTTATGAATGATGGGCCCAAAAGTTTACTGGTCATAAAAATGATCAGCTATATATGGTTCTGTTTGCAGCACCTGCCCATCCCAGCAGCAAGGAGGACTTTTGTTTGCTTTGTGACAGGGGCCACCAGAGTTGACACTAGTCAGACGAGAAAGCTCTTTCTACCAAAGACTTTCTTTCAAACAAATGTATCATTGCTGTAATTACAGCAGCTGCAACCAGAAACATATGACAACATATATATTGCAGTTGTGTTACTGCACTTTCTGTAATTCCACGGTGTCCCATGGTGGTTAGCCACCTCTGTAATTAGATAGACCATATCATCTTCCATTTGCTGGGTCTTTAAACCAAGCCATGTCATGGAGTTATCAGGCTCCCAGGTAATAAAATGAAGAAAGCCTTTTTGGGGGGTTTGGAATGTCAGTGCAACAGTTGGCTGGACCCCTTAAAGGGATCCTGTCATCGGAAAACATGTTTTTTTCAAAACACATCAGTTAATAGTGCTACTCCAGCAGAATTCTGCACTGAAATCCATTTCTCAAAATAGCAAACAGATTTTTTTATATTCAATTTTGAAATCTGACATGGGGCTAGACATTTTGACAATTTCCCAGCTGCCCCTGGTCATGTGACTTGTGCCTGCACTTTAGGAGAGAAATGCTTTCTGGCAGGCTGCTGTTTTTCCTTCTCAATGTAACTGAAGGAGTCTCAGTGGGACATGGGTTTTTACTATTGAGTGTTGTTCTTAGATCTACCAGGCAGCTGTTATCTTGTGTTAGGGAGCTGTTATCTGGTTACCTTCCCATTGTTCTTTTGTTTGGCTGCTGGGGGGGGGGGAGTGGGGTGATATCACTCCAACTTGCAGTACAGCAGTAAAGAGTGGTTGAAGTTTATCAGAGCACAAGTCACGTGACTTGGGGACAGCTGGGAAATTGACAATATGTCTAGCCCCATGTCAGATTTCAAAATTGAATATAAAAAAAATCTGTTTGCTCTTTTGAGAAATGGATTTCAGTGCAGAATTCTGCTGGAGCAGCACTATTAACCGATTCATTTTGAAAAAATTTTCCCATGACAGTATCCCTTTAACATAAGACATAAAAATATATAATTGTAATCAGACCCTGAGACAGTTCAAGACTACACATGAGAAAATCTGCCAGTTTGATTATAAGAAGACAATGTTCTCTTATAAACACTAAACCTGTTATTGCAATTCTGTCAGCATAAACACGTACAAATAACTGGGTTCAGTGTTGTTGAGGGGTCAGCTTGCACCAGCAGAAGTTGCAGGGAGTTGCAGCTGGAACATTAGAGCAGTGACCATATGAATCTACAGAGATGTGTACTATTAACCAGCAATTAGTTCTTAATGTCAGTTCTCTCACTAAAAGCCAGTGGTGTCCAACTGGAGGCCCATGAACTGGATATGCCCTCCAAAAGGTTTATTTTTTACTGGCCTCATCTTGTTTATTGGCTGCACAAACTTCAATGTTTATTATTATTATTATTTAATTTAAGATAGCCCCTAAATATATAGTACAAAGTATAGTAGATGCCTGCTAAGGATAAAGTTAGACAGGTAGACCATTACTGATGTCATGATGGTGTTCTTGTGTTCAGTCCACATGCATATGCCCATAGGGCAACCTTTCAGACCCCGAATAGGCTGAGTAAATCTCCTATTACACTACCCAAACTGGTGCTGCTGAATTTGTTCTATTGATGTAGCTGTATAAAATGTGGTACAAAAGTCCAAAGTGCTACTATAAATTATGTTTAAATGCTTTTAAATATGTACTTTTACCTGATTACAAAAATAACATTCCTTCATTTATGTAATATGATACATTTCTAGTGCTTATGTGGCTTGGCCCATAGAAGAAAATAAGGCATATTCTAGCTAGCTACAAATCTCCAGATGAGACATGGGCCAGAACATCAGAATTATAGCAATACATTTGAATCCCATCAGTGAGCAATCTTCAACTTGTTGGGCATAAAAGGGAAAACATCTATCTGCTCATATACAGCTGCCAGATATTTGTGTGCATGACACCAAACATTCAGAAAAACAAAGGGGTATATTTATCAAAGGGTGAACTTTCACTTTCACCCATTGATAAATATGTCTTTCAAAATCCCATAGAAATGAATGGAGACCTGCGGAATTTCACTCTAGTGGCGGAACTTCACTCTTTGATGAATTTACCCCAAAGTGTATAAGCTACAGTTGCACTGCAAAGAGGAAGCTCATCATAAAATGAACTTCTACAATGACCTAGGCACTGGTATTCTAATATACAGCTTTAAGGGTTGGTTCACCTTTAAGTTAACTTTTAGTACCGTATGTTACAAGAATGGCTAATTCTAAGCAACTTTTCAATTGGTCTTTATTATTATTATTATTATTTTTTTTTATAGTTTTTGAATTATTTGCCTTTATTCTTTTGACGCTTTCCAGCTTTCAAATGAGGGGTCATTGACCCCATCTGAAAAAACAAAAGTTGTGTAAGGCTACACATTTGTTTTTGCTACTTTTTATTACTAATCTTTCTATTTAGGAGCTTTCCTATTCATATTTCAGTCTCTTATCATAAGCAACGCATGGTTGCTAGTGTAATTTGCACCCTAGCAACCAGATTGCCAAACCTTCAAACTGGAGAGCTGCTGAATAAAAAGCTAAATAACTCAAAACCCACAAATAATAAAACATGAAAACCAATTGCAAATTGTCTCAAAATATCATATTATATTTTATAATATAGTCTTATTTCTTTGTACTTTTTTTGAATTATTTTAGCATTTTCTTCAGCAGCTCTCTAGTTGGAATTTCAGAAGCTATCAGGTTACTATGGTTACCAGTTTACCCCAGCAAGCAGGCAGTGGTTTGAATTAGAGACTGGAATATGAGTAGGAGAGGCCTGAATATAAAAAAGTAAAAGCAACAATAACGATAAAATTGTAAGCTCACAGAGCAAACAATTTAATGCTAAATTGCTTGTCTGATATTTGCAAAACAATGCAGTTCCTGCATCTGCAATGATGTAGGAACTGCTTCTCAAGCAAATATGAGAAAAAATCACTAGCTGCGGATTAAAAACATTATATTTTAGTATTGATATATAACATATTATATTAATAGGCTTATAGTATATAAGCATTTTATTACTTAGGGCCGCACACAGGAATGATACTGTACCATATCTACATAAGAATAAGGACTGGTATTTTAATCTCCCCTTAGGACAGAATACTTTACTTCTGGATCTCATGGTGAACAGAATAGAATCCTGCAACTGAAAGTGATTCAAGTAACTGCATAGTAACACTTACAGTAGCTGTGATCGTCTGTACCTTCGAGTCATTGTATTGCCCCTGCTTATAAATGCATTTCTCTCCCTTCCCCAAATATGATTCTAGAATATCAAAGCAAGTGACTCGGCTCTGATCTCCTGAACAAGTGACTCCATTGTTTATTTTCTTCCTACGGAACCAAAGGACGGCATGCTGAGGAGGGGCAACCAATGAAACAGGGATTTCACAAAATCATTAAATAGTTTGCAGAAGCTTTGAAGTCTTTTAAATTTAAGTTATTCATTTTCCACACATAGTGTGGAACAACAGAAATATACACAGAATATACACAGAATATGAAAACCAAGTATCCTCCCCAAGACAGCCATAGTGAAAAAAAATCTGAAGGAGCCCTGTACAAATATACAGGTTATTCAAGTTCTGAGACCATTTACATTTGAATGCTTGTTATTAATCCAATTGGAGTACCCAGAATAGTGTATATTGCACGGGAGATATATGTGTCAGGCTTCAGCTAATAGTTCCTGTTCTGTTCCTGCTTCACTGTCCTTTCCACACTTTTTATCTTCTTGTTTTGATGAGTTTTTACATGTTTTGCCAGATGGTCGCTTCTCATGAACCTTTTCCCACATTCTGGGCAGACAAACCTTTTCTCACCAGTGTGAGTCCTTAAGTGCCTCTGTAATTCATCTGACCTGGTGAAGCTTTTGCCACAGAACAGCCAGTTGCAAATAAAAGGTCTTTCCCCAGAGTGCCACCTCAAATGAGCCTTTAAATGGGAGGTTTTGCCATACACTTTTCCGCAGCCTGGGATGTGGCAGATGTGCTGCTTTTTTTTGCCTGCCTCGTCGGGACCACTGGAAGTTTGGCAGTTGGGGCACCTGCATCTTCTGCATCTCCTGGCTGTGGCTAGGGGAGATTTAGTTTGCAGTAATGCAGCAATCTGAGTCTGATATTGTGCAAAATCAGAATGCCCTAAAACGAAACTTCTCTGGATAGGGAACCGGTGATGGGGATGAGGAATATGAGATGCATGGGCAACTGGTGTGGCTTGCTGAATGCTCCACCAGGGCATGTCTTCTGCTGGATTGGGAGAGAGTTGCCTTGGCTGCTGGTGTATCAAGTTTGAATGGCTGGGTACAAACCCATGAAGAGCAGAAGTGATAGGGGCTGGTGGTGCATAAGAAACAGTAGGCACATACGCAGACTGACAACCAGAAGCCTGGAAAGCAGCAATGGGGGGAGGTAACATCTTCACTGGAGTATATTCATATGGATACGAAGGATCTGCCGGTGGAGTCAACGGTAATTCATGAGTAACAAAGGAAGACTGGATGTGAGAGGCAAGTTGTGTTTTTGAGGTGTTAAGTCCAATGCCATTGTGAGGTTGAATTCCACCAGTGGAATGTGTAGGTATTTCATTAGTCCATGGGTGGAAAATCCTAGATGGAGATCCAATTGTTGGGTCATAAGGAAGTTGAATAAAATCAGTAGGACTTGTACCTGGATGGCCAATTCGACTACACGTAGCTGCCAGGAGAGCCAAGGGCGAGTGCTTACCAACATCTGGGGATGCACTAGGAGTTCTGTCCTGGAAACAAGCAAATTGAAATATTAGGAGCATATCTAAAACATATTTTCCAATCTTCTAAAAGGTAATTAGTGTCCTGGGTAACATTATTTGTCAGCCCATTTATGCCAAGGTAAGGTTGTTTAATAATCACAAGCAGAAACTCCTCTTTGGCCTTTCTAAAAAGCAGTATCACTAGATTCTACGCACTTCGGAGTAACATCTCTGCGACCGAGCACTGTCTCATTCCAAAAACTTGTGTTGCAACTGCCCAAACGAAACAAAATGCAATATAAGCCAATAGAAGACGTCATCTCTAACTACACAATTGGATCACCAGACGATATAAAAAATATACTTTCTTTTGACAATTATATAATAAAACATTTAATAGTCAAGTAAATTGAACATTCTAAATGTTATCATTATTAAAATGTATTTATAAAAAGCCAAATTATTCCGCAACATTGTACAATAAATTGGTGTCTACATTAAACATACGGGCAGGAAAACACACAAAAACCACTAATAACCAATACAAAATGTGGGCCCAGCCTAAAAGAGCTTATGTCAATGTAATGAACTATAGGTGATTTATTTATTAAGTGAGGAAATAGAAGATATATAATATATATAGCTATTATTGACTTGTATGAGAGTCTGGTGTAGTCCTATTCCTCGTAACATCAAAGCCTGTGGTTGATGTCAAGCCTGTGGTTCTCCATCTGTTGCTGAACTACAACTTGAACCAACTCATCATGACACTATATATATATATATATATATATATATATATATATATATATATATATATATTCTATAATGAACTTCTGCTGTAACTCACGCTGCCCATTATAAACACTGCCCGCTGGAGTTCCCAGTGTATAGCACTGTTCACTGCACCCTTGTAAAGTTATTCCTCCTACAGAAGTGCTGTTTCTGTCCTGCAACTGATAAATGTGTGACAAGTTTGTGGATAAGCAGGTGTCCTCCCAATCAAAATAATTCTGCTGCTAATAACCATTTGTACTCTCATGCGCAAATAATCCTGAGCTGATGCTATACTGCCCTGAAACGTTTGTTACACATATAAGTTATCTCATGGGTATGAGATCTGTGATCCAGAAACCCATTATCCAGACAGCTCCGAAATAATGTATTTCCATAAAGCCCCTTTTCCCAGTAGTAATAAAGCAAGTGCCTTGTACTTGTATCTGCCATAAAGCCTGTGCTATTGGGCATTTAATATTATATAGATTCCCAAAGAATTCACATTTTCCACAAATGATTTAAAAAATCCAAGCATTGCAGCCTGTAATGTATTACTATGATGACTTTCTCCCATTTAATAGTGAGAGGGCAGCTGCTGCACTGACCTGTAGGAAAGCCTGGAGAGAGTCATTCCTTAGGACAGCCACGGCAGCCATAGTCCAGCTCCTACAGGTGCCTGATGATGAGGAGGATGAACAGGACACTGGTGGTGATACATGAATCAGTTGGTGCCACCAGTTTGTTTGTTTAGTGCTGTGTAGTATCCTCCTCTCGCCTGTCCTCCCTCCAGCAGCCGCTCCACGACTCACTGACCGACTCACTGACTGACTGACTGACTGACTGAATGACTGTCTGCAGCAGGAGCACCTCCAAGAATTTGATAAGGACTTTGCTGGGCCGCTAGCCAGTCACAGGCCGCTTCTCTGCCTTTGAAGTTTGCCGCCGCCCAATCATCAAAGAAGAGCGGCTCTTTCAGAAGCCCCAGCAAATCCTTTGAATGTACAAAGCCCTCATGGAGTGTTGGTTGGGGCGACATAAAGGGACTGATTATTACACGGGAGTGGAAAGGGAGGTGACAAAAGGCGGGACAATTAATGAAGTAGTCACTATGTGGGGAATGTGTACACACAAATAATTGGATTTTCCTGATCAAAGAGACCCTCAGCTCCCGGAGACCCCCTGCTCCACAGCTCTGAGCATTGGATTCCCCCTTCCTCTGTGGAATGAGGGATTTGTAACGACACTATGCCTTTGTTATTTGCTCAGAGAGGAAGAGACTTGGTTTCCCCTGCTCCTGAGTGACTTTAGATTAGGGTCAGGGTTACTTCACAACTCTTCACAGGGTCTCAGAGAAAAAAACCATATTAACTATGTAGTCACTGCAGCCCATTTATTGTATTTTTGTTCAGTCAGACAGTGTGTTTATGTATAACCAGGTGTCCAGCTTGTGAGCCTCCAGCTGCTACAGAGCTACAAGTGCCAGCATCCCAGGGGCCACAGGAGGGCCACATCTATAAAATCCACTCATTTGGCGAGATCACAGAACTAGTGAGTCTTTCACTCATATTCCCACCTTGAGCTGTCAATATCATGCAGATCCCATTGTTTGGCCCTCAGGCTGATGTCGGCCACTTTAAAGGTGACCATAGACTTGCAGATTTACCTTCATATTGGACAAACGATCGTTCAGTGCCATCTCCAAGATGAATGCAGACACATTGAGTTTACAGCTTAGTATACCCTCTGCAGTCTCTTTATTTCAACTAAGTCTTCCCCGCAGAGAAGGCAACATCTCTATTTACCCCAGAAAATACTGTACATACTGTAGCCATATTGTTGATATGTATAATTTGCCTCAGTTTAGTGCTGCACATTAGCACAAAGCAGATGTATCTTTATGTATTTGGTATTTAAAGGGGTAGTTCACCTTTAAGTTAACTTTTAGTGTCTTATAGAAAGGCTAAGTTCAAGCAACTTTTCAATTGGACTTCATTATTTATTTTTGTATCGTTTTTTGTATTATTTGAGTTCTTCTTCTGACTTTTTCCAGATTTCAAATGGGAGGTCACTGACCCCATTTAAACAAATACTCTGTAAGGTTACAAATGTATTTGTACTACTACTTTGTTATCACTCATCTTTCTATCCATGCCTTCTATTTATTTTCCGGTCTTTTATTCCAATAAATACATGGTTGCTAGGGTAATTTGAACCTTAGCAACGAGATTGCTGAAATTGCACACTAGAAAGCTGATGAATAGAAAGCTAAATAACTCAAAAACCACAAATGATAAAAAACAAAAACCAATTGCAAATTGTCTCAGAATATCACTATTATACTAAAAGTTAAATGAACAACCCCTGAGATACATGCATCAGATAGCCTGGCCCACTGAATGTGGACCTAAATTAACATTTCAAGGTTTTGTTTACGGTTCCATTTAGCTGGCCAAACCACTGGTAGCACCCTTTTCCTCTCTCTGGTTGTAGCCTCCTCTCTTCTGGATACTGGCAAATGAATTATAAGACTACTGGATAGTGAGGAGGGAAACATTTGCAAAACCACTGAAAAAAATACATGAAATGGCAAAAATCAACAGGAAGGTGTCAGCATTTTTTCTGTGTTTTTCCAGCACATAAAATCACTTTTTGTGTGTGAAAAAAAAATTGTGGAGAATTTCTACTAATACTGGAATTTTTATCTGTATTTTTTTCCCGTTTTTTATCCTGGTCCAAGAAAACCTTTTCTTAGCAAAACAAAATGGGTGGAACATTTTAATACAGGTATTGGACCTCTTATTTAAGATGCTTGGGTTTTCTAGATAACAGATCTTCATACCTTAAAGCTGGCCGTAGACGCAAAGATCTTTGGTCGATCGGACAGGTTAAAAGATTTCTGTCGGCTGCGGGTAATATCTCTGCATGTATTGCTGATTGTACGATTTTCAGAGGGAGACTGTCACTAGCTTTGGTCGGACATAACTTTTGTACGATTGCTCTCAGGGACAGAACATCGGCTGATCTGTTCTTTTCTACTTTATTTGATCAGAATGGTTAGTGGCAGGTCGGGAGATGGGGAAGTCCGATTGTACGTTGATTCGTACGATAGGATCTTTGTGTCTGTGGGCAGCTTAAGTCTACTAGAAAATCATATAAACATTAAATTAACCAAGTAGGCTGGTAATGCTTCCAAGAAGGATTAATTATATCTTAGTTGGATCAAGTACAAGATGCTGTTTTATTATCATAATACTATGATAATGATCATAAAACTATGCCAATGGTGTAACTAGAGATAACAATCCCCATAGCAAAATGATATATGGGCCTTCCAAATCACCAGCAGATTTCACAAATATATATGGAAACCCCCAGCTTTCCAGGGTCCACTCCCTCTATTGTAACACTCCTGGGTATTCCAAATACACTGGACTATTCAGGGTACAGCCTACCTTCTCCATGGCCTTCTGTTAGGAGTGGCTGTTATAAATTTCACATGCCCCTAAAATATGTAAGCTGGCAGCCTCAGTATTAAGCAAAGGGAAACAAGTTTCATTTCCATATTGCCCCAGAAGGATAGCTCCCACCAGCTTTTGATGTTTGTTTACACATTGATTTATGTTGGATCAGTAACCCACTTGTCCTTTGATTCTTCCCCCGGATCGATGACAGTTCAAAACATGCTACAAATTGGCTGGTGCTGTTTGTCAGCTGTCAGATCAGTTTTATATTCATTATTCTATTTCTGGCTTTCCAAAAATGCTGTGTTTTAAAAAGTAATAATAATAAAAACAATCTCTATTCAAATGTATGTATTGCTCTGGGAGTTTTTTTTATCTGTCAGCCCATACATGATGCCTTTACTGCTTCATTTTTTTAAACACTTGAAAGGCTCACACAACAGTCTGAATGCTCGAAGTACTGAAAGGGCAATGCACTAGTGTTTAATATGAGGTTAAGGGTCAGTCTACATGAGCAGATTCGGGGAGATTTAGTCGCCTGGCGACTAATTGCCTCTTCTTCTGGGCGACAATCTCCGATATGATGAAAAGTTGCCTGCGCTAAAGCACACGTGGCGCATAGTTTTCCGAAGTCGCCCGAAGTTGCCTCAAGAGGAAAGCACAGGCGACTTTTTATTTTAGCGGATGGGAAGACACGTGAGGGAAGTTCAGGGAGATTGTTGCCCAGAAGAAGAGGCGATTAGTCGCCAGGCGACTAAATCTCCCCGAATCTACTCATTTGGACTGACCCTGATATGTAGGAAGTGCAGGTGCTGTCTGTGTCTTCTGCCTATTGTTTTAAAGGGGCAATTCACTGTACAATTAACGTTTAGTATGTTGTAGACAGCAAAATTTATAAACATCAAATGAACACAATTTTAGTATAATGCACATGGGCAAGCCTACACAAGGGATGCTTGGGAATTAGATGTACAATGGTGACGTGGTGCTTTCTTAGAAAAAAAACATTTAAATATCTCTGCATGGATTGTCTGACGATATCAATGGGAGACTGTTACTTCTATTTGTCGGACATAACTTTTTGTATGATTGCTGTCTGTCAATTCATGGCCAAAACATCGTCTGATTTGTTCTCTTTACTACTTTATTTATCTGAATGGTTAGTTGTAGGTTGGAAGGTTGCACCGGAGCAACATAAGGATAAATCTGCATGTCTATAGCCATCTTTAGAGGGACTTCTTAGTATGACATCATCGTTTTAATATAATGGGGCTCCCACCCAACTGCATGTAAAAATTGAACAGCAGTGTTTTAGAAGAAAACGCCGTGGAGCAGTGAATTATGCTGGAAAGTGCTGTGTTTAAAGCAAAATGATCAATGGTTACAATGGTTAATGTCCCCAGCAACCACAAATCAGATTAATTGGGAGGATTATATATCTGTATATTTTTTTTCTGTCTGGGTACTCTCCTATTGACCCTTTTAAAAAAAACAAATGCCTGGTTGTTAGGGTATGTGACCCCAGCAATCAAAATGCTGTGTTGGAATTCCAAAGAACTGCTGAACAAAAAGCTTAAAATGTGATGTATAGTAAAATCATGAGAAAATAGTTGTGAACTGGAGAAGGGTTTTAGATATTTATTTATTTTAATAAAAAGGACCATGTTGTGTCGATGTTTATAGAGTAGGGCTGTCAGGTATAAGCCCTCTTGTTGGAGGGTGTTAGGAGTTGTAGTTAGTAACAGTGGGCTGGCCACACTGTAAAAAAGTGTTATTTGCTATTATTTGGCACTGTGAGCAGGGCCCTTATTCACATCTCCCCCAAAAGCTTAATTTATACTCCTATTTATGCAATGCTTCATTTAATCCTACTTGTGCCTCATGCTTTTCATTAATACTCATACTACTCCAGCATGTCTTTTAGTCACTGTGTTTCCCATTCTTACAAATGCTTCAGTCCAGCGGGAACATGAACTCTAGTTTGGGAAACACATCTGTGAATCCATATATCTTGAACAAAGTACCAGTTAGCAGACTTGTTCAGCCGAGCTTTGAAGTCCCATTGAAGTAGAAAGCACCTATTGTTCTTATGCCTCAATATGGTAGAGATCAAACTTTGTCCCCTCTAATTTTGGGGATTTTGTTCCTGCAATCTGATACCTTTTTAATTTGGATGTAAGTGATTTTCTGTGTTAGGCAAAGGCAGGGTTACAAATGCTCAGCCTGAAGGCTCTTATATGCAAAGAAGGTAGCACATTGTGTGTGTGATTGTGTGTCTGTGTGTGGTAAACCTTCAAAGACACAGGCCTTTGCACTCGCTGACTTTGCATAAACCAATTGATGAAAGATTAGGCATCTGAAATAATAAGGATAACGTGTCTCAGTGAGTGCAGAGCAATCAGTTTGTACCTCAATTAAATATGGTCTAAAATACAGGTGAGAGACACTTAAGTTGTATTATGTTTTATTTGTATATATATTAAAATAATACATTATTAGATCTGACAGGAATCAATACAATTCTAAAATATAAATAACATAAAAAATACAGTTGCATTCAAGAGATAAAGGTGAAGGAGGTCCTTGTCCGTAGAGCTTACAATCAAGGTGGCCAGGTGGGTAAAGCTGGCCATACACTCCTCATTAGATGATCTCACCAAACATTGGACCAGATTCAATTCAGTGAGAAAAAGCTATCTCGTGTTTTTCACATGAAAAGTCATGGACAAGATTCTCCTAATTCAGTTTCAGTTTTTTCCCATAGAATTCTCACATGATAAACAATGAGATAAGTTTTTCAGAATTGAATTGCATCTCAAATTGAATCCTGTCCATGAGTTTTTACGTGATATATCTTTTTCTCATTGAATTAAATCTGGCCCATTGATTGATAACTGGCAGATATCAGACAGATCCATACACAGGCCAACAAACAGCCAACTGGCCACAAAATGTACAACACAAATATATGCAGTATATGTGTGTTCTCTCTCTATTCATATATAAAGTATATGCTATATATGTCCCTATGTAACAAATGGCAATGTGCAAAATACATGGCACCACATGTGGCACCCAGTTATAAAATACCCCTTTGGTTTTATAGAAAAGAATAAACAATACTTTTAATAAAAGTGTGATATACTTAGTAGAAACTCATATTCTTTGAGTCTCAGCTGGCCCTTTTCATATCATTGGCAGCATCACACATGGTCAGGGATTCAGTAAAGGATTAGCGGACAGTGGCAGATTAAGATCAGATTACCAGCCTCTTGGCTTGTGGGAAAGACACGGTTATAGTGCCAGGATGCAACTCATCCTCACCCCCTGCCAGTGACTTCATTATCATTACTGGATGGGCAACAGATCAGCGGTTCATTTTGAATTATTCAATAAACAGGTAAAGAAAGGCAGCAGATAGCAAGAGAGGATCTCTGCCTGATATTGCCTTCTCTGCTCTGCCAGATATTCACACAAGTGCCCCGTATATCACTCTAGAAATTGCCAACTCGGTCTGCAGGGAGTCACCAGCTTTTATTGACAGCTGTTCATGAAAACCTTTTTTTAATGCTTACATAGAAAAACTTTCAAAACAATTAAAAAAAAATATATTGAGAGTAACTACTTGGTTCATTTTAGCCCCCAGAGCCATACTAGCTGTAGAACCACCCAAAATGCTTAGTCCACACATGTGACTGCCCATGTTCAATGGGATAAGGATATGGAGATTAGCAAGACAAATTCTACAGTCATGGATTCTCAGTTTCACAGGTCTTCTGTCTCTGCAGTTTTGTTTTTTGTCCAGTCCTTGTATGCCCTTAAAGAACTGCACTTTGTGTTAGCTACAGTGATTATAGCTGGGCAAAGGACCACGTTGTTTGATGATGCACATACAGAGTCGCTGCTGCTGCCAGGTGCCTCTTTTCACCTCTAAACAAAGTGATGCATCTGTCTCTGTAGGCTGTACTGATTGTACTAATTGTACCTTCCAGCACGGCATACAGAAGTGGTGCCACCTGGGCAGATGTGGGTGTCTTGAGCAGAGCATTGGAGCAGCTTCTCTTGTACTGATTGCTACTGAGATATTTGCCAGGGAACGCTATATAAGTAAAGTATTGTGACAGCAGTGTTTCATTGGTCATAGTGATCAGGAGAAACAACAGGAGAGAGGACCCTGCTTACAAGAGTTAACTATCTAAAAAAATAGAGCATCTTTGGGATGGACTATAGAAATCAGACAAATATGTCTGGCTAAAAATGATAGGTTTATTTGCCACTGCTCAGAATGTAACTTGAACATGGCATCTGGCAAGATATAGGGCTATTATACATATATACCATGGAATGTTACACAAAGTTTAATATATCGCCATCCCTCTTCTCTTCTTATACATGGGCATGGGTCTGACTCCTTAATCTGGGATGAATATTAATTGGTGTGGGTTTGTGATACTTACTGTTATTTTCACAGATTTCACTTAGTTGTCGCCTTCTTTGAACTCAGGACTGAACTACTTAATTACATAATTATTTTGACCAAAGCACAAAATTGGATACATCTGGATTAATACATTAAGTGACACCAGGCTGCTGTAGATCAACAAGAGTTAATTCAGTCAACATATTTGTACAATCACAGGTCAGCAGAGCCACATGTGGAACATTGGAGGACACATTGATTAGCCTATTAACAGTGATAAACCTTTACCACTCATTCGTGCCCTAGTAAAACCCTCAAAATTTGGCTGAGCTTAATAAAAGAGAAGATTCAGTGGTGGTTGCTCTTATGGAAAATGTATCTATAGACTCCATTGAAACAACTAATAGTTATACTATTTCCATGGCCTTACTAATGATGGAGAAGCAGAAGAACTATAAATTGTAGAGCCTTGATTCATCTATTGATGTTAATTGGCAATATGGAAAACATTGTATTCAAAATAAGAGGTTCCTTGTGGCAATTCTCTCCAAGTCCATGACAAAAGAAGCTATTTATTGTCCATATAAGATAAGATCTGAGCATCTCCACCTTTCCTTTACATCTCTGGGGCATTTGAGATTAAGTTGTTGTGTCCCTGTTGTTATGTGCTGAGATGTAAAGTGATCATGAGGCAAACACCTGTTTCAAAGGGAAAAGGCAGATGCTTATCTAAGTAGTTACAACCAACTGTATGACAATAGGCACCTGAGGGTTATATTCTGTGAGGCCTCGTGGATGCGTTGACATTCATTTTTGCTTTCTAATCCATTGATTGAAACAGAGGGTTGATATATTTTAGTTCACAGATTCACCATCCTTCTTGACTGCTTTGTTATATAAAGATACTGATAAAGCAGTGTCTGACTTTTTCATTACCTCAGGCTAATGTCAGACGTATCAGATCTCAGCATGAGGAGAAACGCAAGAATCTGCACCTACACTTCTTGACGTGCCTGCACCCAGATACATTACACAGACCCAGTGCAGGAACACACAGTGGATTTTGGCACAGAACTGAGAGCATTTACATTATGTTGCTGAAATCTGTTGCATGTGCCTGCATCCAGCCTGAAGTAATGTATCTGGGTGCAGGCTAGGGTTTCCACCTTTTTGCCATAATAAAACTGGCCTCTAGGTCAGATAGTGGGTGGTGATGCCACGTGGGGGCGGGGTAATGACATAACTGGGCAGTGAACAGGGTGGAGTGGGAAGGGAAAAATGCGGAGTGGGTAGAAAATGGGCAGAGTAGGCAGGGGGATGGGCAGGTCTAACCATATAAGGGGTTATTTTCAGCAGAAAGGGTCAGGGAGAGGTAAGATTTATTGTGTGTTAGGAATATACCATCTATCAGATTGACAGTGAATTTTTAAAGCCGGCCCTAGCCCCAGCTGGTGATTTATCGGCTTGGCCGATCAAATACTGGCCAGTTGGCAACAATGGTGCATGCACACAAGACAATAGAGTTTGCATTTTGGCACCAAAATCTGCTGAGTGTGCCAGCATCTGGGCCAATGTAATGTATCCAGGGGAAGGCACATCCACAAAGTGTAGGAGCAGATTATCAGTCTGCATTTCTCTACAGTCTGAGATCCACTACATCTGGCATTAGCCTTAGATCACACAGCAAGCCACCTCAGGCAACAAGGGGGTCATGATCACCCCTGGGTATTTGCTGCCAATGCAGGAGTGTGCTTCTTGCAGTGGGCTTCTCCAGGACATAATTATAGAAGAGGCAGAGACTGCTGGGGGAGGGATACTCTGGAGGTGCAGTGGGCCCAATGAGACACATGGCAATTGTGATTGAACAGCACTACTCAATCTTTTTTAATTAAAATTGCCTTTATTGCAGACTTCTGTGCATCACAGCAATGTTTCAGGCCTTAAATGGCCTTTTGAGCTTGATAAAAGGCAATTTAAGGCCTGAAACATTGCTGTGATGCCCAGAAGTCTGCGATAAAGGCAATTTTAATTCAAAAAGATTGAGTAGTGCTGTTCAATCACAATCGCCATTATTATTGCCGGTGGAAAGTGGCTACTGGGGAACCTGCACTACAGCATGAGAAGGAAAGGTGTAAGAAGTTGTGCTGACTACTCTACCTCCATACCCAATGAGACACATACCAATAATAACAATATCAATATAAATAACATGTTTAGATGAATTGCTTTTTTTGTGGGACCTTCAAATGAAGCAGGGCTGCCATTAGAAATCAAAATTTACTGGCTTAAAGGATGGATTCAATATGTGAAGCCTGGGTAGGCTCTCTCTGGCCTCAGCACCAGCATGTTTATAATCCTCCTCTCATGATGAGAACTATTTAATCCAAACACCTACCAAAACAAATTTTACAGTTTATCAACAACATTTTGCAATGTCAAGCAGACAGCATGTGTGGTCAGGAGCACAAAGGCTAATGGAAAGGATCACATATGGTCTCCAGGTTTCTAAAAGAAGATACTGCTGGCATCATGAAAACATTCAAGCACCCAGTGCAAACATTTACCGCATCAACCAAACCTCCGCTATCATCAGTATGAAAAGCACATTGAGCCAATTTACGGCTGGTTCTGGAAAAAAACATATGGTCACTGGGAATTGTAACTTCATTTGGAGTCTGATTCTGCTAATACTTTCCCAAATGGAAGGCACACATTGAAAGATAAAGGCTTTGACATTGATTGAAGATGTGACAATTTGAAGCAGAGGCACATGAATAAAAAATAAATGAATGAACTTGACTGTTTAGATGTGTTCCATGCAGAGGAAAGTATAAGTCTGATAATTCAAGCAATTTCATAGCCCAGTGGAAATCATAGGCCAGTTTTCATGCTTGAACATCCCTATGCAAACAATTCCTGTATGGAGGCATAAAGTATACAAGTTTGTATGCATTTTTGGTTGTTGTACTGTACACAGCTCTTCATATTTTTATCCATTATGAAATATTTTCCAGCATTATTTCACTAGGCACAAATGATACATCTGTACATTTGCCTAAGCCTGCTTGTAAATCTCATGAAAGTGTTGTTATGGACATCACACAGACACATTACCTTTACACACTCTCTATTTGCATGCGATTGAGTTGGTCTGGGTACAGCATGCCCTGCACATCATTTCTGGTCAATAGCATTTTGCACCAATAGTGCTGTGTACCTGGCCTTGTACTTAAGTCATAATTAATAGGTCCAAAGGCACAGTCACAAAGGTAATGGACCATTTATTCCTTGTACTTGAAAAAGCATTTTTTGGATCTAAAGTACTGACTTTTTTACTGTGTTTGTTTTTCTGTTTTCTAACAGAAATCCCACAGAAGGCAGTCTCAGGGCTCTTGTTTGTATTTCAACTGGCCATGATGAATATTCATAACTTGGGCCACAATATCACTACACAGGGAAAGTAAAAGCCTTGCATTCAAGGAGAGTTTGTATGTGGAGCATGTTTTAAATGACGTTACATGTGGGTCAGAGTTTTGTTTTTATCTTCTGGCCCTTTGCCGGCCTTTGCCCACCCAGCATCCACCATATGCTTTTACACCTGCAAAGAATGTGCAAAAGAATGTGCAGTTCTTAGGTAATATGATTATTTTAAAAGATTTAACTACTTTTTAGTCTTCTAACATTGTGCAGAACATTTTGCATATTCAATGGCCCTTATAGATACTAATGTTGCTTTAAAGAGCAGTATGATACATAATAAAGCTTATAGTTTATAGTTTTTTATCCACTTTATACACACACTCATTTCTTCCATAAGCAAATCATCAGGCTGTTGTATTGTAATATGAGTGCAATGCACACAATGGGATCTGTTATTTGGAGGGGATCCCCACAGGGGCAACAGGAGCTTATCTAGGGTATTTTGATGCAGTGGTTTTAGCAAATAAAAAACATAGAGAGCAAAATGCCCAAACAATCTTAGTTTGTGCCACTACTATTAGAGGACAAAGTATCCCTATCTCATATGGCAATGACATTTGGTGGTTTGTCGCCGTATGGAGATCACCTTTTTCCAGCGGGATTTCCCATAGTGTCCAAAAAATGCCTTATCATTCAGAAGAATGGGCATCAATCTGCTTGAATGTGAGTAAATGTCTTATTTCTCATTTTTCTGTGATTCCCATTCTTTGGCATTACAAGGAGCTTTGTCATTAATTTTGTATATAGAATGTATCAATTGATGGTAGAATAACAAGGAGTTTATTACACATAAGGCCTCCTAAAATGCAATGTGCAAAGTGCAACAATTCATTAATTCACAATGTTTTTTTACCCACATTGCAGTGTTCTTGTCTGAATCCCAGCATAACTATGGGCACCTGCTTTCAAGGAGAAGCCACAACGTGCACATGATTTACAAATGCAGATGCTAATTTGCGCCTGATTTGGTAAATTGTACTTAAGTAGAGCTCACATTTTGCTTGTGTGAATATGGTTGCACAATAACTTGTGAGCAGTTCGGTGCAAGTCAATGAAATGTGTAGGAGCAGCATGTAAAGAGAGCTCTGAAAGTAATCGCTCCTCCCTTGCATTGCTTTGCACTACTTTGCACCTTGCACTATATTTGGTAAAGTGTGGTTTGGTGTAGAGGTACAGGTATGGGATCTGTTATCTAAAAACTCATTATACAGAAAGCTCAGAATTACGGAAAGGCTGTCTCCCATAGACTCCATTTTATCCAAATAATCCAAATTTGTAAAAATAATTTCCTTTTTCTCTGTAATAATAAAACAATACCTTGTACTTGATCCAAACTAAGATATATTTAGTTCTCATTGGAAGTAAAACCAGCCTATTGGGTTTATTTAATGTTCACATGATTTTATAGTAGACTTAATGTATGAAGATCCAGATTATGGAAAGATCCATTATCTGGAAAACCGCAACTCCTGAGCATTCTGGATAACAGGTCCAATACCTGTACTTGCATATTGTGTCGAATACATTGTGGAATGTGTTTTAAAAGAAGGACAATATAATTGAGTATTAACCTGCACTGGTAAAACTGATGCGTTTGCTTCAGAAACACAAGTATAGTTTATATAAACACGCTGCTGTGTAGCCACGGGGGCAGCCATTCAAGCACAAGATACACAGTCGATAACAGATAAATTCTGAAGAATCCCATTGTATACAACAGAGCTTATCTGTTATCTGCTGTGTATCCTGTGCCTTTTCTCCTTTTTCACCTTTTATTGGCTGTCCCCATGGCTATACACCAGGCTGTTAATATAAACTATAGTAGAGTTTCTGAAGCAAACACTTCAGTTGTACCAGTGCAGCACAACAGTACATTATATTTTCATAACTTTAAACAATTTTCAATTTTTGGTGTTACTGCAAGAATCTGACTAAATACCTCCTCCAACAAATACTCTGAGCACAGGGGCAATGTACAATGAAACTCTTCTTCAGTTATATGGCATTAATAGTACATCATATTGCAAATGATAGGGGTCATGTTGAATATAGGTGAACAAATGCTGGGGACATCCAGTAATTGCCTGGATACAAAAATATGAATGGTACTTTCTGCTCCCTTATGTCAGAACAGGTTATGAGTTTAGAATCCGAGTTGCTGTAATTAAAGTATTTTGGCATTATACAAAGAAAGCACAGTTTTATGTTTTTTTTTTTTGTAAATCGGCTTTGACTCATTAACATAAAAATCTTACTTTTTCTAACTGCTCCCACCTAATAGTGTATTAAAAGGCTGAAAACAGACAGCTGGTTCCCCCATCTGTTAAAAAGACTTCAAGGGCCAAATGAAATAGGTTATACCTTTGGCCATGCCAAGTCTTCACATACCCCCTTCCTATCACAGCCTGCGGAGGGCTAATCTGAATTTCACGCTCTGATTTTGCTAGGCGTTTTCTAACCGCTGCCAGAGCCTGAGCTTCTTATGAGAGTGTTTCATAGTTGCTGATTACTTCTTTTTTCCCCCTTCTGTAACAATAGACACCCCTTCCTTTCCCCCCCGGCTCATTTACAATCAACAGAAAAGTCGCTCAGGATCCATTGCTCTCTGTACCTTAAG
The DNA here is from genome assembly GCF_017654675.1 of Xenopus laevis. NCBI lineage: Eukaryota > Metazoa > Chordata > Amphibia > Anura > Pipidae > Xenopus > Xenopus laevis. Next base: position 75,597,092 of record NC_054387.1, on the reverse strand, counting down.
GGAGTGATAGAAAAATGTCAATATCCTATTTTAAGAGCAGAACAGAGAGCTGGAAACAGAGCATTTCAAAATCATTCTTGCTCCCATTTGCTGTTGCTACTAATAGGCACAATTCAGATTTGTGGGGAAAGCTTTGAAACAATGTTCTTACCCTCTGCAGGTGCACAGAGGGAGGCTAAAACAAAGGGATGCAAAGCCTAATGGTATTTCTTGTCATTAACAATTCTTTGATGTTCATACTCCAGGCTGTCTTTTATCTTGTTTCCTTTCTTTCAGCCCCCCCCAAAAAACAAAAAAACATTCTTCCTGAATATTTTGCCTTTGCTTTCAAAGTAACATGGAAATGTAAAGATATAAAATATTGGAGAACGTCACCAACCCAAGTGCCCTGTTTCTACTGGTTACCACAAAACAGTAGGGCTTATTTGCACTTAATGTTGCTGGGTTTGTTGCTCCACAGTAAAAGGTGCTGAAATTAAAGGAGGATTTTTTTCTAGTTTTCTTTTTGATTATAAAGTTCATTATTTGTAATTTGAACCAGTCAAGCTGCTGGCCATGGACCACAACAACAAGGAAATGATTAGAATGATGAAAAGGAAGAACAAAATAACAATAAGAAAATGTATCCCTGTAGCCATTATCAAACTGTGGGGCTGATCTCTCTAAGAGGACTTGGTGCACTGGAATGAAGACTCAACTAGAAGGCCAGTTAGGCCAGTTGGGGAGAATGAATATTTGGTCCTACATATTGTCTTAGTTAGAAGCCCAGCTTTAAGGTCAGCAAGGGTGAAAGATATTTAGTCTTAGTTCTTGGAACCATGACTAATTCAGCAATTCATATATGCAGTAATTATGCACCAGGTCTGTCTTTGGAGCTTTGCTCTTCCCCAGGAGAAGTGCTTGTGTATTCTTCAGGTGCCTATTTATTAGAGCTGTGCAAGTTGCCCCCATGTTATTGCAGGCATAAAATAGACAGACCATGGGTTTACCTATCACATTCACATGTATGGTCAATTTTATTTAAAACCAATGAAACTGCTTGTGAGTTTTTGTGGTGTGGGAGGAAACCCTTCAATTGCAATCATTCAATGTGGGGGGCCATGGATAAACAGATACAGACATGGGCGTCCACAGAGGGGGGCAAGAGGGGGCAGTGCCCCCCCCCTGGGACTGTGCACATAAGTTTCCACCTGTTCGTGCATTGGCCCCAGCTTACTGTGGTTTCTGTCGCGATCCCTCGAAGATTTTTCTTCTGTGCAGCAGAGTTTTCTTTTAGCTCCTTCCCTAGGTGCTCGCTCCCCCCTCCCTTGTCACAGTGCTGCCGGATCGTATTACTTCAGCTGTGACAGAGAGAGAGACCAGCCAGGGAGCATCTGATTGGCCAGTAGCACAGATTGCAGCGCGGGAGAAAACGAAGGAAGGAAAGCCCTATCTATTGCAGTCTGCAGCCTTGTACTTGTAAGTTCTGGGGGTATTTATACAATTACTTGCCCCTGTGCCATCTGTTTGTGTGTTCTACTGGTATTTATGTATGTACTTGCCCCTGTACCATCTGTTTGTGAGTTCTGGGGGTATTTATACATGATCTTGCCCCTGTGCCATCTGTTTGTGAGTTCTGGGGGTATTTATACATGTACTTGCCCCTGTGCCATCTGTTTGTGAGTTCTGGGGGTATTTATACATGTACTTGCCCCTGTGCCATCTGTTTGTGAGTTCTGGGGGTATTTATACATGTACTTGCCCCTGTGCCATCTGTTTGTGAGTTCTGGGGGTATTTATACATGTACTTGCCCCTGTGCCATCTGTTTGTGAGTTCTGGGGGTATTTATACATGTACGTGCCCCTGTGCCATCTGTTTGTGAGTTCTGGGGGTATTTATACATGTACTTGCCCCTGTGCCATCTGTTTGTGAGTTCTGGGGTATTTATACATGTACTTGCCCCTGTGCCATCTGTTTGTGAGTTCTGGGGGTATTTATACATGTACTTGCCCCTGTGCCATCTGTTTGTGAGTTCTGGGGGTATTACGCATGTACTTGCCCCTGTGCCATCTGTTTGTGAGTTCTGGGGGTATTTATACATGAACTTGCCACTTTGCCATCTTTGTGTGAACTAGGGTTGCCACTTGTCAGACAACCGGTATTTTGAAGGGTTGCCCGGGTCAAAACTTCCTGGATGGTTTTTCAAATTAGGGAAACTGCTTGATTGACCCGGCGATCGGCTGATCACCGTGGCATAGCTCCACCCCCTGATGGCAGTGACACACCCACCTATCTCACAGGCCCACCCACAGATGCCTCCTTGCCCCACCCTGGAAAATTTTCTGCGGACACCCATGGATACAGAAGAGTTATAATAACTAATTGCAAATATAAAGAGGAGAGAGACAGCTGATGCCTTGTGTACAGAACACATGGAAAACTTCCACCATGACTATACAGTGCTTTGCCTCAAGCAGCGCTATACAAATAAAATATACATACATACACGACTGAGCCCTGACAGTCTGACTTGCACATGGAGGACTAGTATAAGAGGAGATATAGTTATAGTTATAGATGAGTTATACATAAAATTTAACTTATATTGTATATATATTTTGGGGGTGGGTTGAGTTTACTCAAATAGTCAAGAGCAAACAGGATCAATAGCATTTTGTGCAAAATAGTGCAGCAGCCCCCAGACAATTTGAAAAGCAGTATAAAAAGTAAAGGGTGACTTTATCTACTGCTTGCTTGAAACAACAAGCTTACCTTTCAGTGTAAAAAAAAATAAATGTGTGTTTAATTGGGCCACCAACCTGAGTTGGGACAGAAGAAATAAGGGCCCTAGAACACTGGGACTCGTATTTGAAGCTGAAAAATTGACTAGCCTTCAGTCTTATTCTGAGAATTTTAGTTTAGCAACAGCTGGAGGGCTGCAAGTAGGGCTGTCACCTTGTCTGGGTTGATACTAGCTGATATAGTAAGTAGTGGGGGCAGAGAGGGGGCGGGGTCATGACATAAAGGGAGTGGCCAGTGCCATAAAGGGGACAGGGCTGTGATTTAAGTTGACCAGGTTGGTAGAATTTTGGTGAGTAGGCAGGGCTACAGAGGTATTGGGGGGAAGAGGGGTAGCCAGGAGAGTGGATTGGGGTGGATTGGTATTTCACCTGAGGAAGGTGTTGGTCCCCGAAAGCTTGTGCCACATTTCTGCTGAATAAATGTTTTAAAGGCATTGCAGGTATGCATTGGTGTGCTTTTTCCCTGTTTGGAACTTGAGCATGTCGGTTGGCTTGGAAGCAGCTTGAGGAGTTGAATGCATCCAGGTGAAATAAGTAAGTGGTGAGCCAAAGGTTTACATATAGATTTGGATAGATTGGAGCCATGCTGGGGGTTGAAAGATGTTTACTGTGGTAAGTTTATAACACCGCCCCTGGCCTCGGCGGGTATTTATACCGGCCAGGTAGTAACCCTAGCTTCAACTTGGAAAAACCTGATATAATACACAAAAGCCATGAATATCCTGTAAATGATATCCTTATAAACGGTGAGTTCTGATGTCATCAGTTATAAACGGTGAGTTCTGATGTCATTTCTGTCACATGACTCACTGAAACTTGTGTATTATAATAAATAAAGTACCCCCAGTTGTAAAATATGAGGATATTAGAAGTTACCTCGGAGTTCCATGACCTGTATAAAAACACTCGGCCTTCGGCCTCGTGTTTTTATATGGTCATGAAACTCCTCGGTAACTTATAATATCCCTATATTTTACAAAAGGGGGTACTTTATTCACTATATAAATCTATTAGCCAAATTTGTGATTTGTGATTTATAAAAATAAATTTCTTTCACTTGTTTAATATCCATACCCTATGCAATGCAGGTACTTATTGACATGGTGGTTGGTTTGGATTCATAATCATTACATGGGAGTCCAGAACAAGAGGCACTAATTATTCATTCTAATACTGTGGCAGAGGAAAAGCGACATGAGAAAACACATGCTGCTGAAAGAAACCAGAATATTCTGCATCTATAACAATAGAAACACTGCAAGTGAAGACAAAACTGAAGCGAGTCAGCATTTCTTTAAGATGAAGCACACAGCTTGTCACTTCAACTATAGAGAGAGAAAAAACACAAGGAAACCCATACTGTAAAACTAAAACACAAAAATTGGCAAACAAATGTATCTTCTGATAATATTAAATGACTACTCAGACCTGCAGAAACATTTTTTTCTTTTCAAAAAACATTTCAATAAATGGGGTAGAACAAGAAAAAACAATTAATAGATTTAGGGCAAAGACACACAAATGAAACACTTCTCTCCGCCTAGAGATTTTAGGGTAAGGGCACAAGCTGCTATTTTGGGAGATTAGTAGCCCAGCGACAAATCGCTTCTTCTTCGAGCTACTAATCTCCCCGAACTGCCTTCCTGCCAGATAGAATCTAAATCGCTGGCAGGATGCCACTTGGAGTGATTCGTTTTTGAGGAAACTTCGGGCAACTTCGGAAAGCTGAATCAATCTGTCTGCCATCCCGCCGGCGATTTACATTCTAGCGGGCGGGAAGTCAGTTCGGGGAGATTAGTCGCCCGAAGAAGAAGTGCTTTGTCGCTGGGCGACTAATCTCCCAAAATAGCAGGGTATGCCAATAGCAATACCTCTAAAAAGCCAAGTTTTTCAGACAATTCCTAGCGAAAGTCCTAATTGACTAAAAATGGCCCAAGTAGCTTCTATTGACTTCTATAGGACCTCGACAACTTTCACCTGGTAAATTTTTGCATTCGTGGTTTTCGTGGTTTTTACACTTAAAAAATCTCGCGCCATTGCATCAGTGATGCGAAATGCATCAGGAGGGAGTGGCTGACATAAGGTATGCAGATAGGGGGAAGCCATTGCCTTGTGGTATGATATGAGTTTACAGTATGTATTCACATTGGTTTTCACAATTCTGTAATTAATTGCTGTGGTGACTGCTCAAAAAAGTGTCAGAAGTGAGCTACTGTGCATGTTTTAATGATTATTTGTTTATGAGAAGAAAAGACCCATGGATTTTGAATACATTTATGGCAAAGTAGTATCTCATAAACCCCTTTTAAGGTGTCCATAGACGGAACAATTACGATCATTCTTAGAAAAGATCTTTCCAAGAAAGATTGTTCATTTTAAAACACACGTGTAGAGCTGAATCGTCAGATATACAGGTATAAACAATAGAATTCTACCTCTACCTGACGATTCAGCACTAACAATAGCCAATGTTCAGCTGCCTTCAAATTTTCAGCCTGGGCAGATCAACAAGCCGACTGATAATCAAATCTTCTGCTGACATCAGTCGGCTTATCTAATGCCATACACGCACCAAATATCGTACAAAAAATTGTTTCGTACAATATTACCGGTGCATCTATGGTCAACCTTTACAGGCAGAGTCAATATAGAGTCAATTGTAAGGAAATAATACAAATTTTTAAAAAGGATTTCCATTTTGTCTTTAATAATAAAACAGCACCTGGTAACAAGACTGCATGAATCCTGTTATGTGTATTTAATGTTTAAATGATTTTTAGCAGACTTATGTATGGAAATCCAAATTACTGAAAGAACCCTTTATTGGGAAAACCCCAGGTCCCAAGAATTCTAGATAATAGATCCTATAGCTGTTTGTAAAAAAAGGCAAAGTTAGTTTTAAGACTCAATAATGTACCTCCAAGTCATAAGGGCTCCATTACTAGATTTTGCTGTAGCATGTGTATTCAATTTATTGATTTGGTATGGTGAGCCTGCACAATGCATTATATCAATGTAAAATTCTGTGCAGGTAGATCCAGTCCTAATGGTTGTGAAATTATAATCCATTTTATACCAATTTGAGCAGCTGCAATGTCTGGCTACTGACAGAGGGGGCCCTGCCAAAGTCATCTATCTGGATCCTGCCGCAAAGTTTGGTCATGCCAGTCAACTGGTGCATGAATATCAGGATCAATATTTGTCATGGCTCTATGATGAAGCTACATGCAGTTTTCGTTTAATACAGAAATCATTCACAGTATGTAGTTGGCCATATTTTTATAGATCTGCTCACTTGGCCAGGTCACCAAAAAAGTGGATCTTTGCCTCATTTGTCCCAGTCATGTGCAGGACCAAATGGGGCTGGTCCAGGACCAAGGATCAACAATCTGATTATACTGGGGACATATGGGAACCCAAATCAGTGTGCCACTGTGCTCCTAACACAACAGAATATTCAAATCAGTAGGTATTTAGTCTATTTGTCTATGGCAGGTGGCCCTTAAAGGCATATCTCTATCAGAAGACCTGGTATGTGAATAATGTCTGTTCGGGGTAATGTACAGCTTCTCTAAGCACTATTGCTCAATGCTATCTTGTCAGCAAACAGTAATCATTTTACAGATTTTTACTGAAAATTGATTTTTTCTTTATTTGTGTTATTATGACAAAATCATTAAATAAAAACATAAAATAAAAATGATAAAAAGCTTGGAAAAACCCAAAATGACTGTGATGAGCTCCAGGTTAAATGGCCCGCAAACATTCTCATTTCTGGACAGTCAGAAAGAAAATCGAAAATTTTAGCTTTGTGAGAAAAACATTTGTTGTTGGGCCAAAGTGCTATCGGGGGAGAAATCCTCCTCAGGAATCGAATCAGCTGCTGACAACAGTTTGTAATATTCATCTTCTCCGTCCAATAGTTTCACTTGTCTGGAACAGGAAAAGCTTGTTAATTGCAATGTATGTTATATATTCCATCACATTGGCACACATTTACTATGCTCAGCAAGATTAAATTGATTGGATAGTATTTGTATCTGTGCATGTACACGATATAGGCAAAAGTATAAGGACACCTGCCTGTCCAACCAGGGTTGTTTTAATAGATAGGCCCACAAGAACAGAGGGCACACCAGCAGACATTTCAACTGGTAAAACTCAGGGATGGCAGACCCCTCATTTTATTCAATCTTTATAGTATGCAAAGTTGTTTATTCTTGTTGCATCCCCATTTTGTCATTTATCTGTTCCCATGATTGGTTGTAGATACCTGGGGAACACATCTACTTTCTTGGGGCAGTGAGGGATCAAGGGACCCTGTGTCCAACATCTCATTCCTAAGCCAATGATATTAATTTCAAGTTGGTCTTCTCTTTACTAAAGCTTTCTCTTTTGGGAAGGCTTTCCACTAGATGGTGGAATATTGTTGATGGGATGTGCTTCCATTCGAACATAAAAGTTGGGGATGAGGCCTGGCTCACCCACATTGATGTTCTAGTTAATTCCACAGGTGTTCAGTTGAGTTGAGGTCAAGACTCAGCGCTAAGATGAGAGAAAAGGTGATTAACTAGCCTCATTTAACATCCTTCTCTCCCACCAAAACACAATCTTATTTTGTGCATGGAGATTTTTTCCTGCTGAAACAGTAGGGCCTTTCCCAAATTGTTGCCAGGAAACAGAATTCACAATAAAGTTAGTGTATAATTTGTTGCCAATGATGAGCGTGGATTAAGGCAACAGTGTACATTACATGTGGTGTCTATTTACTTGTGACCATATCATGTATATTCATAAATACTATATATGACATCCATATTCTGCATCTTTCCTTTCATACATGGAATATACACTAGTACTAATATATTCTTCATTATAAAAACATCATATTTAGATATTGAATTTATAGCATCCATGTTCTTGCTGCATCAATGGAATAAAAGTCCCTACTATTTTCCCCCCAATACTTAAAAATATTTTTCGCAATATTTTTTACAGGTTGTTGTTTTAGCCGGTTAACTAAAGAAAGAAATGGTTTTGTTTACTGATATAAATGCAGTTGGGTGCATCACCCTTCTGTAAGTGAAAGAGATTCAGTGTTTATAATTTATTGTGATTATTTCCCCTGCAAATCAAACATATCCTGCAGGCTTATATGCTAATATTCATAGTATCAATGTTTACTTTTTTTAAATTTTACAAACAGGCTACTGTTTACAGTTGTTAAAAACCATGATAGATAGTTACCCAAGTTTTCTTGGCTTCCTCTTGCTCCCTTGATATTCTAGAGATCCCTGCGGGAAGGACCAAGAACACGCTTTCAGAAACTAAGCGGGGAGTCGTTAATTTTTAATTCAAAGTGATTTTGTGTTGAATGCAAGCAGATGCTGATAATATCACAAGTCAAAGCATAATTTTTTGATCAAAGGGCTCAAGAGCGCCTGATGAAGCATGCATGTTGCTTTTCTTTGATAAACCACATAAATTATTCACCGTGAAAAGAGACATCCTGATATGAAGGCAGCTGATAGAGGGCACATGCACATGTTCTATTAACGCTAGGTTAAGAGAGGGATAATAGATGGTGGTTTGAAACAGAGGAAGGCTTGGGAAGGTTGATGAGGTACAAATAAAAGGGTTAAGTCAAAATATCCACAAAACAAAACATTACTATATCACTTAATTTTCCCTCCACTGTGATTTGGCCTCACAAGACGAATGTCTTATCGCAAATGTGCTGTCCATTGTGCTTATCACATTGAGCTTATTTTGGATATCAAGGATGATACTCAAGGGGATTCTTTGCAAACTCATTGCATTTGATAACCTAAGGATTATGAAACAGTGGGTATTTTGATCACCAGTAATACAGCAGGAATCTCTATGGGTTGCTTCAACTGACTGCAATGGCAATTGCAGTGAACAGCCCTTGGATTGTTACTAGAAAAACCCTCAAACCCCTCATAACTCCTGGTGCACTATACTAGCTCCTGATTTTGCAACACAAGTTTTAGGCCAAGTAGGGCTCAATTGTTTGTTTAGACCTTGGGCCAAATATGTGATTACATAGGAAGCTGGTGCAGGCTTGTTGGCTGTGGATACATCCACAACATGATTCAGTTCTTCACAAACAGGGTTGTCAAGCTTGCCCGATCAATGGCAGCAGTATAGTTCCATCTAATGTATGCCTTGTACAGAAACTTTACTTGGTCCAAAAATAAAATAGGTAAGGAAAACTAAGTAGGGAAAACAAACAGGTATGGTAGTCAGACAATTAAAAGCAAAAAAGTCCAATCAGCGCTGTATTCGATGTGTAAGTGTTTGATTGCAGCTCCCACCAGATAGGCTTGAAAATGTATTCTGTGGGGAAGCGCAAACAAGGAAACTCCTAGTGCAGAATATCCAAATACGTAGAGGAATTAATATTGTGGACTTGGACTGAACATTGGTTCAATGCTGTTTTGATTTCGGATCTTGTTGTGAACATTGAACTAACTGTGTTTGGCCTATACACCTCTTAAATCTGGTAAGTAGGTATTCTCTCAAGAGAGGTTTCTTATTACCTTTATTAGTGGGGTTACCATACTGACACAGTGGATGTGTTTCTTTCACTTTTAATTGAGCAGATACATATCTAGATATTCTGCACCAGGAGTTTTCTTGTTTGTGCTTCCCCACAGAATACATTTTCAAGCCTATGGAAGTCAGACAGCATATGAGTTATTTTACTAAAACTCAAATTCATCTCATATTTTTATTAAACCCTCGACCAAACTTCCATCCACAAGTTTATCTTATTTATCAACAAAATAAAAACCGAATTAGGAAAAAACTCGAATTTTTCAGATTTGACACCCAAATTGCCAGATTTTTCAGGTTATCATTCGAAAATCGTGAATTTTTTAGGATTATCGGATGAAACTGATCATGATATCTTCAAATTGTAAAAGGGACAACTGCCATTGACTTCTACATAACCTTGACAGGTTTGAGATGATGGATTTTCGGATTCTGACTTTTTGCAGCTTCAGGATATAATAAATCTCGAAACCTTCAAGGTTTTTTATCCCTCTAAAAATTCGAGTTTTTGCCTAAAAAACCTAGACCAGAAAAAAATAGGTTTAGTAAATAAATCCCTAAGAATTATGCATGCATATATTCACAGCAACAGAATCAGTGTATTTGAATAAAAGAAATGAGAACACTTCAGAAAACGTGTGTACAAATCGGCACATAATAACTAAGCACTTACATTAACCTGGCTATAGTACATACTATCCTCAGGGGAATTCAGGGTTTTGGGTTGTTGACACCGTCTTCGTGCTGTCCTCAGCTTCTTCTCAAGGCATCCCTCTGACCCTGCCAGAAGAGCAAGTTATTGATTTAGATATATTTTAGGTATTAAAATACTTGCGTGCATGTTGGCAAGAGCAACTTTTATTCTTTTGTAAATTATATTTATTGTTCTTGTGTGAATGGTGTCAGAAAAGTGACCAAAATATCATAATCCAGCCTAAGAAATTTCATAAAACAGCCTTATTCTGTAGATGGCAGCCTCAGTAAAGTAATGTGTGAAGTGATAATATAGTCCCAGCAGTGGTAATACTGACACAATGGAAGATTTTATAACTTTTGGATTCAAGAACTGAAGTTTCAGTAAATATCTGGTTTCAATTTCCGCCTTCTGTTGGTGTTTGGTTCTTCCGCCTGCATACGTGCAGCATGATTCCATAAGGTTCCAATTTAAACCCAAATTGAGGATCATGTTGTAATCTATAATATTCCATTAATCTATTTCCACTAGCTGCATTAATTATGATAAAATAATGGAGATTTTTTTCAATGAAAATACCTAACCCCCCCTTGCCAGCTATATATTACTTCAGGCGCACTTTTATTTTTTGAAGGGACAATTTGCAGCTGGGACAAATCAGTTGAGAGACCCCGATGTGCTAATAAACTGTTTAATTGACAGATAATATAGAATGTGGAGTTTTGCTAAGATGAAAGTGACCATGAAAAACCATTCATAATATAATTATGATCCAATTAAAAAGATAAGAATTTATCATGGCAAATACAAAGATCATTCTGAAGCAGGATCTGAGCACTGCACATGTGCAATGAGGTTCAGGGAGATGGACATTTTGATTCTTTGCTCTGGAAAATTAATTACTGGCAAGTAACAGTATATATACTAAAAATGTAAAAGGACTGTAATGATTTATACCAGCTCCTCATAACATTAAAAAAAGTCTAAACCATCCAGCTCTTAGCATATTGCTAGAGCATTTTTTCAGTCTAAATCTGGCCATACACATAAAAAACAACAACCAATCAGCAGGCAGCATTTACAAATCAGCTTCTAGACTAAATGCAGGTTTATTATATTAACCCATTAACCCATATTCTTAACCGAATTGGTACAAGAGGTTAATCAGTTAATCATGAACAAATTAACGTAGTATATACTAAGACAAACACACGCATTCACATTCTAACCAAGAATCGCACTCACAAGTCTTTCTCCATAGGTGAAAAAAGGGTTACTCTATTCAACGTTTTGGCCCCTACATTTATATATTTATATACATTATACTATATTAAATTGCTTAAAGAGATACCTTTTGTACTGCACTGCTCAACCACAATGTGCTCAGTTGCTGCTGGATTACAAAAGCAAAATCCAGCAAATGTTAACATATTATCACATTTAAAACATTCTTTGAGAAGCAACATCAGGGTTGAATTTTTAAAGCAATATGGCTCAGTAAAATGTTTACCCTAATTCTCTGGGGCCAGTGACTACATTAAAATGCAAAATAGTTCTCCAGTGAAAATCCCATCTGATCAGTGGAGCACTGATAAAGCCTGTCCTTTATCCCCATGTTTGATTCCAATGTAATATAATGAAGCCAAAATGACATACTACTCACTGTATGTAAGATACCAGCTTTGGATGTAGGCATTGGGACAAAGACACTCTCCAAGCCTTGTGAAGTGGAATGTCTCAAGACCAAAGGGGTCACCCCAAGCTTTGTGGTGAAGGAAATTCTGAAGACTCTTGCCCGTAAGGCTTTGTTAGCATGGGGGTCATGGGTTTTTGCCTACTGGTAGACTCTTCCATTTTTAAGGAGAGTTGTTGAGTACCTTATGCACTTTTTGTTTTTTACTTTGTGCACTGGATCTTTTGATTTAAAGAATACGTAAAACCTTTATTTTTCTCTCTCTAAAATTACTCTAAACAGCTCCCACACAGCTCGCTCCATTTAGTTTAATTTAATTTCTCTGATAAAGGCAGCTGAACTGCAGCTCATTAAGATACTTCCTTGTCTAGTGTGAAGCTCTGCCCTATCACCTTCTCTCTCTGACTATGAAGACCACAAAGAGGTGCCTACTGTGCATGATTGATTGATTTCTATTGGAGCAGAGGCAGTAAGCATGCCCAGTAAGCATCTCTTCGAGTTCTTCATAGTTACAGATTGAAGGAGAACTCAGGGGGTGGAGCTACATGTTAGACAAGGAAGTAGCTGAAAGAGTTACAGTTCAGCTGTTTGTATTAGAAAAATGAAATATAACTAAATGGAATGAGAAAGTTATGTTATTCTGGGGTCCATTTAGAGTAATTTTAGGCTATTTTAAAATAAAGACTTCTATCTATGCTTTAAAACATGGCTCGAGCTTTGATAGAAACAAAACAGCAAGATGCCTGACATAGTGCAGGTAATCAGCATTCACACTGGTGAAGTCTCTTGCATCTGTCATTCCGTGTTTGGACAATAGAATTCTCATTGATGAAATGTTTTCCATATTTAATTTATGGTTTTGGAAATTTCTACAGAAAACTAGGGGTGCAGTAGTGTCCTTTTAAAATAGCACTTAAAAATAATTTTGAAAACTTTCCCTGGAAAACATGGACTTTTTATCATCTTTTGGAATATAAAACATATTTTAAACAGTAAACCATGCCTTTTTCAATCAAAAACAACTGATTTTTATATTTTTCCCCCATTCCCTGAAAGCCTATCAAGAAATCTATGGAACGTATCATCTTTGACTTGATATATGAATGTGCTCCCATGGCGAGTAAAGTGCTATCAATCTATTACTTTGCTGCTACATTTCAGAGAGCTCTGCAACTCGCCCCACAATACTGACATACAGCTCATTTTTATACTGGGTGAAATGAAGAGGACATTGCTAATCATAACACGTTCTTTCCTTGGTGTTTGCCAAGCATGGCTTTGATGAATAACCCCTATTATCCTATATAAGCAGCCACTCCACACTCCATCTTTTATCCCATCATTAATCTAATGTCACCATGCATAAATGTACAATCTGCGGCAGAATATTTTCCCGACAAACATAAGTTCCTTGCAAGTAATATTTTGGTCAATTTTATGGTGAAAAACGTTTGCAATATTTTTTATGACGCATTATCTAGTTAGAGTTTAAGGAATAATGGGAGAGTAAAATGTAAACCTCATACACACATGTACACATAAGGAGGCACAGTATTCATTTTTATATACAAGCATTTTATGGATTTTGCTTCTGTTTTTGATGAAGTAGCTAGTTGGGTCTGTCCTCGTAAACTTTTGATTGGCTCATCAAAATAGATTGCACACAGGTTAAACACTTTAAATACTCATGCTCAATTTAAAGGGAAACTATACACTCAAACAATGTAGGTCTCTATAAAAAGTTATTGCATCAAACAACTCATATGTAAAACCCTGCTTCATGTAAATAAACCATTTTTATAATAATATATTTTTTTAGTAGTATGTGCCATTGGGTAATCATAAATAGAAAACTGCCATTTTAAAAAATAAGGAATTTTATGATTCACGGTGCACACAAACAAACCATACATGTTAGGTCACATGAGCCAATTAACAGACAGAATTCTGTCTTTTGCTTCCTAACTTTTTCCTGTTGCAGTTAGAGTTGTAGTATTAGTACTAGTACTAGTAGATTAGCCCCAGGGCCGTAACTATAGAGGAAGCAGACCCTGCGGCTGCAGGGGGACCCAGCATTTATAGGGCCCCGTGAGGCCCTAATTCATTTACAATTGTAATAATACTTGGTAAAACACATCAAATTCTAGACATTTTCAAAATTCAAATAATTTGCTGTGGGGCCCAGTAATATCTAGTTATGCCACTGATTAGCCCTTAAACAAGAAGTGAAGAAATGTTGTATTTTATATATGGAACTTAATGTACCATTCCAGAGATTTAGCAACGCAAGCACAGTGATAAGCCATGTTAAGTCTACAGCAGCTCCCCATCTTAGGAACTTGTATGTTTTGAGTGGGGTGCAATACTTTCCTGCTAAAGGGTAGTGGCACTGGCATAGACTCCAGCAGAAGCTGATATTTAATAATTGTTACACTGCACGTTGCAGGAGAGCTTTGCTCATTTTCAGCCCTGCAAATAAATTTGTATAATTTATCCCGTGAGAATGAACGGAATCAGCTGTTGACTCAGAGCACATTTACCAGCACTTGCCCATAAAACTGCTGAGCAAGCTCTCGTTCCTATTAGTTGAACTTAGTTACTGTTTAGGGAATTCGTGAATCTTAGTATTTTTGTAAGGTGATAAAATTTCAATACACCGTTTAAAGTAGAATGTTTACATTTATTAATTCACTTTAGTAAATGCTTTGGTCATTTTTAGCAAAAAAATGATTTACGTTTTTATACTTCTTTTTGACAAATAGACATTTTTATATGTGAATGTGTAGCCATTTCCATCTTGCTTTATTTTCCCTAGATTCTTTGAAAGCACCAATGACCCTGCTTGACATTTTAGCTTTGCATAATATTCCCGCAAGGAGCATGGACTATGATCTAGTGCAGTGATCCCCAACCAGTAGCTCGCAAGCAACATGTTACTCACCAACCCATTGGATGTTGCTCCCAGTGACCTCAAAGTAGGTGTTTATTTTTGAATTCCAGGTTTGGAGGCAAGTTTTGGTTGTATAAAAGACGTACTGCCAAACAGAGTCTCCTGTAGGCTGCCTGTCCACATAGGGACCACCAAATAGCCAATTACAGCCCTTATTTGGCACCCCAGGAAGTTTTTGCATGCCTGTGTTGCTCCCCAACTTTTTTTATTTTTGAATGTGGCTCATGCGTAAAAAAGGTTGGGGACCCCTGATATATTGCATACCCTTCCTCTTTTAATTATAAGTATATGAACTGAATGCAGCAGTCTAAAATACAGCCAGGGAGCATGATTGTTAACCCAGAAATGGCTCTGTCCATGTCTCATGTCTAAGGCAGCAACAAGGTACCAGCTTTACGAGACAGTGGCCTCCAGAAAGAAAAGCCGTACTTCTGTATACCCACAAACTTTAATCCCTGCACCTAAACAGCTCCTTCCCTACAGACAAGAAAAACTGACCACCAGGTTGGGATGTAAAAGGGCCACAGCATTATTTGAAATGATATGATTATAATACATATGTATCAGCTAGGTTATGCAAGAGTACATTTACCCATTACTGTTAAATCAAACAAAAATATAACACATTTTGCATCACACTTGCCTCTGAAACGATTGGCAGCAAAAACAGCTGGGTAGCACCCTTGTGCTTGTCAACTGCAAGCCCCAAATTCTCTGGCAAGTATTCCTTCCACCTGGCGATCATGATAACACCCAAGAATGGCAAACTGGAAAGCATCCTTTTATTGGCTGCCTTAAAAAGCTGTCCACTTCCAGGAAGAAACTCTTGGTCTTTTGTCCATTCTTGAACCTCCATCTTGACCTCAACAGCTTGCTTCTATCTCCCTGCACTTCTCTCCCCACCTGTACTTTAGAAATATGTATCAATCCCTTATCTATCCTAACCAGCTACAGCCTGTCCCTACCTACCTTATCCAGCCAAGGCTCCCTCTCCAATGTTTCACTTCTAGTGAGAACTCCAGTTTAAATAGAGTGCTTATTTGGCACCCAGGATTAAGGAGTGGACATTGGGTTACACACTTTTTTATTTCTATATGTAAAGGCTATGCCAAGATGCAGCGGGCATTTTCAGCCCACAAAAAGCACAGAACTCTATGAGGATTACTGTATCTGCAAACGTTTTTAAATTTTGTATAGACTGTACTGTTCTTGCACATTTATCACTGCTGCTTGAATAGAGATTGGGATTTGTTGTAATCAGATTTTGCTACAGTATTCCTATTAATCTTTAGCATGTTATTCTGATTATGTTCTTTCTGAGTTTGATCTCTTTTCTTAAAAAATGTTATCCAGCAGAGACTGTTTCCATACAAAGTTTTATACCATGTCTGATAATTGCTGGAGGCAAAAACAAATCATCTGAACTAGTAACAGTACCACACTGGAAACTAAGGGATTCAACACATGGTTTAGGCATATCCTTATAAAAGAGGAATTTTCCTTGACATAGACAAAGACTAAGCAACCTTTGGAGTTCCAGATGTTGCAGATCTGCAACTGTCAGCATTTCCACCAACTATCACAGTAATATCAGTAAATAACATGTTGAAGTGACATGAGTTATATGTACCATTATCATAACAATGTTTTGTTTCAACCTCAAGTCTTAGATCCATTGTTTTTAGAGCAGCCATACAGTATACGGAACAATACTTCAGGACTGTGTTACACAGGGAGTTTAGGAACTGCTACTTATTAGAAATGAGTTTATTGTTATCTATGGGAGCATATAACCTAGAAAATAATTAAACATTTTACTAGCCAGCACTATGCTTCTAACATTCTTCCATCTCCATCACTAGTGGACAGGGAACTGGCAGAGAATCTTTTTGTCTCCGACTATGAAGACCTCAAAGAGGTGCCTACTGCACATGCCTGATTTATTTCCATTGGAGCAGAAGCAGAGAGCATGCCCAGTAGGCACCTCTTTGAAGTCTTCATAGTCAGATAGAGGAGAGCTGGGGGATGGAACATCATGCTAGAAAAGAAAGTAGCTTAAAAAGTTGCAGATCAGCTGCTTGTATTAGAGCAGTGATCCCCAACTAGTGGCTCTTGAGCAAAATGTTGCTCTCCAACCCCTTGGATGTTGCACCCAGTGGCCTCAAAGCAGGTGCTTATTTTTAAATTCCAGGCTTGGAGGCAAGTTTTGTTACATAAAAAACAGGCGTACTACCAAAATGAGCCTCCTGTAGGCTGCTAGTCCACACAGGGGCTACCAAATAGTCAATCACAGCCCTTATTTGGCACCTCCAGGAACATTATTCATTCTTGTGTTGCTCACCAACTCCTTTTAAATCTGAATGTTACTCACTGGTAATAAAGATTGGGGACCCCTGTATTAGAGAAACAAAATTGAACTAAATGGAAAGAGAAAGGTATGTTATTATGGGGGTCGCCTCGAGTAAATTTAGGGGATTTTAAAATAAAAGGCTTACTTATCCAAAAGGGGAACACATCAGGGCATGTATTACCATATGTTTGTTTTTTAGGCCTGGTCTGGAGAAGCCGCCTAGAGTGCCTGCCTTACATCTACTCCAGGAACCTAAAGCCTTGCTCTAGCATTAGCGCTCAGGCTCCAGTAGAAACATTCAGCTACAAAATCATATGGCACCACAGAACTTTATCTTCCTATGAGGACTCTATCCAGTATATAAAAGAATATGTCTGATATCCAGTGCTTCACACAGAGATAAGCAGTCAAAATAAGAGCATAAAAGGGACTGGTATCAATGAAACTGTACAATAGGGTCACATTGTTTAGTTTCTATATAATTTATGTAAGAAGGCAGTATCATAAAACTGGTCAGTTTATCTGCTGTAATTATTTAATGTGCTGAAAATTGAGTTAGCTTTGTGTGTTACCGCTATATTGACTCTCTATTTTGATGGGAATATCCAGGTTGCCTGGCTGGAATTGTGGGGAAAAAAACTCTGCATTGTGGGGAAAAAAAGATATAGCACCTTGAAAGAGTTTGTAGCTAAACTAGGCTCTGTATTTTATAGTGTACACCTCCAGAATGTGGGACAGTGTGAAGCTATATTGATTTTCTGTCCTTTCCTGACCATACAGATGCAGCGTTTATCACAGCCAATTACTTTCTTTTATACTGGTTTATAGTTACATTTATTGATTCATATTTTAACACAACCCATAACTAATGCATATTCATATGTATTAATAAATTCTACAATAGAATCAATAGAATTATCATTGGTGAATTGTTTTTCACAAACTCCTATAAAGAACTAGGGGGTGCAGTGGGACAGTTGTACAGTTCAGTTTAGGATCCCTTTAAAAACAGAATGGCAAAAGTCAAATGTATCCAATTTGAAAATGAATTCTGTAAAAATGTTAGCATCATAAACAGGAAATATTTCCATACAACATAAAGGTGACATTTCCAATTCCCCATCAGTTCCTTTTCACAAAATATTCCTCTACTTAATATAAATGTGCTTCATTCGCAAGAGGATAATTGGAGAGAAAGCTATGACGCAATTTGTATTCAATGGCAAATTGTACCTGTGCTTTTCTGGGATCCATAGAAATCTGAAAGGCGACGGTTTGCTGCAAATTCATGTTCATCAATATCCATCACGTTGTTCATTTCAGTTGTATAAAAAAGGGGTCTGTGATAATCTAAATCCTAAAATTAGACACAAAGAGTAGTTGAGATCATTGACAGTATTATTATTCAACTTTATTATTGAAGCACCAACATAGAGCGCTAGGGCAGAGGTTCCCATATCTTATGACTGGCCCTACAAGCCCAAAGTATGTGAAAGGATCCCAAACTAAAGGCCAGTTATGGTTAGGTTTCAAGTGTATGCTTATTGGTTGTCCTACTGCACATATTTGACATTGTATGGTGGCAAATATATGCAACTGTTCTTAAAATATACTCACACCTACATAATTACATCTATGTCATTGCATGCATTCTGGATAATTCTTCCCTATTTATTACTCTTTCCAGCACATGTTTGGCTCTGTTCCTGGACCTAGCTAAAGCTTGTTGTTACTGTTTGTGCACATGTGTAGCATTCTTTGGACTGTTTACTTGACCTTGAACTGCTCTGCTTGCATGGGCCATCCTTGGCCCGACTTTGATGTATTGCTGTCTGCACGTGACTACAAGTTCATTGACAACTTCTTGGCCAGCGCCCTGTGTTCAATGTAGGGCACTGTTCTCATTATGGCATATGCCAATTCCTGCCTTCAGGTTTCTCCACAGACTGGCTTTGATACCCAGATATTCCTAGGTCTGCAGCAGGATGATTGGTTTATACAGCCATATTTTCCCATATTGGATAGAAGCCCCAAAAGTCTGGAACCCAAATTGCATAAAAAATAAGCAGCTAATTTACATTTGCCTTTGTGAATTGTTACCACATGTTATTTTATGCAAGGCTGGTGCCAGAAGGGGAAACTTTCTTGCCTTATTTAAAGCTTGTAAGTAAGACATAGCTGAGTTCCCTAATGGTGAAGGCCAAGGGATTGAGTGGCAGCTGAGATACTCCCTGAAGGCTGCAGTGAGTGTTTCCTCATTGACAGATGTCCCTTGGGTAAAGCTAAGCTGCCAGACTCTATTACTGAAACTGCTGGAGATAACAAAGAATGTTTTAAACTTTTTTTTTTTTTACAGTGGTGGTGATTTTCATGATTTATAAGGATTTTCCAGACCCAAGCAGGATATTTTTATGGTTGCCCTGAGTTATGCATAAAACCCAAAAACATGAGATTTCAAAATAATGGGAAATGGGATTTGTATATTCTGGGACAACCTCATTAGACGTTAGATTGCTCTTGACTAGGGCTGAACTTATAGAAGAAGGGTCACTAGTAGGGCAAGAAGGATAGAGCCCCAAACTGCATAAATAAGGTATATTGATCCCCCTGTAGTCTTTGGCTGTCAGCTAGAGGGCTGCATGTTGGTCACCTCTGAAAAAAGACTCATTTATAAACACAGTGCAGTATGCAAAGCGCAATGCTTTCTTCCTTGCAATCAGAGTTTTCCCCAGAATTCCAGCATCAGTTCCAGCATCAGTATAGCCAAGTGTTGCATAGTTGTTTCTGCTGCAGTTTTTATAAAAGGATACAAGTTGTATCAAGGATGCCCCAGAATGTGAATCTCATGACAAATCTGTTGTGGCTATTGGCACAACCCACCTGGAATTACTAACAAGATTCTTCAGAGCAGACTCAGCAGCCACATTGGAGGTAAGCGTGTCTATACTAAAGTGCAAGGAACATGTTGGATGCAAATCTTTCATGAATAGAGTTAATACTTGCAATGTTTGCATCCATTTGAGCTACATTGCACTAAACAAGACTTTATCAGGGGGAATGTAATAAAAGTTGGTAATGGTAAAAATATTTAAGATGTGAAAATGTATGCCTCTTCAGGAACATATTTTTCTTTGCGTGAATTTAATATAGCTTTTATGAATCCTTTAAAGTATGCCTCAAAAGTATGCAATGTGCAATTAAAATTAGCAATGCAATAACAATCTACCTAACAATATTACATTACAAAATGTGTTTTTATTCTTATTTGTGTACATTATTTTCCCTTTGTGACTTTTATTACATTTTGTACAGTTATACATATTTTTCCTCAAGGGGTCCTTGTGATATTAAGGGCCTGGGGCAAATGGACTATCTGCCCTACCCTAAGACCAGCCTTGATTTCAAGGCTAAATTGAATTCACTGATTCTTGTCTTTTTGTACTATGTTTTTTTTTCTAACCAGTAAATACAGCAAGAACATTTCTCTCACTGGGAGCACTGTGTAGAAGCCGCCCATATCACATTGTACCTTATTACAGCCAGGACTCATAACCCACCTCTTTATGGAACAGAAATCTTACTGTGCTTCGTGAACTGGTTTTGTCCACGCTTCATTCGTATCAGCAAAAAGCTATAGGAAGGTATTAATCTACTTAACATTTCTAAGTACATCATCCAAAGGATTTTTTTTAATCTTACATATGCTATACAGAGTAACTGGCAAAAAAAAAAAAAAACTGAACATTTTTTTCATTTCATCCTTTCAACATCAAATGGTAAGCAGCAAAAATTGGATCAGACTTCAAAGGCCACACTGCGCTCCAAGTCACAGAGAGACTCCTCCATTTCACATATTGAATTCGAGCAGGATATCAAAGTGCAACCAAAGAACCTCGGGTCCTTGCTAAAATAGAGGCACTAACATCTGTAGAGAAGCAAAGTGCACTTGGAAACCACCTCAGGGAGCAGCTAGTGCTTATTCTCAACAGCAAATTTTCAGCCTTTTGATTCTCTCATTGACTGTACCTCCCTGTCTCAGCGCAGAACCGAAGTTCTTAGCAAGGAGGCTTTTGTCTCAGTGACTTCAAAACAGAAGTAACGGTTTCATGTTCTGTTGCCTCAGCCAAACAGCCATGAACACATTGCAGAACAGTAGGCTGAAGAATGCTGAGGCACGAAAGAACAATGCCAGGCTATTCTACAGCTTTGTACGTAACACTACCTTTTCTGCCTGATGGGCCCTGATGCTCGATTCTGTCAAATAGGCTTTGTTGCTGTTCCCCAGCCTGAAAAAAACAGAATAGAGGTAGAAATGATATCCACATGGAAATAAAATATAAACACAACTTAAAAAAATGCTGATATTTGGGGAGATTTCACACATTCCCTTCCTTCATGACATTTGTATAATACAGCAATAGATGTTTAATAATGCTGTGCAATAGTTCCCCTTTAAGCAAAATGTTAAACTGCTGATTTGCCTTTCCATTCTATATATTCCCAATAATAAATTTAATTGTAATGATATGGCGTGAAATCAGGGCATCTAGGCAGCAAAATGTTAAGTTCATTTAAAGGGATACTGTCATAGGGAAATTTTTTTTTTCCAAAACGAATCAGTTAATAGTGCTGCTCCAGCAGAGTTCTGCACTGAAATCCATTTCTCAAAAAAGCAAACAGATTTTTTTTATATTCAATTTTGAAATCTCACATGGGGCTAGACATTTTGTCAATTTCCCAGCTGCCCCTGGTCATGTGACTTGTGCCTGCACTTTAGGAGAGAAATGCTTTCTGGCAGGCTGCTGTTTTTCCTTCTCAATGTATGAGAAACTGAATGTGTCTCAGTGGGACATGGGTTTTTACTATTGAGTGTTGTTCTTAGATCTACCAGGCAGCTATTATCATGTGTTAGGGAGCTGTTATCTGGTTACCTTCCCATTGTTCTTTTGTTTGGCTGCTGGGGGAAAAGGGAGGGGGGTGATATCACTCTAACTTGCAGTACAGCAGTAAAGAGTGATTGAAGTTTATCAGAGCACAAGTCACATGACTTGGGGCAGCTGGGAAATTGACAATATGTCTAGCCCCATGTCAGATTTCAAAATTGAATATAAAAAAATCTGTTTGCTCTTTTGAGAAATGGATTTCAGTGCAGAATTCTGCTGGAGCAGCACTATTAACTGATTCATTTTGAATTTTTTTTTTCCCATGACAGTATCCCTTTAAGGCAAAAAGCACCAATGCCTAAAAAAATAAGCCTAGAATTCTGGCATCTGTGAGTCACCCCAGGAGAATATGTACTATGAATCAGCTTAAATTAATATGGGGATCTACTGGGAGCAAATTTGAAGGCTCAGATCTTCAGTGCCAGAGGGCTGTGCTGGTATTGGGCTTTAGAGAATTCCAACATGTAAGGTATAATAAGTGGCAGAAAGTTTGGGGCCTGGGCCTCCTCTGTAAAAATCTTTCTCCCCCCAGCCCAGCTAAAATCATGAGCCACCCATGACATGCAAACAATCGCAGCTCACCTTCAATGCACAAAAAAACGAGGTTGACCCACAATTTTATGTGCATGGTGCATGGCCGTGGGCCGCCTGCTGCGGGGTTTGCTTCCTCTATAGTTAAGTATAATGTGTATAGGATAATTCTTTGTTGAGCTTATTTCTACTTTAAGGCTCGCAGTGGCAATCCATAAGTATGAATAATCATAATTATAATCTGTCTGTAGTTCAATAGACTGAGATCCATATTTAAGCCTACTGTTAAATTACTTATATTTTCAATATACATTTATAGCATTTTCTACATATCTTTATGGATTATGTGCAAAATTGTAGGAATTATATATTGCAGCGATCGGCAGGCATATTAAACATACTACAATAAGCTTTGTGAAGAAGAGCAGTTGCTGTATATGGATGAATCCCAAGTCATCCTAATGAGTAAGGAGATCTACACTGGCTCTGGCATTTAATGATTTTAATTCTTCAGTTCCTTTGTTAGCCTATTGGGTCACATCTAAGGCTAATGTCACTCGTAGCTGAAGCTTGATTCTGTTCATGAAATCCGCTCCAGGTTACATTATAAATTGTATACTATTAACCTAAGCAGCATCATGTGATGCAACAATCACAGTTACTGATATGCGAATCAATTATTCTAGAAATCTGGCCTTTGTGCAATCTAAGAATAATAATAAAAGACCTATAGTATTATTCAGGGCAGCAACTGGGTCACATATGTTTGGTTGAGAGCAAAACAGAAATATTTAGAAGACTTAATTGCTCTTGTGGCATTAATGAATATCTCTGTACATACAGGGTATTGAAAAGAAACTAAACAGCGTAATATTTATTTTCATTTTCATTACTGATTTAGATTTATATAGCTACATGTAGCTACCTAAACACACACTATATAACACATAAATAATACTACTTACTGCTGTCTCTCATTGAACTCATACTGCTTATTATTCTTCAGCACAACATAATTTTTTCTGGTAACATATCCTTTATAAGCTGAAAGAATGAAGGGAGAGAAGAAATGTTAGAATATTGTTAATACATGACACCCCTGCAGAGCTTGGTTTGTACACTACACTCTAGGTCATTAATATTTTTGTTTTGAAGGGAGAGACTTTAATATGAAACAGTCAAACTCCAGAAAATATTCTCCTCTAAAGGCTTAGTGAAGGAATGAAGAACCAGTCCCAGGCATTCCTGCCAGAGGTAGAGACTGTAGACCAAGCTGCAGTTACAGTGACTTTCTATGTATTTCAGCATATTAGAGAGTTCCCAGTTAAATAGTGTACACCTCAAATTTCACATGTGCCAGTAGAGGTGCAAATTAGTGTAAATGTTCATGAATGATATTTTGCAGCCCATGATTTTAGCGTGGACATGATGTCAATTCCAGTGCATAAATGCACAAAGTGTCAGTAATGGTATTAGTGTCCCATTTGCTTGAAGCTAGTCAGTTGTGTACTTGGATACAACCCACAAGTGGAACCTTGAAAAAACTGCAAAGACAGGCTGTCAGTATTTTAAGGATCATGGAAATCATTAGGGCAGGCTGAAGGGGTACATTGGTGCTGGCTGCAAGTTGCTAGAACTTGTATGAGCGCAAGTAACTTTGTTAACACGGTTACTTTTGCATCCATTGTAGTTCTTTGCACTTGGAAATGGACCATTAGAACTTCATTCCTTGGAAATAGGGTCCTTAGTCTCCATAAGTTCAGAGAGCTACAGCTATTGATGCAACCCATCTGCAATTATTGGCAAATCCAAGCTAACAACAGGATCCCCTTACATCAATGTGTGCACAATGGTGCCCTCACTAAAGCTAGATGTAGAATTTTTAGAGTCCCTGCAAATGTGACTTTTAGAGATTTGGTAGAGCCACCTGCAGTCTCTGGTGTCTTCTTTTTTCCAATTATCTATTATAATAACAAACAGATATTGATTGGTTGATTGATTGAAGTTTTAATCTCCTATCTGACATTGGCATGTTGATGCAGTCATCTCCAAAGTAGTCTCCGTAGAACCCCATTATAATCCAATTTTGGCCCTGGGTCCAAATGATTGGATAAATAAATTTTGGTCCACTGAGAGGATTATACCAGATACCATGTATGGCCATCTTAATTTATTCCTGTCCATTTTTTGCCACATAGTAGGCTGAATAATCACAGTACCTAATGTTTGGAGGGCCACCCCTGGCTCTCACCTTCCAGTTACATAGCTCCAATCTACAGCAAGTATATTATGAAATCTATAGTTTCTGATTAGGGCAATTAAACATAAAAATTGTTTCTGTGGGTGGCACTATTCAAAATGATTGTGCCCAGCACCCTGTATTTAAACATATATCAGGCTTTAATGTTGTGAGAAATCTGTAGAAAGTACCTGCATGAATATACAGACCATATTTTTTTAATGTAAGTGGAATATCTAGATAATTAAAATAAAATTAAGCCAATAGTCTTCACTAGCTTGATCAAGAGATGTATAGGATAAAGCTCTTCTGCTTCAGCAGTATAAATTGTTACTCACTTTCAGCGCCTGACACTGAGCATTAGCTCAGCGAGTGTGAAATTAACAGGCTTGCGTTGACATTTCATGAACGATCAGCTAAGTGTTGCAATAGAAGTATTATCTACAAGCAGATGGCCATCGTGTATATTATTCACTCAGTTAATAATCCCGCAGCTCTGCGAAATGCTCATTATTGTAGGTTTTGTGACTTCATTCCTCACTTGTGCAGGACTCAGGATTGATTACCTCGAGCTCTGCTGTGCATAGTTGCATACAGTACTTGGTAAGCAATTCTTCCCTGCACATAAAAAGCACCAAGAGGAAGTAGCTTGCTGCCTTCCTGCCAAATTTTTAATATGAGATGCATTTATATATTACATATGAACCATGTTTTCTCAAATTAGGTTCAGTAAAATGCTTCAGAAATATGTGGAACTGATGTTTTGTACTGGCCAAAATGAAAGCAGAATGTAATTTGCTTTGACAAAGTTGGTTTGATGGTGAACTCAGATTTTCCCTTTCCTTTGAATTTCCACTGATTTAATAAAATCATTAATTTGTAAATTGTAGGGCAATACAATTATCATAGGGATGTTAAGTCTATAACATACTAAATATACTGTGGAGCAGTGGCGTAACTAGATGTTGCTGGGCCCCACAGCAAATTAATTTTAGGGCCCCCAACATATCCAGTGTTTGTCCTGTTTTACCAATATATGTTCAAATTGCTCATCAATGAGAGCCTCATCGGGCCCCCTGTACCTCCTGGGCCCCCCTGCAGCCGCAGGGTCTGCTTCCTCTGTAGTTACACCCCTGCTGTGGAGTAAAGATAACCAAGAAGTAACCCCTAGTTAGCATTTAAGGGTTACTCTCGCACTGTGACATTTGTGCAGGGAATTGGAGAGACATGCAGTTGCCCAAATATTTATATTGTCTTTAGCATTAGTCTATCAAAAGATGTGGTCTTCTTATTCCCAATATTGTATCACATTCTGATATCATTTCTGAACTGGAGCTTAGTGCTGACAGTAGCATTCCCTGGGGTACATGTACTTGGTAAATGAGCACGCTCTTGCTCATATAGCAAAGGGCAACCACACACCCAGTCCTAATTGCAGTTCAGATATTACTCTCTGGGAATTGGCACTCCACCAGTTACAGTAGTTGGGCACATTGACCAGCACAGTACAACTTATGCAATGCTGGGATCTTCGGCCTCTGAATATATAAACACAACGAGATCCCCACATTGCATAAATTGTGTCGTGCTGTTCAGTTGCATCCTACTATTGCATGTTTTTGCTGCCCCTAGCACGTTAGCAAAAGCGTGCCCCTTAGTGCTGCACTTAAGCACTACTAAAAAGTATTAAATTATAACATGGGCAAAGACTGCAATCACTTGTAGACAGTGCACTCAATACCTATTTTCTCAGTACATCCTATTTATTCTGTTTCTCTATGTACAGTGCTGCAGAATAAGTCAGAGTATTGTGTCAATGTAATACTAAAACTGCATGTTAATTAACAAGCAAAACAACTAGGTTTTACTCTACAGCAAAGCAGGCTAACTGCAGGCCCCTTCAGATTCAACCTTGTTGTTAAAAAATACCGTTGCGCACAAACCCCAAAGTAGAATTAGTCACTACTGCTACACTACGTCAGTGTCATAATAACCAGGTCAGGCCAATAATACTTCTACATGAGCTCAATGTTGGGCACCCTGACCAGCCAATTATCGTTTAGCAAATTTCCATCTGATGGAATTGCATATCAGACACCCTTATTTGTATGTATATTTCCATACCCAAAGGAAATGTATCTTCAAGTAGATTATTTTCCAAGTCTTTCTTTTTTCCTCCACTTGATCAATGGGTTGTGAAGTGCATAAGCCCACTGAGATGTCTCGACCACAAGCTCATGTACATGAAAGGCGCCTGTTTATTTTTAAAATGCTAATGCGGCAGCTCCCAATAGGCCGCTCTGTAAAAAATGAACAATCTCTGAGTTAAGAGATTTCCATTAGGGGCCGTGTTCCTGCTTCCTACCAGGCTGAGATCAATCGCTGTCAAACCCATTTAGATAATTTTCTATAATCTGAATGAAACCCCTCCTAATTAGATAAATTAGATAAAAGGCAAGATAATACATATAGAACGTACTGATAGGATCCTTGTTTACACAGTTTTCAGCAATTATAATGCCTAACAAGTGTATACTAGCCTATATACCTATAAACACACATAGTATGTCCCCACTATGACAAGCTGCCTTGTACATGGGCCATAGAAAACAATTAAGATTGCCCGCCAACACAAACCTCACAGCTTTTGGAACTGAGCCTGCCTGGAGAGGGGGGCCCAGTAAGGTTAATGCCCACACTTTGATCTCTGTCAAGGCACACCATCAAGAATTAATTTACATTTCAGATGAAAAAGGTTGACAGCATGAAAAGGCATCTTGTTTCTGATATGTGAATGTGCTGTAATAGATCGGGAATTCTAAAAGGAAGTTCTGAGGAAGCTAAAGGGATAAGCCCCCACTGCTGATTTTACTGGGAAACAGATGAAAGGAAAACAAATTTAAGTATGCGCCGGGCTGTAGAACATGTAACCCAAATGTCGCCTAAATTGCAAGTACGATTCTTATCGGCATGGATTGATTTTATTTTTTAAATAACATATTTTTTTTCTTACGTCTGTTCAAAATGCAAGTTGAATGATCTTTAAATATTACCATCTACTTTTAGATTTGTTACCTTGGCTGATAATACATGGGGCATTTTCTCAAAAGTGCCCTAAACCTCCTCAGCCACCTTCTATTACTTTAATGGCCCTGGCTCTGTTGAAACAGGCAGCTCTCAGCTCCAAAACACATTTCAGAACACATATCAGAGAGGGCTGAGAACAATCTGTACTGGCTATTTCAGATGGGCCCCACTGACATCAATGGGAGGTGACAGATGTGGTTTCAGGTGCTACTCTGCTGGCTGCAATGTTCCACCTGTTTCATAGCCCTGAAGTTAGACTTAGATTTATCATAAGCAATGGATACTATACCTGTAATTACAGGAAAACAGTATACTTGCACTGAAATGTCATTACTTATCTAGCATTTCAATTATTTTGATGCACCCAACCAGGCATTGTTTTTTGGGATGGGGCCAAAGTAATGTTGCACTTGCATTTAAATGCATTCGGCAATATGTGGGTTGTGCCACTTTTCAGATGACTTAAGTGCTCTGGTCTAAAAACACCATGTGTACCAACAGCCTAAATCAATCATTACTTTAACATAACACCTAGTTGAGACCTCTAACAAACAGTACTATCTGCATTTGGGAGCAAAAAGCTGACCTATAAATAAATCTTAAAGGGGATCCATTTAAACCAGACTTACCAGACAGATTGAATATTCAAGCCCCAGGTAGAAACTACATAGGAATTTTTGCATTACTTTTGCTTAGATGTTAACCCAGTTTCCTTGCACTTTGTCTTAAAGAGATACTAACACCAGAAATTGAACCATTTTTACATCTAACATAGTATTGGCTTTGTTTTACTACTAATAATTCTGCAATAAAGTATTTGCTTAAAGCTTTTACATTACCCATCTGACTCCCCATGCTCGTCTATGAGGCGGCTGCCATATCTGTGCAGCAGAAGTCCGTTAGCATTAGAAACTGTAATTTGTTAGGAACATCAACTACAAATTATTTAGAAGCACAAACCTCTCAGCAAAAAACGATCAACATGACCTATAGGTGACTTTTAGGGGCACATTTACTTAGCTCGAGTGAAGGAATAGAATAAAAAATACTTTGAATTTCGAAGTATTTTTTTGGCTACTTCGACCATCGAATGGGCTACTTCGACTTCGAATCGAACGATTCGAACTAAAAATCGTTCGTCTATTCGACCATTTGATAGTCGAAGTACTGTTTCCTTAAAAAAAACTTCGACCACCTACTTCGCCACCTAAAACCTTCCGAGCATCAATGTTAGCCTATGGGGAAGGTCCTCATAGGCTTTCCTAGCTTTTTTGATCAAAGGATCAAATCGATGGATTAAAAACCTTCGAATCTTTCGTTTCGAACGATTTTTTCTTCGATCGTACGAACAAAGGAAATTCGGTTAATCCTTCGACTTCGATATTTGAAGTCGAAGGATTTTACTTCGACGGTCGAATATCGAAGGTTAATTAACCCTCGATATTCGACCCTAAGTAACTGTGCCCCCAAATGTACATTCATGTTTAAAAAGGTAGTTTTTTAGATTCCTCCTCAACCTAGCTATGCTGCCATTGTATGGAAACTACAAGTGCAGATAACCCATTTTGCATGCATAAATCATATTGTGGGCCTGTACCACAGGGCTTCAGAGAACCTAACAAGCTCTTGGTTGACCTATTCAAGGTTTTATAGAGGAATAAATGGCAACTACAGCCTGTATATATGTTGGTGAAACATGGTCTGTTGTTCCCTGAAATTCCAAGGAGACAATATATCAGCAGTGGACTTAAATGCACAATACCTAGTTGACACCTAAGCATAATGCTTGTCTTCCACGGTGTGTGAAAGGTTTACCAGATGTAGAAATATCTCTAATTATAAGAAAATGGGTCTCATCTGCTATTAGCAGACATTGCTAGACACAAACATATACATATTAAAAAAGAAAACGCTTGAACCTTGTATGTGTAGCACTAAACATCAACCATTCCATTGCACCTATTATGTTTTACTATTGTATTAGGTACAAGTTGCAGTGCATTTGATATACTTGCCATTGAGCAGGTGTAAAACACTGGCTCTTTTAGTGCTACCAAGTTACAAATGCACCTGTGATACACCATCACTTGCTTCTTGTCATAGGTGCATAATAATGCTAGAATTATAGGCACAATGCTGCATGGTGTAAAAAAACATGGCAAATTTAGCAAACTGTTTGTACTTTACAAACTATTAAATTATCCCCTTGTGTTATTATTAGACAGGAACGGAGGAGAAAGTTAAATTCTGGGGAATTTCAGAGTATTCGGAATAATGGCTTTCTGAATACTAAGTCCAATTTCTATATATGTTTGTTTTTCATTACAACCACTACATACCTTTGGTTAACAATAAGCATGACTTCTGGGTTATAAACAAAACTACAGGATTAATTTCTTTATTCAGCTAGGGAAAGACCGAGTGTTGCCCTAAGCTCTAAGATTGCTAAATCTGCCTGCAGTATCATCTGTCCCAAGAAATCAGCCACATGATACCATGACATTTATCTTTCATTACCTGACTGAATACAAACTGCTGCTTCATCTCTTCTTGCCCTTAGTTGGTGATATTTTCTTCGTGCATCATAGCCTCTCCATGCTGCAAAAAAAGATGCTGTATGAGTCTTCACAGTGTATGGATGATGGGACCTCACTTTTAAGACCATAAACCACTATACAAGTGTCCATTAGTGTTTATAGATGCCCTTGTGCACTTCCTACAGTTAAGTGCAACATATATATCAGAAATCACTTGATCACCTTGATCATAAAAGCAAGAGGCAGTTGACTGTGAGCTGTTATAAAGGTCACTTGAACTTACCTCCATATAAAGGAGAAATAATGTACCCCCATCTGCTAGAAGTCACCCAGTATTATGATCTGTATAAAAGCACTTGTAACCTTGTTTCTTTATATGGTCATGGAACTCTTTAGTGACCTCTAAAATACTATATTTAGATGGTACTATATTGCATATCTAGTGTGGCTGCATAAGATTCTGTTGGGTTTTACAATAGATAGGTGCTCGGCTATAAGTATTTGGGCATTTGAATTTCAGTTTGATCTGTTTAATGTATGCTTGTGCTTGTGCTTTTAGCTTTATTAACATGATGTCAATATAATGTTAGGACTGTATTTCAAATAAAACCTGCAGTAAAAAATGATACCTGACTGAATAGAGGTGGCGCTCTTCTCACGTTTCTCTTTCACTTTTTTATACCTCCTTGCACCAAGCCATCCCTTGGTATAGGCTTGCATTACCACCACTCTTCCGATCACCTCTCGCAGTAAAAGGTTCAGCTGCTCCACATGGTAATATTTCAGGAACACCTACAGCACAGACACAGATGGTGTGTTTATAAGCATGTGAAATCCATTAAACCTTGGTGCAACTATTCATCTTTTCTACAGTTACAAATATTCAGACAAGCAATGTTCTGTGCATTTATGATATACGCCCTCTAAATTGAAAAATAAATGGAAGATACGAACATGGCATGTTTGTTTTCTTCATTAAACAGCAACACCAGTGGTCAATGAATTCACAAACATAATTTGCATGAGAAATATTTTAAGGGGATAAATATTTTCATTTCTATCTTACCTTTGTTCTCCCTAGAACCCATTTTTCCAGTTTAGCTTTCTCTAGAATTGCAGTGCAGGTTTCTCTCGTGGCAGGTGGGTTTTCATGTGCTTTGAAGGCAAGATAATAATACCTATCAAGTAAGAGAAAACATAGCAACAATATTTCATTATCATTGTTATAATTTTAAATGATAATTTAGTAGCCATTTAAAGGGGTGGTTCACCTTAAAGGACCAGTAACATCAAAAAAAAATGTTCAAAAATTCGTTAGAGCACAACAAAAAATGAACACAGAGACAAATGAATCTTTTAAATAGCAAAGACTTTATTAAGAAATAACTTACAGAAAATCCACTTCCTGTCCTCTTCAGAAACGGCGAAAAGGCGACCATCCACACTGCAGCAATCGATTTCTTCTCCCTGGATATTCACTGACATCCTCCTCTCGTTGTGTCCAACAGCAGCTGGTTTCGTTCCTGTGCTGGCGGCGATGAACTGACAGCAGCGAGTCCTCTCGCTTCCCTTCCACTGGCCTGGCCGTCTACAGTCTCCCAACGGCACACTTGTTCCTGCACTTTCACTGTGCATCGGCTTCCCTGCTCCGCTCTCCTCACCTCCCTCTCCGTCTCCCCTCCTCCCCAAGCTGCTGCCTTATCTCCCCTTTGATTTATCTCCCCTTTGATTTCAAGAAACAATAAAACCTCTCTTATTATTCATGCAAACCTTATCCCAGGGATTAATAAATAACGCTCGGTGTGCTTCTAGCGAACATTCTTTTCTCATCTGTTTCTCATACTTCCAAAGTGTCGCCCTCTCACTGTGCCTGCAAAGGGGGAGTCTCTGACCGGCTATTTATTATATATTCTCGGGCTGCAGCGTTATGTCAGAAGGTAGAAGGGAAGGGCAACGGATGAAAAGTGCACAGAAGGTCTACATAGAGCGAGAGACAGAGAGCTTAGACCACTAGACCCCCACAGCCTTCCCAGCGAGGTAGCGATTTTTTCGCTCCTACCCCAGTGCTTTGCGCCTAAAGGGAAATTAAACGTGTAAAACATGGTTTTATTGTTTCTTGAAATCAAAGGGGAGATAAATCAAAGGGGAGATAAGGCAGCAGCTTGGGGAGGAGGGGAGACGGAGAGGGAGGTGAGGAGAGCGGAGCAGGGAAGCCGATGCACAGTGAAAGTGCAGGAACAAGTGTGCCGTTGGGAGACTGTAGACGGCCAGGCCAGTGGAAGGGAAGCGAGAGGACTCGCTGCTGTCAGTTCATCGCCGCCAGCACAGGAACAAACCAGCTGCTGTTGGACACAACGAGAGGAGGATGTCAGTGAATATCCAGGGAGAAGAAATCGATTGCTGCAGTGTGGATGGTCGCCTTTTCGCCGTTTCTGAAGAGGACAGGAAGTGGATTTTCTGTAAGTTATTTCTTAATAAAGTCTTTGCTATTTAAAAGTTTCATTTGTCTCTGTGTTCATTTTTTGTTGTGCTCTAACGAATTTTTGAACATTTTTTTTTGATGTTACTGGTCCTTTAAAGGAATTGTTCAGTGTAAAAATTAAAGAAAAAAAAAAAATAGAGAAAATAAAAAATGTTTCTTATATAGTTAGTTAGCCAAAAATGTAATGTATAAAGACTGGAGTGGATGGATGTAACTTTTTCAAGTATTTGTAATCTTCTTTTAAAACCTTTTATTAGATAACAATATAGCATTAACTTTCGTCATAGCTGATTTTTACATATATTTCTACTTTCAGAAAATGGATATTCTCCTACGCAGAGGAGGACAATGACATCATATTCAAGTACCCAGAGGGTCGAGAAAAAACTTTAGTTTCCATCATTTCTCACAGATATACAGCATAAATCAAAACATTCTGACTTTGGAAATTGCATATCAATAAAAATTAAACCAATAAACTTAAATAACCGTTTCCGTGTTTATTATAAAGGTACAATATTGCTCCTAATTCAGTGCATATGAGCCAAGTATTTGCCATCTTAACTGTGAGACACGATCATTAAAAAATGTTTTGCCCTGATTAAAAAAATGTCAAAAGACACTATTGGCAAAACATTTTTTTAATCAGTGTCTCACAGTGTCTCACAGTTAAGATGGCAAATACTTGAAAAAGTTACACACAAACATGGCTACGAGATTAAAAAGTTACTTTTGTAGCATGAATGCTACTGGATCTGGTTGCTTCAATCTAGGCACCCAAAAAGGTTAAATGAGAAATTTAATATGGCATGCTACCTGTGATGTTCGTTATCTAACAATTCTATCCACTTTTTTCAGATAACAAAGCTGCATGAATTGCATGATTGGCAGCTTGGCATCTGGAAACAACCCCCCATACACTACTCCTTCATTGCTTGGCGCATGAGCATGAGTAACTATTTAAAAAAAATCTATTTTTATGTAACCACACATTATTAAGGTGACCACTAAATCTAAATACAATCTGAATTATAATAATAATTTAGGCAGAGGGGGGTGCGGTATGATTGATGGAACTAATAGTAGACAATGGTGCAAGCAGAAATTATTGGGAGGATGGTTGTCGAGCAAGTCACTGGCACAAGATATTCTGGAGGAACAAGGAGTCTTTACCTTTACAAGGAATGCAGGTCTACGGTATTTCATAAGCCAAACATAACACACCAGCCTAGTGTGCCCGCTGAATAGTCATTCTCCTCTTGTTTCCATTACAAACAACTGGGAAATTTTCTATTTTGCGCTTAGGCATTCTGCTCTGGCATCAGCAGACCAATGCAATCTATTTTTGATCATGGGAATCTTGGTGAATATTTTGGTGAATTTGGTTTTTTAATCTGCCCCATCGGGTCTGCTACCAGGGTTGGCCTGGGTCGGCAGGACACTGGGAAAAAACTGGTGGGCACTGTGGCCCAGACCCGCTCCCTGCACTAATCTTTCTGCCGCGACCTCCCATTTTCAGACTGGTCGCAGCAAAAACACAGCTGTACGCATACGTGCGACACAGGGGCCAGGAGAGGAACTAGAGTTGTGGCACGGGGCCAGGAGTGGGGCCCTGAGACAGCAGCCTGGATGGTCCCCAGGCCCCCCAGTCCGATACTGTCTGCTACATCCCAGCAGTCTTACTGGTTATTTAACACCAGTAAATTAGAGCTGGGTGTGTTTTATTGGAACAGTTCTCCTGAATAATTTTCTAACCTGATTATTGTTGGTTGATCACTCTTCCCATCTATCACCTTTTCTGTTCTGGTTTTGCCTTGGCCTACTTCTCATTCCTGCTTCTCTGCCCACTTCAGTCTGTCCTGTCTGTCCTAAAAGTTTTTCAAAAAGCCTTGGGCCCGATTTAATTCAGTGAGAAAAAAGTTTATCATGTGAAAACTCATTGACAAGATCCAATTTGAGATGCAATTCAATTCAGAAAAACTAATCTCACTGTTTATCACGTGAAAACTCTATTGAAGTCTATGGGAAAAAGCTGGAACTGAATTTAGAGAAAAGTCTTTTCTCTTCTAATTGAATCTCGTCCATGAGTTTTCACGTGGTAAACCAGGAGATAACTTTTTCTCTCTGAATTGAATCTGGACCATTGTTGGCTAGGGCTTTAACAAAAAAAAGAAAGGCCATTGGCATCCTTCCTCGGCTCCATTTGGTGGCTTCTACTCCTTTGGCGGCTTTCGACTCTTTGTGGTGGCTTTGGCACCTCAAGGGGGGGCCTGGCTAATCGTGGAAGTGCAGCATGGCAG
Source organism: Xenopus laevis (assembly GCF_017654675.1). Classification (NCBI taxonomy): domain Eukaryota; kingdom Metazoa; phylum Chordata; class Amphibia; order Anura; family Pipidae; genus Xenopus; species Xenopus laevis. The sequence goes on along the minus strand of NC_054387.1, from coordinate 75,561,926 downwards.
GGCCCCCTTTAGAGGAACAGTAACACCAAAAAATGTAAGTGTGTTAAAGTACTGAAAATATCATGTAGTGTTGCCCTGCACTGGTAAAACTGATCTGTTTGCCTCAGAAACACTACTATAGTTCATATAAACAAGCTGCTGTGTAGCAATGGCGGAAATTGAAAAAAATCTATATGGCACAGGTTAAATAGTGGATAACACATAACATTATGTTCTACAGAGCTTATCTGCTATCTGCTGTGTAACTTGAACCTTTTCTCCTCTGAATGACTGCCCCCATTGCTACACAGCAGCTTATTTATATAAACAATAGTAGTGTTTCTGAAGCAAAGACAGCAGTTTTACCAGTGCAGGGCAACACTGCATGATATTTTTATTACTTTAAAACACTGTCATTTTATAAAGTTACTGTTCCTTTAAGGCCCAAAAACCACCAGTTTTATTACAGTGGGCCCCCCTGTGCCCCCTGATTGCATCCCAATGCCCAGCTTTACTGCTGTCACATCAGAGTGAAGAATACATATACTTAAATGTTTCAAATTGTTACATTTAAAGGAGAACTAAACCCTAGAAATTAATATGGCTAAAATGCCATATTTATATACTGAAATTATTGCACCGGCCTAAAGTTTCAGATTCTCAATAGCAGCAAAGTATCCAGGACTTCAAACTTGTCACAGGGGGTCACCATCTTGGAAAGTGCCACACTCATATGCTCATTGGGCTCTGAGAAGATGTTGAGAAGCTAAGCTTAGGGGTTGTTGCAAATTATCAAGCAGAAAATAAGGTAATTTAAGATGATACTACAGGTCTGATTATGAAATTATGATGTTAGTTGCACTGGTTTCTGAGCTGCCATGTTGTAATTATCTGTATTAATTACTAATTAGCCTTATATTGTGACATGTATATTGTGAGTGGGTCCCTAAGATCAGTAAGTGACAGTAGCACAGAGCATGTGCAGTGAATCAGCAGAAAAGAAGATGGGAAGCTACTGGGGCATCTTTGGAGGCACAGATCTTCCCTGCTAAAGTGCTGTGGTTGCCTTGGGCTGGCACAGAAGCCCAAAACATAATGTACAACATTTCTAGGTTACTTTTTTAGTTAAGCTTTAGTTCTCTTTAATTGCAAATATGTGTCTATTTTAAATTTTTGTTTGCAGAGGTTTGTTATGAATGAAAAAAACTGCTCCTAAAAGAAAGGTTAATTCTAGTGCAAAGACATGTGAGACTGTTAGAACTGTACAAGCACCTTTTCCACGAGATACCTGACACTAGCGTTTTTTTGTCTTTGCCTGACAAACTTTGCTTTCCCTTACTTGTGCACCAGCCTGTCCTCAGATGTCTTATTAGCAGTTTATAAAATGCAACTGTCAAATAAGCATTGTTTGAAAATGCCAAGGGAAGAGTTGCTTGCTCATCTGTTTAGTTGTTACATGACTCACAGGGATCAAAGTACCAATTAACTTTCAGGCTTAAGAATCTTTCACATCCTCAGATTTACCAAAAGGCTGTGACTCTTGTTCATTCTTGCCTAATGGATTTTTGAATATGAACAAAGAGGTGCCAATTTGTTGAGCATTTGATCTGCTCTTTTTTAATATTCTAAGCATTTCATGGATCGGCCACTAATGTATTTATCTGTTCACAATATTTCACTTAAAGAAAGTCTTTTTGCAGCTGTAATTCTAAATATGTGCATGACAAATATAACGTTATTATGTGCCCAACGAACAAAACCATTTTTATTTATCAATAGCTCAAAAAATGTCAGATGTGAAACTGCTGTGCATTTGTAACTAGGTTCATGCCTGCAATTATAAGAGCATCGGTTTCTTTCTTCTCCGTATACAAACCTGTGCTTCTATTAGAATGTTTTCAATTTTCAGGACTGAGATTGTATTACTGCTGAAATCAAATATTATAATTGAGATCTACTCACTGAATACCAACGGACACAAAAGTGATAGAGTAGACATAAAATTTTCATTTTTTATGGTTTTTCATATATTTAGCATTTTATTCAGCAGCTCTCCAGTTTGTAATTTCAGCAATCTGTGTCCAAATTACCCTAGCAACCATACATTGATTTTGAGACTGGAATATTAATATGAGAAGGCCTGAATAGAAAGATGAGTAATAAAATGTAGCAATAACAATACATTTGTAGCCTTACAGAGCATTTGTTTTAGATGGGTCAGTGACCCCCTTTTGAAAGCTGGAATCAGAAAAAAGGCAAATAATTCAAAAACTATTAAAAACAAATATTGAAGACCAACTGAAAAGTTCTTTAGAACTGACCATTGTATAACATACCAAAATTAAATTAAAGGAGAACCACCCATTTAAAGTACGGTGATCTAAATCACAGAAAGATCCCTTATCTGGAAAACCTCATGTCCTAACATTCTAGATAATAGCTCCTTTATCAGTAGTAGTTGCAGTATCCTGTATCTGTAGTAGTCAAAGCAGTAAAATGTTACTAAATCTTCATTACCATACCACAGGTAAGAAAAAAATATCAATAAATTATTCTCTCACTTCAGCCAATATAAGTTCTTCATCTTCCTATAGGAAATGATGGGATTTTGTCTATAAAGTTATTTCTAAAACTGTATATACTGCTATGTCAGATTTATTAATAATGAAAATAACATGACCTGGACCTTATAATTGTTGGGCGCTAGCTGCTTATGTGCACCATAAGCACTTCCCATAATCCACAACAAGGAGCAAATTGAGACTATTCTGAGCATTCTATGCCAAATTCAATTTTAAATATTCTACCCTAATGTACCACTGCTCTTAGATTTAAAGCAGAAGTTCAGACTTTTTAGATTGTATTGGTTGTATTGGTTAGTTGGTTGCTTTGCATGTAATTCTGTATGTTTAATATGTAAACCCATTTACACTTTGAAATAGCACTGTGGAATATGTTGGAGTTTTATAAATACATGTTAATAATAATACTACTGCATCTTAAAATTATTGTTAAATAACCCCAAACAGATTTGTGACCACATTAACCTCACATGACCAATAGCAAGACCTTTTTCCAGTATTTAAGCAGCAGCACTTGCAAACTAGCAATTATTTTTACCTTTTTAAAAAATCTTCAAACAGAATCCGATGAGAATATCCCTGTCTTCGTATATTTACTGTCTCCAGAATCCCAGTGTAACGAAGCTGCATGAGAACCCTTTCCCGACAAAATTTCATTGCCTCCCGATCATCATTGGGCTTGATACAACGGACAAAGTGAGGTTGCCCAACTACCATTTTTGATAAAAGATCCATTAGGGAATACTATGGAAGGAAGAACATGTTACTGTTAGGGGTCTGGCAAACAAAGTGCTGTGTAATTTCTTACTATTACTTAATTAATATTTTTATTTTTGCTATAAAGGCAGCAGAAATTATAGGGGACATAAAAAAGCTGGCCATGCATGCAGATTCTGCCCCTTCAGACCAATAAATTCGGCAACACAACATTTCTCAGGGACATCGCCAATTAACTAAAAGGTGAAGAAGAAAGTTCGCTAGCGAAAAAGCTCACCGCTTGAAAAGTTTCTCACCATTTTGGAAGACAAATTCTTGCTTAGGCGAAAGATTGTTAATCCACATATTTATGTGTGAACTTTCCAGTACGTTAATTTTTTTCAACAAAGTCTATTTCACCAGGTTCTACCTGGTGAATTGATGAGATGAAGCTACATCCTCAACATTGTTTTTTCATGTTTGATGTGGGATTATGTTTACAAGTAATAACTGTTAGATATATGTTATTTACACTTTTTTGACCATTTTGAAGCTCATGCCACATTTGTTTTATTATTGGTTCATGACTAGGACAATAGAGGATCTCTTTTGTCTTTATTTTGCCTCCTTGGACATTTTTAAAAACAAGTGACCACTTCCATTTCACCAACATCACTAGTAAATCCATACATATGACCTGTATGTACCCGCCATATTTAAATTGATGTAAGTGCAAGTATGTTAAGGAAGTTTGGCTAAAAAGTAACGATAGAGAAAATTCGCAGAAACTTTTCGAGAAACCTTCACGCTGACCAATTTTCGCTGGCAAAAGTACACCTGCGTTCATTTGCAGAGACAAAGTTTTGCATTTTAAGAACTATGCATATTCTTTATGTGTATGGCAGTGCTGGGATTAGTAGCGGGAGTGTCCAAGGTAATGGGCCAATCACAAGCGTGTGCAGGAGTTATGACAGGGTGGTGGGTTGCAATGAGCAATGTGACAAAAAGCCAATCCCCGATCATCCAGGACACTGAACTAGGGGTAGGCAGACAGAACAGACATGTGCCTATCACCCCTCAGCGTTGCACTCTTCTACCTCTCCCTAGTTCCAGCCCTTATGTATGGCCAGCTTTACCAAATTGGTGCACCAATGGCCATCTTTACACAACACATTGTGACACAAGGAGGTTTTGCAATTGGAGTTTTTTGGTAACCTACAAACAAAAGGGTTCAGCAAGGAGGCAGCTGTGGAGTAAAAAAAATTGTAAGAAAACAAAAACGTTACCCTGAAATAAGAAGCCACTGTTTGTCTTTTCATATTTGTTGTCTCCTCTGGATGTCTCATCATTTCCATGGTGTCTACCTGTATGAAACAAAAATAGTGATTAATTAGACATTATGAATTACCTCAATTTTAGCACTGAGCATCATTTTTCAAAAAGAATATTGAATTAAATGTTTCCATTTTACATGGCAAGGGTTCAATAGTACAAGAGCTAGAGATGGTGAAAATGGATAATACAGTGACCCAAGCAAAAGATTTCTGTTTGTTTGTTTGTAATAATGACTGATATCAAGTTTGTCTTATTTTAGGGAGGATGGTTCTCGTTTAAATGAGCCATATATAAAGATTTTTTACATATGCTAAAAAAAAGCATATTGCTTCAATGCTTCAAGTATAGTAAAATAAAATATATTGCTGTCAGTATGAGAGATGGCATGTACAGAAACATAGGTATAGTAGGTAGTGGTACAGAGAAACCACAGTATGTAAGGCAATTATAATAATCTATACATTTGGTATCCTGCAGGCCTGGACTGGCAATCTGTGGGTTCTGGCAAATGCCAGAGGGGCTGCTGTAAGTTGCCATAGACAGTCACTATTTATTGGGCTGGTGGGGGCTGTTTGGGCTGCTGTGTGGGCTGACTGGGCCTCTATGTACTTGAAATGCCAGGGCCTATTTTGAATCTCAGTCCAGATGCATTTTCGGGAGATTTGTTGCTGCCCTTATGATACAAGCAATCTGATTTTGAGTGTATATCTGGAATATCTGCCATAAAGCAAGACTGGGCTGCTGCTATATTGTCAGAAAGCAATAGATGTAGTCATATGAGTAGCAGCAAATACATTTCTTTACACAAAGACAAAAGTCCCTTTTTCAAAGCAGAATCAACATTGTTATCCCAAAGCTAAGATAAACAATCCATTATATTAGTTAACACATATTCCAATAACAATATCCCTTTAATATACATTAGTCTATGGATGCACTGAATGGGAACATATTATATGATCAGTACCTGAAGATTTTTTAAATTGCGAGGGCAGCCAATTTAATACAAGGTAGGAGTTAGACTGAGGCTGGTTCTGGACATTTGCCAGGTTGGCAGTCACGGCCTGAGGAGGAGTTATTGCACCATTACCCTAATGCATAAAATTGTCCGGATAAAATGCCTTATCTGCAGCTTGGTGTTCATCAGTAGAAAGAAACAGAAACCTCTCTAGTCTAATTATATTAAGCAAATTTTGTCAAAATAATTTGAATTACCTATTGATAATTTTTCATGTTTCCCCAAGCACATAGGAAGGCATATCTCATCTATTAAAAATGTCATTGTTGGGAACTATTCTAGTTTATTATATTTAAATTAATAAATTGGCACCGATCTTTGCATCATCTATTATATGCTAATTGTTTTAAGACTTAAGCAGCATAAAAGCAAAGTAACGGACAGCAACAAATGTAGCGTTGCAGAGTCATGTGCACTTCTGCAATTGTAAAGTATTTAAAGAGACATTATATTCAATAATTATGCATTGAATGGTTAAACTTAGAAAGGTTTGTTGAATCATATGTGATTATATATGAGGGATGTCAGAAGAGAAATTAGGGGGTCCTTTAAAAATGCCTCAGACCCAAGAGAAAGACCACATGTTTAGTGTCTGGTTCTGGGGCATTGCTGTACTCTGCACCAACGCAATATCTTATTTTTTGTATCTGTTTGTAAGGATTGTTTAGTTTACATAAGTGCATCGCAAATATTAGGGCATAGCCATTTACAAATTACTTCTGTTTTCTTAATTGAGATTTACATAAATACAAACCTTAATACGTCCAGCACTCATCTGAGGAGGCAAAGACCTGGAAGCTGCAGTTACCCGTGCCCGTGACTGTGCCAGATTACCTGTACAAAAAAAAAGTTTGAAAAAATGTGCAAAATGTGATTGTAAAATGGCTGTAGCTTGAAGAAAGGGTACATACGATTATCAATAGATGAGATTTTCATATAACTGTATTGAGATCAGTAGAGGAGAGTGGAAAGAAATACTGCTAAGAAATATGTGCTGGCTTTGTCTCCAGCTCTCACCAATCAAGGTAAACTTTTAAATAAATGTCTAAAGTCTATTGTTCAAACTTATTTACATAGTTGACCATTGACAATCACCTGACTAACAAACACTCTGATCTTGGGGAAGTTCAGTGGCACAGGCAGTGGGTGATATTTGCCCAAACTGCATACATCTGGTCACCAGACGATGGAATATAAACTGGTTTGCTGCAAACTGTAACCTTGTCATCTAATCAAGGAACTGTCTTACCATTCTAGCCTCTCTCTCTAGTGAAACTGTTTGACCAATCCAGCCTGTCTCTCTCAAGCATTACTAGCGCTCAAGTTCATTTGGTGCTGCCTGACATACAGTAATGTTCTGTAAGGATGTGGATGTATTTTGCATACATGGTTAAATCAAGGTTATATTGGATTTATTATGAACCATCTGAGATTAGGTTTTCCACCTGGCTGGTATTTTATCCGCCTGGCCGGTAAAAATGTTGCTTGATGGCAATGTTATTAATAGTGAAAAACCATAAAAATATAGGAAGGCTTTTTCCAGAAAAGGTGATAACCCTATCTGAAATACACAGGATCATGCTGCTGCATAACATTTGCAATCACTCCAGATCGGAAATCACCTGTTTGAAAGCAGCACTAACCCCCACATCCCTGGTCACATTTGCTTGCTGTTTGCATTCTAGGAAATAATACATTTTACATTTCACCTCAACAGAAAACTCAAACTGTTAAATACTGCTCTACTAGCTCTTGAATAAGTACATACAGTCATTTCTATCAGCACATTCTAAAAAAAACAGATTTGGCTGTTTTCCAGTAACTTATAACCACTTTTACCACTGATTTCTAAAAAGGAAATAAGAAGGTCAAATAAAAAGGGCTTCCTCCATTGTAGTGAAAAGATGCATATCTCTGTAATCTCTGAACTGTGCACCACTCACTCTACTTTAAGGACAACTTCTGTTCCAGCATTACTATTGCTTTAAATCAGAGAAGCTGGAACATTATTGACACCAGCTTAGGAAGGAAGTGATGAGCACAAGTCATCTGCAAGACATGAATTGTATTTCAAAGTTTTACAGAGTTTAACACAAGATGTCCAAATGTTTTCTCTGGCTATATCTTCAGAGGATGAACTGTGATTAATAGCATTGTAAGAACCCTTTGAAGCAGGATTGGTGACATCAAAGTCCTAATCCATGGGTGGCGGGATTTTTTTTTATAATGACTAGGAAGCATTTTACCACATTTCAAAGGATTTCATCATGAATAAACAATAGACCTTTGCAGATGTGCTGCACACCTTTCCCAAACATAATATAGAATTAGGCTGCTATTCTAATGCAAATGCTGTATGTTAACACCTCTTCAGATGTTAAGTATCCGTTTAGCCCTGTAACACAGTTTAGCAGAGCAGAGAGCAAGGGATGTCCATATGTCTCCAAGAAGAAATAGCACTGAGCCATGGAGTATTACACATCATATATCCTATGATAACTATAATATGTGCTTGCATTATGATCTTGTATTAATGGAAAGCCAACATATTCTGTAGAATTGTAATTAGGCACTGTATATACATAATGAAGCAAACGAAATATGGGTATAAATGTGATGGATACAAGAGATAATATGAGTCCCCAAACATTTGGTAAAAATCCTTTCTAGGGGGCACAGGTAACCAGCTAGGGAGTGGGATGAACCCTTATTTGCTGTTGTAGATAAATGTTGCCCAAGTACCCTTCTACAGTATGTGTGAGGTGGTCTTTTGGCTTTACCAAAACTGTAAAATTGTGTAATGTCATATTTGATGAAAACTCATCGCCTTGAGCTTTTTGCAATGGTGCACCATCATAGAACTGATTTCAGTGGCTAATGTTCCCTTCTAGGATACTGTGGGGCAGTATGAGGGCTACTGCATACATCTTTTGAGAAACAAATCACACCACAGAAATTCTTTAGGATCAGGCCCAGAATCTCTAATTTATCAGATTGTCCGATTATGACTATGATGATGATTATTATTATACAGCCCTTTACAGAGATGATACATCATTCACATCAATCCCTGTCCCAGTGGGACTTACAAGCTAAGGTCCCTATGACATTCACACACACACTATGGTCAGTTATCAGCAGCCAGAGTCTGCCTGTATGCTTTGGAGTGTGGAAGAAAACCAGAGTACTCAGAGGACATCCATGCTGCCCAAGAAACATCCTGGCACATATTTTGGAGATCCAAGACAGCCTATCTCTACTGGATCTACTGCTGAGCATTGCTACTTGGTCTGTCTCTCTCTCTCGCTCTCTACACACACACACACACACACACGTATATACAGTATATATATATATATATATATATATATATATATATATACATACTGTATATTTGCCTAAATGTAAAACATACATAGCAACAGACTAAACAACATGTAGAGAATGTACTACCACTAATATAACGAATGATGATATAATTATAGGTGCAGTAATCTTGTTGCAGAAGTTTCTGAGCCCCGTTATTTTCTTCTACATAATAAAGATTCACTCTATAGTAAAAATCCACTATGTTCTATCTGAACCGTGACGTAACACTGGATCCTCAGACACACTCTATTTTTCTTATATAAGATTTCTGCCTACAGAGCACATTTCATAGCTGGCTGTGTTCGATACCCAGTTGTAAAATGATTTTATGCCTTCCTGGGGTGTTTGGGGAGAGAAGCAGCCATGAGCGAGGAAGTGCAAGAGAAGCTGTTTTGGGAGACTGTAACTAGAGCAGAAAGAAAAGGATTTTCAGGGAACAGTTTCTGCTCAGAGACCGTCTGGCACTTTGCTGCACTTATACAGCCAACAGATGCACATTTAAATGGTCACATTTCTCAATAACGGCAGAACAAAAGGAGAGAGTTGCTGAAATCTTTAGTCATGTATTTTGTATGGCATTAAAGGGGTACTTGTCATAATACGATTTATTTTTTATAAAGCCCTTTATTTTTTAGATAAACACTGTGCTATTTCTGCCATATTGTTACATTTCATTGTTTTCTCCTGCTGATACCTCTGCTTAATTCTGTTGAGACCTCTCAATTGGATAGTGGTGTAACTGTAAATAACAAAGCCCTTCAGACATACTGTATTTATAGGATTATCTTGGTTTTTTTAGATTGTAAACTTAGGCAGGGCCTTCTTTTACAAGTTGCAGATGGACTGCCAGCAGGGTGGCCCTTTATGTCTCCTGATGTAAGGAAAGCACCAAATGTGTAAAGGAAATGGTCCATAGTGTGGCACGATTATTATCAATGAATGACAAAGCAAAAACAAATCAATGCATTATTAAATAAAGGGCAAGTAAACGAATTGTAGTAAATCCTAGGCCATTGTTTATAAATGTTGGAAGTCAGCAATCATTTATTCACTGGTGGGTCTGTTTGTCAGCAATAAGTTTGTAAACAAGACCCCTTTATTCAAAGTTTTTTGTAAATACAAAGGCAATGTGTATACCTAACGGTGATACGTTTCATTTTTCTCACTGCATATCTGATCCATATCTGATCCATATCTGAGAGGTATTTAACAATCCTGATTAAAAGCATTATGCGTAGTCATATACCTTTCCTTTTCCAAGTGTAACTGCTCACCATTCTGACTAGCGTTTGTTAACATGCAGTTGGCATACACAGACATATATAATCCAGAATGCAGAAAAGTATTTTTGATCTCCATGCCTAAAGTCTTCTAAAATAAATAAAAACATTAAATAAAGCCAATAGTATTGTCTGGGATTCATACAGATTAGTTACCATCAAAGACAAAGTATTGTTTTATTTTTACAGAAAAAAAAGAAAATCTTTTTAGAATTATTTACTTAAAATGAACTCCATGGGAGATTGCCTTTCAGTAATTCTGAACTTTCTGGATAACGGGTTTCCAGAAAAGGAATCTGGAAATGGAGCAGAAATGTAGTCATTATTGCTAGGGTAAATCATTTCTTATTCATTATTTTTTAAATAGCCAAGGCAGGGGCGCTTCGAGAATATTGGAGACTCTAATAGGCTACAAATGTTAGTCACTCTTTTCTTTGGTAGTTCCCTGCAGAATTACAACATCATTCTTCTTACTTTTCAACTCCTTGGCTGTCGCGTTGGTTTATATTGTACTTTTACAAGTTTACGACGTAATTTAATGCAGGATCTGTAAAAAATACATGGATTTACAGTTTTACTTTAAGTATCCTCTAGCCCAGCCAAACATCCTGGAACGATGCCTCTGCTAAGAGTTCTGTCAGACTGAACAAAAAATATTGAGGTTGATTTCTTTTCCTTTACACTGCTTGTTTTTAGACAAGGTATGAGGAACACTGAAGAATGTGTGCACTGCAGGGATATATCAAATATGGGTACAGATCTAGCTGCTAAACTGCATCAGTGCATTTACCTGTTGCAACATATCAGCATACTATCAATTATATTACTAGTTAGAACATCTAAGAAAACATATGCTATCTTTTGCCCTGAAACCATTAACCTTCTCCCTGTAGAGCTGGTGTTCAGCTGCAAAATGGATTTGAACTTATTCTGCCAAATTGAGACCGGTATTTAATTTGATAAATATGTCATGTTAGTTTTCTTGGCAAATTTCAGGCAAACTTTGATAAAAAAAAAAGAGAGAGACTGAACTGCTGGGAATCCTTCAGTATTCCCTAGTGTGATCTTTGATAAATCAACTCTGTATATGTGCAATATTATTAGCACCCACCATTTGTGTGACATCATTTCCAGAAGTTATGCGTTATTTCTGTTTGTTATACAACCAATAAGCAACTTTTGTTAATCGAAAATTATGTGGATCAGGGGGGGGGGGGATAATAGTAAGTTCCCTAGAACAAAAGTCTATGCAACGGCCTGGGGCTCAGTGTAACCATTTTCTTTAAAAAGCAAGCTCTTACCTGTCCCATGAATAACCCAGTGAGGTAGGGTGATACCACTAAGTCTCACAGTTTTCATATCATATACTATACTTAGAGCCAACATCTACCAGTATCGAGGCCAAATAATAGCTACTATACTGGGATGCTTCATTCTGCAAAATTCAACCATCAATTGGTTGCATTGTTAATAATCATCTATAACAAGCTACTCACACTGAAATGAATGAGTATCCAACAGAGTTATCATACAATTTCTGATGATATCATGAGCATAAAATATACGCGAACAAGAACATTTACAAAAACATAGTCATCAGTAACAAGCTGGTGACTATATATTTATGGTATTAGTGAATATACAGAAGCAATCTTGTCTTCTTTTCTATATATAAAAGATGCTAGCACCTTCCATACATAATTCTGTCTTTGACAGATGCAGTAATAGCTCAGGTTAATTGCCAGATGGTCTCATACCTGACAGCTCATGAAGCAACTGACTTGACTTCATTTTTGCTTACAGAATCTCAGCAATATTTTCCCGAGGCAATTGGCTATCCATCACAGATACAAACAAAGCAAAATTATTTCACTAGTCGCTCACACAGTGCATCTGTGTGGGGTTAATGAGCTCTTCATAAATTGAAACAGATCTTAGGATAATGCTAAAAGATACATCTACATGTCACTATTTATCTTTTATAATCAATTATATTTGGGATTCATTTTTGCTAATGTGACGATGTCAGGAGTCTCTTATTATATCTTTGTACTGTTAAACAACATTTTTTTCCCCATTTTTCTTAATTTCTTAAATATAGTCTTTGCAAACCAATACATCATTAAAAGCAGAAGACTGATTAGATTTCCCTCCATCAGACTCTCATCTGAAATAGTCTATAGCAGGGGAATGCAGATTACAGACTTAATACAAGGTTTGATGAAAGCTTCCATCTCATTTCTTCTACACCAGTTGTCCCCAACCAGTGGCTCGTGAGCAACATGTTAATCACCAACCCCTTGTTGTTCCCAGTGGCCTCAAAGCAGGTGCTTATTTTTTAATTCTTGTCTTGGAGACAAACTTTGGTTGCATACAAACCAGGTGTTCTGCCAAAGAGAACCTCCTGTAGGCTGCCAGTCAACACAGAGGCTACCAAATAGCCAACCATAGCTTTTATTTGGCACCCCCTGGAACTATTTGCGTGCTTGTGTTGCTCCCCGACTATTTTAATTTGAATGTGGCTCCCGGGTATAAAAGGTTGGGGACCCCTGCTCTACCCCAAGCCAGTGACTAATTGGCCTGTGTATGGGGCCTTCCAATGCCCAATTGCCTGTCTGATATCTGTCTGGCCGTCTATTATCTCAAAAGTGATGGTAGCTCCAGGGTTCCCGCATTGACCTATGTCAATATAAGCAGTATACTTGTGTCTAAAGAAACTAATACAGATGGATAACACCAGTAAGTATAACATTCCAACACTGAATATTGCAGTAGATTTGTAAAGTGCATTTTAAATTGTCAGATGCAATTGTGCCAAGTGCAACTCCACCCTGATGTACCCAATGGCACTGGAATTTCTGCATTGTGGATACATTGTTATTTGCAGCCAAAAGTTCACTTGTAAATGACCCTAATATTCTCACATGTACAGGATAGAAATACAAAGTATAGCAGGTCAAATTAATAATTTCCTTCTTTTTTTATACTGATTATTGAACACTCCAGACTTTACTATTAACTCCTATGAGACAAGCTGGCAGAGCATGCTAGACATTGCAACTTTGCAATAGCTCAAGAGAAAAAGTTCCCTTATACAGTATCTACTCTAGAGGTTAGCTTGCCCTTCCCCTCAATAGTGTGCTTCTATATAAGCACTGAGAGGCAGCGCTTTGTTCCCACAATTCTCAGTTTAAGAAAGGGTGGGGCAGAGTTGTGACTGCCCTGGAGTCATTCTAATAAACAGAGTCTGATACCTTTGTTCTTTAGATTAAAAACTGTTAAATTGGCATAAACAAACAAACGCATTGTGATTTCTTTCTTTGAAAATTAAAACCAGTGATTTATTCAGTTAGTTGTCCTGCTGACTTTGCAGTGTTCTCTTTGTAGCTTGCTTTAAGCAATGTTTAATCAATGCATGATTAAACAAAAAATAAATAAATATATTTTAAAAGCACATCTGGGCAACTTTAAAAACACCTTTTTTGTCCTTTAGTATTTTTTATGTCACTTAGTTAGTAGTCTTTATTAAAGTAATGCGGCTATTAATTCTTTTGGAAAACATGCTCTGTGCTATGATAACGTTATTGACACTTTTATATAGAAACATAGGAAAGTGTCACTGTCACATTAAAAGGGAGTTATACAATATGTATGGGATTCTTGCACATTGAATGACTATGAAGAAAGGGAGAGGTACAGGAGCAAAAGGAACCTTTGTGAAGACGTGTGGTGCACCTGCAGCAATCTACTTAAATTCTTCCTTTATCTGAAGTATTCTTGTTTATACCCAAAGTCGACAGGGAAGGACTGAACAATGCAGTTCAGTAGTTTTACTAAAGGAAGTCTAAAGAGCACCATATATGTTCCTGGCGTTGTACTTCTATATAGGCACTCGAGGGCCCAGCCCACTCCTAAATCAGTAGCTTACATGGGGCTGTTTTTTGGCCTGTGTATAATTAGCCCCTTCACTCATACATCAGTCGCCCCTGAAGTCACTGTGTTCAGACACACAGAGCAGATTTTGTCGTGGAAACACATGAATTTTGGCAGTTTTTGCTTGAAAGCATCATCTGCACTTTCAAATATCTGTGTTGTGGTTTATTTAAACGGTATTCAATACATTGTACATTGCAGTCCAGATATTGTTATTAAAATAATAAGAATGAAAAAAAATCATTGCTTCCAGGCCCCCTGTGCCTAAAATTTGTCAGGACCCCAGAGCAGTTCTCCCTCGTGAAGGTACCATGTTGGCCCCTTGTATCACAGGGCCCCTTGGAGAAAAATCCTTGACCAGCAACACCTGCTGCCACCCCCTCAGACTCCCATCCTTTTTGAGATGAGACACATTGCTTGTGCTGAAAGTGCCATAGAGTTCCCTGCACTATAAGAGCTGAATATCCAGTTAATGCTACATAGTTATTTTATATATGGGTATATATATATCTATATATCTATATATCTACATATCTATATATCTACATATCTACATATCTACATATCTACATCTATATATATATATATATATATATATATATATATATATATATATATATATATATATATATATATATAAAATATGGGTATTACTGAGTTCTACATTAAAAGAAAATGTCATTATTTCTATGTAATGGAAGTGACCACAGACACCCCCCTCTTACATAAGTTATAATTTCTTCCCACAGCACACAAGTTACTGCCAGTGTGCAGTGTGCATTGTGTAGTGCTAGTGTTTACATTTATTTTAGTAAAAGTGTGTGCATCTACTAGGCCAACTTTTAGTATAAGTTTAGGGTATCCCTGTGCTCCAACAGTATTTGTAGTGGGACCCTGGTTAATCAGGTGGATTAAGCCAAGTGTGTTCTTACCGACTGGTAGATTGTATGTATGTTGCTTTTGTTTTAATGAGGCGTGTGCATATAGCAGGAAGCAGCCCTGACACTGCTGGGGGCCCCAAGAGGTATATGGGACCCAGTTGCACACACAACTCCAGTATATTATTTTCAAAAATGTATTTGTTCCCAAATTCTGGGGGAGGGGGAGAAAAACAGTTTTGCCGTGGGGACCAGTAATGCCCAGTTAAGCCATTAGTTCTAATGACAAATTATCTCTGAATTACATCATTTATTTTATATTGGAAATAATCCGTGGTGCATATTTATCTTTGTATGCAATACTGACTGCCTCTATGGTTTATTTAAATAGGGGCCAATCCAGAGTGTAGAGTAGAAATGTAACCCATGCTTACTTTAGCCTGGCACATTTACAGGTAAAACTCTATTTTCTTTGTCCCCTGTCTGCCATAGCTACACAACTACATACAGAATTCATGTAGCCTGTGGCCCTACAGCTTTTATTGAAGTATGTCATGGAATTGTAGGAGTTGTAGTTTCACAATAGCTTGATATTTTAAAGTTTGTGCATCCATGAATTATAATTTGTCTTTCTTGGGTCACAGCCCAGTCCCCCTGGCTATGCCCAAAGCTCCCAACATCTCTAAACTCTTGCCCTAAGCCCGGGATCTCAGAAAGACTACAAAGCCAGTAAAAAAGTAGTCAATCCTCTTGCACACGGCTAAAGTTTTGCTTTGGCCGCAACAGAAAATGTGTGGAAGATGTGGGTAAATGATTACATTGTCCAGTCTGGTGGCCGTTTCTCTAGGGAAAAAGTCCATCTAGTTTATGAAACGCAAAATACATCTTTATCATCTTGGCAACAGTAAATTCCTCTAACTGATCTTACTCAGGCAAAGAGCGATAACGCTTGATGCTGTAATCTATTTTCTACAAGATAAAGCCAGGAGACCAATAGCGCCATCTACAGGGAACAGTGTTTAAGCCACTTGGTTAGCAGAATGTGCTCTCACTGACTGATCTATTTCCCATTCATTATAATGGTATTGCCTTCACTAACTGCCCTTCATGTTCAGTTAATTTAAGAGTCTGAAAAAGGCAAGAGAGATCCTAATAAATAAAACTGATTTTTTTTCAAGTATTTAAATCTGTATTAGCGGATCACATTCCTCTCCTGACTGATATCGGACAATTGTGGTACAGGGAACACTTGCACAATAGTGACGATATGGGGAGATCAAGACAATGCTTTGTGTTTGTAAGCAGAGCCAGACTGGTCTGGAACTATTTTAAATGTAAGTCCAGATATGCTTCTGACTGTGTGGGAATTATTCTGCCATTATACAAATGTCTTAGGAATTTTATAGTTAAGTGTTTTCTAAATACAACAAATTTGCTGAATTGAGGAATAGGTACACTGTACATAATATAGGCATGGCTAAATAGAGATGCCAACCCACATCCAAATCGATCTTGGGGTACCATGGACACACCTGTCATGCTCTTGGCCCATCCCTGTTCTGCCCTCCTGCCATGGGGTTTCTGTGTTATGTGGGCCTCTTCAAATTTTGGTTTGAAAATTGGACATCTTGGATGTAATGGGGCAGAACTGTAACATCATGGGGTGGGGTGATGTCAGGGCAGGATTTGTGGGGTCAGAGAGATGTGTTACGATGTGGTGATCGGCAATTGACCGATCGTTGCGTCTTGATCCAGACAACACTTATGAAAATTGGACAGGTGGCATAGGGGAATTGACATGTGAACTAATTACTAGGAGTCAGTAGGGCAAGTAGATTTAATGTAGGAATCTAATGAAAGGAGGAATGAATAAACTGGTAAAAGGTTTATTCCTAATGTGGAGTAACATAATTATAGCACCATAAGCCTTGCTCCACCCATGGACACATTTGTATATTCTCTTCACCTGAAAGGCTGTTTCGATGGTGACAAATGTAAAGTCTACCCACCAACCCCCACTGCTGGTGTGGAAACAACCAATCAGCAGCATTTAGTGGTATAATGAAGTTAGAATAAAGAAAACAAACATCTAACTGCTATGACCTAGGGCAAACTTAGCACTTTGTAAATTAGTTACTACAATATTGCTCCATGTAAGGAAACAACAAGCCTGAACATTGCAGGTCTGTATAAAAATAATTTATATCACATGACACCAGTCATATTTAAAAAAAATGTTCATATAAATAATGCCTTTTTTGTGAAATATATATTTTTATAATAATAATCATAATAAATGAATGATCCCTTGCACTCATAATCAGAGGTGCACTGCTCACACACAAACCTGGGGCACACATACAGTATAAGTTAGGTTACATCAACCAATGAATAAATGGAAGCGTTTTCTCCTGCACAACTTCCTGTAACAACCTGCATTTGTATTTGCTTGTTGTTGTCAGGTGTTCAGTAAGTGAGCACACAAACCCTGACAAAATGGAAACTCATGGTAAAAGACTGTGAAACTCTGGCAGAAGTTATGTGACTTACTATAAACTATCTCTGTTACTCACCATGTAATATTTTGCTATATTAATAAAAGAAAATAACAGTTTAGCTAACAATGTTTCCAACCAGTTATTTTAATAACCTCATATATATGCAAAGTGCTTCCATCCATTGTGATCCTAGGAGTAGCTAACCTAGTCAAGGATGGATAAGAGAGGGTTTCAAAGATTTGGAAATACCAGTTAATAGTTCTGCACTGCGGGGAGAAAAGCCCTATATAGCAACTGTGGGCCCACAACAGAATATCAAGCAGCTGCCGCATCCTGCTGGGTAAAGCTGATTGTGTTTGCATGTCTGGATGCACCGCTGTACAACTCATCGCCAGGAAGGCATCGAAGCAAGTACCTGTTTTGGTCAATGGGCTCGAGAACAGCTGCTGGAGGAGTTTGTTTTCTGATGTTCTCAGCACAACTACGATGTCAGCTGGGAGCGTGTCTCTATTCTTCCCCAGAAACCCACAAACGTTGTACAGAACCTTACAGGATGGAGAAGAAATTTAAACTTAATGTGATAAAGCATTGTAAAGCAAATGTGCAGCTGAACCTGGAGACCTTCCAAAACTTCACATTCATACAAAATATGATTTTGAAATTTTCCAAATTTTTGAAAACATATTTCCATTTTGCAAATTTTGTGTTGGACAGAGCAAAAGTGATACGTTTTTCCCTCTGGATCTGCCCAGTTCATGATTTTGTAAAAGCTTTTCTTAATCTTAGCAATCATAAGTGACAATTTCTAGAAATTCTAGAATTTGAAAATCATACAAATGAAATAATGAAGACTAACTGAAATGTTGCTTAGAATAGCTTTGTTTTTATAACACAATAAAAGTTAATACAAAAGATGGACTGCCCATTTACCACCTGTAGAGTTTGTGTGGCTTTAGACAGTTGGGCAACTGGAGGTAACCATGGCTAAAATATCATGCCCAAACTTGCACCCATTGTAAAGATAGACACTTTACCTTTCCAGCATAGTGCTGAATCCCAAAACAAAGCTCGACACCTTTTGGCCTCCAAAAGTATTTGCATCTCAGGTTATCTTCAAATTTGTCTGCAAAATAAATATTCTTTGTGTTAATTATCATAAGAGATGTATAAAAAGAGAGCTTAAAGGGAATGTCGGCACTGCTTCTCTACTTTGACTTCATTTTGCTGGATCAAAAAACCTTGCATACTCCAACATATTATCAAGCATTAAATCACACCCTGTAGTCTAGCAGCAACAAGGTTGGATTAAAAAAGCAACATTGCTCAACAAAACTCCAGCTCCCCGGGGACAGTAGCCCAATAAATAAAATGGATTTAAAACAATCTACAAACTAATCTGCACAAATCTGGCTTCTTGTTCATCCTCACAAATATCATTACTTGGCTACTACCAGTGTTTTGTGTTAGCCAGTGGGATTATGTAATAAAATGCACCAAGTTTGACCAGCAACAAGTCAGCAGGTAGAATTTACTGGTCACCTGTTTTAAAGCAAACACCTGATTACCAGCCTCACTCATGAAAGAGAGTTGGGTGCTGAATGGACTTATTACTACAGCTTGCTACCATATTGTTCAGTAATCATTAAGCCAGTTGCTCAAGAAATAGATATATTTCTGTGATTATCCAGAATAGGAGACAGAGGTTACTGATAAAATAAGGATAACAATAAACATTTGTTTCTATTTATTTTTCTGTTAATGACATTTATTTATTGCCCCATTCTGCTCCTTTCTGTATGATGCCATGCATTGCACAGGGCTAGGACACATATGTGTGCTTCTCATAGCATTAATCAATGACATAACTAGAAGTTCTGGGGCAACTTATGTCCAAAAATTTCACTTTGCACTGTGCATTGCATCTATAAGTGAGGCTTATAATGAAAAAACAATGGGGAGGTTTGCTGTTCCAAGGAGCACTACAAAGTAAACAAAAGTAGCAGAATTATACTGCATGTTTTTCGTACTGCAGTTAAAGGGGGAACTAAAGCCTAACAAAGAAGTAGACTAGAAATACTGCACATTATGTTTTAAAATACTGTGTCAGCTCAAGGCAACCACATCCCTATAGCAGGGAAGAAATGTGCTTCAAAATATGCCCCTAGTAGCTAACCCAGACCGCACTGAGCATGTGCAGTGTCACTGACACTCCTAACAAAATCCAAGATGGTGATCCCCTGTGCACATATTTGAAGGCACAATGTATTACTGTTATAGATATTCAGAAGCTTTAGCTGGTGCAGTAAGTTCAGTATATACAATTTGACATTCTACCCATATTTGTTTATTTCTTCTTTAAATGTTCTTAATGATGCTTATGTTGGAATTGTTGTCTAGGTAACTGTTCACAAGGTCCCCCCATACACATATAAACCATATTAACATAGTGCTATTGTTCTTCCTATTCTTAAAATATCTAATATATGGATAAGTAATATTTGGCATCATTGTCATTTTCAACAATTTATTACACGTATTCCTACCCACTAAAGTTTGGTCAGTTGCTTGTGGAAATCTGCTCTCTTCATCAAGTAGGGACAGAAGACCCATTGGCTTTTGTAGAAAAGTATCTAAGAGTGGCCGGTTGTCCTCGTACTTCACCAATGCGGCATCTATTCCTTCACTCTGGTATTCCATCTGTAGGAGAGAGACTCAAATGCTGATATGTGGTTTCCAGCTACAAAAACTAAAAGACAGCATGGTGCCCTCCAGCCCTAACAGGCTGCTGCAATTTATTGCTCCAGTGATTCTAGAGATCAGTACAATACAGAGAAGGCTACCACATGGGAAGATGCAGCTGGCAGTTCTTTTTCCACTTTACATTTATCTGGCCCTGGTGCCCAGGCATTAATAGTCTTGGCAATTCCTATCCACAGTGTATATTTAATCAGTGCATTATTCTTGGTATGCTTTTAGCCTGAATATACTTCTACTGTGCAGGAAGAAGGAGACACTTAATAGCTAAGCTAAGGCCTGTAACTTAACTGATCCCAATGCAAGGAAGCTTACATTTCATGCATGTGTTAATACCATGTACTGTAACTGGGCAGGTTCCTTTTTGCCAAGAGTTCAAGAACCAAAATAATAGATTATGAGTAGGTGTATTAAATTTTCTGTATAGTAGAGCACATGCTATATGGCACTGACATGGAAGTATCAGTATGCCAATGTCGTAGATTCTGCCTTTTTTGGGGTCACACATTAACCCACAAAAGACAGTTAAAGACCTTAATAATGTGATTTAGTTGTTGAACCCAATAACATGGAAAGGGTTAAAAAAAAAGTGTAAATAGCTACAATTAAAAAATGTAAAAAACAAAGTTTAAGTAAAAATAAATGAAAAATTGTGAAAAAAGCGTGTTCTTGTGCAAAAAATGCCACTAAAACCAATGAAACAGGACTTGGAGTTAGAGCTCAGGGAGTAACAAATAGCCTAAGCTTACAGATCACTGGTTTATATAAATCGTAAATCAGTAAATTTGTAAGGCAAAATATAGTAATAATGTACTGGTTTAGGTACATTCTATGATACCTGATATGCATATTTTGAATAGGCTTTGCAGTTCTAAAACGAGGGAATTAATGTACCTGTTCCAATGCAAATATATGCTGATTAAAATAAAACTGGATCTGTTCGTTGGCAATGTTAATGCAAAGCTGCTCGAAGGAGTTCCTTTTGAAGTTTTCAAATCCAAAAATATCTAGAATTCCAACATTCATTCCACTTTCTGCATTACTTTATAGAAAGACAAAAGAAAGAAGTTCAAATAAGTTTAAATTCACAATTTAGAACGGTAAATTGATCAAATTTTAACGATGGGACTAGTTTTTCTACTGCTGGCTACACAAGATTGATATGGTTGTCCATGTTGATATATCTCACAGTTCTGGGCATCACAGTTCATGATGAATCCCACATGAAAAATATATTTAGCTGATGTTCATCACTGGTGTATGTGTGGGGTCAGTAATCTGGAAAAAACATCATATTTGACTTCCCATGGATTCTAAATATTAGGGAAATAGATAAAATCACAGCAACCATGTCTTCACCGACAAAAGATATATTTTACATTATCTCCCCCTTGAGTCTTGAGAGTTCATTGTTAGGGCCATGGAAAAAATTACACACATCACCTTTCAGAATTATAGTTCCCCTCCTGTACTACGAAACCTGCACATCACATGATTGTCTCAGCTTGCTTCACTTATACCCAAATATAGTGCAACATTTACTACTTGCCATATATTTTTGTCTGGTTGCAGAAGTGTATTGATCCTATTAACTATCCAGCTAAAAAGTCTGCCATATAGAGCTTTGGACATAGCATCCCGGACATCAGCTGCTTTGTCAACTGTATTTGTCCGTATGATGGTTTCGCCTCTAGTTACAACACAATGGGATGTGAGAGCTTCCTGGAGCTCTTCTGAACCAATGCTGAGAAGGGCAGCAGCTGCAAAAAAAAAACAAAAAAATTATGCAGTATATACAGTAAATATGCACAACGGTATACCATCATTTATCTGTATAGCACTTACATATTATGGAGCACTTAAAAAAATATGTTTGTTCATTTACATCAATGCCAGTAGAGTTTACAATCTAAATTTCCTCCCACAGGGATTAGGTCTCCAAAACACTAAGGGGCCGATTCACTAACTTCGAGTGAAGGATTCGAAGTAAAAAAACTTCGAATTTCGAAGTGTTTTTTGGGCTACTTCGACCATTGAATGGGCTACTTAGACCTTCGACTATGATTTCGACTTCAAATCAAAGGATTCGAACTAAAAATCGTTTGACTATTCGATAGTCGAAGTACCATCTCTTTAAGAAAAAGCTTCGACCCCCTAGTTTGCCATCTAAAAGCTACCGAAGTCAATGTTAGCCTATGGGGAAGGTTTTCCTAAGTTTTTTTGGTCGAAGGATAATCCTTCGATTGTTGGACTAAAATCCTTTGAATAGTTTGATTCGAAGGATTTAATCGTTCGATCGAAGGATTATTCCTTTGATCGTTCGATCGAACTATTTGCGCTAAAATCCCAGTCCAATATCGAGGGTTAATTAACCCTCGATATTCGACCCTTGGTGAATCGGCCCCTAACTGACTTGCAAGCATGTTATTGGTCTGAGGTGGTGGTGGGGGGTAACCAGAGGAAACTAAAAAATATGAAATCCTTACTTTGATTTTAAACAAACAAGCCATTTATTACTCAAAAACAGGTATCTGTTGCGCTTTACCATTTTCTAAGGCTTCTCCATTTGGGACCTCACTTTTATCAGTTTGGTGTTTGGAAGAAATAGCTGTAAATTCAATATTTCCCGTATTTAATATTCCAGCCAAAATTCTGTACACCGAGTGGACTTCCTGTGATAAAAGCAAAGATTAAAGGTGATAGATTAACAATACTCATGGGCTTTGAGGTTTAAAAGAAGTGATCTTGTGTAGATAGTAATATTTAAGATAAATTGCAATTATTCATGTTTTACTGTGGGTCAATAATCCTGCTAAAAAGCACCTCTGTTGCTATTGTTACTGCCCCAAGCAAGGAAAGAGGCAGAAAAAAAGCAAGTAATGAAAAAAATAAGAATGGAAAATCAAATTATTTTGGTTGAAAAGATAAATTTAGGGGGGTTATTTTTCAAAGGTCGAATTTCGAATTTTTGTGAATTTTTTTTACTCTAAAAAATTTGAATGTACTCACAACTGGAATGGGAGGATATTTATGGAAAAACTTGAACGTCTAACATTCGATCGAATAGTCCCTACCTCGAATCAAATTTGAATCGAGTTTTCTTCCGGAAAAGAAACTCGAACTCTGCCATTGACTTGTAAATTAACACAGGTTTTAGGTGGCAAATATTTGAATTAGAAATTTTTTCATGGTCGAGGTGTGATAAATCTCACATTTGAATTTACATTCGAGTTGGTACTTTTAAATTAAAATTTGTGAGTTTTGAAACAAAAAAATAGAAAATTCTAATTTGAATTCGAATTTACCATTCAAACTTTAAATCTGCCCCTTGTTAGTTAACTTTTTAACCAACAAGGGGCATTTTTGTCTCCAGAATCCCATCTGATACTGAAATCTTATAGATATGCTCCCTCTGCCCTAAAACCAACCCTTCTTCAGAAGAATAATCTTTGTTGTGATTGGCTAGATAAGCAATAGGAGAACCTAGTAAGGACCGCACTGCATCCCTCCTGTGAGAGTACAGACATTTGTTGATGTCTACCCAACTGGAGATGGAGGTCCATGTCTTTTACATCCCTCAGTAATGTTATTTATTTGTCATATATGGTTTGTGCTGTTGTTCTGCAGAATGGCGGCTCTCACCATTTTTCTGATAAAGTAACCTGGATGCGAATGCATCTTTTTATGTCAGGGAAAGTATGATGACAATGGTGTTATTTTGTCCTATCATTATATAACTCATGGGCACATTAAGGCAAGGGAAGTATGCTCGGGTATCATTCACATGAAAGAGCTGTAACATTTACAGTAACGTAAACCATTTCCACTATTCAACAGAAGGCAAAATTTTAGCTGCCCTCTAACAGGGAAAGAGATATCCAGACATCCTTAGTGTATGCAGTGCAGACAAGACTATTTCTATTCAGCGGTATCATTTTGTATGTGCTTATTGGTTAATAGCTTGTTGTATAGTAAATGAGGGTTATCAAAACCACCAAGCATAAATCCCTCCTATAACAATTTAGATGGCACAGTTCAAATTCAGATATGAAAACAGGGCCAGATTATACCAAACTTGGGGGTGGATACCACTACAATAGCATTTTTGGGTGTACACAGGCAAAATTAGGTCTTTGGCAAAAAATACCCCAATGAAGGGAAGGACCGTATCCTGTGAACCCACAGCCATAAAATTATGGTAGTAAACCCACTGCAGTCTTTGATCTATATCTCTTGGGCTGATGGGAACCTATAACCTATCAGCACTTGTGAACTTACTACTTTCAAACATTTTTAATAGGCAAGCCTCCAAAATGTGTGGCCCTCAAGCTCTCTTGAATTAATGCCCTCTATATCTATCAATCTATCTATCTATCTATCTATCTATCTATCTATCTATCTATCTATCTATCTATCTATCTATCTATTTATATCTGTCTTGAATTTATTCCCTTCTTTGTTTGTACATCCTTTTCTTTCCAAGTGTTGTCAACCCATTGTCCACTAACTGCTGTTATATAATTGTCATTCAGCTCTTGTGTTCCCATAGCTCTTTGACTCTTGTGTACTACACCTATTACTTACCTCATTACTGAATCCTATGATTCTAAAGCAATGCTGAATTGCTGCAAACTGCCTTCTATACGATTCATTGTTGACTATATCCTGCATTACTGCACCAGTTTCATTGTCAATGTAGCTGAAAATGTAAAAAACTATAATTAAAGCAAGCTTAAAATCAACATATTTTTTTTTAAAATAAATGATAAAAATTATCCTTGTTACCGAGGAGGCTTTTTTTCCGGCAGTCTGTATTCTGACAGCTTTTTGTGATGGTGCAGTCCAGCATAAATATAATAAAATATATGGAAATTTTTCTCCCCTCTGCATAAAAGAGAATATATTGATCGTTAAAAGGCAGATGGGAGTGCTGACCAGTTCACTAGCCTAAAGGTGACATTAATACGCAACATCCATAATCCTCAGTCACCCAGGTAATGATTATTTCCCAAACAAACTCCTAAAGATCAGTGGCCAGAGAGTAGAAAATAACATATATATGTCAATTATGATATCACAGACCTTTTATAATACTATATTAGAATGGTAGCTTGACACTAGTATGATGGCAGCGAAGTGAGCTACTTGCATTGGCCAGTGAATTTATACATTATCATGTTTCCAGCATTAATATATGCATACACAATCACTCACACAATGCATGCACAGACACATACACACTCACACATGTATACAGGACATGTGTAGACTTACACAGCTTGCTTTATGACCCTTGATTTCTCCAAGAGATATTCTGAAATCTTAGCACCCATCACTGCTCCAGTAGGGGTAAACATCATTTCCAGGTATTTCCCAAAGCGGCTGGAGTTGTCATTGATAACTGTACATGCATTGCCAAAGGCTTCAACCAGCGGGTTCACTTGTAAAATCTTTTCCCTCAGTGCTCTGTTATTTGCCTTAACAGAATGAACACACACACATATATATATATATCAGCAGGCCATATATATTCCCGTGTTTAACACAACATAAAGTGGCTAAAATAAAGATTAGAAAGTGATCTTTATCAACTGTAAATATCCTCATTAGTGCCAGAAATGATGAATGATATCAATGAAACAAACTGCTTATCAAAGAGGAACTCTAATACCATCGTAAAGAAGCTAGAGAAGTATTAGTTTAGCACAGAAGTCACCAAGTATTAGGTGGGACAGTCCAAATTCACAGACCAAAAAAGGTCACAATTTAACCCAAACTTGTGTGTGAGTTCAAGTAGCTCAATGTACAAAAGCCAAATGAGGGTTTTTGAAAAAATTACCCAATTTTCAGTTTTGGGATGCAGGGATGCACGGTATGCTGCAGCAGTTGTGAACCCACCACCTTAAATTGGCAATAACCCACAGCACTCCCCTGCCCTAACAGTCTGTTGGACCTGTATCTCTTGGGCTGATGGAACTTTGGATTAGTTACAAACTCTCCTTGCACTACCATATGGTTGCTTCAAAAAATTATTTGGAAAATGGAATGTCAAATTAGGATGCCGTGCAGTGTAAGGAACAACAGAGAATACAAATATGAATAAGAAACATGAGGTTTCTCTGTTTTCTTTTTTTACAGGAATACTGAAAACCCATTATCCAGAATGCTACCCCATAGACTCCATTTTATCCAAATAATCCAAAATTTTAAAAATGATTTGCTTTTTCTCTGTAATGATAAAACAGTACTTTGTACTTGATCCCAACTAATATATAATTAATGCTCATGGAAGCAACACTAGTCCATTGGGTTCATTTAAAGGAGAACTTAACCCTACCAATCCTCAGCCTCTTCTTCACCCTCCCCATCCACTGCCCCTCCAAACTCCCTCCATGCAAGAACTATTATGTTCAGAAGTTTCCCTGTCTGCTGACCTGCAAAAAATCTGCAGAGTTTCTCAAAGGAGTTCAAAGGATCCATCTTCCCCATCTTCTGATCCACTTCTGTTAGAGTCGCTACACTGATCTTGGAGGAGCATGTGCCAGTCCTGAATTGGCTTCTACTGTGCATGCTCCAACTGTAGGGAGTGTGTGGGGCAAGCGAGAATTTAACGGGCTGGTAGGGGCTGTTTGGGCCTCTATGTACCTGAAATGCCAGGGCCTTTTTTAATTCTCAGTCCGGACCTGGTGTGGGGGGGCAGTAATCTGGTCCTATTCTGACACCAACAAGATCCATATCGGCAACTGACAGAAGTGGTCAGAAGTCCAACAGTTGATGGCTCTTTTGAACTCCTTTGAGCAACTCTGCAGATTTATTGCAGGTTAACAGACAGGGAGACTTCTGCACAGAATAGTTCTTGCATGGGAGGAGCTTGGAGGGGGCAGTAGGGGAGGGTGAAACGGAGGATGAGGATTGGTAAGTAAGGTTTAGTTCTCCTTTAATGTTTAAATGATTTTCTAGTAGACGATCCAAATTACAGAAAGATTCCTTATCCAGAAAACCCCAGGTCCCAAGCTTTCTTGATAACAGGTTCCATTTATGTATGTTTTTTCTATTTCTATTCTTATTCTGTCTTTTGCCAGCATACAGCTCAAAATGCTGTCTGGTTATGAGGCTCAGGCAACTATAGAAGGGACTAATAATATTAATGAACCAAGTACATTTCATAATTATTGGAAAGGGGTGTGTCCACTTCCAGAACATTGCATCATTTATTGAGATCAATTGGTTTCTTATTGATATATGTAATGGAACCTGTTATCCAGAATGCTTGGGACCTGGTGTTTACCTGCTAAGGGATCATTCCATAATTTGGATCTCCATACTTTGTCTAACTAAAAAATCATTTAAACATTAAGTAACCCACTAAAATTATTTTGCTGCCAATAAGGGTGAAACATAAAATTAGGATCAAGTGCAAGGCACTTTTTCATTATTACAGGGAAAATGCAAATAATTAAAAAAATTTTTAAATTATTTGCTTATAACGGAGTGTATGGGAGATAACGTTTCTATAACAGGAGCTTCCTGGATAATGGGTTTCCAGATAACAGATCCCATACCTGTACAAGGTGCTGACTTATTACGGAGAAAAGGCAAATCAATTTAAAAAAATGTCAGTTTAAAGAAGACATTATGGAAACAGTATTTACAACTGTTTTTGACTAGCAGGGTTGTGGATAACAGTTCCCCTGTTTTACAGAAACATCAGTGTATTGGGGATTTATTTAAAGATGTTACAAAAGCAATATGACATAGTATAAACATTCTCCATGACATAATAGCACAGCAATACCTTTCCGAGGAAGGTCAAATGTTGAACAATGAGATGGGCACTTTCTGTCTTCCCTGCACCACTCTCTCCACTGATGATAATGCACTGACATGTAGCAGAAATAATGAGGTGTAAAATATTAGCATAATGCAATTGAGTGTATTCCGCTACAGAAAAAGTAACACAACAGCCTACATGTTCATTTTTCTTACTTTGACTTTTTCCGATTCAGATGCAAAACAAATGCATCTAATGGTTTTTTAAAAAGCACATTATATTGAAGTGTTTTCGTCAAAATATCATGTTAAATTAAAGTAGTAATTGGATTTTTTTAAAAAAATCAATCAAATGTCCTCCTCATGACCCAATGTCCTGGAACTGACACATTTTTTTCCAGAATGCCCTATTTTCAGTGGTACATGCATGCATGCTACTAGGCAGGGGCGATCCTGGCCCCTCCGCCACCTGAGGCAGCAGCAGTTGCTGCTGCCCCCCCTCCTACAGAAATTCGCTCTTAAAGTACCGGGAGCAGCATTTTTGCCGCTCCTGGTACCTAGTGGGCCGCTGCCGCCTGAGGCGACAGCCTTAACTCGCCTCTATGGCGAAGCACCCCTGCTACTAGGCTTAACTTATTGAGGTGTGCCCTCTATAAAATAACATTGAAACTCTTTAGCAAGTCAGGCTAAAAGGTTTGGGCCGCTGTAGCAGGTAAAAATGTAGGCGTCATTTGCAAAGTGCTAAGCACTTTTGCATCTTGCCCTGCACTTTCAAGAAAAGCTGAAGGCCTTTGCACTCCATATTGAGTGCATAGACTTGTATCTGCCCCACAAATAAAGCACTGCCCTGCCTGGGTTCAGTAAAGTGTATCCACCCAATCATAATTTAGGCCCAGCAAGCGCAGGGTGCAGAGGAGTCCAGTACTTACTGATTGCCCTGCAGCAAGAACAGGGCTGCCTTGTGCCAGCCCGAGTTGGGCTCTGCACCTAGTGTTGTATTTGTTGCAAGTTCAATATAAATGAGCTCTAAGAGGTGAGATTGTGTTCCCCTTAGTGTTCCTGCACTTGTGGCAGGGGCATCAGTAAATGAAGCCCCATTACTTTTGAAAGAAAAT
The DNA here is from genome assembly GCF_017654675.1 of Xenopus laevis. Lineage (NCBI taxonomy): Eukaryota > Metazoa > Chordata > Amphibia > Anura > Pipidae > Xenopus > Xenopus laevis. The sequence goes on along the minus strand of NC_054387.1, from coordinate 75,532,719 downwards.
AATGGGATCCAATTAGAATGAGATTTTGGAAAATCTAGTCAATCAGTTAAATGAAACCCATTTTGCCCATCCTTCAAAGTATTTGCCTACTTTCCACACTGGATTTTTCATGAGAAAGCAGGTTATGGCATTGAAATTCCCTGTTGTAGAAATCCCGCAAGCCAGCGCAGGATTCTATCAGGGAAACGGTTTGTAAAGATGCAGAAAAAGAATGAGCATCTCATTAATTTTATAGTAGAAATTTTTGGGGCGACATAATGAGTTTGTAAAATCTTTTACTGCATTAGTTCAATAACACAGAAATTATAGCTAATGGTGTATTAAACATTATGATGCATTAAACATTATTCACAGTACATTATTCTACACGCATCTAAGCCCATAGTTGGCACTAGTTTACCTGATCTTTGCAGAAGGTAACCATTCCCTGGTATGCAGCATCTGCAGAGGCAAATATATGGGGAGGGTTTGAGGCACGCTTGACTCCATGATAAAGCTTGGAAAACTAAAGAGAAAGAAAGAACAAATTAATTCAATTGCCATCCTTCAACACCAGTAAATGGATTAACAATGCCCTATTAAGTGATGCTACTATAAATATAAGTCTTGCCAGTAGTTTTAAATCTTATTTAGACATTATAGAAAGGGCTGTGCTTGAAGGTATAGGTATTGGGGCCAGTTATCCGGAAACCCTTTATCCAGAAAGCTCTGATTTACAAGAAGCCCATTTCCCATAGACTCCATTTTATACAAATAATTCTGATTTCAAAAAGTATCCTTTTTGTCTGTACTAATAAAAAATTACCTTGTATTCAATCTCAACTAAGATATAATTAATCCTTATAAATCAAAACAATCCTATTGGGTTAAATTAATGTTTCAATGATTTTTTAATAGCCAAATTATGGTGATCCAAATGACAGAAAAAGGTCCCTTATCGAGAAAACTCCAGGTCCCAAGCTTTCTGGATAACAGGTCCCATACCTGTAGTCTTTTTCATTAAAGGGATGGTTCACCTTTAAACTAACTTTAAGGGGCAGATTTACTAAGCTCGTGTGAATTTTCGAAGTTAAAAAAGTTCGAATTTCAAAGTAATTTTTTGGATACTTCGCCCATCGAATAGAATACTACAACTTTACTTCGACTTTGATTAGAAGTAAAAATCGTTTGAATATTCAACCATTCGATAATCAAAGTACTGTCTCTTTTAAAAAAACTTCGACTTCATACTTCGCCAAATTAAAGCTACCGAAGTGCAATGTTAGCCTATGGGGAACTTCCACTGCACTTTTCTAAGTCTTTGCACATCGAATAGAAATCCTTCGATCGACCGAACGATTTCTATTCGATCTTCGAATAGCTTCGATATTCGAAGTCGAAGGATTACAATTCGAGGGTCGAATTTCGACGTTTTTTTAACTTCGAAATTCGACCCTTAGTAAAACTGCCCCTAACTGTGTTATACTGTGTACTGTGTTCTAAACAACATTTCAACTGGCCTGCATTTAATTTTTCCAGCTTTCAAATGGACATTATTGACCCCATCTAAAAAACAAAAGCTCTATAAGGATATACATTTATTTTTATTGCTACCTTTTATCACTCATCTTTCTATTCATTCCCTCACATTCAAATTCCAGTCATTTTTTCAAATTTGTGCATGGTTGCTAGGGTAATTTGGACCCTAGCAACCCGATTGCAGAAATCACAAACTGGAAAGCTGCTGAATACAAATGTAAATAATTCAAAAACCACAAATAAAATAAAATGAAAACCAATTGCAAATTTTCTCAGGCTATCACTAGATCATACTAAAAGTGAATTTAAAGGTGAACAACCTCTTTAACTAGGGGACCCATTGCCCTTTCTCCTAACCACCTAAATACCAATGCCAGCAATCATCATGGAGCCCTTGTATTATACTGACTGAGGCTTTATTTACCATGAGGGGATGATCCTTTTATTCTCTTACCATACCCAATCTCTGATGTTTTCTGGGGTTTGCTAGTGGCTGCGGGATAAAATGTAAACCCAGTACTGCCCCCCCCCATGGTCCATTCTATATATTCAAACACTGCATATCCAGTAGAATCCATCTTGTTCTCCTACCTGTGGAGAGTAAATGCTGAGATTCTGGAATGGGTTTAAAGCTATTAATATATCCCCCACATAGGTGTAAATCTGTAAGTCAGCATATCGGGTCTGCAACTGATGTATTATACTGTCCTAAAACAAGAAAAAAGAAGTGAGACAAGCTGCCAGCAAAGTATTGATAATGCAGTAATTATTATATTTCGTCAGCATTCACTCTGACACCCTTGGAATCTAAGATTTATAAATCCATTGAAGCACTGGAAACAAAGCACATTTTAGTCTTCACTCTGGCTGCTTTCCATTCGTTCAGTTATTCCTTTCATGCGAAGAATACAAATAGAATTCCCTTCAGTTTACCTAGAAAATCAACATGCCTAAATGGCACGGTTCCATTTCACTTTTCTCATAAAACTGTGAAGAGCTGGTAGCACTGGGTTTGCTGTTTGTTCATATATTTACTCTAGCATGAGAGAAAAGCATTGGTCTGGATGATACAAAGGGGCTTATTTGTTAAATTACGACATGTAAGCCTGGCTGCTCACCCTTACATTTCTGAAAGAACGTGCTTTCATATGCCTTAGTAATTTGATAGAAAAGCAGGTTATCCTCTAATTGTCTCCTACACTTAAACAGGTGATAACTGTAGGATTCTTGTTACTATATGTTGCAATATGGTGGCCTTATTAATTATTTATAAGTTGCAAGGTGAGAGGGGGAGGTGTAGGACCAGAGAAACTCTTTCGCCTAAATACCTCCTAGTACCACCTCAAGTTATGACTGATGCAACAGATCACCCAATATAAAGGGAAAATAAGGTGTGAGCACTGCTTTCCATATAATAATGCTCCACAACAGTTTTCTATAAGGGAACACACTGTAGAAAGCAATAGCCTTCATGACATATGGGGGTGGGCTTACAGTTAAATACTTACTCATCTTAGAACAGGGGAATAAATTAAGGTTTTCCATAAATAATACTGCATCTGAAACTTTTAGAAAATGTTGGGCTCCATATAACCAGTTTCATTACTGTCCCCTCGGAGCCATCAATAATAAATGCAAAGCTTGGAAGGAGAGAAGTATCAATGTGTTTATAATTAGTAAGCTCTCATTAGATTACAGAGGACACACAACACTATACACTAGCAGAACCTCCACATCAATTGAAATCTTAACTCCCTGATCCCAGACTGTAGTTCTGGCTTTCTGCGTCTACTTTCCTGTAGCCAATATCAGTACTTGTGCTTGAACGGCAAGGAGTCTGCTTTTATCAGCATCTTCTGCCATTGGGAGATTTGACTTAATCTTTCTGTGACTTTAGCACTAGGCACTGATTGTGATTTAAAGCTGTACAGGGCAAGTGGATCTACAGTATGTAAAAATAAATATATTATTTGGTTAACTGATCATTACCTCATCCAGAACTTCAAGGTTAACCAGGTCATCGTCTAGGCACGAGTTTTCTTTAGTCTGAAGAACATAAGGCCTTTTGGTGTGCATGCGTTCATACCTGCAATGGAGACGTATACAACACAAGCATTACAGATACAATACCCTCCTTCAGTTTAAATTATTACACATAATATCTTGTCCCAGTAATATTTCCTTTAATAGTAATTGTACACAGAGGAACAATAATCAAGCTTAGAATATACAGTAATTTAAATGTCTTAATTACCCAAACTCTTAAACAGCCAGAACTGTGTTCGGTTTCTAGCACTCGTCTGCCAATGCTACTAGCTAATGCACAGGTTCATGAAACACACCTAGGCCATGACATCAGCACTAATGCATAAACATGAATGGAGGAACATTTGTTCCATCTAAAGCACTGCAAAAAGCAGGGAAATATAGAAGGCAGAACACATATGTTTAGAGACTACAAGAAAGCAAAAGATCTTATCATAACACAATGTTTCATTTTAAGTTTGATACATTTCTATAAGGGTTCAAATACTCGTGAATACAATAATCCTAACTAAATCTATACATTACTACAGTTTAGGCTCAAATTGCAGATCTATGAGTACAGGCAAAAATCACAGCACATTAATCAGATAAGTAGATAAGGAAGAAAACACAATGCAATTTAAAGGGTTCTTTTCCTCCTTGTTTACCTTTCTCCATCCTGTGAAGTCTCTTTTGATGAGCTGCCTTTTTGGAACATGATTCTCCTTATGTGTAACGCAGCCTTGTGGTCATGGATTTAATCTTTGGTCTTTATGTTACGGAATTAGAAGCAAAGTCAATTTGTCGGCTAACTCTATGTAATCTGTAATCTGATTATATTCAAAACCTTTTAAGAATCCAAATGGCCCACCAGAAAGGGGTTAATTAAAGATAAGATTATTCATGCAGCACCTCCCCAGATAGGCTCCTCACCTTCCCCATTGGAATGTGTGTCCTATATTTTTATACTGGAAGAAGAGCAGCGGATACAGAATTAAGCAAACTCCTGCTGTGAAACATTTAGTTCAGATGCTCCTTCCAACAGCCACAAGATCTGAACCATATCTACATGTTGGGTCTTTCATAAATCTTTGATAACAATTTTTATTCAACATAATGTGTTCATTATTGTGTCCGTCCCTATGTATTTAAGTTTTGCCTTAAACATGTACAGCCTATTGTAATACTTTAGAACTAAAGGATCCACCCACTTATATCAGTTTATTCATATATTTTAGATTATATTGTATCTCCCACAAATTTTATACAGGTATGGTATCTGTTATCCAGAAAGCTCCAAATTACAGAAAGGACATCTCCCACAGACTATATTTTATCCTAATAATCCACATTTTAAAAAATGATTTCCTTTTACTCTGTATAATAAATCAGTACCTTGTACTTGATCCAAACTAAGACATTAGTATATAATTATTGGATGCAAAACCAGCCTATTGGATTTATTTAATGTTTACATGATCTTCTAGTATGAGGTCCAAATTACAGAAAGATCGGTTATCCGGAAAACCCCAGATCCCAATCATTTTGGATAACAGGTCCCATACCGGTTCTTATTTTGAATAAGGATTTTATCAGTGAACTCAGGATAAAGACATTACAAATAAAATGAACTGACATTAGTAACTCCCTGCTGCTCACTGCCTCTTGTGGCTTCTTCTTTGCAGGAACAGAAACGCTTTTTCCGATTCCTTCCTCTACAGAAATTAATTAATTGTAGCAGAGTTATTGTAATTTACGCGCTTCCATGTTTAGGAAGTTTAATTTCCCCATTTATCTCATCAGAGAGACAGTTTTAAACCACATTATAACCGTCCTACTATTTAATCTAGAATCCCCTTGTTACTGAAACATGCTCTGGGCAACAATTACATCTACTTTATTCTTAATTTACACAATTCACTATAAAGTTTTATAATGAAACTATAAAAATAAAAATGCAGACACAACAAAAGCATAAAACCCTCCATGTGTGCTGTTTATTTTACTTAATGCGTTTAGTGTAGCGTAGAATCCAGAGGAGTTTAAGATGCATGGCATTCGGCACTGGACATTCACACACATTCTGTAGGGTTCATGTACATCTGCTGGGTGGAAAGGGAACCCTTGAGCTACTTCACTGGTCAGATAGCTAAAGCTTTAGGGTTCCACTGCATCAATAGGCTAGCCCCATGTTATCATTATTATTATCTTCCAGTGTGGACCCTACTTGCCATGTTCTTTGTTCATGTGAGCAGTTCCAGCACCATTTTTTAAATGCCTTCATTAAATAAACTTATGTTATACTATCATATTTGATACTGTATCTCTGCATTCCATATTATTCTTGTTGTCCTACTATGCCATAAAGAATACTACATGAGGGCTAAAGTTTTGCAAGACACAAAACAGCTGCAATAGATGCCCAGGCTCCTTTATCACTGATCCGCAGATCACACTGCTGCTTCATGGTTGTGGTCCCAAAATGAAAACTCTAAAGGGTTGGACTCTGAGCTAGTTTGTTGCACACAGTGCCCTGTAAATGGTCTCTACTCTGTTGCAATCCATTATTACAGGCTTTCCTGTGTATGTAGCAGCTCCAACAGATAAGATACTGTATCTTGCTTGATATGAGGTCAGTTTGACAACAGAATAATCCCAGGTGCCATCAGGCAATTTAGCAGACAACGTGCAATGTGTGCAGGATGGCATTCTTTTCCATTCATCATCATAACAAAGAAACATATTATGGGGGAAACGTAATAAAATTCGTAAAGAGAACAAATTTGCAAATAAAAATGTGCATGTTGTAATGTAATAGTGCTCATTAGGCTTTTTTTGTATTGCAAATCTTAATTGCGCATTGCAAACCTTTAACACCTGCTTGAAGGTGGCGTAAACTTTTGGAGCATATGTAATAACTTTTTCATTAAGAAGTTTTATTACATACACTGCACACTATCACAAACTATAACATTTGCAATCACTATCCTACTGTCTTGTAAGTAGCAAAGTGTTTGCAAAGGCAAAATTGTTCACTTTACGAACATTTATTTACATTGCGAACAATTTTTGCTTTAGCAAACAATATTAAATTCCCTCATATGTGTTTATCTTGCCCTAAAATTAGCCACTAATGCTTCAGAAGACTTACTTCTTCCTAGAGTTCCCCTGCACTGAAACACATTCCCACTGGCTACAAAGGGACCACCAGTGTCGGACTGGCCCACCAGGATACCAGGAAAACTCCCGGTGGGCCCAGGTATCAGGGGCCTCATGCTGCTAAACTTTTGGCCTATTTCATGGCCATTCCCTATTTCTAAGAGACAAAAGAGGCTAAATCGATGGAATAATTGATTATAGTATTTAAAGAAAACAGACTAGGAGAATAGAGGTTGAGTGAGGAGAGAAAGAATATTAGTACTGAGAGTGGGCCCCTGGTCTAAGGTTTTATGGTGGGCCCCTAGTCAAAGGATTTTGGGTGGGACCCTGGTGTCCCAGTCCGACACTGGGGACCACCCTATATGAGAAGTTACCTGTCAGGAAATACCAAGCTTAAATAGGTAAATGACAGTCCACCACCCAAATATTGTAGGAAGAGTTGGCCTTTGTTATCAGTAGAACCTTGTTTTGGTAGGACAATGCAATGTTCAGGCAATACTGGGTGATTGCTAGAAATCAGCTGCTAAACACATACAGGGTGGTTGACAAAAGTCACCTGCTCCATATCAGAAGGTTTAATTCTGCATAGGGTTTAGACTTAAGTATAAATGGTTAAAATGTATACTGTACTACAACTAGGGTTGCCACCTTTTCTGAAAAAAATACTGACCTTCCTATATTTTTATGGTTTTTCCCTATAAATAACATTGGCATCAATCAACATTTTTACTGGCCAGGCTGGGAAAATATCGGCCAGGTGGCTACCCTAACTTTATGAGTGCTTGCCCATAAAGGAGATGGTAAGTATCTGTGGGAAAGTGTATGAGAAGACAGTGCCCTGGTATTGAACTTTTCCACCTCTGTGGGATGATTTACATGGTGCTTCTGGGAGTGTTTTATTTACATGCTAAATGTGAGAACTGTTATATCTAATACTCTGCCTGTGCTTTTAGCTTTGACCTGTTACTGTTGCCAATAAGTTACATCTAATTGTCCATTTTACACATAAAATTTGGAGATATACCGTACCAAACGGAGAGCCTGTGACCTCATTGATTCCTTTTATAGAGGTAAAAGGAAAAATCAACTTTAGTGCTGAATATGAAAGTCTTTTTGTGCAGTGTAGAGCTGTGGAAATAGAGTGTGCTCAAGTGAAAAATAATTGTGTTACTGAGCAAACAAGGCAATCTGAGCGCATGATGAGATCTGAGCAGAAGAAAAGAAAAAGGGCAGGAAAGGATTCAGTCGCTTAATAAGCAGACACATTGGGGTCACTCAAACACACCTGCTTCTATTGCCCATTCCACAGTGAGAGATTTCAAAACATCCCAGCAGGCACAATACTTGGACTTGAGAGATGTAATAATGATAATGGCAAGTTATAATCATAATGTTCCTGCAGTGTTGATGGAATGGGCGATATGAATAAAAGTCATTGATTGGTACATGTAAAGACTAAACAGTTTTCCCACATATGCAGCCTAATCCCTGTATTAGCTGGAAGGGTATGTTGATGAAATGGAAATGAGCAAGGATCCATGTTTTGGATTCCAGAGCAAGGATCCATATTTTGGATTCCAGAGCAAGGATCCATGTTTTGGATTCCAGAGCAAGGATCCATGTTTTGGATTCCAGAGCAAGGATCCATGTTTCGGATTCCAGAGCAAGGATCTATGTTTTGGATTCCAGAGCAAGGATCTATGTTTTGGATTTCAGAGCAATGATCCATGTTTTGGATCCCAGAGCAAGGATCCATGTTTTGGATTCCAGAGCATCTTTGGAGGCCCTGCTTCCAGCAGAAATCATATTTTGCTAGTGATTCCTCACTCCCATTTTATGAAGGATGGAGAAAGACATTCAATCTCTGCACAACCACACACACTGTGTATAAAGGTGCCATTAGAAACTTTTTCAGAGTAGTTAATGTGTACATCATTGCATTTCCTTTCACTCTGTTCGCAATGAAGTTACAAATTATAATGCCCATTATGGACATTTGATAATTATTTATATAGCAAGATACAGTCAAATCAGGTACATAAAGGTGTACATAAAGGTGACCATACACAGCCTGAGCTTGTAAGGTTTTCTGGCCCGTACCTTATTGATTACCGCACAAGGGTCCATACACAAGTTTTCTTTTTTATACAGGCTTTATTGGGGAGGGTGCCAATCCCTACCTAAGCCAAGTAGTGACCAGAAGCATTCAGAGAGGCCAGGGTGAACTAGTTCTTCTGTATAATATACAATATAGCCACATATTTTGTTCATTTTGTTCAGGACAACAGTCCTCACAACAGCAAAAGCAGGTGCTGGCTATGCAACATGCAATTTTCAAACTGGCCCAGTCTACAGACAGACCGATATACATAGTACATGAAAATCGGTTGGTATTGTCAGGCAAACGTACATGCACAAATAATCGTAGCATAGAGGTAACAAAAGTTGCTTTATACCAGTTTCTCTATGTCAGTAGACTTACAGTACTTCCATAGAAAGATAATACATCTCTGTTCTTGTAGCATTCTACTATTTGGCATGCTTGCTTCCCATCTTTTCTTTCTACTGTTCCTCTACAATAAATCAACAAGCATTACCTTTCTTTTCCCAACTATAATTTAACTAATAAGCTTAATACACAACAGCCATGAATAACCTAGGAGAATAACCTTGCAAATTATGTGTGACATGATTCCTATTTTAATACATAATGATAGTACAAGTCAACCCAAGTCCTATAATCTGTAGCTTGTACAAGTATATGGTCATGATACTTCTTTTATTACAGTATTCTTTAGTTTTTTTAATAAGGAACATCATTCCCTATAATAACAGCGCTACATACAGATGCAGTGGTATATTGTAACGGGTTCATAGAATCTTTTGTTTTTTGGAACAAATCTTATCAGCTCCTAAATATTTCCAGCATGTATGAACTTCTGAGACTGCACATTTGCATTAGCTAAATATTCTTAGACATGAATGTTAATCAACTTGGAATCTGGCAACAGCTGGTGGGAGACAGCAGGTCACCCAGAGAACTAACAGTATTTATCACAGCAGTGAAGTGATCTGGCACAGCACAGGTACTCCATTACATTAGGAATTTTACTTACATTTATGTTCTACTCCTACATACTCTTTCTTGGCCATGTTTTATCATTTACAAGTTATCTTTTGTTTAAACCTGTATGACCTTGTCTTCAACAGCTCCAGCCAAGTCTCTCCTAGTTGCAACCAGGATCATTGAGGTGAGCAACTTTAACCCACCATTTTCAGAAGTCCATAAACTTAGACATTACATTGCTAGAACTGCAATGTATTGCAGAATGAATAAACACCTGCAAAGAGTTGACCATGCTTTTGAATAGCTCATAGACAGGTACAAGCTACAGAGAACTGCCCAACCACTTCTGTCATGTCTGCTGCTAATCATGCCCTGATACTGAGCAACCAGTGGCCTATGCCATTAATGGAAAGTGAATCATTTGATGGATGTGTGTCTTTTTTCAACCATACTTACTATGTTACTATGTTATAGTGATCTCTGCATCTTATATACTTACAAGGAATTAAAAGGTAGCATTATTAAAGTCACAAAGTTTGCACCAGGTATAGCAACCCATAGCAACCAATCAGAAGAGGATGAAAGTGAGGAAAAGCTACTACCTGTTAGTTCCTTTTGATTACTAGACCTGGAAAAAACTTTGTGATTTTTATTAAATTATCATTTAAGCAGGGCTATATGTAGGTACTGGAAAGCATGTGCCAAGGGTAGCAACTTTGGGGTGGATGGCCAATTGTGTAGAAAAAATCTGTTCCCTTTTTTGTTTTAAAGGGCACCTGTTACTCTAAAATATCTCCCCCACCAAAGTAGTAGGCTAATAGAGACCACCCTTTGTTTGGGAGTAAAAATAGGTTGTTTTCTTTAAAAAACTGCCCTATGAGCACTAGGACGCCTGCATTGGGAGGGAGTGAATGCTGCAACTTTCTCAATATGTGAATGCACAAGACATCAGATGATCATTATGCGCATGAGCACTGCATAACATGTAGGGTTGCCCCCTTACCCCTTTAAAGCCGAACACATATAGAATACACAGCCTGCATGGCTAATTAGAAACTCATTTTTAAATGCATGCTGCAGACTGAACTGATTTATGAGCAGCCATGCATCTAAATGAATTGCTAATTAGCCATGCAGGTTGTGTATTCCATGTGTGTTGGGTTTTAAAGGGGTGAGGTGGCAACCCTAACAACAAGGTGTCCTAGCTGTGGCGGGCCAATTGTGTTTAAAATAAACTGTTACCCCCACCCAGAGAGTAGGCTCTATTAGCCCACATCTCTGGTGTGGGAACATATTTTAGAGTAACACATGCCCTTTAAGGCTCCAGCCCAGTGCCCTACACTTATTGCAACATTGGGTTGGAGCTGAGCAAGATCTATGTAATCTTCATATGGACTATATTATGCATGTATCATTTGGGCAGGAGAAGAGGGACATGAGAGGAAGTGCACAGGGTAGTGCCAGGTATTATACCAGCGTTGTCCCTAAGGCAGTGATCCTCTAACCAGTGGCTCGTGAGCAACATGTTGCTCCTCAACCCCTTGGATGTTGCTACCAGTGGCCTCAAAGCAATTGCTTATTTTTCAATTCCAGGTTTGAAGGCTAGTTTTGGTTGCATAAGAAATAGGTTAACTGCCAAACAGAGCCTCCTGTAGTCTGCCAGTCCACATAGGGGCTACTAAATTCACAATCACAGCCCTTAATTCATTCAACACAGGACCATTTCTTATGCTTGCGTTGCTCCCCAACTCAATATGGCTCATGGCTAAAAAAAGTTGGGGACCCCTGCCCTAAGGCATTAAAGAATTCACTTTGCCAAGTCAGGGAACTAGTGAAACATAACAGCCAATCAGTGTTGCAGATCCCCTGTTTGAATAACAAAGACTAATTTCGTTATTATTGGTTACTAGGGTATACTAGACCTGGTAAAATCATCGCAACTTGTTTTATATTGATGTACTAAAAGTTTTTCACAACTAGACATAGAGAGATATCCATATTTTATATTACTAGTGGATATTTATTTTTTCTGGATTTTGGGGACGGCAGGGAGCTCTACAACAGTTTCATCACATTCTCAAATCCATGCAATCCAATTGTATAGCAGGAAAAGAACATATTTAAATAGGCTGCATTTTTTTCCATTTCAAGTCTTTTGCTGCTGGTGGCCTTTCTCCTCTACTTCCTAAATAGCCCAGTGCATATCTGCTTCACTGCTTATGATAATGAGGCCAGTTAACAGCCATTGGGCAGCACATATACTAGAAAAAACACGCTCTAGATTATTTGGCGTCTCAGTTCTGGGTGTTTGTCTGAGGGGAGATGGAATGCCCAGATGCAGATGTAATCACTGATATTCACTGAGATAATGTCACTAACATATTAAAATAAGTCAAGCCTTTCTTGCAGTATGAGTGTGCTGGAATTTCAATTTGTTCAGTCAACCAGATGAGCTTGTTAAATATGAAGAACCTTAAATCCTGAACCTCTTGTTTAGTCCTCATTGTATATACTTTCCACACAAATGTTGGTCAGTACGGGGTAATCTACTACCAGCTGGACAGAGTACAGAGTTATGTCAATACAAATGGCATGGTGTGGTTTACTGAAATAGAAATACATCAACATACTGTTCTGGTTTTTTATTAGTACGTTTAATATTAGTTTACTATAAGTGGAATAAAAAAAGCAAATCTATGGCCTTTTCATTAAACAGGGAATACAGAAGATATATTCATACATGTTTCTTGTGGTTTCGAGTTTTGCTATGCAAGTGTGGCTTGAGCTAGAGCTGAACAGCGATGCATATTAATTTCTCTTTAGCAGTGAAGTCCTGCCACCCTCTGGGCAAAGACAGAAAAGCAGCCAGTTTCCTTCTTTTTTTTAAATGATGGGGCTAGCTGAAGATAGGAGGCAGGGAATATAAATGCAATTTGTGAGCAGTTCACCATAATAAAGGAAAATAAAGATTACAAAGTGGGCACAGTATGATGCTTCCAGTATCTGTTGGTAAATAGATGAAATGCTATAATTATTTTTCATTTATGAGCTGCTAGTATAGTATATTGTGCTATAAAACATACCAGAGCTGTCTTTGGGGAGTACAAATAAGAGCAGTTAGATTGGATCTGCATATATAGGGGCCCAGAGAACAGCAGTTGTTGGTAGGATAGCAGGAATATTAGAGCAAGGTTAAGCAAGTTATTAACAGTAACACATTTGGGGTAATGTAACAACATACACAAAGTTAACACCAGGTCCAGCAATTCATAACAACCACTCACACATTTGTTTTCTAACAAACCCTGTTAAATTGGACCTGCCGCCAACCTGAATTGGGTACTTGGGCCCTCATCTCTGGCAGTTATTCTGCACGCCATCAATGCAGGTGGAATATTCTAAAGGCACATTTATTGGTCACCAGGCACCACCCTGGTGCCTGGTGTTATGCAAAGTTTTGGTCATTAGAAGAGGAGGTTTAACTTTTGTTGAGGAAACTAATTATAGATATACTTATAGACAGTATCACAGTGTATTCTATACTGAACAGATTCTGATTTAGCAAACTCTCTCTCTTAGTGGCCATAATTGATTTGCTCAGGTGGGTTTGGCAATTACAATCTTGCTGCCCAACCACTTTGGCCTGTATAGGATCATGATGGGCACTTTAGCCAGACTGTACTGCAATCCTATTAGATCACAGTCAGTTCATAAATTAGTTTATGTATGGCCATCTTAAGACTATACAGACAAACCACTTAACAATTTAGTTAAACTTGAAGGTCAACTGCAATGTATATTTGTGCCTTGTCTTGCTACAAGGGAATTTGGGACCTTGATGCACTAATGCTAAGAGAAGGGAAGCACAACATCTGTAAGGGTCCAGTCTCCCCATAGAAGGGAGAGGGTGGCAGAACTATCTAAGTGTCTTCATAGTATGGATATCAGAAACAAGCATGAGATGAATACTTCTCCTCTGGCTTTACCTTGCCTTCTGTAGCTGCAAGTGGATGGTCAGGATTATGACCTCTAGAACCTTTTGGTACAATTTCCCATATATAATGCCTGGACTTCCACTCTTGCCCTAATAATTGCTTTTCTCACTGCTCGGTAAATAAAGATATTTTTTATTCTTTTGTCCCTGTTTGATAAACTTGGAACAAAGCATGCAACATCTGTCAGCCTTAGTCATATCTGTTTATAATGAAAAAGGACAATGCAATTACCTTGTTTTTGCTATAGATCCCGATTGCTGTTGTACCTGGATGAGTTTGGCCAGCTGTCTTTGTAATGCCATATCTTTGCCTTGCGCTTGTTTGATGAATGGATGCTCTAGAAGATGAATGACTGATGGCCTCTTTTCAAAATCTTTAATAAGACACCTATAAGGACATAATAGGAAAATTATATGGGCAGATGTTCTTTTGTATCTTCATTATCATGACAAGCTCACCTGCAAATCCACATTACTCTTCAATGCAGCATTATGGCCAATTAATGCAATTAGAACAGAAAAATCTCAATTACACACAATGTGCAGCAATGATTCCAGATTATATAGAAAAACAAAATCTATTAGAGCCACAGAATATTTTGAAATAATGAATATTTTTAAATATGAGTGCATTTGTCATTTGTTTAAATAAGGGTGTGGCTGCACGTGCAACATGCACCTTCACTCATGTATTTTTTTTTGGCAATTATATACAATATTTGTTTTACAAAAAATGAAGAGGATGGGCTAAATAATCTGCAGCAGCACCAATAATTCCCTATAACAAATTTATTTTGTGTACTTGTGTATTAACCACTTACCATGTACTTAGGCATGTTTTTTTTTTGAGCCTGCAAAATCTCACAGTTGGAGGGCATGTATAAGAACACCCATACATTGCCTGCGTGATGCCCATAATGGCACAGGTGCATTTGCAAACAGCTGGTATATAAGGATGGGCGAATTTGACCCGTTTTGTTTCGCTAAAAATTCACTGCCAGCGAAGTGTCGCTGACGGCCATTAAAGTCTATGGGCGTCAAAAATATGTTGTAGCGCGGCGAAATTTTTTTGACAATCGTCTTTTTTTCTTTGTCGTACAACGCCATACAAGTCTATGGGCATCATTTTTGCGGCAAAAAAATTTGCCCATCACTACTGGTATATCTTGCTCCTGTTTTCTAGCATGACTTGCACCTAACAGAAAGTGCTGGCACATAAATACTAGAGTTCTGTAAAAAAGCAGCATTGTAGGAAGAAAACTCTGCAAATTATTCTAATGCTTTGCACCTTGACCCTGTTCATAATTGGGGCCCAATATAGCTTAAATACAATATGCTTTATCCAAAAATACATAAACACAAGCAAAATATGTCATTGCTGGGCAGAACTGAAGGTAAACATAACAAACAATTTGTACCATTTTCACACAAGACATATCCCCCATATGTAATACAAGCCACTGGGGGGCATTTATACATTTTGCACAGTGTATATTTATTTGCAAATGCTTGTATTGCTCATGTTTTTTTATTGAACACTGAAATATTGCACTGCTCAGCCTGTCTTTCCATTTTTTTTGTGAATTAGCATTGCGTACAAATATTTGTAAATGACCGGGGGGGGGGGTTTGCGTGAGAGGTTGTTGTGTGTAAAAATAGTGGTGACAGTAAATTAAATTCGCAATTTGCAAAACTGTTTTGCGAATATTTTTCTGCCACCAAAGTTGTGGCGTAACTCAAACAAACTCTTATCCAGCTATATAAATATAACCATGCGCAAGGCAAATATGTTCACTGTGCAAATCATTCTGTGCTGCACAAAATTTAGCAATAAGCCCCACTAAGTTTGCCCAGGAGCAGTAACCCATAGCAACTAATAAGATGTTTGCTTTTAAACGGGTGACCAGTAAATGTACCTGCTGATTGGTTTCTATGGGTTACTGCTCCTGGGCAAACTTAATGACTTTTATTACATAACCCCCACTGCTCACAAGAAACTTTACTGTTGGGCTTATACAAAAGAGGGCTAAACAAGACAAGACAGATGCTTGCACTGGATAACAGTAACTGATAAATACTACATATAAGAGATCACTTACTGCTGCCCATACTGCATGAACAGGAGCACTTAGGAGTGCATATGTGCCCTTTAGTACTCATTCAGGGGCAGTGCAGCATTCTGCATCTTGTGAAGAAGTAAAAATCCTGTGTGAAGTGCAGAGTGCAGCACCAGATAGCCCTGTCCTCAATACCTGCCATAGGCCCTATTATGGCATGCACCTGCTGGGTCTAACTAACTCATACAGTACATCTGAATCACTCACAAGATAGGGGGAGTGAGGGGAATGCCTACATGCCATCTCCCACCCATCTCTCGTGAATACATGTACAATTCCATATGGAATTAGTTCTCTAATCTGGGCATAACATTCCCTAAATTTATTTTTTTCCCCATAATCTCAAAATATATGGGCAAATTTATTAAAGGGCGAAATGAGTGACGTAATTTCGGTACTTTGCCGATTTACTAACATAACTACGAAAATTCACTAAGATGCGGATTTTACTGAACGTTACCTCTTGCGCCAGACTTGCCTTTGCCACCTCAGACCAGGTGAAGTGCAATAGAGTAGATAGAGTTCCTCAAAATTTAGTTGAAAAATTTTCTAAGTCCCAAAAAACTTGGCGTTTTTTTATAAAAAGAGCCTTCCCCCCTACATTTCCTAACATATGGCACACAAAATATACATTTTGATGGGCTTGCCATTCCCTGAAGGTTCTGGTCCTAACCTCAACCTAGAAGACTTTTTTATAGGTGATCTAAAACCAAGCATAAAACCCCCTAGTTCTCTATATAAGTGACCAACAAATGAAAATACACATGCAAGAAAATTCACCAATAAGAATTCTACTGAGCAAAAACACAATTACGGATGCAAGAAAATTCACCAATATGAATGTTGATGATGGCACTATGTCAGCCATCTTGCTGCTTTTTTTTTTAAAAAATGTAATGATTAATTCATTTTAGAATACTGGGTATTGGGGTAAAGGAACAGACTTGTTCAGTAAATGTATTTAAAGCGTCCAGCTCCACTTGCAGAAACAAATAACACAGAGGTTGATTTATACAGATGAGGTGAGATTCTCATTAATGGATTATTTTGAATATGAATGCAGACACTGACTATGAAAATCTTAGTTTTAAAAGTTTTAGTGAGCAATATTTCCTTAAGTATACAACTCTGGTGTTGCTGGACTACAGCTCTCAGACCTTGATAATATGTTAAAGTATTCTGGGATTTGTAGTCCAACAACTGAGTAAAGCATTGTGGACCAGTGCAGTGCAGTAAGGTTAAGATCCCCTTTAAATCTACATATAAAACAACCAACTACATCCCACTGTACAATATGAATACAAAATAAGAGTAAGTATGTATAGCTCACCTTATATGTATGCATATGCCCTGAAGGAAGATTTCTGTGATCTTGTACATCTGCTGTGCAGAGAATAAGGCTGTCTAGAGCATGCCAAGCAGCAGGATCCATAAAAATCTGTTCCCACAACCTGCTTATCTCTGCTCACAGGTGGTTAGAGTCTCTGTGTGGGACCTCTGGATCCCTCTCACTATATGTAACACAAAGGGAACCTCAATCACCTCACTTCTCTGCCTGCAGACTGGCTGTCCTCCCATTCAGGGACATTTGTCACTGAACATTTTTGTATTGTTCTATATTGTTCTGCCTAACTGCCTTAAAGGACAATTATTGCCAAAATCCATTCATCCCCTTGTATTCTGTAATTTGGTGTCCCAAAGGAAAAACAACTTACTGTATTTTCATTTTACTTTTCCAAGTTAAGGGGGTCATTTTCAATTTAATAAGCCTACTAGCTGTCAGTGTATGGGTCTATTTATCAGAGAGGTTTAAGTGGTCCGGACATTGGGCAGGAATAGCGATGGGCTATTCCTGGGCGTTTCAGCCAAAAATTTGCAAAACTCCGGAAAAATGAAAGAATTTGTGAAACGTATTAAAGTCAATGGGCGTCAAAATTTGAAACACGATTTTGCCATTAGTGACAATTTTTTTTACGCATGACTCTTTTGTTCAAATGCATTAAAGTCAATAAGCGACCAAAATTTATATATACGTGCCAATCTTGAGGAGCGACAATATTTTTTTCACCCGTATTTAATGTAAACATTCATGGGTGATGAAACTGGGAAATTCGCCGCAAATCCATACCTGCAAAATAAATTCGCCCATCACCAGGCAGGAGCCATAAGGCAAGTGTGGGAGGAGGTGTAGGAAATCTATGTGGTAACATTAGTCTGGCACAGACCTCTTCGCTTCCCTGGCAGCCAAATAAGATATAAGTACAAATTTAGTTGTAGACACCTCTGTTATTTGGGCCATTCTCTGTAAACTACTGTATGTGTTGCAGCATAAGACATAATACAGGTGTTCTTCTCTCAAAGCCATAACTATTCTGGTCATTTTAGAGTTAATTCACCAAGATGTTCAAATTATACTCACCATCTCGGTGTTCTCACACACACTGCATTGGATACTGTATTTTCAGCCTTTGCTGCATACCAATTCTCATACTAGTTACTCTGCACACAGCAGAAGGTACTACTCTCTTCCATGGGTAGTATGAAGGTTGAGGTCTACCTCCATCTTCCTAATGCATTCCCTAAATCTAAATCTGCAAGTACTACTGGGTTTTAAACACCAAAACAAAACTCCCAGTAGGCCATTCTTTCGAGATATCCTGACTATCAAGAGAATGCTTCTCAGGAATGCTCTAGTCCTGTCTGACACTGGGTCCTGAAAGGAGTGGTAAGCAGCCTTGTATGTATGTATGTATGTAGTTATAACTTTATTTATAAAGCGCTATAAGGAAACACAGCACTGTACAATCTTACAATACATAAAAGTACACAAAGGGAGTACAAGTAACATAATAAATACAATAAATATACATACACATATTAGTATACAAAGTGCCATGTGGTAAGAGAGGCAGTATGAAGATGGCTACTGCTCCGCAGAGCTTACAGTCTAAGTGGGTAGATAACATACAGACACAAATAGGGACTGGGGGGGCATAAGTGCACAAGGTTAAGGCATTGTCCCTTAAGTGCCAGGAGGAATGCGGGGATGGAATTCCAGAGGTAAGGCGCAGCAAGAGAGAAAGGTGGCAGTGGATGTGGATGGTGTGAAAAGAAGGAGCAGAGGAAATGACCAGAAACATACAGTGAGACAAGTGGAGAAATTTAGTGAGGAGCAGAGGAGCGAAGGCAGTTGAATATTACAAGAAGTTAATAATTAAAAGTTAACAGTAAGCAAATCTCTGGACATATTTGTTTGGCACAGGGTCAGACTGGGAGGCCCGGGCCCACCAGTGATGCTTTCCCAGGGCCCCCTCCAGACCCCTTTTTTTTGCCAATGACACAGGTATAATGATAATACCGGGTTTTTTCCAGGTGTTCCGCTGGCCCAGTCTGACCCTCGTATGGCATTTAACCTACATATCATAGATACGCAACATGGGCTGTCACCTCAGTACCATGACACTTTTGCCATTTACTGCTCGTGATGGTGAAGGTTAGTAATGTTGGAGTTGAAGGCAAAGAAATCAGTGGGTCATCGCCTCCTTGCTAATTGTTAACTAAAAGTTTTTCCAGCTCTCTACTCATTCTTGACTTCATGGTACACAATTTGTATAGACCCCTCTTAGCACATATAAGGATTATGGGTATATACTATACATGCAAGCAGTAAATATGCACTCATCCCAATACTCATTCTCAATGGCCTTCACATTTGGCGATATATTCATATTGACCCCCCTTTTTGTCTGGCATGCCCCTATCTAGAGCATGGATTTTGCCATGGATTTTGTCTCACAGCTGAGTAGGGATGTCGCGGACTGTTCGCCGGCGAACTTGTTCGCGCGAACATCGGCTGTTCGCGTCCGCCGCAAGTTCGCGAACGTCGCGCGACGTTCGCCAATAGGCGTTTGCGTCAAAATCGTTCGACCATTCGACCATTCGATCGCTAAAATCGAACGATTTTCGTTCGATTCGAACGAAAATCGTTCGATCGAACGATTAAAATCCTTCGATCGTTCGAATCGAACGATTTTCGGATGTTCGAAGTTCGCGAACTGTTCGCGAACTGTTCGCAATTTTTGCCGGTGTTCGCGAACGGCGTTCGCGAACACATTATCGGCGGTTCGCTACATCCCTACAGCTGAGGCATATGCTGCTGTTAGAATAATAGGGCCACTCGCTGTCGTACTGACATATGAGGTAATTTGTTTAAAACACCCAAAATATTCTGTATTTTATACCAACAAAACATTCTGAAACACCAGGAAAAAAACATTGCCTAATTTTTCTGAGGATGAGTAAATTTACTATACAGAGGTTGAACAAAGGAGTCTTTATCAATCTATGATTACAAATATGGAAAGATAACTTCCATTCAATATAGCAACTGCCTGTACATAAATATTTGCCTGCACACATTCTATAACATAAGCCATGTTCAGTAACCAGAAAAAAAGACAATTAACTGCGTAATTACTATTTTTCAAATCAATATAAAAATGTCTACATCAGGGAGCTTGTTGGGAGTCTAAAGATTAACTGCTCTCCAAATTGCGTCCATTCTATTACACTTTCGGTGCTGAAAAATGAATTCCCAGGATTCATTAGTAGCACTACATTAAACATAGGTCTTAGACATTCGCAGCTGTCTCGGAGGCAGGCGGCGAAGCACCGTTCTTGTTCCGCCACAATTACAGCCTATGATGAAGCATTCATTACTCGGTATAAAGAGCAGGCTCCTCCATGCGCAGGAGGCTCAGGATACAAATTAGAGGCTGCATGCACTTGGGTGATAACATTGTGGGAATTGCTCTGTCTCCACAATGGAAATATCTGCATTAGAACCAGTAAATCAGCCTGAGTCCAATTGGGAGCCATTTCTCGCTAAGTAAGAGGGAAATATATTTAGTACAGATAAAGTGAAAATGCTCAGGAAAGATAATAAGCCATATGGCTGAAATTATAAATGCAGTATTGGTTACAAGTAGTGTCACTTCTGCTTTCAATGGATTGCCAATGTTTGTTGTAAATCTATGCAAATACCATTTGGTAATGGGCACCACATTGCTAATCTCTTGAGTGAGTTATCAGCCCTTAAGTGAAATGATAATATAATATGGGAGGGTAATAAAACTTTTGCTAAATGTGAAATGTTACAGAGCTGTGCTAAAGGGGACATTTAAATTTACTTTTAATATCATATAGATTTAACTATTCTAAGCAATGTTATTTTATATGGTTTTTAGTTTGGATTTCAGCTCATACTTTTTGTGCTAGCCGTACATGGACAGCTGCTGATTTAGCTCCTTCCCACCGAGTAGGCAACTGAAAATCGGTCAGATATCTATTGGGCAGGTTCCTGTCAGGGTTGGGACTATGTTGGCTCATTGATGCAGTCCTCTCCCAACAGCCTACATTCGCCTTCGTAATGATCCAGTCATTGGCCCGAGGACCAAACAATCAAATCAGCCCGATATTGGCTAGCACATAGATGGCCATATTGGGCAAAAAATGGTCATTTGGCAACTCCTCAAAAGAAGCAGATCTTTTGGTT
Source organism: Xenopus laevis (assembly GCF_017654675.1). NCBI lineage: Eukaryota > Metazoa > Chordata > Amphibia > Anura > Pipidae > Xenopus > Xenopus laevis. Next base: position 75,511,285 of record NC_054387.1, on the reverse strand, counting down.
TATGGTTACTTATGGCTCCTAAGAGTCATTTTACCATGTTGACAATGCACTGATAAAGAAGCAACTTACATCATTTCAGAGCTGCTTTCCTAATAAAATCCAATCTTATTTGGCTTATATCGCCATCAGCAGAAGTGGTCAATACGTGAAACACAGCAGTGCTCTACATTAACATATCAAGCCGACAATCCCATTCATATTATTTGGTTAACAAGATGACCCTTATTCTTTATGCTCAAGCTTGGTTCAAGTTAAACCTCTACACCTGCAAAGCTGTTAGTATAAATAAGGGCCGGTGCTACCTTGAGAATCAGCCTTTGTGCAGTCTCTGTAACCATTTGGCAAATGTAAAAGGGCTTTAAAGCACTTACTGATCAAGCACACCAAGTTATTGGTAAAGCAGTTTATCAGAAGCACTGCAGCTAGCAGTTACAGAACCATTGCATCAAAGTGCAGCAAAATACATGTAATTGCAATCTCTCAAGTGCAAACAGGTTATGGGAATCCCTTTAAGGAAATTTACAGTGTCGTTCGTCTGTGACGTAAGCCAGCAATAAATAAAAGAGCTCATTGTGTTTTTCTTTCCGGCAACATTTAAATTACACATCCTTTTGAAATACACCCGTAGGCAGCTGAACCGGCCAAACATATTTACTGTCTGCTCCCAGCACCAGATGATAAATAACATACATCACGCTCGTCTTCAGAGATAATGAGATGATTGATTTAATGTACACTGTAGTGGTCAATTGTCACCTGCATTATAGATATTCTGTTGTGAAGAAAGCATTTATATCGATATTGATCTCGTCCTCCAGAGGAATATTTAGAAGCCACTAATCTTCTGTCTGTATATAAATTTAGAAAGATTCCTTTAAAATAAATGGACACAGATGAGTTTTTGTATGTGGCCTCGTTGGAAAGGAATTACACTTGAAAGGTGACAAACAAATGTAATTTACTGCTCATGCAAAGTAGTGGCTAATCCAGATGTACAAAGCAATGCAATGCAAAGCAAAGGGAAGATTCTGTTTTAGTTTTACCTGATTATTTCATAAATTATAGTGTCTAATAATCCCATTATTTGTAATGGAATATAAAATCTGCTTTTATAGAAAAAATAACCTCTTCCCCTTTTATCCTTACAACTCTTAATTGACTCATGAGGAGTTATTTTTGTGCAAAGGGCAATATCAGATGCAAATTGAAATATTTTTATGCATAATGCAGAGCTTCTCCTTATAATTGCACTCTACACATTCTACACATTCGTGGTCAGTTAGTTTGAGTCCGGTGCACTAGGTACTAGTGCTCCGGTAAGAAAAAGGGATGCACATGCGCGCTATCTTTTAGGAGGGAGGGCACGATGGAGGGCCCCCAGGGCAAATCCAGCCCTGACTGGAAAAGTAATTTCCAGGACTGAGTCACTTCCACAGTGTTTGCGTTGGAATTGCTGGGCGCCAGTGACATAACCATTTATAGGAACCCTGGACTAACCATAAATAGAGGCAGGATGGATGCATTGGTAACCATATGGAAGTGCAGGAGTGCAAGTACCTTAATGAATGTTGTTATGTACACTCTATTGCATTCATTTTAGGGCACCCACAATTGTGAATACATACATAAATGACCTCTATGTTGTTTGTAAAGGAGAAACAGCAGGAGACACTTGGTTGCACTAGAAAAATGCATTGACATGAAAGAAATATAAAAACATATTTTAGGGAGGGCTGGTTCTTCTTTTTAATTTGCGTAATTATATATATATATATATATATATATATATATATATATATATATATATATATATATACAGTATATATATATATATATATATATATATATATATATATATATATATATATATATATATATATATATATATAAATAAGCTTCTGAGTGCCGGCACAACTCGTCTAGTAGGTAAATAATGCCTGGGTATAAAAAGCCCAAAAGGATAAATGTAGTCGTGACAGAGAATCGCACTCACAGGTCTTATGAAGAGATAAAAGTGTTTATTTATCAAAAAAAAACCTAACATTTTGGCTAGCTCCTATATATATGTGTATATATATATATATATATATATATATATATATATATATATATATATATATATATATATATATATATATATATATATATATATACACAAACGCCTGTACTCTATTTCACAATAAAATATATCATTCACTTTATTAACATCTGCTGAAACACAGATTTAAGTTACACATTTACTAATTTAGTGTTACTGTGCATCATTACATTGTGCTTAGGAACAATCAATTAACTAATTCATCCTAGCATAGCTAAATGACTTAAGTTGTAAAAGGAACATTTGAGCAGAGTATATTTAAGAGAAACTATTAATCATTTACTTTTTTAAAGGTGGAATCTGTAATGATTGTCAGGTACATACAGTGTGCATTAGTAGAACAGAGTGCATGTACCAGTGTTCTGTCCATACAGCCCATGCCTAAATTGATAGATGGGAGAAAAAGAACTTAAAGGGGGATAGAAGGGAATGAGGAGATAAAGACTGATGGGAAGGAGGATAAAGGAAGAAAATGGGAGTAAATATAGAAAAGCAAAACAGAAAATGCAGATGTAAGAAAGAAAATTGAAAGGGATGTAAGACAGGAATACAAGTGGGGGTATAAAAAGGAAACCAAATATAGACAAAGGTGAGAGAAAGGCAGATCTGGAAATGAAAGGAAAACAAAGTATAATGAGAATCAGCAAGATATTATCCTAGATTAGAGAGGGTACAGACTCATGGCACAAGAGGCAATGTTTCCCAATCTAGAATCTAAGGAAATTATTAAAATTAAAAGAATCCAGAGAAGAGTGACCAAGTTGATAAAGAATATGGGTGAGAGGCTGGACAAGCTGGAATTGCTCACATACTGATATGATCACTATGTATAAATGGGAACCCATCCAGATTAGAAGAAAGGAGGTTCCATCATAATGTTCAAAAACCATTTTACAGATTCCAGACAAACATTATGAGAAAGTTTCTATGGTTGGGTAAAAATAAGTACTTGCACCATATTGGCATAAATGAGTCAACGGTAAACAGAGAAGGGAGTCCCAACAATAAATTATTCATAAAACATTTCCCTGATTTTACACAAATTTTTCTGGTCTCCTAAAAATGTAAAATGGGGGTTCTGCTGTACAGTATATAATGGCACAGGCAACCATGTAGTGAGTTGGACCTCTCCCAACTACCGATATATGATCTGATTGTTGGCTATGAGGAAAGCAGGTGAGTAAGAAGCTAAAACATTACTGCTACAGACAAGTCTTAAAGGTGTAGATGTCTTGCACTGAGGGTTCAATGCAACTCATGCTCTCCCTTAGCAAAAGTGGGAAAGCCACAGAAAAATAGGGATCCTGACTATTACATTTGCAAGTGTAAATCAAATACCCTGCATTTAAATGCAGCAACTGAGCATGGCATGAAATAACAAAAAAAATGTATCTATTGCAAAAACAGCCCCTAAAACTTGGAGGCCAATATCCCCCGTAAAAGTGAGCACTCAGTTTATGACTCCAGCACAGATTGTGGAATGCCTAGAAAATCCCCCAAAAATTACTTACAAAAAAGAGATATTTGTGCAAAAAGAGAACCAGTAAAATGTCGCACACGGAATAAACTGCCTGTCAGATTAAATCATAAGTAGGTGTACAGTTTGCCCCACAGGATTTTATATCAGACAAGATAAGACAGTTACTCAAATTGCCTATCAGGTTTGATGCGGGTAATTAAATTACTACGTAGAGAACTGCTCATCAAGAAAATTACCAAAACATCAGGCAAAACCTCATCATGCGGAGAAAAAAAAGCAATATGAAATTTATAGAAGCACTATATTTAATTTATCATAACTAAGCTGGAAAGAGGTCAGTATTGACAAGCGCATAACTAATACATATAAATGAGTCAATTATTGCTAATGGCTAAAGGCTCGCTGCAACATGGCCTGATGTTTTCATTGAAATAAATAAACCATTGATTGTGGATGTGGTTGAAACTTCGGACAAAATGATTTTTTGAAAGGACAAACTAGGGTTCTCGGTCTGAGGCAGTGTAAATATGTATTGTCCTTTCTGCACTAAATATTCTGGAGAGAAACCACAAATTGTGGTACTTATAGGGGCAGATTCACTAAGGGTCGAATTTCGAAGTAAAAAATACTTCGAAATTCGACCCTCGAATTGAAATCCTTCGACTTCGAATATCGAAGTCGAAGGATTTAGCGCTAAACGTTCGTTCGATCGATCGAAGGATTTTTCGTTCGAACGATTAAATCCTTCGAATCGAACGATTCGAAGGATTTTAATCCAACGATCGAAGGAAAATCCTTCGATCAAAAAAAGTTTAGCAAGCCTATGGGGACCTTCCCCATAGGCTAACATTGACTTCGGTAGGTTTTATCTGCCGAAGTAGGGGGTCGAAGTTTTTTTTAAAGGGAAAGTACTTCGACTATCGAATGGTCGAATAGTCGAACGATTTTTCGTTCGAAACGTTCGAATCGAAGTCGAAGGTCGTAGTCGAAGGTCGAAGTACCCAAAAAATACTTCGGGGCAGATTCACTAAGGGTCGGATTTCGAAGTTAAAAATACTTCGAAATTCGACCCTCGAATTGAAATCCTTCGACTTCGAATATCGAAGTCGAAGGATTTAGCGCTAAATGTTCGTTCGATCGATCGAAGGATTTTTCGTTCGATCGAACGATTAAATCCTTCGAATCGAACGATTCGAAGGATTTTAATCCAACGATCGAAGGAAAATCCTTCGATCAAAAAAAGGTTAGCAAACCTATGGGGACCTTCCCCATAGGCTAACATTGACTTCGGTAGGTTTTATCTGCCGAAGTAAGGGGTCGAAGTTTTTTTTAAAGGGAAAGTACTTCGACTATCGAATGGTCGAATAGTCGAACGATTTTTACTTCGAATCGTTCGATTTCGTTCGAATTCGAACGAATTTAACCAATTCGATGGTCGAAGTACCCAAAAAATACTTCGAAATTCGAATTTTTTTCATTCGAATCCTTCACTCGAGCTTAGTGAATCGGCCCCTTCGAAATTCGAAGTATTTTTCATTCGAATCCTTCACTCGATCTTAGTGAATCGGCCCCCAAATGTTGTTTATACTTAAGACACTGTTTAAGATGTATGCTTCATTACCTCATGATATATTGTACAGAAAACATGCTTAAAGTTACTTGAATAGATGATTAAATGACTAAAATGCAGATTGCATAATTTTTCGGTCAGGAAATGCTCACTGAACAAATTTGCAAGAGTGCTAAGTGTACAGTGTATATGCAGCATACAGCTCTAGAGTGATTTTACATAGAGCAATCTAACACAATCAAGCGGTTTAGTGGAGACATGGAGTGGAGCTAATTAAAAAGGTGGACAACGTTAATGCCATTGTAAAGCCAGTTGCTCATGAGAGGTTGTGTACCAGTGGATTTATAGGGACTTGTAGGAAATTAAGAATGTAGCATATATTGGCTGTATAGAAGTATGGGGCCTGCTATCCAGAATGCTCAGGACCTGGGAGTTTCAGGAAATTAGTCTTTCTGTAGTTAAAGATGATCAAAACTGAGGGTGACCAAGTGAGACATTTTGTACAACCATTTCTCAATGCTCAGAGTAATTTGGCTCTCTCACCTTTTGAGAAAATAATCAAGGCAGACTGGCCTCAAAAAGCTCTACTGTCAAGAATCTATAAACTTCTGTCAACATTACCACCCCCAGATTTCATAAAACATAAATATATGACTCTCTGGGAACAAGAACTTAATGTGACTTTGTCATTAGAGGACTGGGAAGCTATTTGGTTCAATGCCAAGAAGGAAGTCACATGTGTCAAACAGAGAGAGAACGTATATAAAGTTATGATGCAATGGTACATGACACCTATGAGGCTTAATAAGATATACCCACAGATCATTAATCAATGCTAGAGAGGATGCCATGACCCAGGCTCTCTATATCACCTGTTTTGGTCATGCCCAATTATTACTGCTTATTGGAATGAAATCCACAGTATAATATCAAAGGTCACCTGGACGTGGTGAAAGACCCTATAACCTTTCTATTGGGAAAACCTATTGAAGAAATTTCTAGATCATCACAGGTTTTGGTTAACCATATACTAACAGTGGCTCGAATAATGTTAGCGGCTAAATGGAAATCGGTTGAACCCCCATCTATTCAAGAAGTCCATAGAAAACTTATTTCAAATATGACTTTTGAAAGCATGATTGCATATACTCAAAACAGGACACATAAGTTACTAGCTCTTTGGGCACCTTACGAGTTGTTGGCAAAACCACAAAATCCCTAACTAATTTCAACATTGACCAGGTGGTATATGTTGAGATGCAAGTAGTATAGATTCTTGATCTTTAGTTAACGCACAATGCTTTCTTGGTAATGGAATTTGCTCAGGTATCAGAACTACCAAGCAATGTAATGTACAACATTCTTCCAATCAAAATAGTAATCACTTTATACAAGGTAGAGCTTTGTTTTTTGTTTTTTTGTTTTATGTTTATTTGTTAATGTTTTAACAAATAAAGAGAATATCCAGAACGATCTTTGCTTGTAATAAAGAATTGAGGCAATGTTTACATATACTGTATTGATCAGCACCTAACTTCATAATGTACACATGTTATGTCACAAGCATGGAATGTTTTATTTTTCCTCTCTGGAAAATTTTATTCTTAATAAAAATTTTAAGTTACAAAAAAAAAACTGAGGGTGACCACTTAGAACTCAACTTAGAACTCAAGAATGAACAATGATGAACTCTACAGAACAAGTTGAGTGGTACAACTCACACAGTTAAAAGTTCTCAGAACCTTGAACTTGGGTCAGGAAAAAGAACAAGGACTTGTGAGGAGCAGAGTAGTCACTTGGACTAGATACCCAGAACCAGACCTTTAAAGAAGAAGGTTGGCTATTTGGTCTCAGGGTATAAGCATACTGTGGTACTTATTTCACTGCAATGCAACATACTGTAATTGACTGAACAATGAATACATGAAAATGTGCTGAATATCAGATAAAGAATAAAGGAGACTGAGCGCACAGAGAAGTGGCTGGGGGAATTGGTGTATGTTTTGCAGGTCAAGAGATCAAAGTCAAGCAAGGATGACTTAAATGGAGGTATATACTAAGGGGCATATTTATAAGCATTGGAAACAAACATCACTGGTGAGGTTGGCTATAGCAATCAGGTCTTTGCTTTTGTTTTCTAACTTGCAGGTGACTGTTGAAATCGAATTGCTAATTATTTGCTATGGGCAACATCATTGTTGATGTTTTTCTTCAGTATTAATAAATATGCATTTAATCAGGACTGTTTTGCACAAATAGTTAACATTTCCTGGCAAGTCAAGGTTTTTTTAAGAGCTTCTAGGAAGTGGCAACTAACCAATATGGGAGTGCCCTCTGTGAGCTCCAGGTGGAGCATGTAGATGGTGTTGAATTTACTGAAGAGAAATGAAAAGTGGTAGCTCTCTATAATGATATTTTTACTACTGTGTACTTATTAGTGGTGGTGGTGAAGCTTATACTAGCTTCTGCCAGACTGCTCTTTTAGATCTTGCAGTTCGATTATTTTGTACTTAGTCATCCAGTTACATGGATCACATCAGAAACAGTAAACAGTAATTATATAAAAACATAGAACTGTAAGCAATGTCTCTGGGCTGAAGCATGAGCACACCTAATGAAGCATTAATTTGCCATTCTGCTTTGCAGGACACTTTCCCCAGCAGTCACTCAAAGTGACTCATCTGTGACATTTAACTGATCCACAAACTATGCAAGAAATATTACTGCTTTTGATGGCTATTCAGTGTCTCCTTATAAGTACCAGGAAATAAAATCTCATTCTACAAGATTATTCAGTGTATTTTAAGAACTATTTTTAACCACAGCACTTCTGCAAAGGGAAGCAAATGTCAAGAAAACACGAAGCTTTCATAACAGTATGGCTGAACCATGGTTAGTGCAGGCTATGGTGCACAAAATGGTCTAAGTACTCGAAAATGGAATAAAGTGTGGAATAAAGTGTGCACTTGCAGGTTAGGCAATGCATGGAAATGCTGAGTGCCAGGTGAAGATGATGTGAACTTTTTCTTAGAATAATATTATACTAGATAATGATGGATGTTACATACCAGGCCAGCAGAGGAATCTATAGTAGGTTAAGTAGAACTGCTTGAACCTCTGAAAACAAAAGTGAATAGCAGGAAGCTTCTAAAATATCAGGCAGAGCTTAGTTCAAATGATTTAGACTACTCAAGACATGTGAGGGTCAGGACAGCCATCAAGCTAATGTTGTCTGACCCAGTTTATCCAGCACTCAAAGCTGCAGTCAATTGATATTACAAAACATATTTTATAATATCCCTAATAAATATGCATTTAATTCACATCAGACATGGTTGAGAATATCCAAATGGATGCATAAGCCTAGGGCACACACCTCTTCCCATTGTTGTTACATCCTGACGGGTTTGTAACTAGTGATGGGCGAATTCGCTGTGAATTTGCGCGATTCGCCACCAGCGAATAAATTTGCGAAACGCCCGCGAAAATTCGCGGCAAAAATTCTCCGGCGTCAAAAAAAAAATTTTCCGCTGCGTCAGAAAAAATGGGCGTCGGCGTCAAAAAAACAGGCGCCGGCATCAAAAATGAGACGCCAGCGCCGTTTCACTAATTTTCCGCTGTTTCGCGAATTTCGAGAATTTTTCGGCGAAGCGAAATGGCGCACATTCGCCCATCACTATTTGTAACATAAGACAGCAAAAGTAAAACTAATGTACTTGGGAGGAGAACTATGTACTTGGGATTAATTTTGATTACTGCTGGCACTCTAAAAAGGGTTGGGTCAGTTGTTCTTCTGACAAGTAGCTGCTATAAGTCAAAGCCAACTCATACAGCCTACCTTGCATTCAAATGGTCCTTGTAAAACCACATTTCATTAAGGCACTCAAGTGTAATAGACATGAATTCAGTTGCATTTAATTATATATTAACATTGATGTGCCAATACATATTTACATATTCAGCCTGTGATAGATCCTGTTTAATACCTTAGTGTTATTTATATTTAAATAATAATTTATATAATTTTCTTCTGAAGTTCTTTTTCTGGTTGAGCTAGGACCTATTTATTGGATAACAGGATCATTTTACTTTGATATATGATCAGTGAAATTTGTTCTACAGTTTCTCTCAGTCATAGTAGGGCTGTTGTATTTTCAGGGTAGATGCTATTTTATATTAAAATGATCCCAGTGATATCGTGCTCATGACTAGCATGGCACCTCCATTTTGCAGACAGAAGATAATTGCATTGTTGTGAAGTGGAGCATGTCCCAGGTATCTGGCTCATTAAGCCACACTAACAAAATGAACTACACTTACACTGACCTCAGAGTTGGTGTCCCAGATATTTTAGCAACTTCCTGTCTGCGTCTCAAATGAAACAAATGCTTAATGTTGTATAACACATTACATTACTCAAATGCTGTTCATACCATGTTGCACCCAGAAAACAAATAGATATGAGGGGTCACTTAAGGTGGCCATAGACATAATAATTCCAAGAAAGATTGTTTGTGTCAATACACATGTGTAGAGGTGAATCGTCAGGTAAACAGGTAGAAACAATAGAATTCTACCTGTATCTGACGATTCAGCACTAACAGTGGCTGATGTTCAGGTGCCTCCAAAGACAATCAATCAAAATTTTCCACCTAGGCTAATCGACAAGCCGACTGATGTCCAAGCTTTCTGCCAATATTGGTCAGCTCATCTCCTGCCATACACAAACAGATTATCGTACGAAATTAGTTTTGTACAATATTAACGGTGCGTCAATGGCAACCTTTACAAACTGCAGGTGCTGTGAAATGGATGCAATGGAGAGCACGTGATTTAATTCATTAAGGTACTTGCATCCAACCATTCTATATGGGTGCAAATTGAGTCCATCTAGACTCCTTTGATAAATTGTGTGTGAGTGCACCTACTGCAACTGGGCAACCCTGGAGTTAGCTCCTTGCTGAACATGAACATGGAGCTAGCTTTAGGGTTCCAACAGTGGGTAGTGCCAACAGGTACACCAGACTTGCAGCAGCAAAGAGGATGCAAATGTGTTTTGATTACTGGTGAAGTAAAGTAATATTTGCTTTTGGCAGTAGCAATGCTGGAATTGTGGGAAAAATGCTGCATTTTGGGTAGAAATATAATAAAGGTCATGAATGGAAAATGTTTACAATGCCAAAATGTATGCCTTTGAGTGAACAAATCTGTATATCTGTTGTGAACCCAGAAACTGTTTAATAACCAACTCCCCCAGCAGAAGAAAGAATAAAATGGTATAGTTCGCACAAGTCCAAAGATTATGCCACCTTCAAGCATGTCTTAAAAGTGCGCAATGCACAATTTTTTCCTTTTATGAATGTTATTACATTTTGTCCATAGTCTCGATTGGCACTTTGAACACTGCACTTGCAGTTGTAAATTACCCTTATGATCTTAGTGGAGTAACTACTGCCGAAATAGACTCAGGGGCTGCTGGGGCCTTGATCCAGAGTCCTGGCTGATGCTAGTTTTCTCCAAAGTTTGTGCGATGGGATACCTACATGGTTTTTTTAAGCTTGGTGTGGCTTGATATTAGAATGGGTACAAGTTGATCTTCACAAGGGTATATATTGACCCAAAATATACTCATTGATCAAGCTATAGGCTTCTCACTAAATAAGGCCTTGATTACCTACAGGCATAGGCACTGTAGGATCTACCTCTCACACTTGCAAGGGAAACACTTACTGCAAAATAGGTTCCATTCCATACATTACATGAGTGACCGCACCATCCATACTTAGTAAATATATATATATGCAACAAGATAAAGACAAAGAGATATAAACAAGCAAATCCCTATTATTGCTGCCAGGGTATAGTGATGACTGTAAAAACTAAAAGCAATATTTATTACACACACGTACTTAGACACGTATTAAGAAGTGCAAGCACAACCATTCCTACCCAGGACTTGGATATTTACCTGGTCCAATAAATAAGGTTTAAGCAAAGCTTGAGAATCCTTTTCCAATGAATTGAATAATTCACCTTACTTTAACCTAATAATTTTGCTTATGGTTTTAGATCATTGCTTAGTTCATGAACTCTGCTTTTAAAGATATTTACTGATCAATGATGTTAGGCGAGGGGAGGATTTCACAAATGATTAATGATCACACTGTATCAAGGAAATATAGATGTATATATATTTGAAAATTGGTTATTAATGACTTTAACTTGTACTTTGCGAAACTGAGAATGGTGTTGAGAACAAATACATATGCCACCACTAGATAGCTAATCAAAGAGTGCCTTCTGTTCTGTTTTTAATATTCAATGGCTATCTTTTCCAAATACTGACAATAAGAAATACTTGTGTTCTTATATGAGTTACATGCCCTTATTGGGTCTTCAGGAACACCCAGTATAGTATCTGCAAATAACTCTCATACCTAGCACGGCTTAATGTACTTGAAACTGCCTTCTTCCCAGGGCTTTGCCACATCATGGGTGAGGACCAAACTGCTACCTGGCAAAACCAGGCAAAAGAAGTTTTTTAATTGCATCTTCCTTATTCACACTGTAGATTAGCTAATTACCATCTATGAGCAAGGGTGCATACTGCTGCTTAATTTTAGTAATTTCCTTAAGGAAAATGTGGTCTTTCTAATATGAGAAAATTTACCCTAATCCCAGTACCACATGATAAAAGTAGGCCTTGAGTCTGGTGTACCTTGAACCTTATGGGCCCCCCCCACTGCAAAAAATCTTCAGGGGGCCCAGCGAGCACTCTGGAACTAAAACCCTCCACTTGCCCTTCTGCCCACCCAGCCACTTGTACTTGTGCTCCATGCACCACAAAAAAGCATATGAGCTCTGAAGCAAATTTAATTTACAGAAGGGTCATGGTAGGGGAGACCCGTGGTCCAGGCCCCTCCGGAGCTCCTGCAGTCATGGGGTCTGCTGTATGGTAGTTACGTCACTCATCTTAAGGCAAAAAGGAATGATTATCATGTTTAAACATGGAAGTTGGTTGCCCTCATAACACCTTTGTGTGTGTGGTCCCTTCTCCTCTTCTATGGTACTTCCTTCAGTACAATACAGCATTGCTGTGTTCCTTATGATTTGTTTAATCTTGCCAGAGTCAGTATTTCAGAAAAACTCATAGATTTATTTCTCCTTATCTACCAGACCATGATAAATTGAATCATCATTCAGGAACATTGCAAAAAGGTAAATAAATAGAAGCCATCAGTTTGAACCAAAGGCCAGAGTGCTTTGCATAAATTAGCCTGAGAAGAAAAACATGTCAGCATTGTCTGAAATCTCAGATTGGCCATGGCTATAGGTGTATGAGAGCAGTTGTACTATCAGTGGCTTCCAGGCAGGAGGTAATATCTGTTCTCTGTTGATAAAATGAGCCTTGTGGAGTCATTATTCTATGAATGGAGATAACAAAAGCACTGGGTCTGTAACAAAGCTCATAAGAAATCAAAAGGCAGAAAATGTGAAGCTCGGCTTTGTTTGTGGAAGAATAATTATGTATTTTTGTTAATATCTGCTGTTACCAGTGATCCCTGTTCGATTTCACTCCATAGGGACATTACACATACCGACCAGTTAAGAATGTAAAAAATACTTATTTTTTTGTAAGCCTTTGTTGTTGAATAAAACATGCTTTTGTTGTTGTTGAATAACCCCACATGTCAGAGATGTCTTGGGCATATGTTTTCATTGAATACCCCCAGAATCCTGTATCAATATTCATACAAGCTTTATTAATGCAGCCTTCTTCCCCTCTCATAACTGTTGTTGATTAGTTTTAGTTTTTGTGTTGTGAAGATTCAAGTTCTATTGTCTGTGGTCTCCAGTCACTGCTTATTCAGTACTATACATGCTAACCAATTACTGTCTGCTTTCTAAGGAACCGTGTGCACACCCTGTTTGGTCATTGGGCCTTTACTTATTGTTCACTGTTGTAATTTGTTGTGTGAACCATGTGGCTTTCCACTCCACCTTGTAATAAACACAGGGGCTGGAATTTTTGTACTTTGCTCTCCCCATGTTATCCTGAATCAGCTGCAGAATTTAATGTTACTAGGATAATAAACTCATGTTCAGTGACATAACTATAAAGTAAGCAAATCTAGCAATCTTAGAAATGCCCCTCCCCAGCCGCTGTCTTTCCTTACCTGCTGTGAGCGGGCAGGGAGCGGGGGACTCAAGCCATTGGTCAGGTGGCAGGGCCCGGAGTGGCATTGTTATGCTACTGCTTATAGTACAAGCCTTTTGTGACCTACAAATCTCACCTTTGCCTCTCTTGCCTCTCTTGAGACCTACTCTGCCATAGGGCCCATGACTGAAGTAACCCCTGTACAACCCTGATGGCAGCCTTGCTATCACCACATGCCAATTACCAGAGGTATGAGATGCAGCATTCTGTGGCACAAAGGAAGTACCTAATGTCTGCCTTAATTAAGTGTTAAGGACAGGGCTCCATTTGCATGTTGTACATATATGCACTCAATGCTGCATTGGTTATACTAAGCTCAACCGAAGGGCATGTAAGTGCATGCTGTCCTCACAGGCACAAGTTTCAATCATATCTTTGTGCCTCCAGTAGCTGGGGGTGCTGTGGGTGCAATTATACTGGAATTTTGGAAAAGCAATGTTGCAGTGTGGGTAACAAAATATGGCTGATCGCACAGATCTTTCGCACTGTGCCCTTCAGTAGAAAATATGTGAAATAGATTCATTTAACAAGCAATAAAATTCAGAGCAATTTTTATTGTAATGCCAGCCCCCCTTTAAGACACTATGGTAAAACTGATGCAAGAAGTACACTTACTGTGAAATGAAGTGGCTAAAACCTCGACACCATTTTCCTGGATGAAGCAACGTAGGTGGTGGGTTTCTAGAATAACAAACAGAAAAGCTGACAGTGATTACCTTTAGTAAAAAGGAGAACGTCCCCGAAACCCTTGTGTAATAGAGAATCATTTGGTCTAGTGTATTTAACAAACACAGAAGAAATCCTGCTCTTCATAGGAAACATGTACTAATCACACAATACAGCACACAGAGAAGCTTTAGAATGGTGTCAAATGGTTGATTTCATTATACCAGTTTAATATAGGGGTGGGTAGGATGGGCACCTGCCTAGGGCACATTGCTCGAGTAGCGCAATTGCAAGCTTGTAGTGTGGAAAGAATAGGAGAGTAGAGGTGGGTGCAACTGGTTGGGGAGGAGTGCGGTAGAGGTTGGTGGTGTTGAGAGCTAAGAGCATGCAGACAGAAGTGGCACCTTTGGCTTCAATACCACTTGACACAATTCTGATGGAATATGTAGTTTAGCAATATCAGCGTTCAGAAAGGAGGATTACGACCCCTTAAGAATGGAAGATTAAGAGGCTTTGCATAGGGCTGCTGCATGTGGCAAGTGGTACAACCCATGTATGAAATAAACAATCAATCCAATTGACCTATGTCAGTGGACCAGTTAAAGGGGTAGACTGCTCAACCAAACGTTACTCAGTTATTGCTTGACTACAAATCCCAGAATAATGTAATATATAATGAAGGTGGAGGCATGCTGGGAGCTGTAGTCTAGCAACTTCAGGGTTGTATTCTTAAAGCAATATTGCAGAATAAACTTTTCCCCAAATTTTCTCAGCCATCGACTCCATCGCAAAAAAACCTCCAATGAGAATCCCAGGGGATCTTTTTTAAATCTGGCTTTGTTTTCTTTGTTCCTGCAACTAGAGTTGGAAGCTTTGAACACAGTTTCCACACACTCAACAAGCCTGACCTGTATCCCCATGTTTGATTCCAGTGTAATATAATGAAGACAAAAAAGACATAACTATCTCAGTATGTAAGATGACAGCAAAATGTCTAACATAGTGCTTGGAATCTGCATTCTTATTGGTCAATTATTTTGCATTTATAAAGATTATTTTGATCAGTAGAATTCTCACTGTTGAATTTTCTTGCATCTACAATTATGGTTTTTGGCATTTTCTATAGAAAACTAGGGGGTGTGGAAGATGGCATTATGGTTCGGTTTACAACCCCTTTAAATTAATACAAAATGTCACAAAAAATTAGCAACACAGTTTAAAAGACAAAAAATATTTGCTGGAAGAAGTAACATTTTCAGTAACTATGTCATTTTCGTGCCTCAGTTCTGCTCTTGTCCCAAGCAGCGCTTAACTGATCTGGCCATCTGCCCACTTGGCAGACAACCATCTGCGGGAAAAGAAGGAAAAAGTGAATTTCAATGGAGAGAGCAGTTGGGAGGCTGAAGCAATTAGTTCCTACTATTCTAATATCAGATAGAAATACTTTGCTTAGTAAAATGATTGGGAAAGTCTAAACATAAATAGCATAGGCTGGAAATATCAACCTAAGGGGGGAATGTAATAAAAGAAGAAAATGAAAAAAACACATGTTCTCTGTGTTGGAATGTTATCAGCAAGGCTGCAGTTGCAGAGACCCAGTGTGACAGCTAATACACAATTTATAGTGGCCATACCCTGTACTAAGATCATTTTTTGACCCCATGGCTTCCCCCACTGTGATCCCCTAGCTCTCCCAAAGCAGTTGGCTCAAAACTTAATTACCTATGCAAAAGGATGCTTCAATTGTAATGCAGTGTACCAGTTAATCATTTTACTCTGATCTAACATGGGAAGATTAACGTGCAGCATGGGTCTGAAACTGTAATCAAACATACGGAGGGCAGATATAGAATTGTTTGCTTGTTCAGTTATAGGCAAATGTGTTTAATGACCATAGTGACAAGCATATGAGCAAATAGCAAAGAGCTACAGCTGGTTAATTCTTCACTTGTCATTGTCTTGCATTAATGTTGCCTCTTGCCCTGGAGAGCTTTGTAAAAGTTATGAGGGTTTATTTACCTACGGAAGGCAGTAAATAAGCACTCATAAGTGCAGTAAGTGCAATCACTGTGTTTTGTTTTCAAATTGCAATAATTTTCCCAGAATTCCAGTGCTTAGCACAACTGCAGGCAATTCGCCAAAATTAATTCAACTATGTGTGCAAATCTAAAATTTAATAAACTGCAGGAAAACCACAAATTGCAGCAGTTGGGGAAGTTGCAACTGTAACCTTGATTATTTATATATTGACCGCTTACACTTAAGCTTATAGGTAAAAAGACTGTGTTCTAGAAACTATTAACTATGTAACCTTAATGTGTAAGATCAAGTCCACAGAAATAAATGAAGATTCTGTTGTTTTTAAGAACCACTGGTGCAGTGAAAAGGTGGGTAAGAACAGTGTCGGACTGGGACACCAGGGGCCCACCCAAAAACCTTAGACCAGGGGCCCACTCTCAGTACTAATATTCTTCCTCTGCTTATTCAACCTCTCTTCTCCTAGTCTGTTTTCTTTACATACTATAATCAATTATTCCTTCGATTTAGCCTCTTTTTTCTCTTAGAAATAGGGAATGGCCATGAAATAGGCCAAAAGTTTAGCAGCATGAGGGCCCCTGATACCTGGGCCCACCGGGAGTTTTCCTGGTATCCTGGTGGGCCAGTCCGACACTGGGTAAAAATCAGCATGAGAACCCTTCCTGCTCCTTCAACTGTGAAAGGAAGCCCTGTTTAACCTGATCTCTGCTGGAGTACTCGGGGCTATTTCAGAACAGTAATAAGCTGGCCATAAACAGGCCACTATAAACGAGCTGATAAGCTGCTCGGTCTAAGTGGGCAGATTTTTATTGGCCGATGTATGGCCAGCTTTAGGGTGTTCAACAGGGAGATTTGTCGCCCAGGACGTGTAGGGATGCATAAGTTTGCCACAGGCGATTTTAATTTTTGCAGGTGGAAAAGCATATTTGAGATTTGTCGCCCTTAGTAGTGCTCTCCTGGGCCTGGGCTTTAATGCAACAGGAGTGCACAGTAATCTCTCTCTATAAATATATACAGAGACTGTATTCATATACACATATGCTTTGCACTACAACCTTCTCCCTTTACATGGGTATATAAACCTTCTAATACATATACAGTAAAATAGAATACATACATGCATTTTGAGTGCGGAGAACACTTCTGCTTTCCTTTTATATATATATATGTGTGTGTGGAATGGACAGCTCTCTAGTTTTTGAAACTGAATGTGAACATTGCACTTGGCTAGCAGTAATAATTATGCAGCGTGTAAGTGTCCATTTTATATTTGGTGCTTTTGCCATTTATAGTTTTTCAAAGTTATCACAGCTGGCAAGACAAAACATTTCACTCCGCCACAATAAGACCAATGGTACGGTTCATTGAATGCCACTAGCTGCTACACTGAGCAATCTGTCTAATTACATCCATTCAAAAGTTAATAGTTTAAAGCAGACAGAACTCTACCTCTTTCGACCTCTAAAATTATCATGGTAAAAGAACGAGACATAAACTATAACATCGCCATGTACGGCATTTATTTTTATTTACTTAGCTGAGGACGGTAATATAATCTTTGTAGGTCTCCTAGAGTAATCTGCGGTGAGCAGATTGTATCATTAGCCGGTACAAAACCATTTCTAATAGGGAAAATGAGCTGCTGTTCATGAGCACCTGTCACCATTAGTGGCACACAAGCACCTCTGCCTGCCCAAATCTCCATTAGGTTTGCAACAGTTGGAAACACTGAAACCTGGCGGCAGCAATTTTATAAAGTACTTTATTCACAAATTCTATAATATGTGATACATCTAGCAGTAGTACCCACCAGATTACAGGGACATTACAATGGCACATTGTGGATTTGAAAATAAATTGATATAGATTTTGTTTTGTTTTTGATAAATGATGGTACTACCTTGTTTAAACACAGTGGGGGTCATTTATCAACACTGGGCAAATTTGCCCATGGGCAGTAACCCATGGCAACCAATCATATTGAGGCATTCATTGTTCTACTTGCAGCTGGCTTTAAAAAGCTATTCACTGGTTGGTTGTTATGGGTAACTGCCCATTGGCAAATTTGCCCGGTGTTGATAAATGAGCCCCATTGTGTTCAAAAATGATTTAATAAACAGTGTCGCGCGAGCTGCCGGGGGGCCCTGAGGGGGCACTCCCTGCTCCATCGGTAGTTCCGCCACTGATGATACATACTCCCATTTCAAAATATGATGATATTAGAAGTAATGGTCATAAACTGAGGTGAGCATTTTCCCAATAGGTCAATTTCTATTGAGATTTGACTGGGGCTAACAATAAACCAGAATGTCCAAATTATTACACACACTAATCTTGTGTGTGTTGGGGGGGGTTGTTGCTCTTGCCCTCGTCCCTTCTCACTTCACGAACCCCTTGATATTACAATTTAATATATAATGCACACAACCATAGTTTACCCATATGTTTCTGCATTTCAAATCCTTACGAAAACATAATCCTAAATAACAATTTTAAAGAACTAAGGAACAGTTATATGAAGAGTTTAGTTCCCCCTTTAAAGAGATACAGAGACCAGATATGAAACCTTTTTACATCTATCATAACATTGTGTTTGCAATCTATTTATAATTTTGCCATAAAAGTATTTACCCAATGCTTTTACATTACCTACCTAATCTACCATGCTCCTCTATATGTGTTGCATTAGAAGCTTTAACTGACAGGTTTAGGAACTTCAAGTTACAAAAGTTGACCTATCAGAAAAGAATGGTCAACATGACCTGTACGCAACTTTTAAATTAAAATTAATATTTTGAAAAGTAGTTTGTAAGCGTCAGTATTACTTTAGACTATGCAGACATGTGTAGGAGTAATCTGATTCTGCTAAAAGCTATTTAATGTTAGATTACTAAAAATATTTTTAAAACATCCATCCTGTTGCCAATATGATTCATCCTGTCACAGTAACATAGGTCACCAGTTTGCACTTTGCAGAAAAGTACAACATAAATTGAAACCCATTGTGCTCTTGCAGAAGCACCAAACTTTCTATAAGAAACAGTTGAAGGTTCTGCTCTGAAGCATTTGGATTATCTTTGACTTTTTCCTGAAATATTACAATTCACAGGCCACTGGTCTCGATTGTTTTTGGCAGCTGAAAATTTTCATTAGCCCCTTTCTGTGTATGACAAGACATCAATTTTTATTTAGCTGTCAGTCGATTTTTGACAGATATGTGCAAGTTTCAAAAGTAAAATTTCCTGACAAACTTGGAACAATAATTCCTATAAACATCCTATCATTTGGCAAAGTAAAGGTTACTGACCGGATTTGCTGAAATACATAAATACTAAATGAAGCTATTACACCATTGCCTCATACAGGAGTGAGGGCAAAGCATACTTTCTAATTTTAACATAAAAACAGCATATCAGTTTTGAGAGAATACAGTCTCATTTAAAAACCCTTTGCAACCCTATATACACAAGCTGTGTGTAACGTTAGGGTATCCCAAACCCAGAACAAACCCCAATGTCCCAGTCATGGCTCACCTTTTGGCCTATAACAGCCCCCTTTCGCTTCTGGAGGAGTATTCCGCTACTCGGATGTCACCAGGTCTTATAGTGAGAGGACCAAGGGGAAAGTCCTGAGCAGACTAGGGAATCGAACATGAAGTAGTAGGATGGGGAACTGGAAGCGTAGTCAATGGTCAGGCTGATACTAATCAGGCAAAGCAGTATAAGATCAGGAAACAGAGACGTAGTCAGGGTCACAGGCCAGAGTCAGAACCAACAGTAGCACAGTTCAAAATCC
Organism: Xenopus laevis; assembly: GCF_017654675.1. Lineage (NCBI taxonomy): Eukaryota > Metazoa > Chordata > Amphibia > Anura > Pipidae > Xenopus > Xenopus laevis. The sequence continues at coordinate 75,491,421 of NC_054387.1, read as the reverse complement.
AAATCCGAAGAATGGTCAGTAAACAGGCAGCAAGGTATCGAGATCTGAAGATATTAAGCGCACCCAGGAACTATGGAGATAGGCCTAAATTTGGGCAATTGGAAAAAGTACATTGCAGCTTTAAATATTTGAATTTTGCGCCAAAATGGTAACGTCACACGGGGAATCAAAGTAAAAGATGCCAGTGTCAATCCCGCATTTCAAAACCTGGAAGCGGCAGCGCACGACGATAGGGAAGCAGCGGGCATCCCCGCCGCCCACCAGGTATTCTCACAATGTGTTATTTTTTGATTTTTCTTCCAGCATTCCAGGGACCCATTTAGAGATATATGAAAACATTTTCATTTTAGTTATTCTGTAATAGTTACAGCATATAAATCTCATCACTCGCCTTCAGCCTGGGCTTCCAAGAATGTCTTTAACTCACCTTTAAACCTCCTAAATTCTGAGTCAGACCTTTTTAGTACCTCAAAAAGCTCAGGATGCAATGCCTTCTCTTTCCATTAACTAGGAGTTCTGGTAAGTGCTTGAAAGTTCTCTATGGGAGACTTCAGTTATGACTTGAAGGCCAGTAGCAGGCATACTCTTCCTTCTGCTCTTCTGATAAAGATTCATAGGTTTTGGTCTTTGAAATGCTATCATCTCTATTGTTTCAACCAAAAGGGCTGCTGGTAATCTGATCCCATGGGAATTTCTGCCATAAGGTATGTGCTATACCTCAGATGGCACTCATCCAGGGGCAGGATGGTAGGACCATTAAGCATTACTTAAACTGACACCTCCTTTCACATGTGTCTTGAATAGAAGGCCAGGTAACCCAAAAAATGTTATAACTGTGGTGTGCCACCTTAGCAGTGGAATGGCCCAAAATGGCCCTACTCCATTCTCAGCAGCAACCAGAAGCCTCTGAGGAATAATAATCTGTACAGGATGAAAGACAAACAAATTTCCTTCCTCGAAAAATATGGCCATAAAGAAAACAAATGTCCACGTAGTACTCATGCTCTTTCCAGAGGATGAGGATGAGGATTGAGCAAAAAAAACACCATAAAAAAACAACAACTCTGGTTTAGCATTTGTTTATAGGATTTCTATTTTACATACATAATAAGGCTAATGTCACACCAGGCTGATTCTCAGCCTGTGGATAAATGCAGTCTAAAAATCTACGCTGGCATCAGTCTCCCCTGTGACTGCACCTGGGGCCACTGCGTTGGCCTGGGTACAGGCACACAGAGAGGATTTCATGCATGAGTAAGATACAATTTGTAGGCATACCACTCTCTGGTCCTCACATTTGCTTATAAGAAATCTTATACTCCTTTGAGATGCTCCAAGGAAGCAAAAGTACTCTGTATCTAGGAACCAAGCAGACATTATGCTGTTTAAACACTACTAAAACTTTAAAGAGAATTGCAATTGCCATAGAGATGCACTTGAATTGTGGATGTTTCTGTCAGGGCCCGAAGGCTCCTCTAGGATTTGCGGACCAAGGAGGAAGCGGCAAGTTCAAACACAGTTCTAGGTATCTGAAAAGGGTCAAAGAAGATGAATAGTCAAGTCCAGGCAAAGGTCGTTTCAGGCAGCAAGGTACTTAGTCGATATAACAGGCCGAGGTCAATAACAGGAATCAAAAACAGTATATTCAATCACACCTAGGAACACAACAAGTTGAACCTATAATTGGCAAGGTCTGCAAGGCTCTGGCGTAGTTTATAGACAGATTTTTGTGCCAAACGAGCGTGATGACATCATGCGTCACATTCTGACACTGTTGCATGTTGACGCTGCGCGTTTTGACACTGCACACGTTTGACATTGGCGTCAGAACGTGCCACATGGAAGTACTGGGCGCCACCATCTTGTCCATGGCTTTGGCATGAACCGGAGAGTTGGTAAGTATTCCTTACAGTTTCATCATTTCATCATTTAAGCTTAGGTGTTGTTATTATTAAGATATAAATGGTTTACTGTGTGCTTCCCCTTTTATCTTTTACTGAAAACAACTAAGGCATGCAATTGAAATTAACATCAGCTGGAATCCCCAGTTCACCTGAATAAGCCAATCGGTTTGACAAACCACCTAGGGTCATACTGTATTTAATCAGGCCTGGTGTGCAATTTTTCATAAATTGCATGGACAAACAAAGCAAATATACATTACTATTTAAGATTAAGGTCACAAAGAACCTTTTTGCCACTGATTATGCACCTGTGTTCTCCGTATGTAGTATTGACATCTGTGTCATTGGTGCTCAACCAAAACATTTAAAAATGTGTCACACATGCCAACCGCAGGAAATTACTTTGAATTTAAAAGTGGTTCTGGGATTGTATGGATTATTTTGTCAGCTATTCAATACATCTTTTAAATTTACAAACAAAATAATTTATTAGTATCAGAACACAAAAAAACATAGACGTGAGGATCATCCTCCATTAAATGAGTGCTTGGCTAACATAACAATAATGTTTTGAACTACTAATAGTAGAGACAGAAACAGTGCCATTTGCAGGATTTTGTGACTGGTTTGTCATGTTTGTTAATTACATTCATAATAGAAACACATCAGCTATAACTATGTATCCTGGACCTGAGAAAGTTCCCCTGGCAATATAGGAAGGTTTCTATTATCATTATTGTTCACCTTTGAGATAACTTTAGTATGATGTAGAGAGTGATATTCTGAGATAATTTGCCTTTTGTTTTCATTTTTTATTATTGAAGGTTTTTGAGTTATTTAAGATTTTTATTCAGCATTTCTTCAATTTGCATTTTAAGCAATCTGGTAACTAGGGTCAAAATTACCTTAGAAACCTTGCATTGATTTGAATAAGAGGCTAGAATATGAATAGGAGATGGCTGAATAGGAGGATCAGTAATGCAAAGTAGCAATAACAATACATTTGTAGCCTTACAGAGCATTTGCTTTTTAGAAGGGGTCAGCGACGCCCATTTTAAAGCTGCAAAGAATCTGAAGAAAAAAGCAAATAACTACAAAACTATAATAAATAAATAATGAAAATGACAATTGAAAAGTTGCTTAGAATTAGCCATCCTAAAACTTAATAAAAGTTACCTTAAAGGTAAACCACCCCTTTAAACGGCAGCTGTCGGTACACATCGTGGACATCCATGAAATTCATATAAAATAAAAGTTACACTGTATATGTCCAGTTTTTACTTTTATGTAACCCCCCCAAGAGTCTTTAATGATGCAGTAAATGCCCTTTCTGCCCTGTCCTAAAAGCTTCCCTGTAATTGTTACACAAGCGACATGTCCTATTTCTTTGTTATTTTTATGCATGCCGAACACTCTCAATAAATGCTAAGATGGGAAACCAATACTGGTTACCAAGGTGATGAAAGTAGGAAGAAAATTATACATAATTGCTGCTTATTTTGCTGCTGTTACAGTTTCCAAGGCTACAGAGTACACACAATGATTGCAATTTTAAGTGCCCCTTCTTAGCTTCTCTTTCTTTGTATCAAATTATGCTGCAGGTAAAATATATGGGGGGAAAGTCAATGGCAATCAGTTGCAGCCATGTATGGGTTTTATTGTAATCAGAGCCATTTTAGCTCATAAATCATTGAAACAATGGCCTTTCACAAAAGCCTTACATCTTCTTACCAGTGTTAGGATTACAATACATAGCCATAAATAGACATTGCTTTGCTGTGTTCTCTTTGCCATGTTTGAATATGTATCTAAAATACCAGGCATCTGTATCAGACGTCTGTGATTATATGTCTGCTGCACACTGGCACAACGGTTGGCATTGCACACAAGCGCTGCCTTGATTTAGAGGATTAGATATTCTCTGAATAGTGCTGTGTAATATGTTGATATGGACCCGCAATGTCCGACTGTTGCCTAGCAAAACCTGAACCTGAAAGACACAGAACTCCTTTGCTATTATAATGGGATAAGCCAAAATAACCTTCCCCTATAGTCAATTAGAATACATTTGATTAAAATTCTATTTATCCCTCATCATCATTCATGCAAACATCCCACAATAATCTCAATATTTCAAATGACAACAAGTTGATGGATGTAGCACTAGGCCCAATAATCAGATTATCTAAGGAGAATTTTTCACCCTGCTTGATCAATATCAGACCAAGCTATGATCAGACGTTGATCAAGGAGGGTATCATTAGAGTCCCTACATGGATCAACAGGTTGGTCAAGAGTGGCTAAGCCAACAACCAATTCCTAAGAATATGTCTGCCCTCTATAAACCCAGAATTTGTGGTTACTTCAAGTAGGAAACCAGTGGATATGTTAGTATCCAATAGCTGCCCAAAGTAATATTCCAAAATGTATCATGCAGGAGGATTATACAGGGAGAATCAAACCTAATAACAATATTTCAGTCATCTTGCTATCTGACTTACTAACATACTGATATTATAAGCAATTTTTGCTTGCTAATATTACACCTTAATAATAATGGCATAGGCTACACCAGACTTTTTACCTCGGATAATTTTTTGGGCACCAGCAGTTCTTAAACAAGTTGATAAGTATCAATAAAATTCATATATATATTCATATAGATGTTATTATGGCAACGTGCTGTTAGTTAAAGACTGAAGTATTATAAAGTCAGCTACGGTGTACAAGGCCCAAGGTAAACTTTCACTAGCAGAAGTCTACACACTCTTTGTTCACACCAAGGATATTAATGCTTATGGAAGCCTTGTGTCAGCTCCAGTCTAACACACTTTGGCAGAACTAACAAGCCTATCCTAATTTGTGTAACCCACCTGATATCATTGAACTGTGTGAGAAACTGAAATAAATAATTATGAATCCTACTGGCCAACATATGCAAGACTAACAAGAACAACAAAAAAACAATAACAATGCTGAGCAGGGGCGTAACTGAGGTCTCTGGGTTATCAATGAGCTCACCCATCCTTAACTCATGTTTTACCCCCACACATCTTCATATGATAACTGAAATGTCTTCACAAAATAGCCATTTTGAGGGTCTCACAGATTAGAACCTGAGGATGGTCATCCCGTGCTTGCAACCCCCATTGCCAGATCTTCATCTAAAGAAGCAATAGATATTTTTTACTGATTACTAATTATGCTTTCTGCAAGCATTTAAAGATGACATTTCATTTCCTCCACATACTGAGGCCTTGCAAGTATTTTTATGTTATAAAGTGTTTCTGGACTAAAATAGCAAAGGAATATTCCCAGGGCCCTGCTGCTGATTATTTGAAAGGAAATTATAAGCCTAAGGGTATGCATAATATCAAGCACTCCCTTCCAACAAATGTCAGAATCTGCTTGAGAGAAAATAACATTGGAATTGTCCCCTAACCTACAAATCATTATGAACCCATAGGCAGAGATTAATTTAAAGGGACATTATGCTGACCAAATATATATATTCTATTCTAACTGTTAATTAATATTTCTAGCAAGCATTCTCTCATTTTTATATGGATGTAGTTTTATTGGTGTTTATGGAAGATGTTTATCTTAGCAATGGAAATATTATGGCTGCTGCCATACAAGTTAAGGTGAAACTGACATATTCCTATGATAAAGGTATTGTGTCAGTATCCTTGGAAATATGGCATGGCTCTGCCTGCAACCAAGTGTTACCTTGTGACTCATGTCCCAATGCCTCTTGTCTTGCTCCTTTGCAGCATTGAGAGGTGTGCTCTGTCCTTGTCCAGAGCATAGTTATGACCAGCTAAGTATTGCAGGGGTGGACTGGCCCTATTTCCTAAGCCTGACACAGGTCAATCCACTCTTCTCCACCTAGACTGGCAGATGCTAAATAAAATGGATCTCATTTATCAGTCTTATACACTGGGACCTTCCATGGTCTGCACTACCACATTGTATCACCTAATATATTATAATTAATATTTTATCCAAAGAATCTGTGGAATACATAAGCAGTATAGGGGCCAAGAAAATTAATTTCAAGTATTCACTCATCATCATACAAGCCTCCAATTTGAGCCCCCCAATAAAGATACTTCCTGTGCAGAGTAATCGATATCCTTTGAAAGTATAACCCTGTTTATAAACACTGTACTGTAATATTACTGTAAATATATACTTGACCGTAGCTAGAAGGCCACCCTCTGGACTGAATTTTGTGTGCATATCATGTAATACACCAGCCGAAATGCTTCCATACTTCCACATTAGAGAGACATAATACTACCCCTCTGTTAGTGGAAATTTTCCAGTGGTTAGCCACAATGGCAGCCAGGAGTAAATATATTTCATTTTTTATTTATAAATGTTATAATCTCAGAGTAAATGAGGTAGCATATGGAGGAGGTTAAAAGAATCAATTCCCCGAGTACCAACTTTGTTAGGCCACCTTTCCTTCATAATTTAGAACCTTTCTCTAAGAGATTTGAAAATATATTCTGGACAGATGACATGTTAACAGAATCATTTCATGGTTCAGTGTCCTCTCCGAATGATTTATTCCTCTCTGCAGGCGCTGAAGGCCGTTATTCTGGAGATGCACATGCCACCTTTAATAATCTGTTTTGATGAAGGAGAATCAGCTCATTACCGGACAATAAACCATTAGCATTCACCTTAGATTTGGGACACACCCTCTCAAAATGCAATTTGGAAGCCAAACCAAATGGCATAATGCAGATGATACCCGCACTCCTTCACAATATATCGTTTTCCGGGTGCTTGGTCAAAATGATATGTAGATAATTACGAAGAGGACCAGCACTCCGTTTCCAAAACTCAATATTTTATTGTAGTGTCACAGTATCTCCAACGTTTAGGCTAACTTTGGGGCCTTTACTATAGTGGGGCGAAACGTTGGAGATACTGTGACACTACAATAAAATATTGAGTTTTGTAAACGGAGTGCTGGTCCTCTTCATAATTATATATATATATATATATATATATATATATATTTTTTTTTTTTTTTTTTTTTTACAAGGAATGCTGTTGCACTCTAGGGACTTTTGCAATAAAAAAGCTTGGTCTATATATATATATAAATATATATATATATATATATATATATATATATATATATATATATATTTATATATATATATATATATATATATATATAACAGGTATTTATGTATACATTACATAACATCAGTTACTGTATATAACACTTTCATAGAATAACATCAAAGCAGACAGGTTTCATCTGCAGGTGCATGGGCATCTTGCTTGGGCAAGGCTGGGTGCATGCTTCTATATTGTGTGAAATAATGGGGGAAATTCTGTATCTGTGAAGTCAGTTGCAGGCTACTGTGACATTACATCCAAATAAGATTGCCCACAGCAGGTCCCATGTCAGCTTCCCTGAATGCGTCTTGAGGCTTATGTGAAGTTTTAACATCAGACCCAGTCAGGTCTTTACAGTATATGTTAACTTACTGTGCTCTCCCTGTTTGCAATATTGTTGTTTTCAGCAACTCTGAAATCCTATTCTGCACTGATAAACTGAAATAGATAGATCTGAGTGTAAATATTCTCAAAAATAATTCATTTTCTCTGCACTTCAAACCATTTCATTGCACTCCAAAGCAATTTTTTATTAGACACTGTCAATCAACAGCGTGTCTAAATCACCCTCCTGTTTCATTGTTTTCATTCAGATATTTATTCTAAGGTTACATAAGAAATAGTTGTTTTTTAAATATAGTCATATAAATTGTCTTATCAATCAATATAATAGTTAAGTAATATTTTCCATGGAACAGAATGCTAACAGTGATATTATGACGGTAGATCATAATAGGACAATATGTTATCACTAAAAGTAGACCCCGCATTAGTAAAGTATGGGCACTCCTGATCTATCTTCTTGCCTAAGCCATCACAGTAGGCATGAAGGTGGTACAGAGACCTAGTAAGCTTAGTGTAAACAATATCTTTAGTCAATCAAGTGTTTGCACCACCCACAGACTACAAGCAGAGTGTTGGAGTCTGACATAGAGGGATGAGGAGAAGGCAAGAACATTTTAGGAAGGAACACCAAATATCCTTGTTTTCTTTTAAATGACTGTAATTACATTATCATTATGGGCAATGTTTGATGATTTCCTTGAAATCTTGTGATTAGAGACCTGAAGAGTTCCCCTCTAGTTAACTTTGGCAAGTTCTTTTTTCACCAGTTAATAATTATGCCCCTAAAAATTTTATTAAAGTGATTGGAGCTGGAAAGCTGTGGTGAGCTTTGTTTGAGAATTATGGCCCTATAAAATATTTAGAGAGCAGGAAAGTTCCTTTGTCTGCCTTTTCATAAATATAAAATTATAGATTATAGTCATTAGAGAGCTGGAAAGTTCATCCCTGATGAATTGAAGAAAGCTCTATTTTCACTCTTTGGAAATTAATGCCCTTAAAATCCTATGAAAGTGATAAGAGAGCTGGAATGTTACACTCTGGCGAACTGTAGTGAGCTCTGTTGTCACCCTTTTTTTTATAAATATGCTACATGAAGTGCCAGAAATCCAAAGTCAAGTTATTAATTATCCATAGAAATATTTTGTACATTTTTAAACAACATGTGTTGTTGGGTTGGGTTTTCTGTAAATAAACAAAGCTCCAACAATTTGATTTAAAAGATGTTTTGTGGATATTGCGTTAAGGTCAAAGGTTAAAACTTTGCACGTGGTCATAGAGAAGTGGGAGGAGCTTTATGACAACAGGAGACAAGCAGGCTATGATGTCTAAATGCATATGGACCATTTTTTTTTGTTTCCATTGTTAGTGGGATTCAGGGAGATCTCTCTGATACTGCGACTAAAATCTCATAAAAAGCCAGCAGCCCCCTCTCTTCTGAAAGAATGCTAAGAAATTAGCATCAAATTGTATAACGGTGCCAGAACACCAGTGCTTCTTCTCATCGTGCTCAAGGCTTGATTGACCTCAGAGAGACTGTTACTAAAGCAACATTGACATTCGCACGAGTCTAAAACGCATCATCACTTGAAACTTAAGCTGGGGACAAGAGTTTCTGAGGCACTGTTCAGAATATTGAGTCTGTCCTTATTTGGAAAATCAGGCCAGTTAGAATGCAAATGAAATGCAGGCCTAGAAGCTGAATAGTGCCTCCTGACTGCGTTTAATGCAAATGAGAAAATCTCTGAGACTGGATGAAAACTGATATTTCTTCATTTTGTGGAATATAAGAATGAAATATTAGCACCAGGCTGCTGGGAGTTCATGGATACCTAGTTTCCTAGGCATTTCTTCAATTGACATGCTGTAAAAAGGGAACCCTTAACATGACAAAGAGAACAAAGAATTGCGTTAATGATTATTTGTGCCACTGGGGTCCCTGATGTCCAATCTCTCTTTTGCAGATGCTTTGGTATGATAAGAGCTGACAGAAGAGTCAACTCTATTTTGAGTCCATTACAGCTGATGATTAAACTGTGTCTTAGTGGCTGCAACAAAAATTCTCACTTTTCAGTACTGTTTATGGGGCAGTGCACACAGGTAGCAGCTACTTATACTGACTGTAGTTAGAACTTAATGGAGAAGGAAAGCTACTGAAGCAGTTTATTGCCAATAGATTAGCCATAATAGTGCAAGCTTTAACACTATATTTATTCTGCAGAATGCTTTATCATACCTGAGTAAACTGCTTTAGAAGTGTTCTCTGTTTGTTTAGGATAGCAGCTGCCATATTGTCTTTGTGAGACATCACTTCCTGCGTGAGTCTCTCCCTGCTCACTATAGCTCTGGACTCGGATTACAGTAGGGAGGGGAGGAGGCAGGGGGAGAGAAGCAAACTGAGCATGCTCAAGGCCATGCCCTGGAAGTTTAGCTGAAAACAGGAAGTCTGATACAGAAGCCCATGTGTATACAATAGAAGAAAAGAAATGTGGTGTTTCTTTTGACAGAGGACTCGGAGCAGCATTACATTGAGGCTTTACTGGTGTATTTATATAGACCTTTCTAATAAAGCTTACTTAATTTTAGCCTTTCCTTCTCCTTTAAGGGCAGTAGCCAAAGAGGAGATTTATCACCACAATTTTTTAAAAAGTGACTTTCGGCGACAAGTCATTCATCATTTTGTACCAGCAATTATAAGCGATATAAACATAGTGGTGAATTGCTTTAATAGGCCACTACAAGAATTTTTCCAAGTGCCTAGCGTCATTAGTTTTTGTCTATACCATGGTAGGAATGAACTCACTTTCAGACCTCCGGGTCTGGGAAATTGTGTGTTTCCCCACTAGTGCCAATGTGGATGGCAAATAAAAGGGCACATAAGCAGATGCTTATGAGGCAGCCGAAGTGCAGATTGTGCCACAAATTTGGCATACTCCTAGACCAGCGCACTCTGGTGCAATTTGAAAAGACGGGAGCCAGAGTTTGTCATGCAAGTTATGCTGCATGAAAACCATGAGTATTTCACTGTTAAATAAAACCCTTAAAAATTTGAAACGGAAAACTACCAATAAAATAACTATTGTTTTTACTAGGACTGTTTTTATTTTTTATCTAGAGGCAGTATCACCTGCAGTGGCTAGTGCTGAAGGTGAAAAATTAGTGCAAAAAACCCCCCCAAAACAGGTAAAAAGGGTATTATTCTTGGCTTACTGGCTTTTTCAGTATATACAGTATATCACATATACATAAAAGAGGAGTTTTGGGAATGATCCCATGCTTGCAAAGTTAAGGTATATCCAAGTCAAGTCAAGTCAAGTGGATTTTATTGTCATTTCAGCCATATACAGTAAATAAAGTACATAGTAGAAACGAAATGACGTTCCTCCAGAAGCCCCCGGTGCTATACAACAACTCTAGTACACGTCATGCTGGGCAAAGTGGACATTTCAGTTCCTTATGAATATATTCAGTTCAGTCCTTGGGAGTTGAGATACCTGATGGCTTGTGGAAATAGACTGTTTCGCATTCTGGAAGTCAGCGCTCGAATACTGCGGCATCTTTTACCGGAAGGCAAGAGGGTAAAGACATCGTGTGCAGGGTGGGTGCTATCCCTGACAATGCTGGTAGCCTTCTGGAGACAGCGGGTGTGGTAAATATCCATAATGGCAGGAAGCTAGATCCCAATGATCTTTTCCGCTGTCCTCACCACCCACTGCAGGATCTTGCGATCTGATACAGAGCAGTTTCCATACCAGGTAGTGATGCAGCTGCATAAAATGCTTTCAATAGACCCTCTGTAGAAGATAGTGAGAATGGGTGGTGGAAGGTGGGCTTTTTTCAGCTTTCGCAGAAAGAAGAGACGCTGCTGTGCTTTCTTCACTATAGAGCTGGTGTTAAGGGACCAGGAGAGGTATATTGATAGGGGTGCAAAGAATGCTGTGCCGGTGGTGAGGGCATTGGGTAAGGGTGGGGTGGTAGGGATGTACACAAACTGAATCTACATATCCACCTCATTACTTCAGCTTGCATTGCCTGCCTTTGAGCCTGAGGCACCATCATTGACAGCAAGTCAGTGAAAAAGTAAACTTAGGTGTATCTTCAAACGCATCCTTTTGGATGCATCTATGGCAGACATATTGGTGCATGAGACGGAAAGAATGTGTTTGACTTCACCCAATGTGTTGTCTGAATTTTTTCTTTTTCCACCACGATTGTCCTCAGGCTGCAGGGTTTTAGGGGGGGGGGAAACAGTAGTAACTTTAGAAGATGTCAAATTCCAATCATTCATTATGTAGGTCATCTTGCAGTTCTCCCTCCTACTAATTGTTTTCAAGATTTTCCATTTGTTGTAGTGAAAAAAAAAACAGATATAGCAAAGCAATGATTATTGCTTTTTACTACAATGTAACTTTTTACATGAGCAGATAACCCACATCAATATGGATTTTAACAAATATGTAAATCAAGTTAAAGAAGAATGAAAGTTGTTTAGCACTTGTGGCACCCCCAAGTGCATGTATTTACTTACCTGAAACCCCAGGCCAGTGCTCCTATCAGCAGATAACTGTACCGGCCCGGGGGCTACAGTATACCAGTGAGCACCATGGAGCGATCCTCTTCCGGCTTCTTCTTTTTTCGCGCAGCTGCATGTGTGCATTAGAGTGAAAAGCCAAACATTTTCTAAAAAGTCTGCTTTTTCATTCTACTGCGCATGCATCTGCCCTGGGAAATTTGAAGCTGAAAGAGGATCGATCCGTGGTGCTCACTAGAATAACCCTGGGCCGGTGCAGTTTTCTGCTGATAGGAGCACCGGTTTCAGGTAAGTAAATACATTCACTTGGGAGTGCCTAACATTTGGCACCACCAAGTGCTAAACGACTTTCCTTCTCCTTTAATTTATAATGCCCCCTTAGGCCCATGACACCAGTCAGTGCTATGTTTATGGGAAGCCTCTGTAGCAGGTAAAAACATGCAAATTGAGGCTTGTTAGTAATCGGCAAACTGCAGTATTGGTGTTAAATAATAATCAAACTCTCATGGCATGAAAAGCATAGCATTTTATTGGGTGTGAACACAATCCTGTACCTTGCAAAACACTCAATGTCTTTTAGAAATTGATCGAAGCAGGAAAGTCAGCTTACAGTGTCTGCCTAGATGTATATTTTTTGTCTAGATGGAGATGCACAGGCCTAGGCCTAGGACGGCAAAGTATTAGGGGCGGCATACTGCCCAGCCGCTTACTGTGGATGCACAGCTCCCCAGTGCTCCGTCGCAGGTGGGGGGAGGTAGTGCTGGCAGGTGCTAGGACCGCGCGGCTTTGGGGCGCCTGCTCATGAAATCCGGCCCTGGAGAGGCACTAGTAGAGTTGCCATCTGGCCGGTTGTTTACCGGACTGGCCGGTAAAAATTATGGTTGATCCCAATGTTATTAATAGGGAAAAAAGATAAATATATAGGAAGGCTGGTATTTTTTTCCAAAAAAGGTGGCAACCCTAGGCACCAGGAATCATTTTTTTGAGCATCAACCTCCCGCCAGTAACAGTCCTTTATGTTCTTGCAGCGTACTTGAATTTTTCTTACTGTGAAAATTGGAAAAAAAGTGTATGTTGTTACAACATGTACTCAAATGCTGTTCCATTGTGGCCCAGACAACAACAAAACTGCTGCTGTAATATGTCATAAATAGTGACAATTTATTGGGTCTCTGAGGACTGTTTGGACCTATGTGCACTAGAAATGCCAGGGCCTATTTTGAATACCAGTCCAGACCTGGAACAAAACACTAGACAATCAATGTCAAACTGGACCATTGGGGACCCACCGGGTTCGCATGCGCGAATGCTGCCATGTCAACTCGCATTTTGTTTTTTTTATGGTGCCATCTGATGGGGGAGCGGGTCTGGGCCCATCATGTTTTTTTCCCGGTGTCCCGCTGCCCCAGTCTGACCCTGTGCACAATACATTATTGCATTGTTTAAAAAATATGCTTTTGAAAGCAGTTGCCTTTTAAATTCTTTTCAGCCTCTGTAAGATTTCCCTATCTTTCTATTAGATTTTCTGCCACCTCATCCCACAGATTTTTTGTATTGTGTGGTATGCAGGCAAATCGATGAGGTACAGTCCTGGCCCCTCCTCCACAAGTTCAATCAGTTTATTTATATAAAAAAAATCTTAATTAGTGGCATTTTCAACAGCCTGTTTTCTTTGGGGAGCTTTGCTTGTGTGTTTTTCTTTGAGTGCTTTCTCTGCGTGTTTTCTTGAGTGTCAGCACAGGGCATGTTTCTTGGGCATCAGTTCTTGCATGTTTTCAGTGCAATGAATGCATGCTACAACTCTGGGACAAAACAATTCAAATTTGCCGTCCATGAAATGACGTTTAGGCATATATGACAAATTTACATACAGTCATGGCTACTTGTCTCCCAGTGGGGTTTTAATGGATCTCAATGGCGATGCTTTTTATGTGATATCGCTCAGAAATAGGTTTTTGTGCGATTATGGGCGACATATGATTTGAAATAGTACCGCTGGTGTTCCTGCTGGCGATTCACATTATTTTCAGTTAGGAGACCAAATAAACATCTTGTCGCCGAAAGTCGCTTAAGATCTTTGGTGACTCATCTCCTTTTCAGCCACTGCCCTTAAAGTAGCAGTCCAAATTAACTAATGTTTACTTACCAGACATGTATCTTTAACTGCCTAATAGAAATCAATCTCATGTTCAGTTCAGCTGAACATTGCTTCTCAAAACTAGGGTGTAATGTATAAGGCAGCAGGTAGATAGTACTATATTGACCTGGGCAGTGAAATAACATCTAGATAGCGGTAGCCATCATTAGTCATGGAATGTTTGCTTCTGCGTCATTCGGTGCATAGATAGGGTGGACTTTCCTCAAATTAAGATTATGCAACTGCCGTGTTGGAGTCACTCAACCGTAGATAGCAATTTTCTCCTCTATGTTGCATAGCTGCCGACAAGAATGTTACATTAGCATAGTTTTTGTTCCAGAATCAATTCCAATATTAGCTATATGCTTCTGCATTGATTACTTTTACTTGTTACATTTCCAAATAAAAAGATTTGTGTCATTGGTCTTATTTTTAGCAATAAACCCAGGAGAATATCTTGGACGCAGATAAAGAATGAAGATGTTAGGAGCTTACTTGAGATTTGGCTAGAGTATATAAATGCACTGCTTGGCATTCTGGGAACTCTCACCATGTGACTCAGAAGGTTTTGGAGTTCAATTTTACAGGTCATACTGTTTCCAAGAGTTCACAGCTTTTTGTGACGCATATCACCATGTTAATCTAACAAAGCCCAAGCTACATAAACCACAATTTGGCCACAATCTGCCAATACAGGCTATTAGCCCCCACCCAAAGCTTTTTGTGTACAACCTAGAGTGCTACCCACCAGAGAAACTCCTGAATTGACACCAGGCCCAAAATGAAAGCAGGTCCAGAGTTACCTAACATCCAATGGTATGCAGTTCATCAGTGTAGGCTGAATGGATACAATGTGCTCTTGCTGCAAGTTGCTAGTAGCATGTACAGATGCAAATTCCTTTGTGAGCAGCATCTGGTGTGCGTCCATTCTAAAACTTAGCACTTGCTTTGGTAAATGAGCCCTAAGACCTCATACAGATGCCAGGGCGTTGTTCCTAAATATTGCAGGAGTGAATTACTCCTTGTGCTACCAGCACAGCAGCACTCAAAGAGGACTGATGTACCATAACAAAAAATAGAACCCTAAAATCTTAAATATCTACAAAAAAACTGAAAAATGTGCACTAGGGAGGAGTCCCTGACCATGTGAGCTGTACAGGAAGCAATGAAGGCCCACTTTGGGGAGAAAGGAAGAGGCCTCAGTACACGTGGCAATTAAATAGGGAAGACTTGTGGCAGCAAAGTGCGCTCTTTTCAGGGTGTGGAAGGGAAGAGAGTCCTTGTCAAGGCTCTTAAGTTAAAAGAATGCTCTTTTCAGGGCACAGAAACCCAAAGTGGAGTAATAATCAAACCTCCCAATTACTCTGCTTTCTTTTTGATGACATCCCTATTAATCTTACCAAAACAAGAGTCAGATTAACAAAGTGGAAAATTAGGCAATCCAGAGGGATTCCTAGTATTTCTATTGTCAATGTGTTATTAACACTTTCCTGGCAGGACAATCAGGAAAGCATTTAAAGATCCAAAACATTTATCATTGCGGATAAATTAAATGTGCCAGTTGGTCACAATGTGCTATAGGTTGTTAGAGCGCAAAGCCAGTTCTATCATACATCTGAACCATTGACAAGATATGTGTTAAAATAAATACAATGCAAGTAAATGAGGGCTTGATTTATTCAGTTGAATCAGTAATGATGTCAACAATTATTTGTATATTATTTGTATTTGTATATGAAAGCTGCACATTCTTTTTTTTTTTTCTACCAGGTATGAGGCATCAACCTTCCAGAGAAAATAACCATTTGCTAGGGTATGGGGAAATTCAACAAAATTATAAAAACATTGGAAAAAAGGAATGTATCCTTAAAATGGGGAGTTTAATTTTAAACAACCAATTCTGTGATTTATAAATAAGCAAAAATAAGTAGATGTTTCCAAACTCAATTTCAATTTACTGTTTAAATCTAATCCCCTCTCTTCCCCCAGTCTTCATAATTTAATCTTATTGGACCCTAATATTTTGTGTTTTAACAGCATTACGTCATCACTAAGCAGCCAATTTACCAAAGTTCCTATTTTTTTTAGTTTCCCGAATCAAACATTATAGCAAAGTTATTCCTGTATTAGAATAATTATTCTAAACCACAAAAAATGTGTTATTTATTAAAGGGATACTGTCATGGGAAAAATAAATTTTTCAAAATGAATCAGTTAATAGTGCTGCTCCAGCAGAATTCTGCACTGAAATCCATTTCTCAAAAGAGCAAACAGATTTTTTTATATTCATTTTGAAATCTGACATGGGGCTAGACATATTGTCAATTTCCCAGCTGCCCCAAGTCATGTGACTTGTGCTCTGATAAACTTGAATCACTCTTTACTGCTGTACTGCAAGTTGGAGTGATATCACCCCCCCTTCCTTCCCCCCCCCCACAGAAGCCAAACAAAAGAACAATGGTAAGGTAACCAGATAGCAGCTCCCTAACACAAGATAACAGCTGCCTGGTAGATAAAGGTGGCCATAGACACACAGATCCTATCGTACGAATCGAGAATTCGTACAATTTTCGGATCGTGTGTGGCGTGTGCCGACATCTTTAGTCCGGCGGAGATCGGTCGTTTGGTCAGGTTTGATTTTGACCCGACCGATCCCGTCGGAGCCCACGGCACATCGTGATCGGATCAATCGGCCTAACAATCAGATTACCCCCAATATAGCCATGTTTGTTAATGGCATATCGGGGAAAGATCTTTGCATCTATGGCCACCTTAAGAACAGCACTCAATAGTAAAAACCCATGTCCCATAAAGACACATTCAGTTGCATTGAGAAAGAAAAACAGCAGCCTGCCAGAAAGCATTTCTCTCCTAAAGTGCAGGCACAAGTCACATGACCAGGGGCAGCTCGGAAACTGACAATATGTCTAGCCCCATGTCAGATTTCAAAATTGAATATAAAAAAATCTGTTTGCTCTTTTGAGAAATGGATTTCAGTGCAGAATTACTGGAGTACTTGCTGGAGTATACCAGGTCCGAATACCCGAAATTCCCCGAAATCTGAAAAATTTGTTTTGTTAGGCTTTTAAATTTTTTTTCAGAATTTCTTAAATCCCGAGGGCTTAAAAGCCCGAATATAAAAACACGGAATCTCAAACCTGTTGAGGTTGCATAATGGGAACAGTCCCATTGATTTTTGGTTGTGTTGGGGGTTTCGGCAATGTCACAATGTTTTCAAGTGAAAACTCTGAAAAATCTGGAGTTTTCGGGGAAAATTCACGAAAAAATCATGAAAATCTGAGCTTTTCCTGCAAAGGTAATTTTCGGAAAAATGTAATAATAAATAATCGTTAAAAACCCGAGCGGGTTAGATCGGAGTTTGTAGCAGCCGATATTAAGATAAATTCGGACCTTGATAAATAACCCCTATACTGCAGCTCTAACAAATACATGCAATAAAAACTCTTCTGAAACAGGGAGACTTATAACCTACACATCCTATGCATTAGGAGAACATGAAGAAAATGCAAAATGATTTGCACAAATGTATTAATCTTGCTAATGCTGTCTTGATATTTTCAACATGTATTAGCATTATGACTGTCTCCCAAGAATGCTTTCAGGATTTTATCAGATAACTTTTGTGAGTATTAGTCAGAAATTTGATGCCTCTCTTTCCATTTTAATGGGCATGACCTGTTTTATAGCTGTGCATGAGCTGCAAGATAAACTAGTTGCTTCTGTATGATTCAGTCTTTCACGCTGGTGAGTAACTGAGGGACAGGCTGGCTCTGAGCTGATAACATTATGACGCACAACCTCATCAGCATATAAATTGAGCTAATCAGAAATGCAAATTGCAATCACAGGAAGGGGGGAAAAGACTATTATAATTATATTAATGTGACAACATCAACAGTTTAAACATTCACATTGTTATCCCCCAGCACTAAAAAATTATTTGCATCTGCCCTTGAAATAAAAAAATATAAAGAGTATATTTTTTTACTTATTTTTGCCCAATTGTGATTCTTTCATTGTATTAGATAATTGTACTTAGTGTAATTTTTTGTCCAAATTAGTATTATTGCAAATCAAATAAAAAATGTGTACGCTTTAATGAAAATAATGATCTTAATGAAGATCAAAATTTAAAACCAGGATAATTAAATACAGAGAAAAATCTCGAATATGTGCTGTAAAGTATAAGCATTAAAAAATGCAGATGTGATGGTTAGTGGTATGTATTGTTGTTTGTCTGAAATAAACATAAATCTCTTTTACCCTGGGTTTATGAAGAAATTAATGAAAAATTTAAATCTAAGGCACTTGATACTGGAAATATTCAAGAAAATCAGACAGGTATTATCCTTGAAAGCTACACAAACACTACACTGAATTTCATTGTCCTTAAACATCTCTGAAACGAAGAAATACTCTGTAAATATGCCATAATTCCATTTTAAGAACAGAAATTTAAGAGGAAGATGGACGTTAAAACAGATTTTTACAACAGCAAAAATCATGGTAATATCAAAATTTGCTGTTCTGCGTTTATTAAAAAAATGCATTTGTTCGTTGTTTTCTATCAAAATCACAAAGATAGCACTGTGAGGGTGAAAATCCATCACCAAAGGAACATTTTAAAGTGACTTTGAATCTTGTGATTTGGCTTAGTACCATTGGTACAGCAGTAGAAGAAAACAGAATACAAAGGAGAATCTGGGGTAATTACATGCAAATTAGCTCATACTGAAAGTGACAATTTAACATTTTGTAGTTATTTTGAAAATGAATAGTTAGAATGTGATTCATTATTATTAAACGTCTAGTGAGCAAAGACAGCCATCTAGTGTCGTACCTGGGGATCTTGAAAAGAGCTTTGACGGGATGCATGTCAGACAAAGGCGGGTCCCCATCAGCTAGTTCAATTGCTGTGATCCCAAGGGACCATACGTCACAACGCACATCATAGGAGTAATCATACTGCTGCTCGCAAGCAATGACCTACGTGAGATAAAGAGTGAAATGATTTTAGAAACAGTAGAACAATGCTTGATTTTATCAAAGACTTCATTGGAAATCTCTAACAGTGTACTGCTCTTTATCAATAAATGTGTGTTGCAGATAATTCCTTACCAGAAGGAATAACGTCCAAGTAATTCACAATATACCTTAATTTATACAAAGGGAATATAACTCAACAATTAGGCAGACTCTTTACTATAAGCACACATTATATTATGGCCATTTTGACATTGCTATTACAGGACATATACAGGTATGAGATCTGTTATCCAGAATGCTAGGGAACTGGGTTTTTTTTCCCAGATAATGGATCTTTCTGTAATTTGGATCTTAATACATTAGTACAACTAGTAAATCATGTAAACAATAAATAAACCCAATAAGCTGGTTTTGCTCCCAATAAGGATTAATTATATCTTAGTTTGGATCAAGTACAAGGTACTGTTTTAATATTACAGAGAAAAAGGAAATATTTTTTAAAAAATTGGATTATTTGATTATAATGGAGTCTATGGGAGATGGGCTTTCCTTATTTTGGAGCTTTCTGGATAACGGGTTTCCGGATAACGGATCTTATACCTGTACTGCCATACATTTTATTAACTGCGTTTTGTCTTGTATAGTGTCTGTAAGGGACCCACTTTTCAATTACCTGACTAATACTTATGAAACAAAATGTATACCCTATTTATCAGTAAATGTTATCTTCGATTATAGACAGGTCAGCAAGAAGGCATATCTAATTATATGATCACTTCATTGATTCCAAGAAAGAAGAGCTACTATATTTAGGTAACTTCAGTCCATTGGAAAGTGGATGATTAAAACATTAATACCCCCCAAATCAACAGTAAAATAAGTGTGGGAAAAAATCCAGGAGCTTAATTGAAGTGAATCATATCATGTCAAGTTTGAAGGGTGTGGCCAGTCTTGGTGGAGAAGCAAATATATGGCAGCAAAGAGTCCAGAAGACAATAGTGAGTGTGCCTATGTCCCTACCTGACCAAGGTCAATTGTAGGACACCAGTGTAACACAAAACTGTAACAAGTCTGTCTTCCCCTCACATTGAATTGCTATTATAATTAGGTGCCATGCACTAGACCACTAAGGCTGTCTGCACAAACATTTCCAATAGCTACATGATAAAGTGAAAAGACTCCCCTCCAGAAAACAAAATGAGGCTGCTAACAGGAGGAAATGCCTAAGGTGGGTGGGTTGCTTTTGTGGCAAAGTGAGGTGCATCATATGTTCTTTCAGAGAAGGACATTTCATCCCACATAGCGGCAAATATACTAAAGGCCTAGGGATGGGCTAATTTGACCAGTTTCGTTTCGGCAAAAATTCTCTGCCGGCTAAATGTCGCCGACGCCCATTAAAGTCTATGGGCAGCAAAAAAACTGTTGTCGCGCTGCGTTTTTTTTTTGACGCGTGTCTTTTTTGTTTGTTTGTCGCACGATGCCATACAAGACTATGGGCGTCAATTCCAAAGCAAAACAAGGTGAAAAAATTCGCCCATTCCTAAAGCGTGAAGCGGCTAATGCTAGAGTGATATCATTTCGTTACTTCACTGATTTACTAACGGGCGATAGCGTAAATTCGTTAGTGAAGTGGACCTACTCTAGCGTTACTTTGCACCCTTACGCCAGGCAAAGTAGTTTTACGGTTGATAGGCTGAAAAAGATCGTAGATTTTTTTGGGGGCACCCTCCTTTCCCCTACATTTCCTAACATATGGCACCTAAACTATACAGTGGGCACATGTGCAGGGTAAAATAACACCTCTATTTTATTTTATGAAGCTTTCGCAGGCTTGTGTAGTGTAATGTATTTGCTGCTACAAATACGTCCATTGTACTTTAACTTGGCGCCATATGCAAATTAGGCATCGCTAGAGTAACTTCGCTTTGCTTGACAAATTAACGCTAGCGCAACTTCGCAACCTTTGGCCTCCCTGAGCGCAACTTCGGATTTTAGTGAATTATCTGCGCCATGGCGAAGTGCGGCGAAGGCGTCGCTAGCGTATTTTCGGCACTTATTGAATTTGCCCCAAAGTCTGTGCCACCAATGGGATGTGGAATCACTTTTAATTGAGGGTGTCCTAAAGTAAATGAGTGATGTAGCAGATTTCTGTATAGTTGTAGCTGCTTATAATGTGAGGTTCGTGTCACTTATAACAGGAAGGGGATGAGCATTATGCTAATGACACACAATGCATTTACAGTACAAATGGGGAGCTTGCAGGTTGTGTCAGTGCCCTAGTCATGAAGGAATGGGAGGAAAAGTGCAGATTAGATTCATGTTTAGAAAGCATGAAAGTAGCAGGGTTTAGGTATGTTTCTTTGATGTAAATTGCCTTCAAAATGTTTCTGGTGAAATCAAAGGGAATAGTTTCTGCAGGAATAATGAAAATGTCAGATAAGTATTGCATTGAAATTCCATTATTTCCATAGCATTTTAACAACCTGAGCTAGGCTCTTGCCATGTAGCAATGTTCTGATAATTAATCTTAATTTGGGAAACAGGAGTTCTTCCTAACACAGGGAAAATGCAATTGTGGCAAGTTTCAATGATGAACATATTTCAATGATAGTAGAGGATGTTGAACTTCTTTCTCAATTGATCATTGTCATGTCAAAGTCATAACTGAGTGATACATTTCCAATGAAAATGAAGTTTAATTTCAGTTTATTACCTCGTCACTAGCCCCCTAAGATTAAAATACATGCTCTTACATAAAAGAGTCATAATAACTGATATTAGATATTACAGGTTGGAATCACCATGTAGTCTGAAATTACAGGTATGGGACCTGGGGTTTTTTGGATAACAGATCTTTCCATAATTTGGATCATCATACCTTAAAGACTTAAGATCAGCTTAATAGGCTTAGTTTTGGGCTCCAATAAGGATTAATTATATATAAGCTCGGATCAGGTCCAAGGCACTGTTTTATTTTTACAGAGAAAAGGGAAATCATTTTTAAAAATTTGGATAAAATGGAGTCTATGGGAGACAAAATTCCCATAATTTGGATGCTTCTGGATAACAGGTTTCTGGATAAAGAATCCCATATTTGTACTTTAAATTCAGTTAGAGGAGTTTTAGTATTCAGCCGGCCCAGACTTCCTGCATATGAAATGTTTACAGCTAACCTGTTAGATTCAAAATGCAGGGATTATTAATACAACACAAAAAGAAACCTCTTCCAAATAACTGTTCAATAAATGGTTTTTCTTTTTAATTAACAAACTTTTTATGTGTGTTTGGGTTTAGCCTTCCGAACATAAAAATTGGTTTTCTGCCATGCCTTGGCACACGTCAAGGAAGTTAGGGGAACTAATTTTGTAATCGCTCTGATGGCTGATCAACCTCAACAGTCCACTTTTTTGCCGGAAACATTGCAAATCTCTTTTCCTCTGTTAGTGTATTATTTGCATTATGATTGCTGTAATCTTTGCATCTTATCTTATATATAGAACATACTAAAACAGTGTATATTGCATGTGGAACTAGCCAATGCGGTCCTCGATCGCAGGGGAAAATCATACCTGCCTGATCGATATCTGGCTGATTTCTGGCCAGATATCGATAGGGGAGGCCCGTTGAAACACCCCATACACGGGCAGATAAGCTGCCGAATTGGTCTAAAGGACCTGAATCTGTAGCGTAAATCTGCCCATGGATGGTCACCTTAAGGAGGATGTAGTCTCTTTAATTTGTTTATTTAAATCAAAGGCAGTCATAATTTCCTTGTCTGTAAAACTGCCAACCCCAAGATGATTATAAGGGCATTGCTTTGCAAAGGTACAAAATGTGCTCTATGTTCTAAAATGAGACCTGTCCTACTTTTCTTTACCAAAGTGAGAATAACCTTGTTTTCATTACAACAATATCCCAGTCTCTGAAATATCCCTGCATTTCTAGCCATTTCCTCTGCAGGTGATAGCTCATTCTAAAAGTCTATTTGCTCTGCCAAGATAATGTATGCTAGGAAATTAATGGTATAATAATATGAAATCATGTGGAGAAATGTATTTGTTCATAGAGCAGTGTAACACAAATCAGCAATGATAATATAACCCAGAAATGAATTCTCTACATGCGCATCTCTTAAATGCCAGCCTCAGGAAACAGTGCACCTTTTCAACCAAGAGAGAGAGAGAGAGAGACATTTAGCACCTCGGATGTTGATAAAATACAAATTCCAGTATCCTTATAAGGGGTGAACTTCTGAAGGGTTGGATGGGTATTTCTGCAACATCTAATGGACCAAAGGCTTTAACAGAACCAAACATTATTCTAGGAGATGGTACTACAATTTTACTTTCCTAGAAAAATCAGAGTTCTGGGAGTTCAAGACTCTGTTTAGGGATTTAGCAGCAGGTCTTTGGAGAAACCCTAGGGGAAATCCCCACAGTTTAGAAGGCTGTGCTTTGCATAAGGGCTTTCCTATTCATCCAGATTTGTAATTTGTTTCTATATGTTTCAGCACAAGTACATGACAACAAGTTTATTTGATGCTAAGCAATTTTTGGCGTAGTCATTTCAGCACTACATGGTTATTTATCCCAAAGTAATAGAATAATTCCATAGACTGCTTTGTGCAACCATTGAATGTACACATTACTTCTCAAATGGCCCACCCTTGATATAAAGTATTGTGTGCATAAGCTAATGGCCTAAACAGTCCCAAGAGAAAAAGACTCACATAACATCATAGCCTTTTTTGTGGTTGTCATGTTTATTTCCATGTAGCAGAAACTTTTTGAACAGCACCAACAACTCTTCTTGTAGTTAAAAAGCCTTTCTTAATGCTTTTGTGGGTATCACCGCAACGTTTCATGCCATGTGGCCTTTTATCAAGCCACATTGAGATTTATAGATCCAAGGACAGGATAAGAAAGCATAACAACTAAAACTGCTTAAAAGAATATAATATATGTAGTACAACATTTTGATAGCAAACTCCGGTAGCCCAACTTTAATTTATACTCTAGGCTAGGGGGAGATTATTCCTTCCTGGGGCAAAATGTCAATCAATTATAATTACTACCTCTCTACAACTTCAGGCTACTTTATGAAGCATGTGTTTTACTTCCGATGATTTACATTAATCCTAGTAATAAGGTTACTTCAGATGTTTTGTCAGCCAGGCTGGCTTACTGCCCCCCCCCCCCATTAAACCAGAGACAAGTAATTTTCAGTCATATAGAAGCATTTCTCTATGGCTAACCACCTGATCACAAGTAATTTGTTTTGATGAAGGGCCCTTCTGAAGGACTGATAAGTATTAAAATGTTTACTCTGGGTTGGCCTTTTAAACAATAAATTGTGGCCTTAACCTTGTAACAATGTCCATGGGACCGATTCTGACTTAGTTTTGCTGTACTTGCCGTAGCTTGTTTAGCTTGTCCATATTTACTGGTAAACTTTCACGTCTGCAAGTCAAGTGCACAAAAAAATGCCCAAACCAGCAGAGCTAATTTTAGACAAATATTGAATTAAAGGAAACAGCCTTGAAGCTATTAACCTGAAGCTGCCCTTGCATCCCACTGCACAGTAGGCAGACGTGTGCATTAGGTCTAAAGAGTGTCAAAAGAAAAAGCTACTAATGTTCTGCAATTATCCTCTTGTTACACAATCTGATGCACAGAACACAGTGTTTTAAAGAAATAAATTGTTTAAAAAATAAACATGAGATGGAAATGAAGAAGTGGGAAATTAACTGCTTAGTATTAGGGCAATGGCACACAGGGAGAACTGTCGCACACTGTAATCTGCATTACCGGTAGGCAACTAATTTGAAAATACCATGCTATCCAGATCCATTAGAATGTAAAATGGTGTATTTTACATTTTATGGATTTTGACAAATACCAAATTTTCCATACAGGTTTCTAAAGCATTCTCTTTCTTATGGAAGGTTATTTAAAGGTCACATATCAAAAATACAGAAAAAAAAACTTGAGTTCCTCTGAATGTTTTCAAGTAGGGCTGCTGATGGTTAAAGGATTGTCTTTTTTTACTAAAACAGAGAAGAGTGTTTAATTAAATCATATTAAAACAAATTCACGTTTTTAAATGGGGGAAACTATGAACAACACATGTAACAGCTTCTCTGTGGTTCCCTTTCAAATTACTTGGAACAGCTTACGTATATAACAGCTTACATATATAACAGCTTCCAATTTTACATTGTTTAATTACATCAAAATCTTCATATTTTCTCATGTGTGCATATTGCCTGGAACATTTCAAAGGGGTCAAAATGTTTCAGCTAATTGTTGGGGGGCAATAAAGACAGGGTGCTTTCTGTCAAGTGACCCCATTCATATAGTGAATGTTTAATAGCCTTTGATGGTGTTTTGGGTGGCTTGGATGTATCACAATATATGGACAATCAATCTCTCTTTTGTTTACGGGGTAGGGCATTTTTTAGTAGCTTAATGCACAAAATGTCTCAATGTCCTTGATGTATTGATGGTGGGTTGAGTGCAAAAGACCTCTTGTATTTGTCTATATGTTTATAAAAAAAAAAAGTCCCTTTGTCACCTGCTCCATACTGTAGAAAAAAACTCATTAGACAAATCTTTATATTGACTTTGTATATATTTGTACATGTTGATCATGTCCCAACTAATGGGCCTCTTCTCTACACTCAACTAAGCCAGTTTGTCAAGCCTTCTTTTGTAGGTTAAATCATCCATTTTGTTTAATGAATCTAATTGTCTGCTATGAACCCTTTTTCTGCTCTTCTGTTTCTTTTTTAGTCACTAAAAATTGCACCCAGTACTTGAGATGTGATCTGTCTTCCTGTGCCATCCATGTCTCATTAATGTATTGACTTTGGTAATTTAGGTTTG
Source organism: Xenopus laevis (assembly GCF_017654675.1). Classification (NCBI taxonomy): domain Eukaryota; kingdom Metazoa; phylum Chordata; class Amphibia; order Anura; family Pipidae; genus Xenopus; species Xenopus laevis. Next base: position 75,465,474 of record NC_054387.1, on the reverse strand, counting down.
CTTTACATTATGCCATGGTCCTGTAAAGGCATTTCCAAGAGCCAAAGAAAGGCAGGTAACATATCTACTTAAATATATCTGTGAGCTCAAACAGATGTATCAATATTAATATGGAGGCATTCATTTCAGAAATAATTCCAAGAATTCTGTATACTTGACGTATTGTTGCTGTGTTATTCCCCCTGTTGAGGACTACCTTAAAAATCTGTTCTCATGCTGTTTGACACTTTTTGTGTAGAGAAGGTCCTTCATCACTGATCCTATTCTCATAAGTAAAAAAATATACCAGCTAAAAAGAAAGAAAACAAGAGGTTAGTGAATAGTATAAATCTAAATCAAGAATGGGGAACTAAAATAGCTGGACTTCCATGAAACCCTTAGTTCTATGGTAACGGCTAAAAAATTTGAAGAACACCGTAAAGTTCTCTGCAATCTCCTTTAATCTTTTTAGCAATATTCATTTTTTATGCTTGTTCAAAGCAGTGGCCATCCACTTCAATTAAAAGATACAAGGAACAGTCATTTGTTCTCAAGTAATGCTTGCAATTTAAAGGTCTACCAGAGACAGGACCAAGTCATCTCCAAAGCTAGGAAGGTCAGGGTCCCAATCATCGATAATCTTTATCCACAATACTAAAAACCATGGAGCACACTGGAATATATTATTTACATACACTATTCCACTGGAATTGTAGTTTATAATTTGGTGCCAAACCACATGTCCTGTTGGTAATGGAATGAAGATTGCCTTTCTTTAACAAGAAAAGAATCTGTCAAACAAACATTTGACTCACAGAAGTGGCAGGCATTGTGGAGAAATGACTGAGAGCTATTATTTTAATAAATATTTGTGTTAGCATGTAGCAATACAACAATGGAAATATGGCACACATACATTGTGTGACAGTGTATAAAACAGGATTGAGTAATGTGAGTAGCGATGAGCATGTACATGCATGATATTAGAGACTCTGAGTGGACATTAGTATTCTAAGAGATGACTGAGAAAATAAATGGGGAAGAGCAACTGGGCTACATAATAATAAATTATGTACAAACCAATAGACTAATATAGCAAAGCCTATGTCGGGCTCTTAGTATCACAAACAGCAAAAAGATCCATGTGGGTTTAAAACATTCAACTATAAATATTATTATAGCTATGAGTATTATGAGTTACTATAAAAATATATAATTGACAGCATTTACTACAAAAATAAAAAATGTGCAAATTGGAATACTTACTTCTGGGGCCATCCAAAATGGAGTCCCCACAGATGTGTTTCTCCGTAAGCGGGCACTGGTCAGTTGTGCTGAAACACCTGTTACAGACAGTTGTAATAGTTTTAAAAAAATGCAAAAGAAACAGCCCTAAAACAAATAACAATACAGATAAGGGATACATTATCTGGAAAAGTGTTATACAGAAAGCTCCAAATTAAGGGAATAACTAAAACTCCATTTTATTAAGATAATCAATTTTTTAAAATAAAAATGTCCTTTTTATCTGTAATGAAACAGTACCTTGTTCTTGATCTAAACTAAGATACTGTATAATTAATCATTTTTGGGGACAACACCAGCCTATTAGGTCTATTTAATAGTTAAATGATTTTCTAGTAGACATAATGTATGAAGATCCAAGTTATGGAAAGACCCATTATACGGAAAACCCCAGGTCCCAAGCATTCTGGATTACAGGTCCCATATCTATAATAGTAATTCCCAGATGAAAACCATGGTCACTTTTGTAAAATATGCTGCCCCCTAAACGTTCTCAGGGAGCCAACCAGCTTCACTATGGTACACAACATAATAACTGACTATACTTCCATCTTGAATAAGGATCTTAAAGTAAAGACCCTGACTGTAAGAGAAAGAGGGTTTTTGTGTTTGAATGTGTGGTTGTTCATGTAAGACTGCGGCTGTGTTTCCCTAGTGCAGACCCAGTTACGTCTATACAAAGTTTCTTTGCTCTGTTCCTTTTGTGTCTTGCATGGCATTGTGTAATCCATTGAGAGATTATGAATTTATTATTGAACATTTAATTTTAACATGCTCAACAGGAATGATGGGCAAAGAATGTAACTAAAGAGGAACCGATTCTGACTCAGCTCAGGCCTACAGAATAATCAGCTCTGTAGCAAAAATTTATAGATTAACTTTATTTTCTGCTTGATGATATGTGACAACCCCTAAGATTAAATTCTCAACAACTACCCAGAGCACACTGACACTCTTCTAACAAAATCCACAATGCTCTTATGACAACCTTGAATCATTACTGTTATAGAGATGCTGAACCTTTAGGCTGGTCCAGTAAGTTCAATATATAAAACATAGCATTTCGAAGCAGGGGCGTAACTATAGAGGAAGCAGACCCTGCGGCTGCAGGGGGGCCCAGGAGGTATAGGACATTTTGGGGGCCTGAAAAATAATTTGCTGTGGGGCCCAGTAATATCATGTTACGCCACTGTTTCGAAGCCAAATTGGTTTTTAGGGAGATTCAGTGGCCCGGCGACAAATCGCCTCTTCTTCCAGTGACTAATCTCCCTGAACTGCCTTCCCACTGGCTAGAATGTAAATTGCCGCAGGATGCCACTTGGAACACTTCGTTTTACGAAGTCGCCCAAAGTTGCTCACGAGGAAACTTCGGGCGACTTCAGAAAACAAATCGGTCCAAGTGCCATTCTGCCGGTGATTTAGATTATAGCCGACAGTAAACTTCGGGGAGATTAGTCGCCAGAAGAAGAGGCAATTTGTCCCCGGGCGACTAATCTCCCCGGATCTCCACGTGTGTATCTGCCTTTAGGGTCTAGTTCTCCTTTAAGCCCTAGGCTTAATTAATTTACATATAATTATGGAAATGCTATCCCATATTTAATAAATATGATTTTCAACATTGCTAGTCTATTTATCTTAGCACAGTAAAAATGTAAATGAATTCTGAGTACTGGTTTGTTTATTTGTTTGTTTGGTTTATTTGATAGGTAGATGCAAGCTTTTAATCTATATTCCAAGCTTTTACAGTGTAACCTACACATGCTCACATATACTGTATAAAGAAAAAGGGGTAAATCTTGCATTAAATTATATTGGATGCAATAATGAAAGTTGTTTTCTAAATCTGCTGGCCCTAAATCACAATGTAGGTGGGCGCTGTAGCTGAGTGGCAGCTGCCTGGCTGAAGGACGATGCCTGCTTTAGAAGAAAATCCAGACCTTCTCTGAAGCCTTTCCTTTGCCTCACGCTATTTCAGCCGTTTATTTCATTGCAGTCAGGCTTACATCGACTGCAATAATCACAAATTAAATGGATCTGTTGGTTTTCAGACCCAAAGGACCATTTTACCTTCTGCTCAAAGGGAATGAATGTGCTCCAGGCTATTAACACCATTTGAGGGAAACAAGCATTTTCTTTTCATATGCAAAAGATGGAATTATTGAATTTAAATGAGGTGACTGCACAGAAATAGAAGGCACACTAGCAGATTGCAAGTGTGTTGGTAAATGAGGGCTTTGCTATTTTTTAGAGTTTAAAACAAGACTATATGCAGCCACCCAAAACAGATTATGTGACAGGAACTCAGAGGGAGCTCCATCTGTTACAGCCAAAGTACCCAGCGGCTCCTGCTGAATGTGATCGCTAGACCTGTGGCGTTCTCCCAGCCTTCTACACTCACGACAAATTGAAACAATTGAATGAACAGAGCAAGGAGCCAATACACGACACACAGTCATTACCAAAGTCAACCAGCTTGACTCCTCCTTCTGTCGTGAGGAGAATATTGTTCCCTTTGACGTCACGATGAATGATTCTATTGTTGTGCAAATGCTGAAGGCCCTGAATGACAAAGCAACAAAAAAAATGACTCCCCTGTTTAAAAATAATTACTGCACTATTAAAAGCGTAATGATAACAATCTGCAATCATTCTGAAGAACATCTGCCTGGCCCAGCAAAGGCCTGTCACCCCCACAGGGAATCACAGCAGGTACTATTAGCCTAATACCACATGACCCCAAAGTGAATAATGAGCTTAAGCTTCATTCACTCTGCCATTAAGTGCTAGATGAGCCATCTTACCAAGAGAGCTCCGTACAGAATGTAGGAGATTATCATTTCATCCAAGCGCTGGCCACACTTCAAGATGCTTTTTACCAGGTCTGTAACAGATCCACCATTGCACAGCTATAGGGAGAGGAAACAAGGCAGGAGGATTAGAAGGTGTTATGGGGAGATGAAATCACAATATAAATTACCCAGTCTGAGCCAAAATGTAACATCTTAATGAAAATGTTACAAAATGTTTGAGTGATTAAAAGGATCAGTAATTCAAATTCAAATCCTTAATGCGACATGAGTTATTTGTATCTAGTACACAGATGATGTTTTCTTTCTGAAGCAGAGGTCTTCTGCCTTCTTTGTTGTATAGTCACCCACCCATGCTATCTCAACTTCCTTATGTAAATGACTTTTTAAATAAATATATTGTGTACACACAGGGCGGACAAGTAATATAATAAATACACTAAATATATATATACACACAGTTTAAGTGCAATGTGGTAGGAGAGAAAGTAGGAAGGAGGTCCCTGCCTTAAAGAGCTTACAGTCTAAGTGGGTGGATAATATACAGGCACCAATTTGGGGGCAAAAGTGTACAAGGTTACAGTCTTGTCCCTCAAGTGCCAGGACTAGCCTTATGTTCTCGTGCTCCAAAAGGTAGAATCTGAGTTCTTCCTTGAAAAGATTGAGAGAGCGCTCCTTACAGAGAAATGCGGGGATGGAATTCCAGAGGTAACAAGCAACAAGATACAAAGGTTTAAGACGAGAGGTGGCAGAGTGTGTGGATGTGTGTTGAAAAGATAGTGGCTCTGAGAGAAGAAGAGGAAACAGCAACAACAGGATACAGTGTAGACTGGGACCCTGTTTTCTGTAACATTTTATTTAGAGTTTATTATAACGTATTACTAAGAGATCATGGCTGTCACATTAATCTGTCACATTAATCCTACAGTCATTTAGTTATAGAATGCAATGAAAAGCCATAAATAAACCATAAATAAACCATAAAATATATCCTGTTGTGATGTCATTAGTTATGCATGGTGATATGTGGTGTCACTTGTGTAACAGAACTTAGTGAAGCTGCAATATAATGTGCCACTTAATTTGAAATATAAGGGTGGTAGGAGTTGCGGCAGCCTGTGACTTCATACCTTCCTTTGATTATTAGACTCCTCAGTAACTTCTAATAGCCATATATATTTTACAGTAGGTGGGGATAATTTCCTATATTAATTAGCTTAAGGTACAGTCAATAAGGTTAGATTGGGCAGAAAATGGCAAGAATCAATTGCGTCTAATTTTCTGCATAGATATAGATTTACTTTATTGTACTTTCTCATGCTGCGCTGGATGAAGAAATGTATCCCAGTCAGATGCAATCAATGAGACTTGGTTTTGATAAAGAAAAGTACAGAAAAGTACAGAAAAGTACAACTGAGCTTATGAAAGGGATTTTAGAAATGCAGGTTTGCTATGACGAAGGTGCCAGGGAGAGAAGATTGATGTGCTGGATAACAATGAGGCAACAAATTACAGTCATTTGAAGCCTTTGCTGCATCACTGCCCCCACTGGCAGGCCATATAAAATAGACAGCAGCCATATCTCTATACATAGACTTGATGGCATGCTCTGACATCACTGGAGATGAAACATTCTGATCCAGGAAAGCACCGCTCCTTGCAGGCAGTTTCCATTAGCGCAGGGCCATACATCAGAGGTGATGATAAAAAGCAGGAATTAGGTCCTTTGTGGATGTGTTTTTACCCACAACATTAGCTTCTAAACCATCCCTGTCCTCAGCATGATTTCCCTGGCATGTTTCCTGATTACATATGAACACCATGTAACAACAGAAAGATATATCCACTTTACAAATAATATGCCCATCTTTTATTGGATTTTATTTTATACCAGACATCTTCTAACCCTTTGAGTGCCACAGAATTGCAATTTGGACTAGATTCCTAACTATCGAAGGATACAGACCATCTAATATTGATGCATTTTGTAGATAACATTATATCCTGAATGCCTGGTTCTCAACAAAAACAATTATTTGTTTCACTAAATGAAATAGTATCACTGTTTAGTAGTCTATTTTATAAAGAAACAAAAAATATGAGAGTATATTTTATTGAGTAAATTGTTTCTTTAAATGATCAGTGCCACAAATAATGAAACTTATTCATTTGAATGGAAATGTCATTTTCTTCTGTTCTGTGTATGTTTAATTGTTTTCTTTAATGCAGAAGTCCTGACTTTTATGGCAGTGTGTTTGCATGTTCTAGCATGTTCAGCCATCATTCATCTGTTGTCTAAACAAAGTTCTAACAAGTGTATTGGGTTCAGTGGAGCCTTAAGTATTGATGAACTTAATTGACAAAATTACATTTTAATATTATTGGTCCTAAAAACAAAATTTAAACCAGACTAATACCAACTACTATGCCATTAGTGTACTCTACTTTAAACCCAGTGTAACCCAAAGAAGTTAATTAGATAAATTTAGATGGCAAAGAATTTCTATTCCTCTGCCATAATGCTAAAGGTCGTGGAAATATTCTCTAGAGAACTATAGCAAAGGCACTGTTATTGGAGCCTTTCCCATATTGGTGTGTGTATGTGTGTGTGTACACAGATACATTACTTTACACTTAAGCATGAAATTATTCAAATGTTATTAATTTTCCCTTTAGGAAATGGGGATAAGTACTATGTATTATGTATTAATATTATTATTATTTTATAAGTAGTAGTAGTAGTAGTAGTAATCTGTATAGATGCTGTAGGACTAACTGGACTTTGTTCCACTGTTGTCGATACAGAAAAAGCACGATCTGTATATCCATTTAAATGATGCTAAAATTCACTTTTAAAATACCAAAGTGCTGTGTTAAAGGTTGTGCTAAAATCTGTTAACCCTCACATTATGGATAGGCCATACCCAAAGTCAAGTTTAAAAATACAGTGGTGGCATTGTATGTATTTATGCACTGAAGTAGGTGGCTCAAGCTTTGACATCTGGGCTTTTGCCATCAAAGAAAATAAAATGAAGCATATATGCCCAAGAACAGCACAATTCTAAAATATATAGCTTTCCTAATAAAGAGCTAATATGGAGGCTGTCACACGAAATGTGTTATTGTGCAGTTTCGATGCAAACCTTGACATTTTATGGAAACCCTCACTGTTAGGGTTCCCTGTTATTTCTTGGATACATGGAAATTAGCTCAGTATATTATACAGAGTAGACGTCAGAGACGCCCCTGATGGCTATGATTGCGGAACATGACAAGTAAGGGTCACAGAGCATTACAGGCCATCATAAATAATGCTTGTGTATTTCCAGAGCCCTAAAAAGCCTTTAAATTATAGCTGCTCAGAAAGTAAATTGAAGTGACTTTGACAGCAGGGGACATCTTTACAGTACCATGCAGATTTATAATGCTGTCTATGTGTTCTGTTTCAGATTACTACTGAAAGAAAAATATAATACCCAAGTTTTGTGATTTCTAAAATACTGTCTTTAAATCTTACATGCTGTATGCAATAGCATAAGTAGTAAAGGCCTACATCAATATCTTATTAGGGAGTCACCTCACCTTTGGGAACAAGATACTATGGTACAGGTATGGGACCTGTTATCTAGAATGCTCGGGACCTGGGGTTTTCCTGATAATGGATTTTCCGTAATTTGGATCATCATACCTTAAGGGGCCCATTCACTAAGTTCGAGTGAAGGAATAGAAGGAAAAAATCTCGAACTTCGAGTAGTTTTTTGTGCTCCTCGACTATCGAATTGACGTAAATTCGCCTGAGTAGAATGATTCGAATAGATCGAGCGCAAAAACGCTGCGACTATTCGCCCATTCTGGAGTCTACGGGAGATGGACATTCCGTAATTCAGATCTTTCTGGATAACGGGTTTCCGCATAACGCATCCCATACTTATATATTGTATATTCCCTTCTCAAAATCTTTTCCACGATAACAGTGTAAAGCCTGGGTAGTAGTAGAGCTAATACACAAAGGATGATGACAACATTCATATTATAGTATTATATTGCATATTATTTGCATTATAGCTATTTGTCAATAAGCAAAACTACATCTGGAACAAAATGTCTATTTTAATTACTTCAATTACTTTAATTAAATGTACCCTGGGCTTTGCCAGGATGAGATTATACAAAATGAGACAGCAGTGAGTTCTTCTGGAGCGGGGACTTTGAGTGATGAGTGCAAGCATTGAAGCAATAATTGAATACACAAACCAGGGCAATATTTATTTTACTGACTGGTCATCATCACCCCCACTCCTAACCTTTTCCTCCTACTGCTTGCTGAGCTGGGGTGTGAGATTTGATGATCTTAGAGAAGGTCTATCCAACTTGAGGCATGCTGACTGCTACCAGCATGACCAGGATCTCCACAAACCCCTTTTTTTTTACATCATTGTGGAAAATATGGAACAGTATGATCTTCAAGATCATTTTTTACAATGAGGTTCTTCCATGAGCTTCTAATGAGCAAAACCTGTAAGCTAATGTTACAAACAGACACTGTGTTCCTAGAAGGAGGGACAATAGTATCTAATGTATGTTGTGTGCATTATGGAAAGACATTTGCAACAGCTTTGCTTGAGTGAGTGAGAAATATGGGGTTATAACATCAGTTCTGAATTCAACTGCTTTTTGCCATCTGTTTACATGTAATGAGCCATCTCTGATGTGGTATCATCCTATAGTAAGTGGCTGGAGATTAACATCAGCTGAGACAAATGAGCAATTTAGAAGTTGCATGCTATCTAGACTGATGCCTCATATCAATAAGCAATGAGTCGATGAGCAGGAAATGTTGTGTGCTGTTCAAAATGGCACCCAATTCTTCATCCTTAATGTAATGCATATTTATTTTCACTTTGTGTTTGGAATTTATCATACATACAGAAGGGGTTTAGGAAGTTGCCTGTAACATCTATACAGGCCCAATGACACCACTGATCAAGACTTACATCACTTGTTTATTCATCTGGGAGCAGCTGAGCAGCATTTGTTTTCCTACCAAACCAAAAATGCCATGTCTGAAATATAGCCCAGTTTATCAATCAACAACCACTGTGTTCCTGAGCCTTTTCTAATCTTAAAATAATCTTTATTTTGGTTCCTGGGCACCATTGAAATGAGGTACACAGCCCCCACGGAATCAGCAGCACTCTGACCCACAGAACAGCCTATTAATGCGATAATAATTAGTTTATCCAATCAACCAATCAAATCAGTGTATTGAACTGAGTAATCCACAGGATAAAGCTAAGGTTGCCACCTGTTTACTTGCCTGTTACCGGCCTTCAGGTCGAGAGCGGACCGTGACATCACTTATGGGCGAGGCATGACATTATTTGGGGCAGGGCTATGACATATGGGGTGGGGACCCAATTCTCCCCTTCAGGGATGTTTTAATATATGCCATTGGCCGACCAAGACGGAGGGGGGGGGCACCAACAGACCGTTCATCTGCTAGAACTTTTGACTGAAATGGCAACTAACTTTAATATGTTATTTATACAAGACTACACTTTTCACATTTTGTTTTGTTTTCCCATCCTGGACAGTGCTTCTGGAGCCCAATTCTGCATTGGTGAACACAGACCAATTCTTTATTGCCTCCAATACTAAATATTCCATATTACCTGCTTGAGAATTGCACCATCATAAATGTACTGGGGCTGCGCAGGGGGGCACGGAGATCAGTGCAGTGGGAAACATTCAGTGGTGGATATAAAACAATGGTTAGTTTTCTGAAAAATAACTATAGTGGATAAGGTTGGGCAACCATACCACTTTTGATTAGGGTGTCAGTTAAAGTGCAGGGCACTGGGTTTAGTTAACCTTTATGTTCAGACAACAGATATTACAGTCCCTGAAAGAGACAGGGCTTATGGGCAGGGTTTGTGGGATATCTGTTGTAAATGGATAAAGTAAGGGTATGATAAATTCAGTGTTATGTAGGACTTGTATGTAAGTACTTCTGTCTGGTTTTACAGGGTTTAAAGTGGACCTGTCACCCAGACATAAAAATCTGTACAATAAAAGTCCTTTTCAAATTAAACAAGAAATAGAAATTCTTTTTTTTTTTTTTTTTTTTTTTTTTTAATTCAAGCATTCATAGCTGTTGTAAACTCATTTAAAAATCTCAAATACTGCCTGCCCCTCCTCTATGCCTTAGGCATAGAGGTGGGGCAGGCAATTACTTTCACTTTCCATTCAGCACTTCCTAGATGTCACTGCTCTCCACACATTCCCCTGTTCTATTAACCATTTAATTGTGTAACCAGTACATGGGGATGGACTTCAGCCCCCCCATTCTGGTGCACAAACAAGACGCTGAGATGATGCAAGGCTTGTCTTAATAACAGTGTCCACAAAACGGCTCCTGCCTCCTTGCTATAATTATGAATTCCCAGACTGAAGGAAACAAGATTCAAATAATTTTTACAGTGTAATTAAAGTTCATCTTGCTTGACTAACATTATAAAATAGGATTTGGAATATTTTCTTTGGTTGACAGGTCTCCTTTAAGTGGAACCAGAGGGGAAAGGTTTTGCCTGTCTGTTCTAATTTAATATAGACAAATTATGTTTTTTGACTTTGTTTTTTAATAATACTTGCCTGACTATTTGTGACCCCTTACCTCAAGAACCAGCCATAGCTGCCCTCCAACATATTGATCAGCTTTGTAAAACATTCCATAAAACATGACAACATTCGGATGGTTTGGAAGTGACCGCAGTATGTTGTATTCTGCCTCAATTTCTTCATCCAAATCCTGAAAGTACAAAAAAATAATCAGAAATATTTCTAAATTATTTCCCTAAAACATATGAAAGTTTTTTCGTTGTATAAGATATTAGCTCACAGCATAACCATCTCCATGGGCCGACATTTGTCTGAAAATGGCACCAAATGTCACAAATTGCTTTCCATAGTGCAAACACTGAACAAACAATAGGTCACACCAGCAAGATGAATCCAAACTGGCCACATCAATTTTTCCCTAATACTAAGTTCACATATAATGATGGTATATGGGAATAATAATAATATGCTTGGCAGCCTCACTGAGACATCAGGAGTCCAAAGATGAAGGAATGAGGTGGGATGGGGCAGAGAATGGCACAGAACAAGGACAATAAATTACATTATTACACTACAAAAACACAATGCCCGTATGCCTACTTTATAATTTAGCAACAAATTTACTGACACCTGGGATCTAGTGATTCATGACTAATTAATGTCAGTTAGTGATGGGCGAATAAATTCTTCAGGCACGTTTCACCGTCAGCGAATAAATTTGCATAACTGTGGTAAAAAAATGCGGCGCATCACAAAAATTTGGCCACATGTCAGAAAAGCTGTGTCTCACCTCAAAATTATTCAGACGCCCATTGACTTTAATGCATTTGGACAATATAGGCGCGCATGTAAAAATTTCACAGGCGTCAAAATAATTTTGACGGCCATTGAATTCACTGCGTTTCGCAAATTTTCCACGGAAAACTCAGGACAAATTCACCCATCACTAATGGCAGTGAGTGCTGTAGTCATAGCATTGGAGAGCCACATTGCAGCCACCATGACTGCCTAAAACTCCTCTGTCTTGGAAATGCAACAATAGAGCAAATAGGTCTGCTATTTTGATGTGTTGGATTGCTTGAAACCAGTGGGACCTGCAGTACACATAACTTATCACTTGTGCTCTGTGACTGGGCTCCCAGAAACTGTGGCATTCTGTTTGTGGAGCCCAACCACTTCTAATGTGGAAACTTACAGGAAGAAAGAAGAACACAGAAGATGTACAATTTTGTATAAACATATATTCCTATTGTAACATTATAGCTTTAAAAGAAGAAATTAGTACCAAAATTAAAATTACACACAGTCTTGTGTTAAACGTATAACAGTCATATGAAATAACAGCTGCAAATAGACCCCTGATACAAAATACAGAGTCTTGGTAAAATCTAACTAAATCCAGCATCTCTGGCCATAGAGGAGAATGAAATCTGTGTACTTAGTGTAAGTTGGTCAGCATTCATTATTTCAGTTTTCCCTAAAGGACTTGAAGTAAGCATTCCATTTTAACCATATATTGGTAAGTGTTAGTGATATGGTCTGTCATTTTCTCAAAACTTGTACTACTTTTAACTCTAGAGATGACTTCAGAGACAGTGGGACTGTTTAAAATTTCCATCTGGTGGTGATTGTTAACCAAGATGCAGTTGTAATATGGCTGGCTTGTGCTATAACTGAGCAACCTCTCCAGCATGATGGAGAGATATGCGGAGAAAGATTTTGCCAACATGTCAGGTGTGAGATACCATTTCATCATGACTTTATATAGCTTTGCTTTTGCTGTGCACACACCACAATTCTTTAAGCATTATCCCAGTTCTTGGTCCTTTTTAAGACTGATATATTCTCCTCAAGTACCATCCACCTATAAAGCATATACTTATGTTTGGGGAAATGGTCCACAAATAAATCATTTTATGCAACTGAGAGGTCAGGCCCTTGTATGGATGTGAACTGGCACAAATTCTCTCAAATGGAGTCAGAGAGCTTATCATAGGCTTCACCTAATTTGGTAATTATAAAATGTTTGACCTCCTGAAGGTACTCCATGATCTTATTTGTATTCCATTTACATTTATCTCAAAGCTTGACATAATAATAAAGGTTTTTCATCAGTGGGTGAAATCATTTTTTTTAGTCATATTAATTAGAGCCCAGGTCAACTAAAGATACCATTTCAGTCCCAGAGGGAACTCTGGGTCAACAAGAATTGGGGTAAGGGGAGAAGTTGCTCTACATAATTTATACTTCTTACACTGGTTCCAAATGGTTACTAAAAACATTATTAAATTAGTTGAAAGGTGAGATAAAGGAATCTTAATTTTTTGGGCAAGCAGTAAGCTACTAAGATGGTATGATTGTAAAAAAATGCTCAAATTTGTGTAAATTTCATATTTCCTAGACAAAGTTTGCTGTAAATGAGCTGCCTCATAATATTTACCAATATCTGGGGCCGTGAAGGCTCCTTGATGTTTACTTGACAATAAGACCAACCTTTGCATCCGACAATAAATATAGCTGCCTTTGGCAGGTTTTTACTTGATATGGTTCTAATGTAGGAGTGGTTATACAAACCAGATAACTAACAATGACATTAACACTAATTCACTCACAAATGCCAAACACTATTTTAAAATCAGCAGTGTATTTTTACCGATTCATTTAGAGCAAATACAAATCAACAAAGCCATTTATTATTTAGCAGATTAGCCCACGTTTTTACAGCGGGTTTAATGGTGCGTTTCCTTTCATATCCTGAAATTCATTTATTAATACAAAGTATACACGGAGATTACCTTTAAACATTTTGCTTTTTAGCAGATATAAATGTAGCAGAAAATGTAAATGCAATGAATCATTACACTCTGATAATAGTTTCTATTTTTAGGGGGTTTTTTTTACAGTGAAATTAAATGCAAAAAAGTATAACTTCATAGAATTAAGTACAACTAAAGACTATATACAGCAGGATTGCATATCAGTTAGTTTATTAGCCCTTTAACTGTTCTTCAAAGGGAAAATATACCCCCCCCCTTTTCTGACACAAATTTATTCAATTGGCCGTGTGTAGAAAAGGTGTACAAACACTATCTGAATTATCAATAATACATCTATTTATTTACTTTTTTTGCACAGACAGACCTGATTCCATTGATTAAAAGGAAACCATAATATGCTGTCTGTGTGCCTGCTATGACCAGTTCTCTGCCCCCCTTAGGCTCCAGTGCAGTGCAACCCCATATTATAAACTTGCGCCGTGGTGAGAAAAGATGGTTAGACCTTGGATCAGCAGACAACAACTGTACTGTTGAGCCTGGTATGACTTGTGGCATGGCTTTGGTTGGGGCGCATTTAGAACAGTTATATTGAGGGGCTGTGGGATGAGGGCCCCTGTCATGCCATGGTGGATACTCTTCACAGGGTCCCAAAATGTCTGTGGGCAAATACTACATTAGATATGTGAAGAAGAAACACAGGAGAAAGGTAAGTTCGTTTTGAAACATTTAAAAAACTACTGAAAATATTTTTTTAGTCAGGAGGGGCACTAGAATGTTCTCATTTACAAAAGCAGTGCAAGTTTTTCCTGCAGAATTTCAATGTAATTGTGTGAACATGTTAAGTAACTGTTAACATTTTAACAACTACCATTTAAGATTGTTTACCATTTTTAAGCTGGACGTAACATAGGTGCTGAATAGATGTAATGCTTACAGCATTTTGCTAGTCTGAAATGCCCCATCCAATAATCATACTTGTTATAACATAACTGCGTCTTTATGTCCTTACAATTTCTAACATCATTTCAATAGCGTAATGCACAATGTCCAAAAAATGGTTTCTGTGTAGTGGGCATTTAGTTGTAAGACTATTTGTAAGTTTTCAACTTGAAGGGTACCTATCATGCACTTTGGTAGGGAAGTATAATTGTCTGTTTGTTTTCCTAAAATGTCAGTGTTACTGTAGTAATAATTCGACTGCCATTCCTACTTACACTGACTGGATCCAAGATCTTCACTGCTGCCAGGCTGCCATCTTTCTTGTTGCTGACTTTGTAAACTTTGCCATATGTACCTTTGCCAATGGTGTCAATTATGTCCCATGTATCCGAAGGGTCTGCCAAGGACTCAAGGCCAATCATATTCGGATTATAAAGGAAAAACCCAAAGAAAGACTTCCTAAAAACAGAGAAAATAGCATTTTGTTAGGCTTGTGCTTACTGCTGATTTTAGGTCTGATTTAAAATGAATTGAAAATTACCTCAATTATCAGAATCCTATCATTAGCAAGTAGGCATGGTTATTGGAAGATTGTGGGTATGGCCTGGGACAACTTGGATGTTGCATGGTAAAAATGTTTTCTGCAATGTTGACAGGTATCCCAGTGCATGCTCCTCTAGGGAAACTAGGGGTAGGCAGAGTAGGCACATGCCTAGGGTGCTACTAAGGGGGGAGGGGACACAATTTAAAAAAACAATTAGGGGTACCTTCTACTCCCGCTGCCCTAAGTTCTCATTGGCTGATATTTCCTGGTGTAATTAGAGCAGCATGGGTGTGAGGGGTGAGGGGATACTGGGATAGTGAGCACTAGCGAGTGGAGGCAAGAGGCACTTGCTTTGGGCGCTAGTACCTCTTGGCCCAGCCCTGTTGCCATATTTTTATTTGCGTAACACTGAAATATTTGAAGTGTTAGAAATAGTTCTTTATAGTTGTGCATATACCGTATATACTCGAGTATAAGCCGAGTTTTTCAGCACCAAAAATGTGCTGAAAAACTGTACCTCGGCTTATACTCGAGTCAGTACGCAAAACCGAAAGGCTGCGCTTCAGGAGAACAAATGGTGTGTGAATGGAGCTGTGACGTGACATACAGGGGCAGCAGTAATTACCGTAGGCATGGTACACAGCTCCTAACACAATATGGAGGCTTTAAATGAGACGGAAAGGCTGGAGACACTTGGGGGTGCCAAACGTTAGGCACCCCTAAGTGATTGTAGCGATTTACTATAGGAGTGAGCAGCACGGAGAAAGTTACCGGTACTTCCGTCTTCACGCAGCTGCGCATGCGCATTAGAACGAAAAGCCGAACTTTAACTGTAAAGTCGGCTTTTTTGTTCAAATGCGCATGCGCCAGTACAGGGAAATGCGCAGCTGCGCGAAGACAGAAGTACCGTAGCTTTCTCCGTGGTGCTCACTCCTATAGGTCCTGGGGTTTTGGTAAGTCGCTACAATCACTTGGGGGTGCCTAACGTTTGGCACCCCCAAGTGTCTCCAGCCATTCCTTCTCATTTAAAGCCTCCATTTTGTGTTAGGAGCTGTGTACCATGCCTACGGTAATGACTGCTGCCCCTGTATGTCGCTACAATCACTTGGGGATGCCTAACGTTTGGCACCCCCAAGTGTTTCCAGCCTTTCTTTCTTGAAAGCCTCCATTTTTTGTTAGGAGCCATGTACCATGCCTAATTACTGCTGCCCCTGTATGGCACACACTATCTCTTCACTGATGGATATACATAGCTAGACTGAGGCACCATAAATATGTGTTATGTGTGTGTACAAGAGACTTCAACCCATTCTCCATTGCTGACAAACTGCCTTGGCTTAGACTTGTGAAATGTACCAGTTTTCTTTAACCCACTCACCCTCGGCTTATACTCGAGTCAATACATTTTCCCAGTTTTCGTAGGTAAAATTAGGTACCTCGGCTTATACTCGGGTCGGCTTATACTCGAGTATATACGGTAGTTAGTGTAGGCAGTGCTTTTGTATACACTCGTGTTACCAGTGTCTCTTATAGCATTTTCATACATGTAGGTTCTTTCCTGTTGACTAAATATGTCCAAATATCTAAAGGAATGTTTCTTAATACATGTTAATTATATATGCATAAAGCAAACAAATCAAATATTTACCTGCAAATATTAATTATTTCCTTGTGAATTGTAGACTGACAATCTTGACCAATATACATGCACTACTGATATCGGTAAGTTCAGAATTTGGGATGGTTTTAAAATTTAATCTGACAGGGCACCAGTTTGCCAGTGAATGGTACATCAGCAGATAAAGAAGTGAATAAGAGCTGTGACTTCTCTTAACTTTCTGCTCTTCTATTCATTTCTTTCAGATCATTTTTGATCTTTGCACAAACAATCGAAACAACAGAAAGGGCCATAGAATGTAAGGGTTCCCTTGTATACTCTTTGTCCATCAGTCTGTTGGTGTGAGAGCTTTACATTAATTATGTATGATCGAGAGTTCTAAACTGAGTACTATGTTTGGACTTAATTGTATCCAGCAATATTACTATATCACACAAAGGGCCAGCAAAATATTGTCATGTTTATGAAGGAGTATAGGCCTCGCTATAAATAAGCAATACAGTTCCCAAATAATTATTATATATACCTGTATGTAACTGCAAGTGTTGTTTTCTATAAATAAGTCTGATATCATAATAAATTGTGGAAATGTTACTTTAAATAGTACAGTTTTCCATATGCAGATTTTTGTACAAGAGTCTCTAAAAGTATAAAGCTCACAGTTAGCCATTAAAGGCATCACCTCTACACCTGTTTTTCCTTTCGTTACAAAAGCAATTTTCTCCCATAAGTCAGTGAAAATAAGTGATAACACATCATGTACCCTTTAAAGTGCTTGCCCGTTGTCTGAGGCCATACTTTTGTGGAAATGCTCTCATGTCCAATGAGGGCAACAAATCAAAGTGACTATCAAACTGTAGCATCATCTTCTAGAGATCAATACCTTAAAACACTCCTCACACCTTATATTCACAGTAATTTTACAAGCCCCGTAAGACTTGTGAAGGTGTCAGACCATCAGCACCTCTCAAAATGCTTCCAGCCTCATCCTATTATAAAACAAATTGCCCTGACAGTTAAGGTAGTTAAGAAGAAAAGAATTAACTTACATTAGTGGTGGGATGCTTGGCTTCTCTCTTTACTTCTAAATGGATTTCTTTCCAATAATAGGAAGAACTCTTAGCTTCTTGGCACTGGGAAATGTTTTTCATTTATTGATCCTTTTCTACTGAGACAGCATAGTATCTCTCATACTGATAGACCGCAGCCTGGCAGTGGACGGGATAACATGTGTTACCTCGAACTGGATGTCATTGGAGAGTCTACTTTTGTAATCTCTTCAATCCATGACAGCCCCACTACATTATTACTCGGACAGATTAATGTCAAGCTAATTGGTTGTGAGTCTGATCTTTTTTTCTGAACAATCTTTTTTACACTAAGAGCAGAGTTAAGATGGCTTTCATTATCTGATTTGCCAACCAAACACTATTTTATCATTATGCAAGAAAATGGAAGTTAAAAACCGAGTAAATGTAACTTAAAGGAGAAGGAAAGGTTAAAATTAAGTAAGCCTTATCAGAAAGGTCCATCTAAATATACCAGTAAACCCCCAAAGTAATGCTGCTCTGAGTCCCCTGTCAAAAGAAACACTGCATTTATTTCCTTCTATTGTGTACTCATGGGCTTCTGTATCAGACTTCCTGCCTTCAGCTTAAACCTCATTGCCCTGGGCAAGAGCATGCTCAGTTTGCTCCTCTTCCCCACCCCCCTCCCTTTTCTACTGTAATCTGAGCCCAGAGCAGGGAGAGACTCAGGCAGGAAGTGATGTCACACCATGTTGATACTGCAGCTCCTATCCTAAACAAACAGAGAGTTTCTAGAGCTTTTTACTCAGGTATGGTAAAACATTCTGCAGAATAAATATAGCATTCTAGCTTGCACTATTGCAGCTAATCTATTGGCAATAAAATGCCTCCATAGCTTTCCATCTCCTTTAATAATAGAGACACAAGATTGGATCTCCTGGTTTCATTTTCTGGCATACATTATATTTATCTACATAATTACATGGATTTCGATGAAAGGCTGCTGCCATACTGTTTTCGTTTTTTTGCAGAGCAACCTGTCAAATCACACAAAAGACCGTAATCAAATAGAAGGCCTTCAAAAATAACAAAAAAGTAATAATGAATGCTATAATACTCTTGAATAAATATGGTAAGTTATTTTTAGGTGACCTCTTAAATTACAAGCATAGACCTCAGTCAAACAGTGAATGCCAATGGCAAAAGCTGGTAGTATGCTTTTGAACCAGGCACCACAGAGGGATGTAATTCAACCTGAGTCAAACGAACCTCTGTGCAGCAAACACTGGAACTTGTTAGCCCCAGCACTCAACATCAACATCACTGGATATACATTTTTGGTGACACCAAATGCATCCTGGAACTGCCAGACAACACATGCATGCAAACATTCTTATGTGTTCTTTTCTATGGGAAAAATATCTGTTTACTTTAACCTTGAGGGTGTCTCTGAATTAGCAGGTTTACAGGGATAGTTTGCCATGAAGTGAGGTGAGAATAAATAAAGCTAGTCATACCATTAACTTCTCACGTAGCATGTAACCAATGTAACTGAAGAGGTGACTTCACTCCCAATATTATTGTTAATTACTTGGAACTTTTAACTACACTGCCCATACCATTCACAGGCTGATAACAAAGTCAACAACTTACTGACCTGTGCATAGATGAAAACCAGTCAGGCATCTTTCAGGCAGGTTAGAAAATGGTTAGGCTTTGATTGGGTCCTGTCCCAAGAGATATGTATAGACCCCCATTATAAACCAGTCCTTGACCTGGGGGCCAAATAATTGGATACACTTGATTTGACGCAGCACATGGGTGGTGAGAAGTTTGGATATTTTAATAAGGGAGAACACAGCAGCAACCCTCTCTCTGCAGCAGGGGGACAGGTAATCAATGTAGGGGTAAAGGTAGACAGGCGCTGGTGCTTCAGAAGCCAGAATGGCCCTGTTGTGTTCTCACACCCTGTAGTTATGCTCCTACCTGACTTCACCCACAGCCCTCTGTGGTTTCTATGAAGCTATATTGTTGCATTTCCAAATTTAAAAAAAGAGAGCATGAGGGATGTCTTCTGGCACTGAAAAAAAGTTCTGTAACATTTCAGTATTTTATCACTGAGTTGTGAAAAGCATTTAGTCTAATAATGAGACAGGAAACATGGAAAGATGTCTACTATCTGACTTTAGCTTCACAGCTCTGCTTTGTAGCATTAGATATACAAGACTGATTTTCTTTGATGAATTATACATGTCCTTGGGTGATCAGAAACAAAATCTACTATTATTTATTCATAGTGTTAGTACTGTAAACAGGCAGCGGCAAAGTCACAAATGTAGATATATATTATATATATATATATATATATGGAACAGGAAGGGTCTTGTCAAACTAGACACTGGCACTTCTCATACTTTTAATTAAATGTGGCCTAGCCCTTTATGTTGTTCTATATCATGGTTTTTTATTTATTATAGCAATCATTATCAGTTCTGACAAAGCATTTTTGGGGGGAGCAATGGTAGGTTGTGCAGTTAATTGTAATACAAAGTAACATAGTAAGTTAGGTTGAAAAAAGACACACGCCCATCAAGTTCAACCGTTTTACTTTTATTAACCTGCCTAACTGCCAGTTGATCCAGATAATATAAATAATAAATGTATGTAATATAAACATAATTAACACATGGCCCTAGCGCACCTAGAACACCTGGGATCAAATCCATTTTCTAACTAGTCCTCATTCATAGGGTCCCTGTTTTATATTTTTCAATGGCTGGGGGACAGAATTTATAATTTAATTTCCTTGTCATTGTCTAGGCTTATATCTATGGTAAAAGCCAAGGAAGTATGTATAATTTGCTGTACCCAAAATAACAGTCTCTAATATTAACTTCTAAATTACCTTTTATTATGGATAAACACTGCCTTAGGACTCCTAATGTAGCATAGTTACACCCTTTTGGACTTTCCTGGAAAGGCAAAATAATTAATTTCCTATGATACGTGGGTTGACCCTAGAACTTGTGGGTCAGTGGGTTCGGGTTGAAATGTGGGCTACAATTGCAAATGCAGGTCAGACTGGGGAAATACACTCCTGCTACTCTACTGCTACTCTACTGCTTCTGAAAATTCCCTGTATGGAACCAGGGACATGTGCAGATGTAGTGTACGGAGTGGTTAAGGTTTCATGGGTAATGGTCAGGTGCAGGACAGGTTTTTCCAGACCTGCACATTACTAATTCCCTACACACAGGCCCAGAAATCTAGTATATCTTAAATGAGCTGTATACCACCCTTTTTCAACATATATTCACTGACAGGGTTTGTGCCTAACTTACTTTTCATCTATTATTATAATAAAATATGTATACATATTTGTTGAACACTAAACTGTTAAACTTTAAAGTAAAGACACATTCTAGTCCAGTGATCCCCAACCAGTATCTCTTGAGCAACATGTTGCTCTCCAACCCCTTGGATGTTGCTCCCAGTGGCCTCAAAGCAGGTGATTATTTTTGAATTCCAGGCTTGGAGACAAGTTTTGGTTGTATAAGAAACAGATGTACTGCCAAACAGAGCCTCAATATAGGTTGACAATCCACATAGGGGCTACCAAATGACCCATTACAGCACTTATTTGGCACCCTAAGAACATTTTTCATGCATGTGTTGCTCCCCAACTCCTTTTACTTCTGAATGTTGCTCACAGGTTCAAAAGGTTGGGGATCCCTGTTCTAGTCCCTGACATTTTTGAGCACAGTGTACACACTTCAGTAGTCCATTGTTATTAACAAACCCCTTCCTACCTCCAGCTGCAACTCGGAAAGATTATTCAGCTCGGGCGACAATTGGTACGATACGAATTGATGTTTGATTTTGTTGTAACGTTTTGCCACTTCGTTTTTTTTCAAGAAAAATGATTGATAAATGAGTTCAAATCATGGAAGGGAGTTTGGTTGGATTTGATCAACTCAAGTTTTAGTAAACGTGCCCCCAAGTGTCTTACATTGCAAAAGGCTCTTTTTGGCCCGTGCCACACAGGGCAGAAAACTGCAGCGGTCAATGTCCCTAATCATCTTACTGTTTGTAATGTTTAATGAACTGACAAATGGACCTTCATGCAAAAATGCTCACTTTCAGTTGGGATGTGAGATATTTTATTTAGTAATTTCAAATTACCAGCCACAAAGTTCTGGATGTTCAATTGTGATGGTAAATAAATTAGAAAACTAGCATAAAATAAAAGGTGGAATATCCCTTGATCTACCTGCAATCATTTCTGACTACTTCACTTGAGGGAAGTGAGTTTCTGTTTCTTTGCATTATATGTTCAAAGAGGCAGTTCTGCTATGATTTATGTCTGAAATTCTAGCTTTTGCTATACCAGAATTTTCAGACCACAAGCTCCTATATGAAACCCATTGTTTATATCATTGCATAATTTGGCCATTTAATTTGCCCTTGTGTTATTTATTTGTTACCATCATTTTGCTTCATACACTGAAGTAATTAAAAGTCTCATGCTTATACTGGGTCCCATTCTAAAATGAAATTGTGCCTTAAAAGAAGGCAATGATTAAAATAAGAAAGTTTGGCAAGACAAAGAAAACATGCCCATTTCAGCATTAAAATATACAGTTTATGCTTTTTAAGTAACAGAAAACACTAATTAAAATACCATTAATTTAATTAGTTTAATATTTCTTTCAAATAGGGAAATTGGGGGGGGGATAACAGTGTCTCCACAATTGTATCCAGTCAATGGGCAATGATGTAATTTATTTAGTTATACCATGTGACATTTAACTCTTTACTCCTTATAGATCATGATCTGACAACAACAATGGAATTTACATTTCTAGGTTATTCTTTAATCTGTTCTGTGCATTTACTGTAACATATAGTTTATCAAGATCAAATGAACCCCACAGGAAAAAGGTTAAACAATGATGGCACATGTATAGTCAGATGTGTTACTATCTAGCTAAGGTTGCTTATATGTTTACACATTTATACAAAAAAGTCCTGCCAGTGGTCAGACCCTCTTTTTTTAACTACATATGGACAGCAAGATGTAATGAGCAAGCATAATAAGTGGGCACCCTTTGACAATTAGAATGCCACCAAACATGTTAATAATTTATAATATCTTCCACAACATTGCATAATTACATGTGTAACACGAGTATGCAGTTTGCTGCAAGTGTTACCTACAATAACAAATGCAGCAAGAAAATCACCAATTCCATATTATTAAACTTTTTTTGATATTGGTCCAATATGGATTCAACACTCGTGTCTATTTTAATGCTCCAGTCATCCTCTCTGGTTAATATAACACGGGGAGTCATTACCTGCCCCTCCTAACCTTTCACTGAACTGGATTGTGCTCTCAAATTATGGGTTATTATCCAACAAATTTCCTGGATGAAGATGTGAAATTCTATCTTATTCATCAAGATACAATAGCTTTCTAGCTCATAGGATATCTTTCCTCCCCATGCCCTTGGCACTGTTCTGCAAGAATGACGGTGAATAGCACTATTGGACACACTTCCACATCAGAAACAGAACATATATCTTTAAATGGGTGAAGCTACCATAATTTAACACTGTGCCAGTAGCACCTGCATAATACTGCAGAGCCCCCTGTTCTGTTCTCATAGAAGAGAACAGATTCAAAGTAAAAAGAAAAATAAATTGTACCTTCACAAACCACCTCCACCTTCTTGGTCTCTTTAATCTTGAATTTTCAGGCTAGGAACAAAGTCTGCACCACTAATCTTGTTAATATATCCCTGGACACGAGGTTTTCTGTGCACAACAGATGCAGACACAGCATACAACCTTCATGGTAACAGAATATACTTGTGGCCAATGAAATATTCATTCCCTTTATTCATCAAGCTTTAGTAGTATATCATACTCTTTCCCAAAACAATAAAGTCTAACAAAGCAGCTGGCCAAGGCTTTAGATGTTTTAAAAACCAGCAAAGTTTAAAAGAAGAGTATTTATTAGGGATGCACCGAATCCACTATTTTGGATTCGGTCGAACCCCCGAATCCATCGCAAAAGATTTGGCCGAATACAGAACTGAATCCGAATCCTAATTTGCATACGCATATGCAAATTAGGGGTAGGAAGGGGAAAACATTTTTTACTTCCTTGTTGTGTGACAAAAAGTCATGCAATTTCCCACCCCGTCCCTAATTTGCATATGCAGATTAGGATTCGGATTCGGTTCGGCCGGGAAGAAGGATTCGGCCGAATCCGAATCCTGCCTGAATCCCGAACCGAAGCCTGGATTCAGTGCATCCCTAGTATTTATGTTCTGCAGTACTGCACAATATAGGGGTGTATACAACAAGTGTACAAATAACATACAAATACTAACTGATACAGAAGGCAGAGGGCTCTTAAGGAGGCATACATACAATATTTGCATAACTGCCACAGGAATACCTTTTAACATCCTGTATTTTTAAGTTTTTGTGTGGAAACAATGACTATTAATTGGTTAAGATGGTGCAAATACCTTATAACTTTAAAAGGTTTGCCCAGTGACCCACTTAACCAAAATATGTCAGATACTAAGAACACATCAATCCACAAATATCTTTCCACTACAATTCCATTCAAGATTTTTCAAACCGTAGGATTCCAGATATCAAGATAAATATAAATATTCAGCATAACAACGTTACAGATAAAGTCTCAATAAAGTTTTCTGGTTCATGTTGAATTTACAAGTTTAAATATTGATTTTAATGAAATGTACCTTTTTTCATTAAAATGCCTTAGTTTGAATCATGAGCAGGGTAAGAGGGACTGGGCAGGTGATCATTGTTGCTAATAGCAACCACTCCTAATGGTTTATATTCTCTGCTACAAGGAAACAACATCCCCCACAATGCATTGTGCCCTGCTAAGCTTTTATAATTTAAGCTCTCGCGTACGATAGAAAATCTGCTCCATTTTGACTCCCTGCAGTCTGATCTTTCAAGTGTCAAGGAGAGTAGAACACATATCATGGAAAAACTGCAATTATATTTAACCCTCGCCTCCCCACACACAGGCTAACCCTATTCCCACACAAACAGCTCACACTGCTCAAAAGGGGTTAGTGGATGGAGGGTCCTATGTGAATAAATAGGCCTATCAGTATATTTGCACAAGAGCTGTGTGTGGAGAATGGCTCTGGAAAGTGGTTTTTACAAAGTTAGGTCAATGATGTGGCACCCCATGTGGAAAAACAATTATGAATGAGGGTTTGCTCAATGGATTGAGGACCCCCATGAGGAGAAAAAGAATCTGCTGGCAGGTTTGCAAAAATTTTCATAGAGGGTCCCTTATAGAGAAACAATATGAATTGGGCTTTTCACTGTCTGTGGAGAATAACTCCAGAAGAGGGTTTGCACAAATATTTGTCAGGGAATAGATAGCCACATGCTTAAAGGACCAATAACATCAAAAATGTTTTTTTAAAAAATTCGTTAGTATACATAGAAAACTAAAGCACCATGACAAATTAAACTTTAAAATTGCAAAGCCTTTATTAAGAAATAACTTATCGAAACTCCGCTTCTGCGCTTCTTCAG
This sequence comes from Xenopus laevis, assembly GCF_017654675.1. Classification (NCBI taxonomy): domain Eukaryota; kingdom Metazoa; phylum Chordata; class Amphibia; order Anura; family Pipidae; genus Xenopus; species Xenopus laevis. The sequence continues at coordinate 75,440,257 of NC_054387.1, read as the reverse complement.
AAAAGGCGACATGGCGACGATCCATTGTGTGGCTCTAAATTTCTCCTCATCACTTTCTGAAGAGGCGCGCAAGCGGAGTTTCGGGAAGTTATTTCTTAATAAAGACTTTGCAATTTTAAACTTTAATTTGCCTTGGTGTTTTTTTTTTCGATGTATACTAATGAGTTTTTTTTATGTTACTGGTCCTTTAATGCTGCCAGGATGTACATTTCTCCTTCTGGCTCCTCCTTTTCCTTGTGCTGCTGAACAGAGACACACTAATCAGGTGAGAGGAGGGGCACAGACCCAGGGGATCAGTTAAGTGATTATAATTACTGGGCGGTGCCTAACCTTTGGCAACCCCCATTTATATTTCCTTAAAGGGGTTGTTCACCTTTAAGTTAACTTTTAGTATGATGTAGAGAACAATAATCTAAGACAATTTGCAATTAGTTTTAATTTTTTTATTATTTGTAGTTTTTGAGATATGTCTTTTTTATTCAGCAGCTTCAGGTTGCACTTTCAGAAATCTGGTTGCTAGGGTCCAAGTTACACTAGCAACCATGCACTGATTTGAATAAGAGACTGGAAAATGGATAGGAGAGGGCCTGAATAAAAAGATGAGTAATAAAAAGTAGCAATAACAATACATTTGTAGCTTTATGGGGGTTTTGACGGGGTCCATGATCCCGATTTGATAGCTAGAAAGAGTCAGCGGAAGAAGGAAAATAATTCAAAAACCATAAATAAAAAATAAAAAAAATGAATGTCAATTGAAAAGTTGCTTAGAAATGGACATTCTATAGCATACTAAAAGTTAACCGAAAGGTGAACCACCCCTTTAAATAAACCATAATATAAAGTGCACAACCTTTTCTGTCACTAGAACCATCATTCTGTACATAGAGCTATTTTTACAGGCAATTAGCCACGGAAGAAGAAGACAATCACTTTGTGGAGCATGTTTAGACGTACCCCAGGACGGTGCAGTTTTCAGCTAGCAGAAGCACCTGCCCGGGGTAACAGGTAAATGAATCACTGGGGGATGCCTAGCATTTGGCACCATCTAGTGATTTATACTTTCCTTCTCCTTTCATGTTAATAGAAGCTCGACAATGGGATGGTTTTTGGAAGGTTTAAAGCCTTTTCAATGTGGAGGTTTGCATTTTTGCCAAAATATTATTATACTATATCAGTAATCAGTTAACCTGCCTGTATGTGTAATGAAAACAAAGTACCGGGAGGAAATCTACATGGGCAGAACATACCAATTCAATGCAGTGGCCTGACAGCAATGCTACCCATTGAGCTGAATGAATGAATGATGAAAGGAGGTGGAACTACATGTATGAAGTGCATTGCCAGATTTTTACTTTGGGGACTGGTTTTATATAACTGGCTACCATCACACATCTTACCGTATATACTCGAGTATAAGCCGAGTTTTTCAGCACCAAAAATGTGCTGAAAAACTGTACCTCGGCTTATACTCGAGTCAGTACGCAAAACCGAAAGGCTGCGCTTCAGGAGAACAAATGGTGTGTGAATGGAGCTGTGACGTGACATACAGGGGCAGCAGTAATTACCGTAGGCATGGTACACAGCTCCTAACACAATATGGAGGCTTTAAATGAGACGGAAAGGCTGGAGACACTTGGGGGTGCCAAACGTTAGGCACCCCTAAGTGATTGTAGCGATTTACTATAGGAGTGAGCAGCACGGAGAAAGTTACCGGTACTTCCGTCTTCACGCAGCTGCGCATGCGCATTAGAACGAAAAGCCGAACTTTAACTGTAAAGTCGGCTTTTTTGTTCAAATGCGCATGCGCCAGTACAGGGAAATGCGCAGCTGCGCGAAGACAGAAGTACCGTAGCTTTCTCCGTGGTGCTCACTCCTATAGGTCCTGGGGTTTTGGTAAGTCGCTACAATCACTTGGGGGTGCCTAACGTTTGGCACCCCCAAGTGTCTCCAGCCATTCCTTCTCATTTAAAGCCTCCATTTTGTGTTAGGAGCTGTGTACCATGCCTACGGTAATGACTGCTGCCCCTGTATGTCGCTACAATCACTTGGGGATGCCTAACGTTTGGCACCCCCAAGTGTTTCCAGCCTTTCTTTCTTGAAAGCCTCCATTGTTAGGAGCCATGTACCATGCCTAATTACTGCTGCTCCTGTATGGCACACACTATCTCTTCACTGATGGATATACATAGCTAGACTGAGGCACCATAAATATGTGTTATGTGTGTGTACAAGAGACTTCAACCCATTCTCCATTGCTGACAAACTGCCTTGGCTTAGACTTGTGAAATGTACCAGTTTTCTTTAACCCACTCACCCTCGGCTTATACTCGAGTCAATACATTTTCCCAGTTTTCGTAGGTAAAATTAGGTACCTCAGCTTATACTCGGGTCGGCTTATACTCGAGTATATACGGTAGTATTCCACGTGACAGAACACACAATGGCCTATGCACTCACTCATTTTCTGTTGCATTTCTGTGTATTTTACACTTCTCTCTCAACCAATGAGTGGAAAATTACACATGTAAGTGCCAATTCATCCATTTTTGATGTGGGGCCGGTGAATGACTGGGTGCCTGAGTGCTCGTTTTGCCACCTTTGCATTCATTACATAGGGATAAGCAGTGCAACCCTGCAGTTTGATCAGACTGGCTCGATACAGAACCATTCTCTTGCAAAGCAGAGTTTCACTGTTCATTATGCTGGAAAGGCCAAGTTAAGAAGCCACATTAAACAGCAGGCTGGAAGAACAGCTGTCACTTTGAGTTGGTGCTGCTAGGCTGCATGTTGCTTTCCAGAATAGGGGAAACACATGTTGCTGGAGTTGTGCCCGTTTGTGATTCTCTGTATGGGAGCCTCATTACCAGCTGTGCATCGGAATGATACTGAATGTCATTAGAGGGAGGGCACACTGCTCTCACATCACAGGAAGCAGCTGGGAAAGGCAATACCAAGGTGACAAAAAGCCTCTATGACATCAATAATGGGAAACCAGAGGCACAGATTATTCAAGGGCTGTCAGAAAAAATCTATTCCCAGATTATTGCATGGCACTAGGCTGGGGGGAGTGCTGTGTCTCATTGAATGATGAGTGAGTTTATTCTTCATGCATTTCTACAATCTCTACAATCTCTTGCACAGGAGGGCATGAAGCAGTGTTTTGGCACCCTGTCGCTGTATTGCCAGTGAGGAATATTCCCAAAGAAACATTTATAACTGTCTTTATAAGTTTACAAATAGGGATGGCTACCTGGGGCCCTGATATAGTCGTTGCCTGTAATGGTGTATAATAACTTATGACCCTTTATTTGTTAATGACGTACAACTTCCAGCATTTTAAAAGCTGCTTGTGTGCTATAAGTTGAGGATCAACATCAGTTGTAGGGCCACAGGCTGGAATCTGGTTTGCCTAAGATCCGATCACCACTTAAAGGAAAACTATACCCCCAAAATGAATACTTAAGCAACAGATAGTTTATATCAAATTGAATGACATATTAAAGAACCTTACCAAACTGGAATATATATTTACATAAATATTGCCCTTTTACATCTCTTGCCTTGAACCACCATTTTGTGACTCTATCTGTGCTGCCTCAGAGATCACCTGACCAGAAATACTACAACACTAACTGTAACAGGGAGAAGTGAGGAAGCAAAAGGCAGAACTCTGTCTGTTAATTGGCTCATGTGACCTTACATGTGGTTTGTATGTGTGCACAGTGAATCGTACGATCTCAGGGGGCGGCCCTTATTTTATAAAATGGCAATTTTCTATTTATGATTACCCAATGGCACATACTACTAGAAAAGTATATTATTATAATAATGGTTCATTTACATGAAGCAGGGTTTTACACATGAGCTGTTTTACTCAGTATCTTTTAATAGAGACCTACATTGTTTGGGGGGTATAGTTTTCCTTTAAGACAGCTCTGTTGTTATGCTGCTAAATCTTCTAGTCGCAGTGGGATCCAATAAAACTGATGAGCAGGTGCCTAGGGAGCCTTATGCATTTTCTGTTAAAATGGCATAGTACAGGTATGGGACCTATTATCCAGAATGCTAGGGAACTTGGGTTTTACTGGTAAAGTCAATAGAATACCTTGGGAAGGAACAAGGTACAGTAGAGTACACTGCCCAGAAACGTGTCCCTGCAGTGCCTGTCATACTCTTTGGTGGGAGCTTTTACCCTTGTGACCAGCACCTCCCCTATCCTCAGTATATTTAAGTTAATTAACACCTCATAGTTGCTATTTATTATTGTAGATTAAAGGCAGGTTCTCAGTTCCCATTATCGTAATGGAGCAATAATATTATAACTTTGGAGCACATGAAAGCTAGAGAGTGTCTGTTCCTGCAAAACTGGGAAAGGATCCTTTTAGGCTTCAATCATTTCTATCAATCCTGAAACCTGTCATGACCTGGGGTGGATGCGGTTGAACATTTCTAGATAGATAGTTTAAACACTATTCATGGGCTCTTGATAAGTTGCAATATTGCCATTTGTAGCCTCACTGTCATGCAGAACAATATCCTGGAATGAAGGCAGCTTGAACTAGTCACACTATTTCAAGTTTATGTTATGTAATTGCCTCCTGTTTTGTCATGGGAAGCCACTGCAAATTAGTTTACCAAAATGACTTACAAACACTTTGGCTCCAGGATGAAACACCATTAAAAAGTCCATTAAATGGTATCTGTCCATTGATCCTCCTGTAGATTGGTCAGAGTACCTTATGGGTCAGCTTGTTTATCTTAAATCTCACATTTCTCATGGTAAAGCCTCTATTCTCCCTAGATCTTGTAAGAAGAACAAACCTGTCTTTCACATAGGCTGCCATTCATGCCAAGGTGGCAACCCAGTTCAAAGGTCCTTTATCCCAAAATCATGAACTGTTTGTGACCTACAGTTACCTGCAAGTTTCACATGTCATTTCTACACAATTATGTAAAGCAGCCACTACTTCAATGTCAATGAGATTGTACTGTGGCTTACTAGCTGATACAGTAATGTTTTCATACCATATATCTAACCATATTTTTGGACATCAAAGCAGTGATTGCACTGAAAAGTTCCAACAATGGAATGGATACTGAAGAACACTTCAATATTTCTTGTATCTGCTGGATGTCCGCTGACAAACCAAAGGGGGCATTCATGAACAGTCAGTAAGGTATCATCAATGCAGAATTATTTTGCTTTAAGTCTGTATTTTGTGACTATTGACTCAACCTTCAGCATGGGAACCCTAGAATTATCACCTCAACCAGAGTGGCAGTATTTTATTGTTTCTAGTGTTATAAGGCACACTTGCATACTACTCTTCAGAGCAGGCTGGATGGGCCCAAAGGCACTTGGAGCAACTATAAAGTGCAAGGAGTGTGCTTGAGTGCCTTGAATAAATGTCATGAATTTGCACATTTGTTTCTATTTCAGAATGACAAAACTTGCTTTTGTTAATGAGGCTTTAAGTGTGCGCAACCAGACAGCATTTTAGATTTTAGGTTAAACAGAGGCAGATTGGGAAGGCGAATAATTCAAACCCCACACAGGACAGAAAAAGAAAACCGAGTGCAAGTTTTTTCTGCATATCCACGTCTACTTACAGTTAAATCAAAGAGGATATGAGATTAAAAGTTCTCCAATGAATGAAAATGAATGATTAGTAGTCTGGCCAATCAAGTTCATGTTTGATTGAATACATAAAGCATCAGCACATACATCTAAAAAGCATTTGTACAGAAGAGGTGTAAGATGTGAAACTTTGATCCTTACCCATTTCTCGGATGCAGAGAATTCCCTGGAGTTTCAGTCTCTGAAAAGAGGAAGGAGTACGATTTGGTCTGCAACACACTGAAATATCTTTACACCGAGTGCACGACTGATATAAATGACTCTACGGTATAAGGGATCTTAAACCAAGTGGCATGACTTGTAGATTAGAGATAATAAAGGCAGGGGACTCACTTACCTGACATAACTGCTCTGCTTTGCCAGCAACTGCTTCGTGACAGAGGAAAAGCATTTTACTGGCAGCAGATAAAGATTGAATTATTCAGCAGAATTTGAGGAGGCCCGAGAGTTGTGATGAAGGAAATGGAGAAACGGTAAGTTAAATGGTGTTTGTGTTCATGAGAGTCCCTTGGTAACCCTGTTCTGGGGACTTTCCACAGCCCCTATATGGGCTGCATTTAGCACATATGTTAATAGATGAGCCCATATGTCTTTGTTCAGAAGGCACCTCCAATCCATAGCCAGCGGAGGTCACCCTTTTTACAACTTTATAGGCTGGGAGGAAGCTGGTGTCTAGTGTGGATGCAGATGAGTTGTTAGGTGGTGTCCAGGCCCGGATTTGTGGAAAGGCCACCTAGGCCCGGGCCTAGGGCGGCAGGATTTTAGGGGGGTGGCATGCTGCTCAACCACACCCACATTGGTTCAAAAACACTGGTGATGCACAGGAGATACAATCTCCATGAAGATTTGCACGAATAAAGGGAATGGGACAGGGGCGACGAACGCCAGGGGGCCTAGGGGCGCCCGCTTTGTAAATCCGGCCCTGGTGGTGTCTCTGCTTGAGTCTCTGCATCCACCACAATCCTTTACCGGGTCAGCAGAGGCAGCACTGAGATTGTCTGTTTGATGATTGGTGGGCAAGGAATGCCATGTGTCCTCTGGAAGGATCTACTGGATCAGCCTGAGAAATTGCTTTGAGCAATTGACTTTTTTGGCTTAAATTCCTTTGAGTGAAAAACATTCTTGTAATTACACCTGAAGAAGCAAACGCTATCAGGGATATATATATAGAAAAATGTTCTGTGCCAACGCATTAGGCAGTAATTTTGGGGTTTACTTACCCAAACAAATGGTGGATCCAGGTGCACAAACCCTAAACCTTCAGCACAGGAAGGCAATATAGCAAATAATGATGGGCTGGCACAAACCGGATCACACTCCAAAAATAGATGTAGTAATAGTCAAAGGCTCTGACTAAGCCTATGACTAAGTGCCCCTATGGCACAAAAAGCGTAAGGCCTTTGCTGTGATATTTTTGTTCTAACAAACAAACTTTTTTACTACATCTATTTTTGGAGTGTGATCCGGTTTGTGCCAGCCAATCATTATTCCTACCTGAAGAAGCAGCCCAATCTGTCTGGAAAATATTTTGGAGTGGGGGGGGGGCATTTGTGTGCACTGCCAAAAGCAGACACTACTTCCTGAACCCTTTTTGGAAATTCTGTATTTTGGAAGGGTAAACTGGTCACACAGATACCCAGTAATGGAAGGTAAGGTATATACCATTGAGTGACACATTGGAAATATTCTTCTTTCCTTTTCAGTCTGGCACAATAAGAGGCATGGCCTTTGCTGATAGGTGTCTTTGCAGATGAATGCGCCCAGAGAACACAGCCCTCCATTAATTTCAGTGGTGAACATAGCACATTCTAAAGGCTTCTGTAACTGTTTCTCCATCAGTAAGTTTAGGCTTTTCATTTTATTTTATGCAAGTGTGCCAGTGAATGCTACATAGAGTTTATATTAGAATCATTTAGGCTCATTCCCATTTATGTGCGTGACTTATCAGGTATATTTGCACTTCTTGTTAAATATATGCTCTCTGCATTATCTATAATTGGATGAATGATCTTGACTCAGACTTTCAATAGGCAGATTGTAAGCTCTACCAGACAATATCCTTCTTCCTACTGTGTCTATGATCATTTCGTATTTAATATCTGTATATTTATAAATTATGCATTACATTCAGTGATCCCCAACCAGTAGCTCATGAGCAACATGCTCTCTAACCCCTTGGATGTTGCTCCCAGTGGCCTCAATGCAGGTGCTTATATTTGAATTCCAGGCTTGGAGGCAAGATTTGGTTGTATTAAAAACCAGGTGCACTGCCAAACAGAGCCTCATGTAGGTTGACAATCCACATAGGCAGGGTCGGACTGGCCTGGCGGGAGACCGGAAAAAAACCCGGTGGGCCCCCGCCGGGCCAGACCACTCTGCCAATCTGTCGCGCTGTGCGGCTCCGGCTGTGCATGCGCGCTGGCACCGCATGAGAGCCGCTGTGTTGGAACATCGGCACAGCTATTATAGTGGGGCCAGGGGGTCCGGAGGGGGGCCCTGGACAGCAGTCCCGGTGGGCCCAGGGCCCTCCAGTCCGACCCTGCACATAGGGGATACCAAATGGCTAATCACAGTCCTTATTTGGCACCCCAAGAACATTTTTCATGCTAGTGTTGCTCCCCAATTCCTTTTACTTCTGAATGTTGCTCACAGGTTCAAAAGGTTGGGGAACCCTGCATTACAATGTATGTTTGTACTTTTCTATACTGTAAAATGTTTTACAAGGCAAAGCTCGCCACCCAGGGCTGGCAGTAGGTTAATAGCCATGTGACCCTGTTAACTAAGTAGAATGGGGTTCCAATACAAGGAAATATGAATATACATTTACATGGACCCACAGGGTATATTCCCCCTTTAGGGCAGATGGAAAGAAGAGACAAAGAGAAAGTGATGATAGTGGATTTTTATTAACATATCTTACACTGTTCATGTAATAGAAAGATCGAGCTAGCTGCTACAGTAATGTACTGTACTTAATGACCATTCAAACATTAGAGCACACGGATACATTTGGAGAAATACACACACACACACCCTAATTAGTAATTCTTTTTTTTTTTTACATTAAGTATTCAATCTGCAAAGCAGGGCTTACAAAACTTATTTTAACCACTTGAGCACCACAGGAAAGAAGCTCCTTTAAACCCAAGTGGTTAGTAGAAAGGCTGGAGTCTACAGCATGCAGCTAACTGGGATGCGACCCCCCAGTTTCAGCAGCATGCACATACACGTGTGTTCAGTTACAGCTTGCAACCCCATTATATATATATCTTTCTTTCTTCAGTTATTAACCATGTAATAATTCAGCGGGACTCACAGGCGTTAGCAACCCTCCAGAATTCATTAGTTATGGCTAATGATCACACTTTGCATCCATGAGACATTTGCTTGACAATAATGAAATCCTGTATTCTTTATTGGAAAACAGAGTTAATAAACGTATTGTTTTTACTGCCAGCCATGTAGTTCTGTTAGGGGCTACTGTAAGTTACCTATAGACTGACGCAAGGACTGAAGATCAACAACGACCAATCAGTTGCTGCCAATGCCCAAAGGTCACTAAATGAAAGTGCTGTTTGATGTACTGTAATTATAAATAATAATAAAATATTAGTGGTTTAAAACAGAAATAATGCAAATCCCCTTACCCCCCCCCAAAATCTACATAACAGAGATGAACGTTTAAAGAAAATCTAAAATCCTGCTTGTCATTGTACGTGCATATTTTCCCTTATTTCACCATTCTCAGCATATAAATTGCTCAGAGCCAGAGGGTTAAATTAAAGTCCAGTGGGATCATTTTATAGTCACACAAGTCAATATTAAGTTGGGAAATCTGAAGTCATGTGGCTTTAAAGCTCTGGACAACTGAATGCAACACATTTTTTTCTGTTCATGCAATCTTTAAAAACTTTCTCAAATCTGAATATGCAAACATGGCATTTCTCCAGTGGAAAAATGCCTGAGCCTGACCGAGCTGCCTAATAATAGAAATCCTCCTGATCATAATGGGAAGATTTTGGCTGCTTAAATCCGCATTCTTGGGCTGATATAGTCAATGGCAGGTAGCACAGCCGAGTTCAGGCATTTTTAAGAGGGTGGGTAAACTCACCATGTGCACCATGAGCCTTAACCCTATGTAATCTATTCGTAATTCATCAAATAAGCCGTTATCTATGTATAGACTGCCAGTTATATACAATGGGGGGTATATAAGGCAGACAATGAAATGCAGAAAGTAGTATTTGTGTTCTGCTACGTAAATCTTATACATCCATTGTGCAGCGATGCAACCATTCCTTGAAACTGTCCATCCAACGTGTCCATGTAACATGTTCAATGCTGAGCACATGTACCAAGAGATAAAAGCATTTCACCAGACCAAGGAGCAGGAGAGAGTGAACTCAATAACATAGGAGCCAATGTTCACCCTCTGTCGCTATTTCGCTGGAGAATCTTATATTCCTGAGAACAACGAAAGCTTTAAAAAGATCCTCCCAATAAATAACTCACTTATTTCCATGTTCCTGAATGCATGTATAATGCTATACACACAGACAGATATATAAATCTCTCTATATATTTGCCATTTTAAAACACCTGTATACCATCAGCAATAACTATACAATATATTTCACACAAAAAAACGTGCTTTACAATGAGTCTCTAATTACATTCAGGGGGGAAAAACCCAACACACATTTCAGAAAAAAAAGAAGAGACAGAATTAGGTTAATTAATAAACAAAGAGCTTATCCAGAACGTTACTTCCAGGGTGGGTGAGAAGATTCTGCAAACTATTCATCTCAGGCACCAAAGGGGTTAAAAGTACAGTCCCACGTGATAGGATATGTGATATTTCAATAAACAAAATAAAGTAACATTAAATAACCTAAATGGGCAGTTCACCTTTAGGATAACTTTCAGTATGTTATCGAATGTTCTATTCTTAGCAATGTGTCCATTGGTCTTCATTTGCCTTCATCTTCTGCCTCTTTCCAGCCTCCAAATGGGAGTCCTTGACCCTGGCAGTCAAAAACTATTGCTCTGTGAGGCTACAATTTTATTGATATTGTTACTTTGTAGTACTTATTCAGGCTCTCTCCTATTCCTATCTTTTTTCAAACCACAACCTGGTTGCTAGGATAAACTGGACCAGAGTTGTAGAAATTTCAAGATACTGAACAAAAAAGCTCAATGGTCAAAACAACAAAAATATATCAATTGCAAGTTGTCTAACTCATATTAAAAAGTAATCTAAAGGTGAACTACCCCTTTAACTGTATGTATTTCAATATTTCAATGGGTTTAATGTGTTATTTTTCAGAAAGGCAACACTGGTTTGCAATGTAGTCTAGCATGTATAATTTCTATGGTAAGTACCGGTGACTACTGAGGCCTTTAACTAAAATTTCAGAATGGACAATTAATGGTCTGTTGCCTTTAAGGGGACCGTTTATCTTGGTGGGTAACTGACTTAAGCTGGCCATAGACGCATCTCCTTACCTGCCACTAACCATTCAGATCAAATAAAGTACAAAAGAACAGATCAGCCGATGTTCTGTCCCTGACAGCAATCGTACGATAGTTATAACCGACAAAAGCTAGTGACAGTCTCCCTCTGAAAATCATATGATCGGCAATACACGCAGAGATGTTATCGGCAGGCGACAGAAATCTTTTAACCTGTCCGATCGACCAAACGACTGATCTCCGCCGGACGATAAATGTCGGGACTCTACACACACGGTCCGAAAATCGTACGAATTGAGATGTTTGCGTCTATGGCCAGATTTATTATGTAGAAGGGCTTGTGGGCAAATCTCTACCTGGCCAGGAGGAGTAAATCTTATCATTTGTTCAGAAGTTGTGAATCTATAAAATAACACAGTGAATACGTGGGACTGGACTTTTAATGCTAATATTGAAAATAAAACAAAAACTGCACAATCCTAGAAGCATTAGCACTGAACATTCATTGTTTTTTGTGCTTTTTATCACTTTTTTTCCCCCAGACATATTTTTTTAAATAAATTAGAATGTATTTTTCCTCATTTATACCTTACACTTTAAGTGACGGGGGGGGGGGGGGGGGGGCGGGGGTTGACTGTCATTAGTCCAATAGCACCTAATGGCACAGTGCCTGCTTGCCAGTCTATAAGAGCTGCTATTCCTCTTGGCATCTCCTCTCCTTTGAGTTGCAATGATGAAGAGAGACCCTTCAGACTTTCACAAGCCATTGTAATGCGGCCCCCATCTCTTGTTGATGTGATCAAATGTGTGTGAGACCCATTGCTGCTCCAGCATGCTGTACCGTTCCTTACAGATGTACAGAGGCTTCCCACGCCTGGTGAAACAAGGTTGTGAGTGTTACTTTCAGTCATTCATTATACAGAGAACATACAGAGTGTTGGATGCCATTGCTTTTAGTGTGTTATAAATAACTAAACAAGAGCTTACTGCTGGGGTATTTGGCTGACTAGTACAGTCAATGTGGTTGAGCACCTGAAATTACTGCTCACTCACTCTCTATTCCAAGGTATTCATATTCTCCATCATCTCTGCATCAATGAAGTGTGTCAGGTCTCTTGAAACATTTGTAGGATTGGCTATTCTGAAACAGCTGCAATAGGGGTAGAGCAGCCTTAATTTAAATTTGGGCACGTTTTTTGAGGCTGAAACACTTGTTTCCCTATATCTGTAACCTTGTTGTGGGCCCAACCAAAGGCTAGAAATTCAGTAGGGGGACCTAAACTGTAAAAATGACAAAATAATAGAAGAAAAGGATACAAGAAGGAAGGAAAACACGATAAAAGGTTTAATTCTGTAAATGTTAAAGGGAAGACATGGACTAGAAAGGAAGAGAGCGTTAACAAATTACAGAGTGGCGCTGTGTGCTTGTAGAAAGGCAGTAATACTAATGCACATTACCTAAGGTCTCGGTCTTCTTCCCCATGTGCATCGAGATATACAGAGCCCCAAAGGCAGAAGCGATGGCCTCGAATAATAATGATGACAGAAGCGTTGATCAAGAGGAAAATTCCAGTGCCAGCTCCACAGGTTTGGGAGTGCTGGAAAAAAGGCAAATAAAAGAATATAAATGGCTAAAGAACAGGCCACTGTACATTGTTGTAATGACAAACCTTAATTTTGTATTAAAAATTACAATTTTCAAGCTTTTCCATATCTAATGCTTAATAGCTGAACCATTCAGTGTCAAAGGTGAGGGAATTCAATTCATGTAGCGGAAAAACAACGACCCCTAAGCAATGTTCATCATTATGAAAAATGGCTCCTATGAGAATAAATACTAGGTCATCTGTGAACAGCATCCCAAGAGAGCAGTCCATATCTCGGGACTATGTCCGGGCATTGTAACTGCTACAGAAAAGAACTGACTAAACACTTCTGCACATGGGGATGCAAAATTAGATGCAATTGTTAAGAAAAAATACAAAGGAGAGTGCACTTAGTTTATGATACCTCTAAGCTGGGCACTGGTTTGCTTGCGCCCTAATAATTGTTTTTCCCCCCCACAACCTAAAGGAATTCATAAGAAAAGCCTGATGCCGATTTTAATGTCACATGACAAATGTTTTATCTTGCAGATGTTTACAAGGGAAGGGCATCACTCCAGATACGTTGGCAGAGTCATATAATCTGGCTCTTGGAGAATGCTAAACTGTCAGTCAGCTCTGTGCAACATCTGCCTTGCAGGTTATTAATATAAGTCTGGTGTTTACGGCAATACCATATCCTTTAGCATCCTACAGCACTTTGCAGCAGACTGAAAGGGGCTAGCTTGCAGATCAGCACTCCTGGTGCTCTATTAAAATGACTTCTTAATGGGCTGTATTTAACAATGCTGCCATGTATGCTGATGCTGGGCCAAAGATACTGACCGATGCCTATGTACTATGTCTAGCCGTTGGGCAGAGCTAAAAATCAACACATAAATGGTGTTTGCCACTCAAAAAGCAACTTAGGTCACCAAAAAAAAGAATTTTAAAAACAAGAAATCTTTATTAAAACAATATCTCTATTGCCTAGTACATATTAAATAGGAAATAGTAGTGATGTGTCATTTTTTTTTGGTTTTTAATTTTGGTTTTTAACATACTGTTTTTCTGTTGGTTTACATTTTTCCGCTCCCCTTGCTAAGGGACTGTGCATCTTCCAGACCAGTGCTGGTCAACTGGTGGACGATGTCCCACCCTTGTGTGGCCCCCACATGAAAGTCTGCCAGCTGTGACTGCTTACCTTGTGTAAGCTTTTAAAGATATCAGTACTGAGACTAATTGGTCCCTGCATTGTTTACACCTCAAATTCAGACTGTAAAATCGTGCATTACTCATACCTGTAATCCCCCCAGCATTGTTCCTCTATTGTTCACACCCCTAAAGTCCTGTACGGTTAACACCTGAGACCCATTCTGAAAGTGCCCACATAGTTCACCTGTTCACACCTCATACAAACTACCAAAGGGCACCAGCATTGTGTGAGTGTATATAGCACAGTATGAACTGTTCATAATAGAGTGGTCCTGATAGGTTTCCCAGTCTTCTGCTCTGTTCTGCCTGCCCTATGCTACCTGTGTGCCATACTCTGCCTGTCCTACGCTGCCTGTGTGTGCCATACTTGGTCTTCCCTATGTTCCCTGTGTGTGCCATACTCTGTCTGCTCTGTGCTCCCTGTGTGTGTAATACTCTGTCTGCCCTATGCTCCTTGTGTATGCCATACTCTGCCTTCCCTATGCTCCCTGTGTGTGCCATACACTGCCTGCTGTATTCTCCATGTGTGTGTGTCATACTTTGGTTGGGGTTTGTTAGAATTTGGAAATTGTCGTTTGGGGCCCCTAAGGTGTTTAATAATGTTCTGGGGGTGGGATGCTTTGTTACCCAAGGGAAGGAGGAGGCATATGGATTTAAGGGTATGTTTTAATATGACAAATTTTTCACATATGAGTGATGAGCAAAATCCCTGTAGTGAGCACCAACCATTTGGTTTTTTTAGCGTGCTACCACCATTAATGTGGCTATGGTCTTAAAAGTTCTTGTGTTAATATGTGGTTTAAAAACAGGTAGTGGTCACCATGTAGGTCAGAAAAATTCAGGCCCTCAGTACCACAGAAGTTGGACAGCACTGATCTACACCATATCTTACATTTGTTGAGTTACTGCTCATATATATATGTATATGTATATATGTATATATATATATATATATATATATATATATATATATATATATATATATATATATATATATATATATATATATATATATATATATATATATATATTTCAAAAAGACCAGCAACACCAGGATTTTTGTGTATCAAAACAGTGTATTCAATTATTGCATGAATAGCTATTCATGCAATAATTGAATACACTGTTTTGATACACAAAAATCCTGGTGTTGCTGGTCTTTTTGAAGTATTTGGATTTTTTACCGTGCACCCAGGGAACACGACGTCAGCTGCTAGGGTGCTGCCCTAGTGAAGATATATATATATATATATATATATATATATATATATATATATATATATATATATATATATATATATATATATATATAAATATATTTATATTTTTTTTTCTTCCCTATTTATATATTGAGGGTTACTTATTACTGTATTTTTCAGGTCTAAAAATTGAATCTGCCAATGCACCATAAGGGCCAGTGTATAGTATACTCGCAGTTGAAGAGGGGAAGAGGACCAGTTTTTGCTGTTTATTGCCACATCAATTGATGATTGATTATACTGAATCTATCAAATGGCACATCAGTTTCTTTGAGAAAATGCATCTTGGAGTATCCACAGATTATTGTTCTACAAGGAAAAGCCAATAAAGGACTCACCATTACACATTCACAGTAACTCTGTTGTTTGCAGCAAAGGCCCTTTAAGCAAACAAATGTGCCACAAACTAAGCAAAGTGCGGGATCCTTGGGAACCTTTGTACAGACACTGCAGCACTTTCTATGATAATATTGAAATATTGTATTGTAGTTTTCTGGCAACTGAAGGAGGCGTGGTAAGTCCCACTTGGTATCTTGAATGAGCAAAACCTAGAAGATTAAAGAATATATTTTATATACATGTATAATACAAAGTACAAGAACGGATGGCAACAGCTTAAAAAAAGCAGACTGTAAAAATAATCAGGTTCAAGTATGATAACTCCATGTACAAAGTCAGACTCATACAAAATGGGCTTGCTGATATAGGAGTGGAAGAACTTTACTGGTCTGCACAGAGGACTAAACTTATCCCTACTAAACTGGCATTCAAATTCATCCCACAGAAATAATCAATTGAAAAGCTATCCCAAAAGAGCAGAGACTATTATAGCAGTGAGAGAATAAACTTTATTAATAAGGGTATGATAATTGTACCCTTAGTTTTGGAATGAGATGTTGGGCTTGACTATATAGTGTATCCCTGCTTCAGTAATCTTAAGAATGGCAGTGCATATCTGATATTGCTATACAATTCAAACAGGCAAATGAGTAATGTTCTTTACAATTTTAAGTGTATAGGTGCCTTTTGGCAGCTTTAAATTAACAAAATAAAATATATTTAAATCAAGTTTTTAACTATGCCTGACATTCACATTATATTTTGAAAATGAAATGTACTTCAAGTTATGTACTTCGTTTGCGGCTACATACAGTGAAAATTCCAGGGAACTGTACTTTATAGAAAAAGGTTTCTTACTACAGATAAATATGAAAGGCAGAGATTTTGGCACAATCAGGGAGTAAATAATGGAGTGCTTACGTTAGCTTGGTCTGGGTGCTTGTCTGAAAACAAAATGATTTCTGAACACCACTGAGATATTAAATCAAATGCCGATACTGGCCAGTCAAGGCAAGAGGCACTGACAAACTGCTGTGATGCTTCATGGAACGATGTCAAAAGTCCCAAACAGTTGGAAAGGACAGTAAATTCATCTTCTTCCTAGGATTGTAGGAAACAAACCATTTACAGGTGTGCCATGAAGCCAGCCATTGCTGTTTCCAAAGCAGTTAATTTAAAACAAAGCAAGCAAAAACCTTTAGATACACCCAAATCATCATGGGTGCTGGTTTATCCCTTTATCACCTGTTTCTCAAAAACCTAGGCATAAGCTACATTACAGGAAAACGAGAGGCCAAAATTTATCAGCTCATGGTTTGTTCACATCTCCTAATAAGAACATGACAGTGGAATGAAAACAAACTTCCCTACTTCAATGGTCAGTGTTCATACATATGAAGACAAGGTACATTCTTGAGCAGTGCAACAGAAAACTACACCAGGAAAGTCTCTTTTTGATATTCCAACTTCTATGTGCTGCTTTGAGAGGAGGGCAAAGATCTGCACAGATAAACACCTGCCAATGTGTCTAGCTGAAAACATTCATATGCACATATATAAATAATTTTGAACCCTTCCCTCTAGTGATACTATGCCACCACCTTTCTCTGCACTGGACAGTCATCACTGGCACTACACAAAGATGTCAATGTAATACACCTATAAAAGGGAATGCATCAGCTAACGCTTGACAAATATGAGCTTATTTTCAAATATGATTGGATCACACAGAGAGAACTGTGCAGACCATCTGACCCTGCCCTGATCATATATGAATTGGGCTGGCTGTCATCTGGCCAATGAGCTGCTGGTTTGGCAGACAATACCAGTCTCTCTATGAGCAGCTTTTTTTGTGTATAGGGGGCACCAGCAAACACAGTTTTTATTTGTGAACAAATAAAACAAAAAATCTGTACCTTTTAGGCTAAACAGACTGAAAAATAATAAATGTCAATTATGCTCTCTCTTGCATTGATAGTAAACACTAAAATACCTGGCAGCTTGGTAAATCTAAGCCAAAAAGGTGATGCTGGAGAAAGCCTGTAATCCTGAGGAAAGGTAAGCAAAACTGTTGTAAATAATGTTCAATGGACTCTTCATACCAAGGTGTGACGTTGCTCTAGAAAAGGGAATAAAAAAAAACAGGAAGAGGCAATCTGATGAGTAAGTCCTGGAACTAGGAGAAGTTTACAATCAAGTTCTTAAAGGCTACAAAATGAGTATGTATCCCAGGGAAATGCAACTGCCAATGGTTTAACACATTCCTTGATAGGTGAGCAGCCATTAATGGTGTCAAATAAAAACTTTCCCCAAGTTCTTTTAAGTCCTTGACTAACCAGTGAGCTGTCTTTGTGGAGATATAAAAAAGTGCTGTTCACTAAAGACATACTTTTTTTCCTAAGATACATTTATGCTTCCCAGTAGTAGTGATGTCCTTAACCCTTGAACTAGAGGGTACCTCTTTCGATATTACAAAATCTAGATTTTAAACCTATGAAAACAGGACACTGACACATTTTATAATTACAAATGTATTCTTAGATGGTTTACAACAGTCTTTAAAAGAATTTGAATTCAGAAAGATGCCTTTAATACATTGAGATATGTACAACTTTGTTTGCAATTACGTGATACAAACAGTAAAGGACAGCCAAGTCCATTCCAAGTAATATATATATATATATATATATATATATATATATATATATATATATATATATATATATATATATATATATATATATATATATATATATATGAAATTTAAGCAAGTTACCATGTTTATACTGTCAGTCTCTTCATTTTGGTACATTTGCCCTCTTGATAATTCACTAATCACGAACCCAAGCAAAGCTTCCCAAGGTTGTCCAGAAGAATATGAACTCTGTCAAAAGATGAATATAAATATATATTAATCTTCCCTGAAACCTTTATGTCAATGTGGTAATGTCAAACTTAAAAAACACCAAGGTCTACATTGTAGATAAAGCAAGAATATAAAAATTAGAATCTACATAGATTGTTTATGGCATGAGGAGAATGCACACTCCTTGCAGATAGTGCCCTGTCTGAAATTGAACCTAGGACTCCAGAGCAGCAATGCTGTGCCCTGATGCTGCCCATTAACAATAAGCCTTGACCATGGAAATATTAGACACATTTAGTCAAATACATTATTGGGTTCTAAGGTGTAATGCACCTGTGCACCTAGAGACAGAAGAGAAGTCATCTCCTACAGACAAATATAATCTCTTTCTTCTGATAATAACATCTCATTACATAAATCCTGAAGATCTAATGGTTGACTTTTCTGGCTGCAGAATGAGGAATTACTGTTATCCTGATTCTGTTTATATCCTAGTGTGCTATTTATGTTAGGTGAGCATCTCTTGTGGCAATATCAATTACACATTGTGAATGATTCTGCCGTCGTTGCATTTTTCAGAGCTGTAACTTTGTTCGCAAAAAGTTCTGATGTTTGCAAAATGTCACCTCTCCTATAATAGAATGTATTCTTAAAGAGCATCCCGTAGCCTCATAAAGGAGTTGATGAAAATAGAGAAAATTGATTTTTCTGTGGTGTATTTAAAAGCCTTTATGAGGCAAGACTTGCAAAACACAAAAGTTTTGTTGTCAATGTAAGCAAGGAAGAACATATTCCTTTCCCCATGTCTCAGAGCATCCCAGAGGATTCCATGCTAACCTTCTTGATGGATCCGGATTCCCTCCAAACTTTGCGTTCCTCTGCCTGGAGTTTAACTGAGAGGGAGGTGATTGCTTGAGTGTACAGCAACGTGTAGAGGACTTTCACAATGCAAACAAAATGTTCTAAAATAAAAAAAAATACAATTATTCGGTAATTGAATCCATTGCAACTAAAAAATAAAGAACTTATTACTGCAACAATCACTCCATAATGGATCACATTTATTTAATGACTATGAGTATTTTATCAATATTGAACAAATCCATTTGGAAATTAAAATTAAATTAAAATTTGGAATTAAAACAGTAACACTGACACTGACAAAAATGGAATTCGAGACTAACCAGTCAGTGTTTTGGGGTTCTGAGAAATTAATTCATACAAGATTTACCAAACTGTTTTACTAATTCCATCAAATTGATATGAAAGGCTAAACAACTTGATCACACTTCTTCCAAAGATCAAAGAAAGAGGAATCCTACAGGTTGCCATTTAATCTATCTTTAATAGTCCTCAATAGTTTCATCACTGACGGTGCATAGAATCAGGGGTAGTGATAAAGTTCATGCATGAACAGTCAGACAGACCTATGACCATTTCACCACACTAAATTGAGACTGTATGATTCAGCCATCCACATTTGATTGGGTCATCAGACATCCCTGAACTACACCGAGTCCCTATAAGGCAGAATCGCTCTGCAATTGGAAGCTGAGCTTGTTCCTATTGGTATTTAATAAAAATGTAAATTTTATAGCTAATAGTTTCCTTCCCAGGATTCCTTCTGTTTGTCACCTTGAACTCTACCAACTTTTGAGTAATCCCCACCAGCTTGCAGGCTGTAAATTGGCACTGCCTACTTCCTAAATAAGGACAATTAGGTTTTCATTTTTATTATGTTTGTTTTTTGAGTTATTTAGATTCTTATTCAGCAGCTCTCCAGTTTGCAATTTCAGCAAAATGGTTGCTAGGGCTTCTGTACCAGCCCAAGGCAACCACAGCCATTTAGCAAAAAAGATCTGTGTCTCCAAAGATGCCCCAGTAGCTGCCCATCTTCTTTTCTGCTAATTCATTTCACATACTATGTGCTACTGTCACTTACTGAGCTTAGGGACCCACTCACAATATACAGTACACATAGAATATGTCACAATATAAGGCTGATTAGTAATTAATACAGAAAACTACTACATTGCACAGCACAGTAACCAGTGAAACTAGCATCAGAATTTAATAATCAGCCATGTAGCATCATTTTATATTACAGGCCAACCTCATTTTCTGCTTGATAATTTGCTTTGACTCTTAAAGAAGAATTTAACCCCCACTGTGATAAATCCTCACTGGCCCCTCTGCTGGCCCCCTCCCTTGATCACCCTGTAGGATTACTTTCCCCACATGCAGAGCAGGCTCACGGGCACCATATTATTCTCTTCAGTAAACTGATTTTGGGCTGGTATAATTAGTTCAGAAAAAGATGCCATTTTTGGCCCTATTCATTTTTAGGGTTTAGTTCTCCTTTATAGATGAACCACCATATGCAGTACAGGTTATTGAGGGTCTCTCCTTCAAGTCAAGATTTGAGGAACAATTTTTTTTGTTGATCTTATCAGGAGGGCTAAATATTGGACTTACCAAAGAGGACTAAATGTTGGACTGCATTCTATAGTTTGAACAAATGATAAATACATTTAGATTGTAAGCTCCTGTGAGCAGGGCCCTCTGATAATAACCATTGTTTGTTAAACTATTGTAAGGCCCCAGTTTGTTATAAATTAAATGAAATAACTTGGTGGCACTGATGATACCCTAAAATTGAAACAATTGACAAGAATCCCACCAAATTTCTCTTCAGTGGGATGTGCCAAGAAAAAATTTCTCAAGAGTGCTGTTGTATGGACATGTGTATATAGGCACATATATATATATATATATATATATATATATATATATATATATATATATATATATATAATATATGTACAAGACACAGCATTTTATTATGCTATTGCATATAGAAAGAATTCTTGCCATTCCTTCCATATAGTTGGCTGCATCAATAGAACATTTTTTTTATTGCCACAGCTAAGCCAATAAATCAGAGTTATAGACGATCAAAATCGGCTTTAATGAATATTCCCATTCTTGCTATGGATGAGACATTTTATTTTCCAAAACCCATGAATAAGCAGCAATGGCTGATGTGGAGGCTGCAATGTATGCAATAGTTCCTGCTGCAGATTGACATTTACAGAATAAAAGAAACACAGTCACCAGCTCTTCTTGTAAGGATCTCCTTAAATCGATACACATATGCATTATGTCTTATGTCACACTGGCTGTATGGAAATTAAAATAAAACAAAGCAATGTTATATCAGACTGAAGAGTACATTTGTATTCAAGTATCTGCCTTTAGGCCTTGCAATCAATCATACACAAAGCTTTTGCCTCTGACAAGCAATTTCTTACACCGAATGTCACTGACATGGAATAAACCCCGTCTCTTGTTTCAGGATTCCACTGGTCCAAAAATGTTCATAATATTACCGGCCTGGAATCACAGGGGCAATCTATCACTTTCAAGGTGCTATAATTGTGCTTTTCCTACATCTCACATCTGTAACTGACATTAAAGAGATCTGTAAGAATTTTATGGGCGCAAAAGCAAATGAAAAAAAATTCTTGATATTAAAGGAGAACTGTCCAGACCCAAGCTTCCCTCTAACATCTGAAAGCAAATGCATTGGCTAAATATGAAAACGGGTTGCTGTTCATGAGTGTGTCTACTGATGCCTTTAAATAAAATAGTCAGAAATTAAAGTAATATAATATGTAATATAGTATGTATGTATGCATGTATGTATGTAATATAGTATAAGTAATATTGTATGGGTTCCCCAGCTGCCAAGCATTCTAGATAACTGGTACCATACCTGTATATAATTTATGATGGATCAGTTCTGTGTAACTATGGGTGGGTTATCATTTTATACAGTTTAGTGTGAGCACATCTTTCCTGTTTGCTAATGTAAGGAAATAAATAAGAATATAGTAAACCTTACACTGGATGTGGTATTATTTAGATCAGAATGACATTATCCTGCAATCTGTTCACATTGGTTAAGGCTTGAACAGTGTAGGATTGTAAAAAAGATCCTGCTTTACCTTACTTAGCAGCACAGAGCCAGAGGTAAACCTTAAGAAGAAAACTCTACACCTAGGGGCATATTTATCAAAGGTCGAAGTTAAAAAAAGCTTCGAACTTTGAATTCAAAAAGACCAATCGAATGGAGGTTGAAGTTTTTTTGGGGTCGAAGTGGCCGGAATTTGGCCTACTTTGAATCGTACTTCGATTTAAAAAATTTTTAACTTCGACTTTCAATCTCCCAAACTCCCCCAATTGCCTCCATACAGGTTCTAGGAGGTCCCCTATAGGCTAAAACAGCACTTCGGCAGCTTTTAGGTGGCGAATGGTCGAAGTTTTAAAGAGACAGTACTTCAAAAAAATACGACCTTGGAATTTTGAAGTTTTTTCAAATTCAAATCGAAGTTGGACTATTCCCTAGTCAGAGTACACAAAAAATAGCTTGAAATTCAAAGTTTTTCAATTCAAAACTTCACCTCGACCTTTGATAAATCTGTCCCTAATGTCTATGCACTGACCCATAAAGATCACCGGATGAGGCATTCATTGCAGTGAGGCCAGATTAAATACAGTTCCATTTTACAGGAAGCAATATTATTTGGTTCTTGAAAAAGTCTTCGTAGCCTTGACCATGTCTCTCTTTTTTGTCCTCTGTAATATTTTTATTCCAATGCATCAACATTGAAAATAGTTTCCTATGTAACATTGTTTTATGTTAGCAGAAGAAAAATTGAAGGCAATCTTTGCTTCAGCTTGTTCAAAAGTGCCAACTGGACTGAGATCAAGGCTTTAACTAGCCATTGCCAGTGTGTCTAGCATCACTCAGGAATTATGCTTGTAATCAAACAGGTTCTCTGTCACTATTTCCCAGTATCAATCAATTCATGATTCCTTCCATTAAAACAAGATACTAAGCCACTGCTCATGAAAAAAGCCCCACAACACAGTGCTACAAATTCAGCAAAATGAGAGAAAAAATTAAGCATGGGTATTGTGATTTATTGGGCCTGTTGTTGAATGCTGGGAACTGCTGTGCAACAAAAGGTTGGACATGTTTCTTGCAGGAGTTCTGTGGCTTCAGCCTTATTTTAAAGGGTCACCAGCAGAAAAGTTCAACTTAAAGGGTTTGCAAACCCTGCTGCACTGCACTACTAAGCGAAACTTTACTTAGTTGTTTGACTACAAATCCCAGAATGCTTTTACATAGAATGAAGGTTGAGGTATGCTGGAAGCTGCAGTCCAGCAACATCAGGGTTGTATTCTTAAAGCAACATTGCGCAATAAAACTTTTCCTCAAATCCCGCAGCCAGCTGCTGAATCAAAATGCATAAATTCCTCAAATGAGAATCCCAGTTGATCTTTGTAAATATTGCTCCCTGTTCTTTGTTCCTGCAGTTGGAAGCTTTAAGCACAGTTTTCCAGCACTAAACCAGTCTGTCTTTACCCCCATGTCTGATTCCAGTGTAATATAATGAAGACAAAAATGACATAATTATCTCTATTTGTAAGATAACAGCAAGATGCCTGAAATGGTACTGGAATTCAACATTCTTATTTGTTAGTTCCTTAGCATTTATAATTAAGTTTTTGATCAGTAGAATTCTCATTGGTGCATTTGCTATAATAACGTTTTTTGGCAACTTAGAAAACTAGGGTGCACCATGGAACATCGTTATGGTTGGGCTAAAAACCCCTTTAAAAAAAAGTGGCAAATTACTGAAGGTGCATTGATAGTTGCCTTGAAAAAAAAAAAAAAAAAAAGAGACTGGAGATGCGATATTCTCTCAGATATTATAATTCTCATTGGAACACAATACTGAATAAATTCATACCAGAGATTAATAGACTGGATTCAGTTTGGGATTTGTCCTTCTTTAGTCAGACCAAGTGGCTGGCCAAATCAAATCCAAAAAATCACTATCAGTCAATAGATTATGTAAATTGCTGTTTTTTTGCACTTGCACTCCCCCCCCACCCAAATTATTCCTATTAGTATATGTATTATGATTTGGATTTGGTTTTGGATTCTTCCAAATCTATTCCAGTATTCGTTTCATGGACTGGGTATGGAATTCTGCCCTTTAGGAAACGAAATGCAGACGACATGCCTAATGCGGTCTGCTGGTCTTTGCAGTGTTTTGTCATGCCCAAATGCCCCAAAAGTTTTACCATATGAGGCTTGCAATTACTTTTGATTTGTCCCAAAAAGTATGTGTATTACATTGTAAGGTTGCATACAGTAAAGACTCCTGGACCCTACAGCACAGACGGTGTCAGCTGTTTCTATAGCTACAGCCCTGCTTGCTAAACGTCGCACTTACTGCCGTCTGTTTTTGAAACCCTTATTAGTAAAGGATAGACAAATGTTTGTGCAAAGTGTTAAGGTGGCCATACACGGGCCGATAAAAGCTGCCGACAGACCAAGTCGGCAGCTTATTGGCCCGTGTATGGGGGCCCCCGACGGGCTTCCCCGATCGAGATCTGGCCGAAAGTCGGCCAGATCTCGATCGGATGGGGTTAAAAATCCCGTCGGATCGCAGCCACATCTGTTCGTTGATGCGGTCCCGCGATCCGACCGCCCGTTTGGCGAACGCTAGGATCCGATCGTTGGGCCCTAGGGCCCACGATCGGATCAGCCCGATATTGCCCACCTCAAGGTGGGCATATCGGATGGAGATCCGCTCGTTTGGCGACATCGCCAAACGAGCGGATCTATCCGTGTATGGCCACCTTTACTTGCACACATAGTGCTAAAAAGCATTCAGCCATGAGTTCTGCTGATGTTTAAGCTGCTCATCTTGCAAAAGATTCGTTTGCTTCCCTTGTGATATATGTTAACAATACAGCATGTGTGCCAAAGAGCTGAGCTGTAAGGAACCAAAAGCTGAGTTTGAGCATAACAAAGCATGTTGTTAGAGGGACTTTTAATACAGAGATACTATACAGTTCAGCAAAAGTGAAAGAATGAAATCCTATTACTCAAAATCGCAGACAAATTTTTTTCAACCAAATTGTCATTCTCCTTTGCTTGTTATCACATTGAACTTCAGGTTAATGAGTCAGTTATGATATTATTGCAGAGTTTGAGTAAGCAGATGTTTGTTCTTAGGCTGTTTCACATTAAGGGGTCGAGTTGTGCTTTTCCAGAAAAATGCAAGTTTTTCAAGCGTAGCTTCAGTAAAAACTCAAATTTTTTGGGATAAAAAAAAAAAACTTGAATTTTTTCGAGATTTATTACGCCACAAAGCTGCAAAAAGCCCAAATCTTAAAATACACCAGCGCCTGTCAAGGTCATGTAGAAGTCAATGGCAGAGGTCCCATTTGAAGATGGTTTTTTTTGGTGATTTGCGCTCAAATGCTTGATCAATTTGAGGTACTTGAGGTTTTTTTTGCTGATAACTCGATCAATTAGAGTATTCAAGGTTTTCCCCCCTGATGGCATTGATTCAAGTTTTTTTTTACATTCTGTTTTTTACATAAATAAGCAAACGTTCTGTTGTGAGTTTATATGAGGTAGAAAAAAAATCTCACAAACTTGACTCCCAACCGTATGCTTAAGGTGCACTTAACAAGATGCCAGTGGAACGTAGCTTTCCCCCCTGATGGCATTGATTCAAGTTTTTTTTTTACATTCTGTTTTTTACATAAATAAGCAAACGTTCTGTTGTGAGTTTATATGAGGTAGAAAAAAAATCTCACAAACTTGACTCCCAGCCGTATGCTTAAGGTGCACTTAACAAGATGCCAGTGGAACGTAGCTTTCCCCCCTGATGGCATTGATTCAAGTTTTTTTTTACATTCTGTTTTTTACATAAATAAGCAAACGTTCTGTTGTGAGTTTATATGAGGTAGAAAAAAAATCTCACAAACTTGACTCCCAACCGTACGCTTAAGGTGCACTTAACAAGATGCCAGTGGGACGTAGCTTATGTAAAGGCTGTAAAAGGAAACAATGAGATAAAAGCAAATGATATCTCTACAATAAATGTCACACATGTAGAAGGAGTAAACACAAACAAAAATAAAGACTCCAGTAATCCTTAAATCCTTACATTTCTTTGGGTCTTTCAAAGCAGAAAAAAGCCCTTATTCCATGAAATAACCTAACTGCAATAAATGTTTTACACAAATGTTCTTTAAAAAAGCAGAGAATTCTGGGGTAAAACTTTTCTTTGTAACATGATTGAATCTTTTCTCAAAATGCAATCTTGTCTTTGTACTGACACACAACTATGGTTCGGGACACTCTTTTACAATTGATGGGAATGAAGCCTCTAAATGTTCTGACCTCTATCATAAAAAGGCTATACTATAATCAAAGGCTTAATTTGTGGTGTTCATTCTTGGTGATGGTTCCAGATCAATTTTCCCTCAGAATGAACAGACTTGAGGAGTATAATTTACTTTGCTTTAATCAATGTAGGATTGGAAAAGATACCAAGTCTATCTAACAGCTAATAATGCAGTTAATGCTATTCCCAGAGCTGCACTTCAAGGGCAACAGTCTCAGCTTTTTTTTATTATTATTATTATTATAGTAATAATGATTTTAACAAACTATATTTATTTTTACTGCTGTGTTACAAGACAGACAATAAAGACAAAAAAAGTCAAGGAAATTGTTTTTTTTTTTACAATCACATTTCTTTTTTTCTCATTTTAAACCAGTAATGTATATTTCAGCTTTAGAACTACAATAAAACGGGTGAATCCATTTATTACGTTTCTTTTGCCTGAAAGATACTTTGTAGAACCACTTCCTAATCTTGAGACCTTCTTTAGGATAATTTCACTCCTGCGGGTTTCTGCTCCAGTGTATTTCCTTAGCTATTTTGAAAACTGGATGCATTTCATTAATGTATAAATAGTCACGTGATTTATCTGCTCCGAGGGCAGCCCCTGAACTTATTTTCTTCCTCCTGAGCTCATTAAACCATTACAGTCATGATCTCTGGATTTGACCATCATTTTTTTGCCAGTGCCTTATCTGAACCTGAGGGATAATTTAGTAACTATGTTGAGGCACTGAGCTACACTTGAATATTAAACTGCCCATGTTAGAGCAGAATGATGAAGGTCGTAAAAAGGACATGATTTCTGCGCTCTGCGATCTTGATAGTCTATTTTCTTTCTCCTCAAAGACCTTGTGTCTTCACTTTATTGAATGACTGATAAAGGACGACGACAGGGGAAGCAGATAAGCCAGTCAAACCACAACTGAATTTCCAGTCCAATGTCACTTTGTACAGATAAGACACAATCATTATTCCAGCAGACATATCAGTCACATTGGGATTTGCTGTGATTTGGCATTTTTGTTGCTGTGGAACACAATGCTCTGGGACATTATTTACATACCTTTGCACAACGGCTGGGGCATTGTTAGAACCTGAATGAGCAGAAGAGAGGTGACATCTCGGAAAAGTATTGGGACCTCTTCCCTCTCCTCATTGCTTCCCCTAAGGAAATAAAATAAAAATTATACTATATTACTATATTACTTATACAGACGGAGACAACAACTGTCAGTTTTGCCCCACTGAAATGCACACAGAAACACTGCTATACTAAATTCAAAGTCTTCTGATGAGGTGAATATACTATGAAGCTACTAACCCAATCTCCTAGAGAAAGACTGAAATCTTCAATCTTACTTAAATTACAATGGTGGTATGAAGAACTTCTTCAATCTATAGTTGATTAGTATATACTACTACTATGTTGCTCCCACTTCAACAGAAATCTTTTAAAGCTTTATAAATATCACTATTTGGTGTCAACGTGCAGTAAGACATGTTAGCAATGTATAAATAAAGGATAATAAGGCATAATCTAGACCTGGCCACTATGGGAAAGGTCACATTGGATACCCAAAATACCTTTGCCTTCACTCTGATGGGAAAAGAACTTAGACTATAAGCTTCACTGGAGCAGGTACTGATGTGAATGGAGAACATTCTGTACAAAGCATTTTGTAAGATATGTTGGTACTGTATAAATAAATTATAATAATAACAACAACATGGCATAATCTAGAACTGGCCTCTAAAGGCAATGTCTTTGCGCTGATGGGAAAAGCAACTTCAAACAGGCATTGTAAGTGTATGCTTGGAAACATTCAAGCCATGCACTAAATTCCAGCCCATAATACTAAATGCCACCCCAGAACTTAATGTAAATCTTCACATCTAAATGAGCCGTGGAACTCAATTTTTTAGAATGGACTGATTTTTAGTATATATAAAGGACCTATGTCTCCAAGAATTTTACAGACTATGGGGATATCAACACAAAACATTTACACATACAAACAATAACATCTCCCTGATGCAGATACTCATTCTTACCATTACATAATGCTTACAGTGGGGGAGGGCCCTGCTCACAAGAGTTTATAATCTAACGTACTGCTGTTGGCTGCAGGTGGTATGATTGAGGAAAACATTCTCTAAAGACACCAACTCTTATAAGACATAGCATGCTAAAACATAGAAACACTGGCAGCTGAAATAAAGCGTTCATCCTGTAAATCTATGGTGTACTTATTGTTATTAAGACCTGAATTAAAACTGGCAAAATGGCAAAGCAAACAAAGAGTGTTAATTGAAAAACCAAGCCCACAGTTCTCAGGAGAATGGAGCTCTTGGCACCACCAACTGGGTCAGCAATTGCAATCACAGTAGTATGCTCAATGCGTTCAGACTTGAACAGCCCCTTGGAGAGTTAGAAATTCATGAGCAAGCAAATAAGGCACTCTCAGGCAGCATACTCTATTAGCTGATCAGTCCACACACACACACTGCATGGATTTAAATGACAAACAAAGGCAAAATGGTAACACAGGAATGGTAACCTGAGACTTCTGTGAAATGGGAGAAGGCTGTACAACAGCAAGGTGTATACATCAAACATACAAACTGCATGCAAATGCTGACCAAAAAGGTGCTGCACTAAAAGAATATTAAATCAGAATGATTACTTTAATTTGGAAATCACATTCAATTTTGATTCATAATGTTTTATAGATTTTAATATGTATATTAAAGAAGGGAAACTATTTTTAAAACAGTTAAAAAAAAGGTGCTGTCTGCAACTACGTTTTAACCAGCAGTATTCGCCACCGACTGTGGATAGAAAACATATCCTGAGGAAAACAAGTAATGCTCTCAACCTGAAGAGTTACAGAGCTGGTGTTCTGCTTCCAAACAGGGATTTCTAGGTCCTGTAAGCATGAAGTCTTGTGTAGAGATGAACATCTGCTTCCCACAGAACCAACAAACAAATGTTGTCAGTCCCGGATTTTCTTTTTTTAGTTTTATCAGTATTATAAATTTTATATATCTGTTACAAATTCCACACTGAAAATCATGGAAATCAGAAACTTTCTAAACATAACCAATTACAACATTTCTGAAATGAGACAAGAAAAACAATACGGAATTTGTAGGTGAGTGTACCTATACTCCACAATATCCAAAAATGCAAGTTAATAACCAGGTGCTACTCAAGCAGCAACCTACATGGGCCAATAAAAAAACTTGAGAAAAGAAAGTCAGGAATCCTTAGGTGAAACAAACAGATTCCTTCATTTTGTTTCTTTCTTGTAAATCTGCAATTAAGAATGTGTGTTTTTAAACACATATTTTATAGTATTCATAGAATTTTGCCATTCTGGAACTTCGTGCCATGTGTAAACTGCAATGTTTGCCCTTTTGTATTAAATTTCAGGCCGTCTAAACACAAAACTGTGCAACAAGTGCAATAAAATAGTTTCTTAAAAGAACAGTAACACCAAAAAATGAAAGTGTTTAAGGTAATGAAAATATCATGTAGTGTTGCTCTGCACTGGTAAAACTGATGTGTTTGCTGCAAAAACATTACTATAATTTATATAAACAAGCTGCCGTGTAGCAATGGTGGAAATTGAAAAAAGGCTAACAGATAACACCATTATGTTCTACAGATCGTATCTGCTATCTGCTGTGTCACCTGAGCCTTTTCTCCTTTGAATGGCTGCCCCCATTGCTACACAGCAGCTTATTTATATAAACAATAGTAGTATTTCTGAAGCAAACACACCAGTTTTACCAATGCAGGGCAACACTGCATTATATTTGTATTACTTTAAAACACTTATTTTTTGATGTTACAGTTCCTTTAAGATGCCTTTGCCTCAGGCTGACCACAACCTACAGTACCTTAATAGCTCTGATACATTCCCCTTACAAGAGGGATTATTAAAGGGTTGAGAACCATATATTAGTGCAGGTTGCCATATGTCTAACTATACCTAACGGTCTCTTTTAAAAAAATACAATACAGACACTTGTTGACCATGGAACCTATTTTACATTACTGTCACAACATACGTTGTTCATCTTACAACCTATTGCTGTAATATACATATATTATAGCCTAATTAATATTCACAAAAAAGTCACAGTGGAATGCAATAACCAATTAGCTCATGACTGAATAATGTTCCTCCCAGTTTGAAAGAATTCCACAGTGGAATTATATGATTTAGGTTTATTTTTTTTCACCAAGGCAAGGATTCGGCCAAGCCCTGCTGTGTTTGTTTTGCAACATACTGTGTACATGATTTGCCTCTGAATTTGCTCAACCGCCACACTTGTCAAAAGATGCACATGTTCTGTGTACAGCAGCCATATGGTCATTGACAAGAGTAATAACGTGACAGAAAAGATAGATGCTTCTTTCTGTAGCACCGGGCATGTATTTCAGTTTATGGCTTGCCAACATTTCTTTCCCCCCATGTGAAACAGTACATAAAGTAAAATATCTATATGTGATGAAAAAGCTTGTGTTGTGTGGAGGAAATACAGTGTTAAAAGTGCTTGGCTTGCTTCCCCCCCCCCCCACACTTTCATCTTTATTTTTCTGCTTGGTTGGAAGAGACTGTTTCAGGTAGTCATGTGACTTCTATCTGCATTCTACAATATAATAATTCTGTTGATTTACTGCAGAGCCATTCCGTATTGGAAAGAATGGGGCATTCTATTGCAACACAAAAGAAAGATACAACTTTAGAAATGAATTAGAAAGGGTTTAAAATCATCACACTAGAACTCAATACAATGGTGCTGCTCAAAGAAATGAAAGCTTTTGGTAAGAGAGAAAATAAAAAAAAATAACGGCAAAAAAGGAAAGCAGTTCTTAAAATCTAACAAAGGCTGTGGTTTAGGGTTTGTTTATACAGAGTTCATTATCATCCCTGTTTCTATGGGGAGTGAGATCAGTGATAAACATAATTTCCCATTATTGCTTTATAATGGCAAAACATGAAAATATAACATTTTAATTAAAAAATAGGCAGAATAATTTTTCAACACAAGCAAGTCCTATTTATGGCATTCATTATGTGTATACTTCCCCTTTAAAATCAAGAGCACCAAATCCAGAAAGGTAAAATATCTGAAATGGATGGGGACTTCAAAAGTGTGTAGAAAACTACTGCCACACTGCTAGTTTTGAGAGATGGCACAAGGGACAACATCCTAAATAATGCCACCATCACGATAACAAGCCTGTAAAGGTGGGTGGCATTGCCCTTCCATGGATTTTAAAGGTGATCACCAGGACCCTACCGGTGCACCCTCATAACAGGGGATTAGTGCTCCCATGACTGGGGAATCAAAACAGCTGATATTAATCAGGTATCCCCTGCACTTGCCCCTCTCCCCAACTGCAGTAATGACAACTCCCAGAATGGCCTGGTTTCCTTGCTTTAAGGGTGCATGCGCCTAGCTGGTGATCGAAATGAAAAATAATCAAGACACAAAAGAAGCAATTTATAAAGAGTACTGTGACTCCACTCAGGAGACTAATATAACGGATAGATTAAATGGGCTCACAGAATTAAACTGATAATCAAATATGTGGAATCTCTGCAGCATGCTACTACATATGCCAGTAAATATGTGGTTTTTAATCTAGCTTTTTTAGTGTTCATGTTTTCTCAATATCATCTTCCAGCTCAACAGTTCGTAAAATCTCCATAACTGAAATAAAAATAACTTTTATCAAAACAAACCTCCTACTACATTTGACAAGTACTAAGGACAGCAAGGGCAATGACACTTGGAACGCTTTACAGCTGGCATGATTTCTAGCTCTGGGGTCGGCAGCAAGACTATTATGGTAAGAAAAATATCTAATGCAAAATAATAAGGAAAAATCAAAGTTTCATGCAGATTTGAAAAAACAAACATCTCAACATTTTTTATTACAGCCTGGAATGTTTCTGGTCAGTACCCAGATCTATAAAGACTATTATTGGCTATTTCCAACCACAGTCATAATCCCAATGGTTCCAGGAAGGACTGGACTAGCAATCTGTAGGATTCTGGCAAATGCCAGAGGAGCTGCTATGCCATAGACAGTCACTATAGAGGGGGCTGGTGGGGGGCATTTAGGGCCTCTGTGTACTTGAAATGCCAGGGCCTATTTTGACTCCGAGTCCAGGCCTAGTTCCAGGTAAAAACTGGTGGGTGATTGGCAGAGCTGTATTTGGGTCTGCAGGCATAGGACCTCTACCACCCCTTCCCTTGCCAGTTGGTGCATGTGCAGTACAGAACAGCTGATTGTGGAAAAGTGAAGTAGCACCATTCTGCTAGTGTTCAGGTTATACAGACGGAATGTCTTTTTTAGGCAGTGGTGCGGTAACAAAACAGAAGAGATTGAGGCACAAGTGAAGAATTCTGGTACCTTCCAAACAATATATCATGGACAAAAAAGGATGTAATACCATTTGTCAAAAAATAGTGTATTTTATTTTGTGTAGTCCAGCATGACACCACATTCACACCATACACTGGTATGGGGTATACAAACACTTTTATAGATGCTAGGAAATGCCCAGCAAATAGGAATGCAATTATATATAAATCAATTTCCATTAACTATAAAGTAAAGAAACACACATTTTTCAGTGTTTCTTTATACACTGGCAAACATGGGGCTAGCAAAATGGCTACTATTTTTACTAGCGTAACTACATGTACAGCCTTTGTCTTACCAGACTGCTGACCCTATTTTCCCCCATTCATAACAATGTGGTAATATTTGTAGATGCATTTCATTTAAATCCTTTCCAAATCTAGATGTTTATTGAAGCCTTCATGGTAAACAATTAATAGCCCGTAGTACAAATATAGGCATGTTCATTACACAATGGCTATTAAACTTAATGTGTCTCTTAAGGATAATCAATTTGAATATGGTTGCTGGTAATTATAACACAAGTGGTATGAGATGTGCTAATGTTTTGGTCGACATTCTGAAGTCACAACAGAATGCCTAGAATTAATTATATCCTTAAGAGAAGACATGTTAATGGTTAAAGAGAACATAACCCCTTCCCCCCTTTTTGACATTAGCTCATTGAGTTGGGCATATGTAAGTGCATAAACATCATATGAACTGACAAAAATTAATATATATTTATTTACACAGACAAACCTGATTCTACATACACAGACATACCTGAATTGCACATCCACATTTGCAGGCACTATTTCAAAACTGGGACTTGAAGTACTTTTGCTTTCCATATTAGGTGGGGTACAGATTCTTTGGAAGGTATTTTTTAGCATTTAACCATTCTCAATTGCCTTGACAGTATACAACAGTGATCCCCAACCACTGGTTCCTGAGCAACATGTTTCTCAACAACCTGTTGGATGTTGCTACCAGTGGACTTAAAACAGGTGCCTATTTTTGAATTCCTGGCTTGGGTTTTGGTTGCATAAAACCATGTTTACTACCAAACAGAGCCTCCCGTAGCCCGTCAGTACACATAGGGGCAAACAAATAGCCAATCACAGCTCATAATTGGCACCCCTGGAATTTTTTTCATGTTTGTGTTGCTCCCCATCTGTTTTTACTTTTGAATGTGGCTAATGTGTAAGAAAGGTTGGGGACTGCTGGCATACAAGGCAACCCTCTGCTATTTCCTGAGCTAGTAAAGACATAAGGACTTGTATACTAATTCCAAAAGTGCACCCCTTTGGACCTATTGGATGATTGTGTCTGTAGGATTTTCTGCGTTTTGCACCTTGCAGTGGATTAAAAATCTGTCGTAAGGTATAAAGTGCAGCAGGACACAAGAGGACCAAAGAATTGATAATATGACCTTATCAGCCCTTCTGGGGTTGGAGCTGGAGTTGAAATGAATGATGTATAATCTCTGTGAAGATCAGCATAATATGCTGGCACAATATACATGAACGATAGCAATAATTTATACGTCTAAATCTAAGAGAATGCAAAACTTACAGGGAAGGTGTTTTCTGTATGACTTGGGTTAACTTTTTCCAGGGGTTATATTCGGGATCGATGCTGTATAACCGCATGTGCATAGCTAAAACATGAAATAGCTGAGCTGCAAAAGAAAAAGAAATCGGATATATATAGAAGCATATTGGATCAAAAGTTGTCAATATAACATGAGGCAAACAGTGACAAACTAAAGTGTAAATATCACACTGTATACTATAGAAAATGGCTTAAACATTACTGCAATAGAATGCAAGAAGAAATGGCTCAGTAAAAAGGCAACTCCAAGACATTATTCCTGAAATCAACTGAAGGTAGAAAGCGTAGCCATTGCCATGGAAAGGACTTGCAGACTGTGGCAATACAATGCAGGTAGGAAGTCTCGGTACAAAAAGGCAACTCCACATACAGTAATAAATAAGCGGTTCATTCCGCAGATCATCAGCTACATCTACATAATGTATTTCATGCCTACTTGGGCACTTAGTCACAGGCACAGGCAATAAATGCATTATGTAGATGTAGGTGATGATTTGAGGAGTAAATCAGCATGTATATCACCACAGAGTTGCTCTTTTTAGATGAATCTGACACCATGAGGTAAAGGACTAAGGTCATGTAGCTGAACCCTCTTGTTACTTATAAGTGACTGTCTTACTGGCTGATTGGGGCCCCATGGAGTCAGGGGTTGCAGCATAGGTAAGCGATGCTGGAGCAATGAGAAAGGGTGCTAAGGCAGAGCCAATAGTAAAATACAAGGGTGGTTATCAGAAGAATGTATATTATTCAGTACTAACTATATCGCTGTTTAGTTATAAAGCACATATATAGTCTGTATATAAAAGTGTAGTAGATATGGTTATATATATTTGTTATACAATTATAGTCGATTGCAAATGTACAATAAGCCCAATAGATGTTCATGAGTGCAAGTTCAAGGCATTAAAATAGATACAAAACTGAGTATGTGTAGTTCACAAAGGTACTTGCGCCCATTCCTCCTTGCTGATGAAGTATACATAAGTGCACACATGGACACAAGGAAACCCTGGCACAAACCCTGCTTCAGCAATCACTTGCATCCATTTTGGTGCTTCACACATAATTTGTGATGGGTGCAACTTAGTGGGAAAGGGATATTGAAAAATGTAAATTTTGGGGAGGAGAATGTGTTTCTGAAGAACAAAATGAAAATAAAAAAAAAATGAGAAAACCTTATCAGTTGTCACGAGACTTATTTACAATAAATATTAATTTTACTCTATGTATAATTTAGTAATCCGTGCTGTCCCATACAGATTATGCAAATAGGCAACATGGTGTGATTTTAAACAACGAACCAGCTCTCCCAATTCTAAATGTAATTATAATGACTTCCTTACTACAATCAAACACACATGGTTCTGACACAAAATCTATATCCTCTCCCAAAGAGACATTAAAATATCCTGCAACATATAAATCAAGCAAAGTAGTCGACCCACACACACAGAGTGAATATCACACATATTATTAAGTACCTACGTCGGTAAATATGGCTCACTGTTTTCGAATACAAAATTTTTTTTGCCTGTACAAATTTTAAGGACCACTATGCAGTCAATTGCTTTTTTTTTTATTATACTGGTCTATTGAGTCTCCTTATATATTAAAGGGATACTGTCATGGGAAATTTTTTTTTCCAAAATGAATCAGTTAATAGTGCTGCCAGAAAGCATTTCTCTCCTAAAGTGCAGGCACAAGTCACATGACTTGGGGCAGCTGGGAAATGTCTAGCCCCATGTCAGATTTTAAAATTGAATATAAAATAATCTGTTTGCTCTTTTGAGAAATGGATTTTAGTGCAGAATTCTGCTGGTGCAGCACTATTAACTGATTGATTTTGAAAAATGTTTTTTTCCCATGACAGTATCCCTTTAAGGTTTACAACTTACAGCCTAATTATTTTATGCTTGCCTAAGCAGCTATAGACACAAGTTTGGTGGCAATTTACTCATAGCCCTCCTATTGTGTTATAAAACCCTAGTGAAAAGACAAATAGGGTTTGCCTAGTGACCAAAGGAGTGCAGCATGCCATATCTGGGATGTGACCAGTTTGTATTTTCTTAAGATTGCTCAGAGCTCACCATATGTAAGCAGAGTTATTATTCTCTACTTTTAGAAAATTGTGAAAATATTGTTCATAAAAAGAATGCTCCACCCTCTACTCTAAAGGGGAAATACACTTTTAACTTTAAGTATCTTATAGAATGATGTATTCTTGGCATCTTTTCAATTGGTCTTCTTTAATGATTTGCCTTCCACCATATTCTGCCTCTTTCCAGCTTTCAAATGGGGGTCAGTGACCCCAGGAGCTAGAAAAAAAAAAAACTATTGCTCTGTTAAGCTATAATTTTATTGTGACTGTTACTTTTTATTCCTTATCATTCTACTCAGGCTGTCTCCTATTCATATACCATTCTCTCATTCAAACCACTGTCTGGCTGCTAGCGGTAATCGACCCTTAGCAACCAGATAGCTGCTGAAATTCCAGTAGCTGCTGAACAATAAGTTAAATACTAAAAAAAACACTAAAAATTTAAAATGAAGACCAACTCCAGATTGTCTCAGAACATCAATTTCTATATCATACTAAAAGTTATTTGAAAGGTAAACTATCCCCTTTGAAAGAATAAGCATTATTACTAAGTTGATGATTTTATCAAAGTGTTTATGGCCAAGCCTGGCAACAATACCTCAAGCCATGCACCTAAACCAAATTATTATTATAATACATTTTACCAATTTCAGCCCATATTCACTGGTATGAAAGCACATTTCAAAGGTTTTAAAAGACTTCTAGAGACGGGTCCTTTTCCCTTAAAAATGCATACTATTCTAGTATGTCTTGATTGGAACATCTTCATACTATAGAGCTGCAAAATATGCTGGCGCTATATAAATGAATGTTAATAATAATAATACTCAATGTTTGTGTGCTACTATCTAACAAATGCATATGACTCAACACTAACGCACGTTAAAAATGTAGTTAAGAAACACTGAAGCTAAAATGACCTTTTGAGCTAAAATTGCATCTAAAGGTCAAATGTCCCTTGTGTGTAGGATACAGACGCTGTACCCAAAAGCAATCTATTATTATTCTGTATCTCTCAGGGCATTCACACTTCTTTTCTCTTGTGTAAATTTGCTGAATGTCGGCTATTTTTGTGTAAAAAGATTAACACTGCCCCCTTGTGGTAGGATTCCTTAAGGAGACACCCTTTACGTATATATGTTGTCAGCGTTTTGTAACATCTGGCAGAAAGTAACATTATAGAGATTTGTAAATGAAATATTCATGCATTTTCTTCCATTACCTATCCTTTAATGTAAGACACCAGAAGTACTTCAATAGTCTTCTCATCTGTCTGCATCATGAATAAGACAACACAAACTTCCAGTAAGAAGTCAACATTCTGCCTTATTTGTTTGGCTTACGTTATATAAATTCTGCACATTTATGAAAATATTTATATATATAAAAATTCCCAATCCGGTGCACTCTCACCCCAATGGCATCAGCTGGGTGCTGGTCAAAAAACACCTGTAATAGATACAAAAAGCCGCACTCCTAGGTCTTATTTAGTGAAAAAAAAAAAAAAATGATTCCGTCTTCAGGAAGGTATCTATTATTTATTCACACACACACAGTTTTAAACACTGGGTTCCTCTCAGCAAGGAGAACCATGAACATCTCCCTTCCGTGCATACAATACATTCAAATGTGTGGAAAACAAACCCCCAATTCACAGCAGCTGGTCCAGTTGATTTGAATGGGAAGTGGGAGAGGGCAGGCAAAGGCTTGGTACACCCTAGGCCTAAGAATAAACCCTATATATAAACTTAATTTTTTAAGTTTATCTGATAAGCAAATGTTTAATACACCTCTGAAAATGTGGATGCACAGTCACACTAGTGATGTGCGGACTGGCCCGAAAGCTATGGGACCCATGGACTGACTTCTGCACACGTTTTCAGGTCATGCACAGGTGCGAGTTGATTGGGCGACCTTACTGTGCCGGCTTCAGCTGCTGGCATCAACTATTTATAGGCTTGCTCCTGCCCTTTTGGGATGTCAGAGATGGGCAAATCTATAAATAGAAGTGCAGGTTGGGTGCGAGTTGAGATCAGGTGGATGCAGGTTGACTTTTTGTCAACACGCACATTAAAAGACTGGACACAAACTCTACCCACTTCTCATGAAAGTCCCATTTATTTTTTGGTCTGGGAATAGGGACTGTTCAGATAATAGGGATTGATCAGAAATTGTATATGCAGTGTTTAATAGCAAAAAATACAAATCAACTTGTAACTGCATTGTGAAGGGTAATGTAGACACATTAGACATAATGCAAACATACGTCAAAAGGATTTATCGTTCCTGTCTGGCAAGCCAGGTGCAAACCACATTTGTGTTTGATTAAAAGTGCAGCATGCTCCAACTCTGTTTACCTTTGAGAACCTATTGGATAGTGGGAACAGACCCTGGTGTAGCTATGCCTATTTGCTGTTCTAGATACCCCTCAAAGCCCAACAAGAACGTAAAGTTACATGACATTTGGAGTTGAACTCTTGCTTTCTCCCCTAGATATTCTTGGAATTAAATGGCTGGAATATTTTCCTATATCTGTAGCATGCTTATGCAGTATCGGTAGACACAGAACAAAAACAGGCCTTCTAAAGAAGTCAGGAGCCAAACATGTCCAACAACCACTGACTTAGGCCTTTAAAGGGTGGTTCACCTTTATGTTAACTTTTAGTATGTTATAGAATGGCTAGTATTTTATAGAGTGCCCCCTTAAATAATAACAAGGTTACAGACAGGAGTAGGAAACTCTTATGGTATCAGCAATGTATCAAGAGCTCTAAGGATAATTAGGGCAGCCAATAACTATTGAACCTAATGCAGGCCACATGTTATAATCATAAAAAATAAAGTTTGGAAAACTTTTCGGGAGTGTGTGGGCTCTGAATAATTGTCCTGACAATTTGCATACCATGGCAATCAGACATTTAGTCGATAGATACTACAGAGGAAGCAGCCCTGTTGCTGCAGGGCGGCATAATTCATATTCATTTTGGGGGCTTGATATACAGTTTGCTGTGGGTCCAATAATATCTAGTTATGCCACTGTGGATAACAATAATATCTTTATCATATATGTATTGCCTATGTATTGACCTATGACATTTAAACAATGCACACCCACAGAGGAACTTTATGTACATTTGTCCGTTTGATTTAAAAGCCAATAAATATGCTTTCTCTTCTAATTTTCTTGATGTGATGTTGCCAGTAGTACTATTACAAGTGCTGCTCTGTATTTTGCATACATATATACTGGACTCATTTTAAAAACAGAAAACAAAATAGAAACCAATAAATCCTTCAATCTGGGCTTCCAGGAGTATCTAGAAGAGCAAACAAGCATTCTGCCCAAATCTCCTCCTATCTGACCACTAGGATGGCACCCCACACAATGTTTTGGGTCCCTCAAGTTGGGTCGGTCCCTCGGGTTGGGAACTACTGGCTTAAAGCATCCCATAGTTGAAGAACGAATGTGTTGTTGGATAAAAACTATTTATAGTGGGTAGTGCAGGATGTTTCCCAATGTCACACTGCCTAACTCTTTAAGAAGCTGACACAGGCAGGTCTATCAATCATTCTTAATTTACATTTCCCTGGAGCAGTCACCCTTCTAGCTCAATCTACTAAAACAGCACTTGACCTATTTGTTCTGACTGTTTTTCCTGATGCCGTCTCCTGTAAAAAGCACACCGGAGACACTGTATCGCATTTAAAGAAATATCTAATCAACAAAGTTAACAATTCTTACAAGGCGACTATGGAGTGCTGTGCTTAATCACAGTAAAGACATCTCATTACCACTACTGTGAAATATACAGAAGAGGAGTGTCTTTTACAAGTGTTCTAATTGATTTAACAAAGACACTGCTTCCACAGAAGGTGGCAGAAAATTAATTACATCAAATACTGTGTGTGTAGGATCCGTTATCGGGAAACCTGTTCCTGAATGGTCCAAATTATGGGATATCGGTCTTCCATAGATTCCATTTTAATTAAATACGTTAAATTTTAAAACCTGATTTGCTTTTTTGTCTGTAATAATAAAACAGTACATTGCATGTGATCCCAGCTAAGTTATGATTAATCTTTATTGGAGCCAAAACAATCCTATTGGGTTTAATTAAAGTTGAAATGATTTTTTAG
Source organism: Xenopus laevis (assembly GCF_017654675.1). Taxonomy (NCBI): domain Eukaryota; kingdom Metazoa; phylum Chordata; class Amphibia; order Anura; family Pipidae; genus Xenopus; species Xenopus laevis. The sequence goes on along the minus strand of NC_054387.1, from coordinate 75,399,327 downwards.
AAGACTTAAAGGGGTAGTGCACCTTTAAGTTAACTTTTAGCATGTTGTAGAATGGCCAATTCTAAGCAATTTTTCAATTGGTCTTCATTACAGTTTATTTACATTATTTGTCTTCTGCTTCTGACTCTTTCCAGGTTTCACTGACCCCATCTAAAACAAATGCTCTGTAAAGCTTCACATTTATTGTTAGTGCTAATTTTTATTACTCATCTTTCTATTCAGGCACTCACCTATTCATATTCATATTCCAGTCTCTTATTAAAATGAATGCATGGTTGTTAGGTTAATTTGGCACCTAGCAACCAGATGGCTGAAATTGCATACTGGAGAGCTGCTGAATAACAAGCTAAATAACTTAACCTAAATAATAAAAAAATTAAAACTAATTGCAATTGAAAACGAAATTGTCTCAGATTATAATTTTATATCATACTAAAAGTATTCAACCCCGTAAAGGGGTGAACAACCCCTTTAAGGTATGGAGATCCAAATGACTGAAAAAGCCCTTATCCTTGGGCATGAAGCCCAAGATGTGTTTTTCTTATTGACTGGAGGAGATTATCCAAATATAAACCCGCAGTATTCATTAGCTTACTTAAACATGATCGTTTCCCTGCAGCACTGGCCCCTCCGGAGCAAAGATTGTCACCACAATGTATAAGCTCCAGTTCCAGATTAGTTCTGTTAAGAAAGGAGAAACATTTTGAATTGCTGCAGTTTCATTTTCTGTACATGATTAATATTCCAGACAGAAACATAATTCCCATCATGAAATAGTGCAGTATATTGGCAGAGTTCAATAATACATAATAATGGAATGGTTTTATTTTCCCCATAAAATAACATGTGACTATCTACAGTTCCATAGATCCTACAATCTATGACAGTTAATGAGATAAAGCTTATGACCAGAAATTAGCCTCCATATTGTAATACCTTTTATTCAGATGTGATTTAGGTTTTTGTGCATGCAAGCAAATTTTGGGTCCATCATAATACTATACACTATAGCCACATTCCTACAGTGTGATTACATATACAGGACATGAAGGGAAAGTATTGCTAAAGCAAACTGGTCCTATATATGAATGCATAGTTAAGCAAATGACAGATATTAAAATGCAGTCTGTCACTCATCATATTTAACCCCTATTTCAGACATCTCCCATGATATTCCTATGTTGAGGGTATATCCACTTGCCATGGACAATGAAAGTTAGATGTCTATGGATAAAAGGAAACCAAGGTAAGTGATTTGGGAAACACGGATAGCAAATTGTGGCAGTTGGAAAATGGGTGAAACAATGGGAGTTTTGCAAGACATTATAATAGATTGATACATACCGTACTTCCACTTACGACATTCCCCATATAGGGCAGTTTACTATATAAATGCTTTACAGAATGCTTGTTGAGTTGCTTCCCCCTTGAATATGACATTACAGATTTAAACACTTGGGGGGAGGGGGGGCTTATGGCTTAACTAGGCTTTCATGTGCTTTGAAGTATTTTAAATATTTTAAACCTTATGTCAGCAAGATTTTCCTCTGCCTTTTTTTGTGCAGCTATTTTTACAAGCTTTAAAAAAATAAATAAATAAAAAGCAAGTAATCGATGTATTAACATCACTAAGTTTTTGCAGCTAATGCCACCCATTTCTGAAGGAATGTTTTAATCCTTTCCATATTTCAGTGAAAAAAAAAAAGGCAATTTAAAATTGATAATGCTCGGGCTCAGCTCTCCATCTGGTTTGTGCTGATAAGGACAGCTGCCTGAAGGGATTTTTCTGTTTCTCCGGCAATCTGCAATGCACTTACATAACTTCTCCCAGCAATGGAAATAGTGTATGGACAAAACGTATTGAGCAAACAGGCACAATGGCGAATAATATTCACTTTATATTTGCTGATTTTTTTCCTAGTCACTTTGTCATGGCAACAGCACAATAAAGTATAGAGTCCTTTCACCAAAGTGAAAGATTAACTCATTTTTTTTAAACACTGCAAACCCTTGCAATGGCCAAATCTGGACTACTATATGCAAATTAACCCTTCCTGGACACAAAGGTCAAATGCCCCCATGTCCTCTCACCTGCCTTAGCATGCAAAATGAATAGAGAGAAGCAAATGCATCCTTATACAGAACTAGTCACCTACAGACATTTGCAACCGGTCCCCCAAGCCCCTTCATGGCACAGCACCCGCTAAGAGCACACCGCATGCCATCCTCTTACGGATGCTGCCAAGTACTATGGGGGGGGGGGGAAGTACAGCCGCCCCCACTGCCCCCGTTAGTTGAGCCACTGCCTTTACATGTTTATTGATATATATTTATTATTGGATTGCTATCCAACATTTTATATGCAGTGAACCATTATCAAACAGATCACATGTTCATGCTCAGATGGAGCAGTTGGAGGCAGGGCAACATCTAGTAGTTGGACAACCCTATTCTTTTAACTCCTTATTTTTATACAGTTGAGAAATTGTATTTTTGAGGGTACTAACATTTTAAAAGTCTTACATCAACACAATCAGAAAAAAAGATGGATAGGTATCTGATTCTGTGCAAAGCATACTTGGAAATTTCAAAATGTCATGTGTGGTGGTATCTGCTTCCACTGAATAAATGGATAATTCATGATAGCCTGGGCTTGCCTGCACTGTATCACTACCAAGCTAACTAGAAATACACTATACAGTAATACAGTACAACAGCCATAAGATACAAGGCTATATTCTAGATCTTAAAGTTAAACACAGGAACTCACCTTGCCACTGAATACATGAAGAGAAAGTCATTGTCTGGGGATCCTGGAGTCTTGCTATAGTCTGTATATTTCTTCTGCGTAGTGCTTTTAATATCCTTCATAACAGCCTCCATTTCCTTGCTTAAATTTGTTTCCGACTAAAACAAAAAAAGCCTTCTTAAATGCAGCAATAGTGGTTATGCATACTAATGTCATACAGCACAAAAATGAAATTCAGTTGTCTGTCAAACTGAAAAGTTGACATCTAATTTGGGTTATGATTTTTTCCTGAATAAATGCAGTCCTGGCTTAATGGGATTTTCTAACTTGCCCGACCGATATCTGGCTAATTGGTTGGGCAGGCCGCTCCAGGACTTTGCCCCCTCCAGACTGAATTAGCAGCTTTTGTCAGCCCAAGTATGCAAACTTTAGTTAGTCAAGTAAGCTTAAGCACAACTTAAATTCACAGCCAAATATTAGCGGAAGGTATAGCTTACGGTGCACGGAATTAAACGCAGATTGCTCTCAATCTAAAGGTGCCCATACACTGAGAGATCCGCTCGTTTGGCAATGTCGCCAAACGAGCGGATCTCCCTCCCATATGCCCACCTTGAGGTGGGCAATATAGGGCTGTTCCGATCGTGGGCCCTAGGGCCCAACGATCGGATCCTAACAATGCCTAAACGGGCGGTCGGATCGCGGAACCGCATCAACAAATAGATGCGGCCGCGATCCGACGGGATTTTTTGTCCCATCCGATCGAGATCTGCCCGACTTTCGGCCAGATCCCGATCGGTGAAGCCCGTCGGGGGGGCCCATACACGGGCCAATAAGCTGCCGACACGGTCTGTCGGCAGCTTTTATCGCCCCGTGTATGGCCACCTTAAGTTTTCTTTTGCAGGCTGAGAGAAGCAGATCTACTCCCTTACAAACTTCTGTAAAACTGCACTGACAAGTATAGATTCTACCTCTGCTCAGCTACACGAAGCAGAGCCGAACAGGGATCGGCCCAAAAATGCTTGCTTTCTTGTTTTCAGTTTTGTGTAGCCAAGCACAAGCAGAAGGAGTACTTGTCAGCTCAGTGGTGCATAAGAGAGCAGATCCACTTAGACTGTGAAAAAGAAAAAAAAATTCAGACTGAGAGTAGCAGAGCCAATACTAAGTGTGCCTTTCGGTGGCTAGATGCTAAAGTTCAACAAAGGATAGAGGATTTCATTCAAGCTGAACATTTCTAATGCACAATTATTACAGAAATGGTTATCTTTATTTTTATACAGGTTATTTTTTGATCAGGGGGCATATCCTTGCACCCTCTCTCTTATTCAAAACAGACATGATCAGTACTGAACAGTACGAAATAGAAATAATACATTAAGTGCTACTGTGGTAGAGTTTGACTGAAAATCCCCACCAGTATTCTACATATAGGACTACTGAATATTTTATTGCAAAGGACTGATAAGATGTCACAGAGTAAGAAAAAGAAGTGGCAAGTTGAAGCAAGTATGCAGGACCCTTTCGCCTTACACTGATGCTTACTGGGAAAATACCCAGCTGCTCCTGAAGATCTTCCACCTCTTTGATGAGCTCCTGCAGGCTTTTGCTGCTCGCTGCATGGCTGTGCCAGGACCCCCTCCCTGCACTGTTTCCTGGAAAGCAAGGAAGGACGCTGTTTGCAAACTGCCTGCACAGTGGGCATGTGAATTCCCCTTTTTCTACAGAAAAGCCTTGCAAAACCTGGTCATTCTGAAAAGACAATAAAAACCACACACACCAAAAAAGAATCGATTTAGTGCACCAGATAAAAATGTTGAACCTCTATAAATATATACACTCCAAACCTGAATGCAATAAGAAGTGAGAAATATCCCTTATTTTGATAAAAAAATACATTTAGAGGTGGAGGAGATTTTGGCATTGAAGACAAAAATTTTACCTGCTTCACTGCTGCAGGCTGACCTTGATTAGTAATCATTTCAGGTTCAAGGTTGGGAAGAAGGCTTGGTACACACACAGGAAAAACTGCATTTTGTATGAAGTGTTTAGTATTCTAAGTTTTTTTTTTTCATTTTTATTCATTTAAGGTTGGGTTGGGCAAACCCTGGAACTCATCTGAAAAACTGCAAGCAAATCCCAGCTCCCTTCATTCCCATTGCTTTGCATCGCAGTCTGGTAACCTTTAGATTACACTACCCTACACTAACCACTGAGATAAAAACATAACACTTACACGTAAGGATTCCATATAAGATTTATGGCAGTCAATATGCAGAGTATGGCCACAGGTTTGAACATAGACTCCGCCTTCCCAACCGACTGATACTGATTGAAGACAGGAGCTCTTCAAGAACACAAAAGAATGGTTATTACAAAAAGACTAGCATGTTAGATATTATACATAGACAGTTACATTGATACATATAGACACACATATACATATACTTTCTAATGCATAGTAGCTATGGAGTGTTACCGTAACAGCCATATAATAAAATAAATATTTGTGTGCATGGCATACAGCATTTTGAAGTGCAAATACTGTAAACATATACTACATATACTGAACTGTGAAGATGTTTATCTAACCTTGTTCAAAAAGATTTTTTGATCAATTAAGTCACCTGACACTGTATATATTTAAAATTATGTCATTAATGTAGACCTATCTAGGCACTGGTGTTAAAATGACAATGTTTGGTACGATTGGCATGGTGGCACAATGGTGAGCATTGCTGCCATGCAACACTAGCTTCTGTGGTTCCACAAGCTGTTCCATATCTGTGGGCCTCCTCTCTTCCTAATGAAAATGAGGTGCGTGTTTGTGTGCAGTGTAGGGACCTTAGATTGAAAGCTCCACAGGAGAAAGGGACAGCTATAAATGATCAGTCTCTGCAGAGTTCTAAAATTAAAAAGATAATAAAATACTTCATTACTTTTAAAAATATGGTTTGGAATGTACTTCCTAAAACAAGATCCTGAACTCACAGCATTCCTACTATTGTCAGTGTAAAGATGCCATTAACAAAAAGAGTAATAAAAATAGAACTTTTCTGATGACTAAAATCCTTACGATTCAGTTTTGGACTCTGTGGCTCATGGTTTTAAATGGTACAAGATAAAAAAAAATCACTGCTGACACTCCCAAACAATTTAGCAACCAGCAAGAGCAAATCAAATGTTAACAGCGTGTGGGCGACTTTCAGCTGCTTACATATCAGCCACACTGCGGGGGTCTGCCCGTCTCTCTCTTAAAGAAGCTGCTTGTGGTGCACTTTTTGGGTTAATATCCAATCAGCAAATAGTTGCTATCCCAGAAAATAAATAAGCTGCCCAGCTGAGGATAAGCATTTATTCAGAGTTGCACAAGCAGTACAGTGTGTACTACACAGTATAATTTTGTTATATTAGCCGGAACTGACGAGAAGAATAAGTAAAGAAACGGGCATTTCAGCTCCTTTTCTATAGACCTGTAGCACAAACATATACTCAAATCAATGTTATTTAAATAAAAAACGTATCTATATATGGCCACAGAGGAACAATCGTATGCAAAAAGTTAGGTGTCTCCAAGAGAAAATTGTTCTTGCATAATGAAAGAAAATGTATTTCTAAGCAATGTCTAATATATGTTTATTAGCAATCTTCAATGGTTTAAATGTAATTTCAATTGAAAGAAGTGTTTGTTTATCCCTTTCTGTTCTCTGAATCTCGCTATTGAAACAGAGTAGCAGAAGCCAGCTCTCCTATCAGCTGCTTCATTACGTAGGTATTTACATTAATTTAAGATTTAGAGCCAGGAGAGCAAATACAATTTTCAAAAGCAATTATTGTTACAAAAAAAAACTTTAAAATCAACATATGATTAATAATTCTTTTGGGCAAAAATAAGGAAATAAAAATAGAAGTATATGCATACAAATATGGCAAATACAGACTGGCATAGCAAAAAGTGAGAAAAGTGCCATGTTTTAGAGCATTTAATTCACAATGACACAGTAAATTAATTAAACTTTTAAATCCTTAAGACAATGCCCCTTGGCATCTCATACACACTAGTAAGTGTCACATATAATAATCTACTACTTCTGACTGGACTGCAGGCAACATAAAAAATGGCTTCCTTCTTCAGAATTTAGTATTTCATACTGTATGTATATATAAATACTTTTTTTTTAGAACAAGATAAGTTTTCTAAATATGCCCGAATAAGTAAGTAATTTCAGTTTTGTAATAAGATATACGGCTTTAAATACTTTTTCATAACATAAAGAAATTTAATTTTGGGAATATCTCCAACAAACATTTTTTGCATGATGAAAATTTAACTGTAAATAATTTTCCAAAATACTTTGAACCCAAAGTTTCAACCATTATTTGTACTTGCTATTAAAGTGTGGTCTAACAGAAAAAAGATACACCCGTATGGCAGGGTTTATAAGAGTATAGCCAGAATGCCCATCTGCAGCCCTTATGCTGTTATCCAAACAGAAGCATGGAGAGGGAATAAGTAAGCTGTTTTTTACTAACAAGACAGAGGCATTTAAGACATCTCTACACAAAATATTATTATTATTTTTTTTATTAACAGGTATATATAAGGTGCCAACATATTCCATAGTGCTGTATAATAGAGAGTGCTAAAATGGCTACCCAGAGATATGTCATTACTTAACAAAGCACATATGGTCTGTACCATGAATGCATCAATATGATACACCTATATCAGTGCTGTCCAATTTATATGGTACAGAGGGCCGGAATTTTTCTAATCTACATGGTGGAGGGCCGATAATGGAAGCCAGTGTTAGCCACTCCCTGTTTTTAGACCATACCCATGTTAACGAAAAACCATGTTCACATTAATAGCACACGAAAAAACAGGTGGTTGGTGCTCACTGTAGGGATCAGGGTTGGAACTAGGGGTAGGCAGAGTAGGCGGCTGTCTAAGACGCCATCATTGAGAGGCGCACTTTTAATGGGGGTTTTTTTTTTCTTTTTTTTCAGGCGTTTTTTTTAATAATTTGTTTCAGTAATCATGGTCGCTCAGTCGGGTGGAATCCCCCTCCTTCACCTTCTCTCTCTTGCCAGCAAGTAATAGCTGCTTCTCTGCGGTGCGGCGGTGCGGCAGTGCGACGTGCGTATATGCATCAATGACATCACTGATGTGGTTGGGTGTGGCTTATGTTTCATAGGGATCATAGGTCAGGCAGAGTATGGCAAACACAGGGTGCTAAGAGCAGGCAAAGTATGACACACACAGGGAGCACAGGGAAGACAGAACAGACAAGGAGACAGGGAAATCAGGACCACTCTATTATGTACTATATACAGTGATACAGTGCTGGTGCCCCATTAGCATGTTGTATAAGGTAGATACAAGCAAAAAATTGGATACCCTTATTTATATAATTAACTAATGATTTTTGTATGTATTGAGTTAATTTATGGATGAATTGGTGGAGTGATATAAATTTCAAGCCATATTGAAATTAATTATATTTATTACTATAAGCTACTGAAGCTGATTTACCTCTCAACACATATTGTACTAGCACTTTACTGAATAAATGTACAGCACTTTATTTCTTAATTAATAATTCCAGTTATGAACTACTTGGTTTTTAATTAATTGTGCAACAATTTAATTAACTTGGTAGTGATATAGAAATAGCTATTTGGTGGGGTTTCTTTTTCTAAATCTATGTTTTCAATCATTTTGTATAAGGTGTGAACAGGTGAACAATGTGGGCAGTTTCAGTCTGGGTTTCAGATGTAAACAGTACAGGGCTATAGGGTGTGAACAATAGAGGTGTCACAAGTGTGAACAATACAGGGGATCACAGGTGTGAATACAGGGGCCAGTTTATCTCTGTAGTGATACCTTTTAAATTTTACAAATGGTAAACAGACACAGTAGGCAGATTTTGATGTGAAGGGCCACATAAAAGGGGGCCGCGGGCCACTTGGACAGCCCTGACCTATATGATCAGTGGCAGGTTTACAGTCACACAGTGATGATCAATACACAGCCAGCACCATATGTGAGCAATTGTATACGTGTGGCTCATGCTTCATTAGTTCCATGTGTCAAATACTGGAAAATACATCTGGGGTACAAATGGTCTATTTTCCTGTGACAGCAGAGGGTAAATTCAGCTATTTGAAGATTAATGCAGCTATCTTAGGGTAAAAATAAACACACTACAAAGCAATATGGCATCTGAAGGTTATTTCCCACACCCCGACAAAAAAAATGAAAAACAAATCTGCTGTCACACTGCGTTAGAATCTTTTCTGAGCCAAACACTATCTATTCAATTGTTTTGAATGTTTTGTATTGTTTATATAACATGATGTACTAACGGAACTATATGTAAAACATCTTAAATGTAAAATTATCTCTTTAATTTACTGTATTGCCTGATTGTTAAGTAAACATTCCCATTTTTTAAACCAGCAAGGGACTTGGCCTAAATGGCAAGCTATATGGTACAGACAGGTTAGCCCATGAATTAAAACATCCTATCGCAAATAAACCATGGGATATGTGGTATTTAAAACACTACACACTATGACAGATTATGGTATAAGAATCTGTGAAATCTGTGTTTATTAGAGCAAAATTCTGACTTGTTTGATATATGGCATACCATCAGTTTTGCCTATGGCAGATTGCTTAGCAACACATTATACAGGTATAGGATCAGTTATCTGGAAACCCTTTATCCAGAAAGCTCCAAATTATGTCTCCCATAGACTCCATTTTATCTAAAAATTATTTCCTTTTTCTTTGTAATAATAAAACAGAACCTTGTACTTGATCCCAACTAAGATATAAATAATCCTTATTGAAAGCAGAGCCAGCCTATTGGGTTTATTTAATGGTTTCAATGATTTTCCAGTAGACTTAATTTATGTAGATCCAAAATAAAGAAAGATCTGTTATCGGGAAAACCCCAGGTTCTGAGCATTCTGTATAACAGATTCCTTACCTGTATTCATAATAAACCACCCCCTGTCAGTGTCTGCATCTACCATTGGCAGAGCTTTTTCGAAATGTAAACTAGAGTTGCTTTAGGCATAGGATGTTTTGATTTCCACAACAGAGTAATCAAAACTACCTTTGACCCACAGGTCTTAAGGCAGTAGCTGTTAAACTGTGGGGGATGGAATAGTGGCATGCGGATTTTGTCTGAAACCAGTCAAGGTAAGATCAGTTGACAATACATATTTTCTCAGACAGATACACCTGAGAACCAAGAGTGAATGCCAATTAAGGTGAGGTGAGATTTTAATTGAAAACTTATTTGTTCCAGCAGGTCTTGGGTAAGTGACAGGCCAAACGTAGTCCTTGGTTTTATTGGAAGCTTAGTTATAACTACTTACATCTTTAAAGTATCTCTGTAATATTGCAAGTTTGACATCATTAGCTGCTGAACATGTGCCCTCTTGGTATATTTGCTCCTCTTCTGTGGTTGGTAGTTTCTTTGGCTCTGTGCTCTTACGCCGATGCCCCAGAACTACAAAGGAAAGACACAAATCAATACAATAGCCCACACATTTATATATACTATTAAACTGGCCGGATGAGCTGAGAGTAAAAGAATTATGTATTTGCTACTTTATATTAACATTGAAAGGTCTATGGCATAGCTCTTAAAGCTTTTGTTGGTCATAATATTCTTAACTGTAAATATAATGTCAAAGGATGTGTGTAATTCTCTGAGTAAGCTATTATTAAAAAAAGAAACATTAATTGTGTTTATCATCATCAACAACCATATGCTGAATAACATATTAGTGTATTACAGGTGTTATAAAGTATCCCAGACTTACCAGAAGATGCCTGAAGCAGAACAACAAGCCCCAGAGGGCGATCCACTGTAGAAGGGCCACTTTGTCCACATATAACACAATCATATATTGGTTCTGACACTTGCTGCTCAGCTGCAGCAATCTCCATTGCAACATCAGTTTCAGGTGATTCTATCCAATATGGAGGAAAAGGGAACAAGGAATACTTCAGATAAATACATGTTGATTTAGCTTGTTTTAGTCTCCTGGCAGCAGAAGAGGCAACTGAGTATCATTTGGCAACTACTAATTAAACACAAAAAAAGAAACACACTCACCATTCTGGCACAAGTCTGATGCAAAAATCCACACAAGCTTCAAATAGGACTAATTGTTTCTTAGGGACCAAACTATATTGTCTACTCAAGTAAATGCTGTATTTTGTAGGCATATTTTCTGAGAAAACCTACATTCATTTGGCTTTCTTAGGAAGCGTCTTCCTATTAATCATGAGCCTTTTATAGATTTTTATTTTTGGTCACAGAAACCAAAGAGCTCCCCAAAGACGTGCAGAGTGCTTGCCAAGTCAATAGTCTATTATCAGATAAACATTGTGAAAAAAAATCATGAAGTAATAGTGGCTAATTAGATCAACTGAAGGCATAGGAAATACAAAATAAGCAAAAATATGGTTCATTTAAAGCTTAATTGTATGTAAAATGGACAAGAAACTGAAAGCTAATTTGCACATGCAGCATCACAGCGAAGGATTCCACCTGTTTAGTGAGTGCCATAGAAATTATAAGTTGGATTTTTTCTACACAATTTATTAATAGTATATTTAACATGAAGCAGCACAAGAAGAAAGGTTTGTTGTCACTCGTGCAGGGGCAATGAAAGGAATGCTAACGCTGTCACAAAAAGGAAAGACCTGGCATTCGAAGCCATGAGAAAAATCTATTTTCACACAAGGGTGACTGCTCTATGACGCATTTTCCCTGCACTCTATTATCTTTTGATAACAGTTCTAACCTTTGATAAAAAAAAAGGCTCAGCTCTCCTTTTTGCCGCGATGAATCTCATGCTATTTTCGGCTTCATTCAGCAATACCTCATGTGGCGAGATATTTTTCAGCCACATACAAATGTAATATAAATACTGCTTTATACGTGGTTACACACTAGAAACACCCATGAAAAATGAGCAGAATAAAAAATTATCCAAATTGATATTTACAGCTGGAATGCAATCTGATTTTCAACCAAGATTTATTTTTCATTTCTTATAAAGGGACATTTCTCTTAAAGGGATACTGTAATGGGAAAAAAATTGTTTTTTTCAAAATGAATCAGTTAATAGTGCTGCTCCAGCAGAATTCTGCAATGAAATCCATTTCTCAAAAGACCAAACAGATTTTTTTATATTCAATTTTGAAATCTGACATGGGGCTAGACATATTGTCAATTTCCCAGCTGCCCCAAGTCATGTGACTTGTGCTCTGATAAACTTCAATCACTCTTTACTGCTGTACTGCAAGTTGGAGTGATATCACCCCCCCCTCCCTCCCCCCCCCCAGCAGCCAAACAAAAGAACAAGGAGAAGGTAACCAGATAACAGCTCCCTAACACAAGATAACAGCTGCCTGGTAGATCTAAGAACAGCACTCAATAGCATATCTCCCAACATTTTGGAAGTAAAAAGAGGGACAATAATTTTTTGACCACGCCCTTTCTGTGGCCACACCCCCTAATTACCATGTTCATTTTACAAAATTTGGCAGGTTATGAAAGTTTGAAAATATTTCTCCTTATCTAAACTGTTTTTTTGTGTCTCAAAATTGTTACAAAGTATCTTATTTTCACCTGTTCTGTGTTCTCTGCTAAAAGCCAATTAAGTTAGAAACTTTGTTTCTTGTTCTGGCTGTTCAGTGCAAAGAAAATAGGGACTTTCCAGCACAAATGAGGGACTGCGGGTTGAGCTGTCAAAAAGAGGGACTGTTCCTCTGAAAAAGGGACAGTTGGGAGGTATGCTCAATAGTAAAACCCATGTCCCACTGAGACACATTCAGTTACATTGAGAAGGAAAAACAGCAGCCTGCTAGAAAGCATTTCTCTCCTAAGTGCAGGCACAAGTCACATGACCTGGGGCAGCTGGGAAATTGACAATATGTCTAGCCCCATGTCAGATTTAAAAATTGAATATAAAAAAACTGTTTGCTCTTTTGAGAAATGGATTTCAGTGCAGAATTCTGCTGGAGTAGCACTATTAATTGATGCGTTTTAAAAAAGGATCTCTTTAACATATCATTAAGGTTATGGCATTCTGTGAGCTGTGGTCCTGCAACATAAGGGTTGCATTCCTAAAGCGGTTTACCTTTAAATTATAATCTTTAAATTCACAGTTTTATACTTATGTTTTCAGGCAGTACCAACAGAGTGCGATTTTTCTTTGATACCGCAATGTTTCAGAAGGTAAGAAACACCCAGCATCCCCTTCTTTGCCCTTAACTGGCACCTATCGATAAAAAATGATTCACTCACCTCAGCTGCTGGTTGACAATCCAAATAGGTAGACAAAAGTAATACAGAGTGTATTGTTCGCACTTGGTGTCTACTGCCAGTGTGAGTTGCCATGCTTGGGAACATGCATATGGGGACAGAATAAGTGTCTCAGAACCCAGAGGATGCACCCAGGTAAGGTGCGAGCACATACTAATTGAGTGCACTGGATTTGAGACAGCATGAGTGCCCACATAGGGAGTAGTACTCCCTACAGTACTTGGTGGGGGTACATCTTTGAAGAAGTATTATTGCTTCCCCTATATGGAGTATAGCTTCTGCTAGCTGTGGCAGTGGACGGGGAATAAGATTTCTAGTGGTACGTCATCATTAATGCATTTCTTTACCACTACTTTTCCAATACCATTCTGAACTGCCCACACAAGAAGCTTTTGACTTCAATGGCATCTGCCGAATGTGCGCACTGACTGGTAGATGCCATTAAAGTCAGTTGCTGACTGTAAAGTCGGTTCTAAGCAGGTTTTTTCCTGCTGAATGTCATGAACCTTAGGAGAAGGTTAGTAAAGCAATTAATAGTTGATCACCTTAATCGGCTCATCATCACAAAACCAATAAATAAAAATAGATATACACAATGAATACAATGAATATACCAGAATGAATATCTACTATATATATTATAATGAAAAAAACAGATCTAGATCAAAATCTAGATCAAAAGGAGCTGGAAAAAGTACACTTTTAAATAAGAACTTTTAAATAACTGAACGCTAGGAATCTAAACAACATTATTCTCCCTGTAAAGATCAACATGATATATGTTGTGTTGTAGTGATGCTAAGTTCAATAATACATCATTCTAAGTGTTCTCCAAAATGTGCTTGAGCAGTGGAGGTCACACAGCTTGTTAAAATGGACTTTAACATGCTAAATACAGTTTACACAATATTGCTGGAAGCAATATTTCCCTTTCGCTAAACATTTTATGTCAAGATAGTCCCCTAGCACCGAAGGAGCTATTAGCAGACTAATATATCTTGCCCAGGCCCAGCAAGTGTATTCTCAAAAGACAAGTGAAAACTCATTTATTTTCTAACTGGCTTCTGTAAGTGACATGTGTTAGGAAATCTGTGTCACCTCCTTCAAAAATGTGTGCATATCGTCTGCCCGGCAGCATATCTGCAGAAATAACTGCCTGGAGTCCTGCAGGGAAACAGTGCCGGCTGCCAACACACCCATATCCAAATTGCTTGCTTTCCAACAGTTTGTGAAATACTTTACAATATTCTATCTATGTCAACACAGTATAATAGAATGACAATATATTAACTATCATTTCAGCAAGGGGATCTATTTAGTGACACTATACTCATTTACAAAACTTAAGTGCTGAATCGCATATGGGTAGGTTCCATTGGCAACTAATTGGCAATTTGTTTTTTGTAATTTGCAACATAGAATATTAACGGAAAGTTCTAATTGGTCCTACTGGCAACTACAGAGGTCAAATTTAGCACCTCTGTTGATAAATGAGCCCTACAGTGTCTTATTTGCATTTAAAGGAACATGATCCTAACCAATTTTAAATGCTAAACACAGCATAGAGTTAGTGCAAGGATAGTGTAAGCTTTTATGTTGGCTGGATAACCGATCTGGTCCAAAATCTGCATTTTTAAACTCCTCTGGGAGGTTAGATTTGCCATTGGACCAGGATAGCATTGGTATGGTCCTCTCCAAATGGGCCTCCCTAGACTCCATTCTGATGGCCCTCCAACAAATGGATCTTAATGGGGGCCTATAAAAACCCACTGAGAGAGGACTACAACATGCCAATGCCATCTTTATCAGTTGGGCCTAAATTAAGATCCATTTGTTTGCTGACTATTATATTGTACAGTATGTCTGCCTTTACTGTGAGTTTTTTTTCTGGGAGGAAAAATAAGGTGAAGCAAGAGCATGTACTTTTTAAAACGAGTCTCTTCTAAAATGGAGAGCCCTAAACAAGGGGCATGATGGAAAGGTGCTCAGTAAATTACTCTTCCACGCTAAGAGTAGTTTGTCTACAGCTGTCTAAGGATGATTACCTTTTACCTTTGCAGAAGAACCAGAAATAGCAATGTATATGTGGGTTATTACTATTCAAAGCAATGAGCATCAGATTTGACTGGCTAACCACACATGATTGAATATTTTGTTGACCTGTGTCCTCCACACGTGGCAGTGGCAATGCAATTAATTAACTTATATTATGTTTTCTAAGAAGATAATTTCCTTATAAAGAAAATTACAAAAAGCCCCTTTCATATGCAAAATAATGTCTTTCTCATCCCTTTTATGACCTCTCTTCTCCTTCTCCCATGCTTTGCATATAGCTACTTTTCGTTGTAGCCTACACCGTTACATAGTTAAATCTGGTTGAAAAAAGACTAAGTCCATCAAGTTCAACCCCTCCAAATGAAAACCCAGCATCCCTCCATACTTCCTCACCCCTCCATACTTCCTCACCCCTCCATACTTCCTCACCCCTCCATACTTCCTCACCCCTCCATACTTCCTCACCCCTCAATACTTTCATATAAATTATATATACCCATATCTATACTAACTATATAGTTTTTAGTTCTAATTCCTTTATATGCTCACTTTATCTCTAAGGTCTGCTTCCTTGTTCAGTGAGATATTCATATTTCTAAGAAAATAATGTATGGGGAGATGTTTGTGTCACTGTGCAGATAAAGTGGAATGTACAGTGTCATGTGTGAGCAGGAATATAGTAGAATATGGACATTTGAAACAGGAGAGCATCAAAAATAACTTTAGGAATAAAGGTGAGCAAAAATGTTAGCAAATAAAACAAGAAACGAGTACCACTCATACTGTTTTAGTGCTCCTTCCCATGGCCAGAAGCCCTACACCCAAAGCTTAACCACCACTTTCTTTCAGGGTTGCCCCTGCTTGGCCCTTAGCACCAGTACCCCACACCTGCACACAGCAGATAGGCTTTGCACTGGCTGAAGAGGAGGTGGTAACCTAAAAAAACAGAGTAAACTGAGGGATATAATGTAAGTTTCACAGGGCTGAACGCATTGGCATGTACTATAGCAAATCTATCATCATTTTAATTTCGGAGATCCCTCACAGTCTATTATCTGTAATGTATATAAAGAGCTGACACACTTACACAACACAAGAGATCCTGCATCTTTCATTACAGTCCCTGAACTAGAATATTCCTAACGCACAATATGGTCAGTTTTAGCAGGAGCCAACAAGAGCCAATTAGTCTGTTTCTATGTTTTTTTGAGTGTGGGAAGATGCATCCACACTGGCCAAACTATAAAAATCCATCTATATTTTCAGGTCAGCCTTCGAACCCCCATAAATGGGTACAATTATCCACTGGATTTTCAATGTGAGTGACATCTGTTCTGAAACAATGGTCAACCTATTCAGTTAAAAAAAATAGAAACGGACGACCACAAAGCACTGTGTGCAGCCAGCTGCAGCATTAAATACATACAATTTTTTTTCCCCAGAATCAAAAGTTTTTAAAGCATCACTGAACATCACTGAGCTTGTTTCTCCTTCTGCACAAAAGCCAGAGAAAGAAGTTATTTAGGGTTATTCTTTAGCTGCTTGTGTCCTTGCTTTCACCCTGTATCTGCCGCCTTCCACAAGCAGCATAAGAATGGGTGGAACATGGCTCTGCCCTTTACATCAATCAAGCAGACGGCCTAAGGACATAGTGTTTGATATTTCATAACTGAGGTAATTCTCCATCAGAAAAAAATTGACATACCAACATCCATTGCTGTTTCCATGAAGCTTTTTTGCCTTGAGGCGAATTCTGCGAGCAATTTCTGTTGCCTCTCCCTTGCTTTCTGCCGTCTGCAAAACAAAAATATAAAAAAGGAAATGTACATTTCAACCATAAATGCACAAATACAGATTCTGAGAACTCGTTTTATTGGTATAATATATTAATATTAGAGGAAATGCACAAGCCTAGGGTCTTCATCAGTAGAGAAGGTGCTCAGTTTGTGCGGCAGACTTTTACAGCTAATCTCTTTGTGGGATCTGTATAAAAACGCTTTCAAATTCTTTGTATTGTAGATGAAGCAGATTAACTCTGCACAAAGCCTATATTTTATAGTGCCTTATCAACTGTGCCTAGATATGATCTCTATCTATATACTTTAAAAGATTTGCAGCACTGAAAATAAAATATAAATACAGCATAATGGGGAGCTGGGAGAGGGAATTATGTTAAATTAATCACTAGAATAAATTGATTTTTATTTCATTAAATATTGGAAAAATAAAGATATAAAGCTGGGCTTTATACTGCCGAACTGCAATCTTATTAACAATGCCCATATTTGTAAGAACGCTCTTCAATGAATAGCCATAAATTATAGAACACATTTACCATATAAGCAAAGTTATTGGCTTTCTTCATGGATAAGAACTCCCCACAATTATTTCAAAGCGACCCCAGTGTTCTCACTTGGTTTGTTAATCTTTTCATTTTTTGATGGGGTAGCAGAACAGAAAATGCTGGTCAATGCAATAACAGCCACAGCAGTGCCTATACATGAGCACTACAAATTAGATTGCATGGCTACTGATGAAGAACACTGTCAATGTGGCAAGCTGCATGCAATGTTTCCCCAATTTTTTTTTGTGGTACTGTGCACAGATACTTTATGTAAGACATACAAGC
This sequence comes from Xenopus laevis, assembly GCF_017654675.1. NCBI lineage: Eukaryota > Metazoa > Chordata > Amphibia > Anura > Pipidae > Xenopus > Xenopus laevis. The sequence continues at coordinate 75,381,542 of NC_054387.1, read as the reverse complement.
TTTCTTAAACAGAACATTCAAACCAGAGAGCTCCAAATGCTAACATAATCATAAGGGCATACTGATTATTAACAATAGATGCACTGTGGATCTAAATAGTTACTCTGAGCATATATTCTTAAAGCTGTACCTCTAAGTGTAGTCAAGGGTTGGGCTCTTACATCCATGTATTCTGGGATTGCCTTCAGAGGAGAGCTTGTGCAACATGTTTGGATTCCCTTGGCTTCCCGTGTATTAAGTCTCCACTGGTATACCTGCTGGGAGTGGTGAACAGCCTAGGACTTTGTCACTGTGCCGAATTTTTCTACCACCAACTCCTTTATTATGGCAAGACTATCTTACTCCACCGGAAATCTACAGCTCCTCCATTCCTCTTCCTTGCAATAAACTCTTTTTTGGGGAAGTCACAGTCTACACTACTAAATTGGAAAAGTGTATCTTCACCCGATTTGGCCACTGACACTCTGGATCAAATTTGTATGATCTGATTTTTTGACCCTTGAGGACCTAAGGCAGTGGTGTAACTACCCAGAGTGGGGAAGGGGCGCAACTGTCCCTGAGGGCCCACTGGAAACAGCAGCACAAAGTTATTAGGTATAGTGGGCAAGATCCTGGACAGGCTGAGATGGCTCAATGGTGTAACCAGCTATAAGCAGACACCCTGGGTAGGGGTCCCAAAAATGATTTTACATGGGAGGCTGGGATAATCAAGTTATGCCACTGCAAGCACCAATGAGCTACCAGCATGTGAGTCTGGAGGGGCCAAGTTGGAATCTGATATATTGTCAGGTTTTCTTTTTATCCTACTGATGTTCATTATTAATTGCTCTGAGTGTTCCTATTCTCCTCTATAAACCCCATACACATTGTTGTATTTATGTATTTTCGATTCTTAAAAAAGTGGTGTAATCATGACATGGCCAGGTTATGTTGTTGGCTGGTAATGTTCTCCAATAGACCACTATAAATAATGTGAAAATCAGTCACATGCATTGAACTGCTCATTCACATCACAATACATGGCCACTTATCAGATTGCAACTGACAAGGTGGCCCTGTAGTGTTAACCACATGGATTTGTCAAGTGTGATGCAATTCCAGCATTTTTAAAAGTTGTTTCCCTATTTCTGTCAATTAAACAGCGCCTGCGGCAATCACGAGTTTTTACTGCTTGCAAACCAATATCTGTTTAGCAATTGCTTCATTGTGCAGCCAAGTTAATAATTATTTCTGAAGACTCTGAGCGGTTCCCATTTTTCCCCCCTAACCCTGAAGGACTGACTGCACCAGAATATAAATAGAAATTGTGCATCACCAACGGTTTGTTGCTTTGTAAAGCTCGTGTGGCATGAACAGTCGTCTGCTTGCATTTCTCCCCATCTACAATATACTTTAAGTTAAGCAGGTCTGACTGTAAATAGAGACCCTTAATAAGAAGACATAAACAAACTCTGACAGATTCAGCACAGCTCAGTAATTTTCCATGATGGCTCATGGGGATGAGACACGGAGGCTGAATAATATTGCAAAGCTTCTCAGCCTTTCTTCAACTACTCGCTCACAGTTTCTATGGTGACAGCACATCGTCTGGGTAATGCCACCTTTGTCTTTGTCTGCAGGTTGAAGTAACCAGAAATGGGTCATCATTGAGCTCTTATAGCTCATTCAATCTTCATTACAAAGAAACTTGGATTGAAATTCAGAAATAAATGAAAGCGGGGCTCTGAGCAGCATCATAATGCCAAGTTAGAATAATCTGTATTCACAGCTGTCAACAGCTATAGATATTTGTAAATGTCTCGCAAGTTTCAGCAAACATTGTGTCTATCCTGTGGCCCCAAGACTGAATATGGGTAGACAATTGCTTTACCCAATTCTTTACATACTTTGATTAATTCACAAATACTGACACTTTTTAAGAACAAAGTATTACTCTAGAACAAGGATTCTTAAGGTGGCCATACACAGTTAGAGAAAAGCTGCTGACTCTGTCCATCTGGCAGCTTAGTGACCTGTGTATGGCGCCTGCCTGAGCGATATCTGGCAAAAAATCAGCAAGATATGGAAGGTCTTGTTTTCTTCAAGGCGATGACTGTCGGCTATATCTCCCTCTCCCTAAGATCTGAATTAACCTTCATTATGATCTGATTGATGGACCAAGGGTCAAACAATGGGATGAGCCCCATATCCCAAGCTGAAGGTGGGAATATCGTGAAAAGATACGCTTGGCAATCTCGTTAAACATATATTCAAGTGTATAGCAAGCTTAATTCTCTGTATCATGATGTAAAATTAGGTCCTCATGCTGGTTAAGGCAAGTCTCCATGACTTTTGCAGAGTGAACGGTCCTGCTTCAGCAGACAACAATAATGAAAAAAGGTGTTTTTAATTTTAAACCCATTCTGTTTCAGTTTAAATATGTACCTTTGTTCACTAAAAACCGAATCCAGTCCAACCTTAATTTGGGCCCACGTGAGAAGAAGGATAAGAAACCGTGCTTCAGAATTTCACAGGAAGAACCATAAAGGTTAATAATAATGTAAATAATAAGTATACTTTGAGCGGTCTTTAGAGGGTGCAAGCAGTAGTGACAGATTGCCTCTGGACCAAACCAAGAAGCAGATGTATGTAGTTAAATAAAAATCCATTGGGCCCTATAAATGTATCTTATTTCTGAGACAAAGCCATACGATGTGTGTTGGTAGTGCCCAAGTTGTCCCAAATACCTGTAACGTATGTTACTAAGTCCTGCTCCCTCTAGTGACATAGAAATAGTAACCATGCCTGTCACTGATGTCATTAGAGAGGCAGGTTGGCTCAGGTTGACCAATCTACTAAAAGTCCAGGCAGGATTGTGCATGGGTTCAGATGGGTGCAGCTAAGGAAATTCTGTACATCACTAACATTTTATATATGGGCTACCCAACAACAATAAAAACAGCTGAAGTGCTGCAGATTAAACAGTCCTGTTTTATATAACAGGCCTCCACTAAGCACAAAAATTCAAAAATTGTAGGTTTAACATGATCCATTTATCACATATGGATGCACTGGGTGATGGGCACAGTAAAGCTGGCCATAGATGCAACGATCCTATCGTACGAATTGTGGATTCGTACGATTTTCAGACCGTGTGTGGAGAGTCCCGGCATTTTTCGTCCGGGGGAGATCGGTCATTTGGTCGATCGGATAGGTTAGAAAATTTCTGTCGCCTGACGATAATATCTCTGCATGTATTGCTGATCGTACGATTTTCAGTGGGAGACTGTCACTAGCTTTGTCAGAGTTAGTACATTGGCTGATCTGTACTTTTACTACTTTATTTGATCGGAATGGTAAGACTTTGATCTTAATGATTAGTGGCGGGTCGGGAGATGGGAAAGTCCGATCGTACGCGGATTCGTAAGATCGGATCTTTCCGTCTATGGCCATCTTAACAGACACCACAATTGTTTAAATGCAGCCCACATTAATTTTGCACCTTTGCTAGGATCCTTTAATTTATGACTAGACTTTGTTGCATCGTTTGTCCATCACTGGCACTACACATGCGGCCCAGAGACATTTGTAATAATGGGCATATTTCTGAGACAAACAGGCAGCAGCTAAATAATGTACACTTTTTAGACAGTTACCACAGGTTATCATACAAAAAAAGGAACACACATTGGCATGCCATATTAACGTTTCATTCTTTCAAGGAAAATGAGAATTAATGCTATTTTCCCTGTTGCTATTTAAACCGTTTGAATGATTCTAAATCATCTAGAGAACCTTATTTGCTAGATACTACTGGAACTATATAAAAGTAATTATTCTAAAATAAGTTTATGTACTGGGGACTGAACAAATGCTGAACTATGAAGTGGGCTTAACACCAGAAAATGTATGATTCAAGCTGTGAGCAGACAGTGCTATCAAGTACAGAATACTGAGAACTCACATTTGAGCTGCAGTGCATTAGGCTACTGCGACACAATGCAGATTCTTGACCTGTGTCAAGAATAATAGCAGGCCAATACTAGTATAATAGCAGGCCAAGAAACTGCCCCTCCCCTTGGATTCACTCTCAGGTGTGTATGCACCCACAGTCACTGCATTGTCCTGGGTGCAGACAAACGGAGCATATTTCAGCACAAAAACCCAAGCTGACAAAGTGTCTCTGAATGCCCTGTGTGGCAGTAGCCTTAGGACAGGATACTGTCAGCGTTTTTTACTGTACTGTAAACAAATTAAAAGGCCTGCATCATTACTGCTACAAGACTGCTGAACCACTTGCTTATACAGTAAGTTCAGTATATAAAATATAGCATTTCTAGCCATATTCATTTTTGAATTTCAAGTTCTGTGACATGGAGAAATATAACAATTATTCTAACAGTAATGATTAGTAGTATCAGAATTCATCACCTTTCTTCTTTGCCCAAAGTCTTCTTGTCAGCAGGACTAGATTTCTTGGGTGGCACAGGCGGAGCAGATTTCTTACATATCTCATCAATACTTTGCCTGTTCAGACGACTTTGCGACGCTGCTTTTAGTAGAATCCGTTCTACAGCGGTTACACCATCGCCATGGCAATACCTAGGTAAGTCTGGCTGAGCAAGGCATTCTGGATCATCCAACCAGGGGGGGCAATAGGAATCCTGCTTTCCTGAGAGTTTCTTGTGCAGTTTAATAAGCAGGGATAACATGCTCTCTTTCACCTCTAATATGACCGTTGTCAACTGAGGAGTCGCACCAGGTGCAGTCCACTTCAGAGCTGTAGATTTGGGACGCACAACTTGATTGGCTTCACTGTTATTACGGTTAATTATCTCCTGGAACTTCTTCCGACGCTCTGCTACCAAACTGAAAACCTGAGCTGTTCCTGAATTCTGAAAAAAAAATTGGAAATGTGTAATTGGAAATACAAACACAAAAACCTTAATAAATATACATTTTATTTGCAGTGTTTGTATTGCATTATGTGTATATATATATATATATATATATATATATATATATATATATATATATATATATATATATATATATATCTCTATCTATATATATATAAATATATATCTACCAGCTATATAAGCAAAAAAGCTAACAATTTGTGGTGTCTTTGCCTGTTTTGAATGAAGGTTAAAGAAGGCTGCAAATGCATGCTGTGCTCCCTCAAATTGCTTTGGCCAATCTGCTGTTAGGATCTTTGTTATACAGAATAAAGGCTTTTCAGAACTAATGTGTGTTTTATTACATGAATAGGGTAATGGAAGAATGTATCAGAGGCTTTACATTCTAGCCATGTAGCTAAATATGTGCCATTTTTGAGGAACTTTGTATGTTCCATGGGCTGAGCCAGATAAGCATCATTAGAAGTAGCAATTTATGCATTCCACAGAAAGAAGTGGCACACTGATTTGACATGGGTTTACACACGAAAAACATGAAAATCACATCCTCTCCCATAGTGTTTTTATGTTCTGTTACTGCTAATATTATTAGAAATGAATTGTTACTGGAAAGCACAACACAATATGCCTCAGTTCACTCTAATGCACAAGTGTGGGTGTGCAAAGGGTGCAAGATGTAGCAGGGTCCTGTACTTACCACCTGCCTATAGCACAAGATTTATTGCATAATTGCTCTGAAACTTTAACACTACTAAGCACAGTTTTACATCCCTTAGTGCTCTAGCACTCAAGACGGGTAATTTCTAAGTTACCCCTAATTTTAATTAAGTTTTAAGACAGAATTCTGGGAATTACAATTTGCTCCAAAAGTTTCCCATAGTCACAGAATGCTCTATTCACCATACTAGCCCAGTGGTTTTTTTAAGCACAGCTAAGGAATGTGCTGAACAGATTCCCAGCCACAAACTGTTTTAGCCATGGTTGGATGTTTCATTGTAGAGCAGGGATTCTGATATAATAGATGCATATAATAGCTCACAATGAAAGAGGGTACCAAATTTAAAACCAGGTCCATCCATGATTCACATTGAAGCAACAATACACTGCAGTCTAGCAGCAGATGATTTCACAGAACTTAAAATACAGAGCAGTTATACCATATTAATAAAATGGTAATATAAAACTGATTTAACCTCTCAATCACCAGGATCTGTACATACTCTTAGGTTAGGATTAAACCGTTGCACTTTTATCCAGAGGAATAATAATAAAAAAAAATGCTGTGCTGGGCATACTGCAGAGCAATGTGCTGCTGAACCCCAGGGCTCGATGACATTGACCAGAGAAACTAAATACAGGAAAGGATTACAGCAAAAACCCAGCACAACTTTAACTTTTCTCTCTTTATCACAAGGGCAAATGAAAAAGGCCATCAGCAACCATTCAAAGGGATATAGCATACAAATTCCAATTACATTTCCCTGATGCAGAATTGACGTAATGCGGCACAACGATTATACTACATTTGCATAGGAAAGCATGCACCGACCACGCAATGAATGATTTATAGTCAACAGAAATGCAGACTTTGTACAATGCCATTCATCAAAATTAATCTGCATTTCTCACTAAGCTTTCAATTAGTGAACTTCAAAAGGACGGCAGAATTATCAAATATGGCATTATCTCCAATTTGCTTTTCTTATGAACAGTAGTCGAAACATAAGTATTAATAGGGAAAGACATTGGATACACATTATTTTGTTCCAGAACAAAGGGTTTAAATGTTCAAATAAATAATCCTGTGTCATCCCAGCATATGTACAAACTACTTCCTTTCCATTGCTGATATCAGCACTAAATCCAGAATACCTATAGTTTGGCATTCCCTGAGACTTGTGATCTAAAAGTCAAGGACTTTCTTCTTACAGGGATACAAGTCATGACTTATTCTCTATGACCTCTCCATGTGAGAGGCTCCTTTCTTAGCACTTTCCTAATCCTAATGTTAACCAATCTCATTTTATTAGTGGATTTACAGTTAGGTCCATAAATATTTGGGCAGAGACAACTTTTTTCTAATTTTGGTTTTGTACATTACAACAATGAATTTTAAATGAAACAACTCTGATGCAGTTGAACTGCAGACTTTTAGCTTTAATCCAGTGGGTTGAACTAAAAGATTGCATAAAAATGTGAGGAAATAAAGCCTTTTTTTAACACAATCACTTCATTTCAGGGGCTCAAAAGTAATTGGACAATTGACTCAAAGGCTATTTAATGGGCAGGTGTGGGCAATTCCTTCATTATGTCATTATCAGTGGAGCAGATAAAAGCCCTGGAGTTGATTTGAGGGGGGGGAGTGCCTGTATGTAGAAGTCATGCAGTCAATGGAGCTCTTAATGCAGGTGAAACATGCCATCCTTAAAAAACAGTAAAAAAAACATCCGAGAAATTGCTACAATATTAAGAGTGTCAAAATCTACAGTTTGGTACATCCTGAGAAAGAAAGAAAGCACTGGTGAACTCAGCAAAAAAGACCTGGACGTCCACGGAAGACAACAGTGGTGGTTGATCGCAGAATAATGGTGGAGACAAACCTCTTTACAACAGCCAAACAAGAGAAGAACACTCTCCAGGAGGTAGGCGTATCGATATCCAAGAGGGTGCATTGCAAGGTGCAAGCCACTCATAAGCTTCAAGAATAGAAAGGCTTGACTGGACTTTGCTAGAAAACATCTAAAAAAGCCAGCACAGTTCTGGAAAAACATTCTTTAGACCAGGGCCAGAACTAGGGGTAGGCTGAAGAGGCAAGTGCCTAGGGCGCAAAGGTAAAGGGTCGCCAGGCACGTACCTCTTCTGATGCCTCCCCCTAGTTCAGACCATTGCGCCCAGATGATGTTGCTGCAGTTCCTCCCAAATGCGAGTGTGCGCGCAAATGCGAACTTGCACTTCCTCTGCGTTTGCACTAGTGCTTGCGCTCTTTTGCGCATGCGCTAACAGTGGGGGGCAACGTAGTTGGCCGGGTTGCCTGGGGAGCCTGGCCGACTTGGCACGGCACTGCTTTGGACAGATGAAACCAAGATCAACCTCTACCAGAATGATGGCAAGAAAAAAGTAAGGAGGAGGAACAGCTCATGATCCAAAGCATACCACATCATGTATAAAACATGGCAGAGGCAGTGTAATGGCTTGGGCGTGCATGGCTGCCAGTGGCACTGGGACACTGACACTAGTGTTTATCGATGACGTGACACAGGACAGAAGCAGCCAAATGAATTCTGAGGTCTTCAGAGACATACTGTCTGCTCAAATCCAGCTAAATGCAGTCAAACTGATTGGGAGGAGTTTCATAAAACGGATGGACAATGAGCCAAAACATACAGCCAAAGCAACCCAGGAGTTTATTAAAGCAAAGAAGTGGAATATTCTTGATTGGCCAGGTCAGTAACCTGATCTGAACCCAATTGAGCATGCATTTCACTAAGACTAAACTTCGGACAGAAAGGCCCACAAACAAACAGCAACTAAAAGCCGCTGCAGTAAAGGCCTGGCAGAGCATTAAAATGGAGGAAAACCTAGAATCTGGTGATGTCCATGAGTTCAAGACGTCAGGCTGTCAGTGCCAACAAAGGGTTTTCAACCAAGTATTAGAAATGAACATTTTATTTTCAGTTTTTTAATTTGTCCAATTACTTTTGAGCCCCTGAAATGAAGTTATTGTGATGAAAAAAGGCTTTAGTTCCTCACATTTTTATGCAATCTTTTTGTTCAACCCACTGAATTAAAGCTGAAAGTCTGCAGTTCAACTGCATCTGATTGTTTCATTTAAAATTCATGTAATGTACAGAACGAAAATTAGAAAAAAGTTGTCTCTGCCCAAATATTTATGGACCTAACTGTAGTTAAATAAAATGTACAATCCACTACACTGGTGGCACATATATCAGTAAACAAAATACAATGCATGGGACTCTCACATTCCTCTGATCTACACAAGCTAAGGCAGATGGAGTATATGCATGAGATTTATAGGAGGATGATCACAGAACAAATACTGAAGGTATAAATAAGATAGATTGTAAGTGTTTTAGGAACAACACATTATTTACAGTAGATTATTCTGCATGGACAGGGATTTTGTCAGTTCAACTCGACAGATCGGCATGCAAAAAATGCACACAAGGCCTAATGCAGTTTGTCAATGCAATTTGTCAAGCAACATCATGCAACACAGACAAACTAGTATTTCTTTGATTTTTATTACTTATACAGTACCAAACAACAAAAGCAAGTAAGGATGGCAGTCTGCAAACTGTCAAAGAACCAGTCATTTATACATCTGTTTACCTAACAATCCACTGTTGAAACACTGAAAACCATTTCACGCCTACCATGCTGGTACTTGGAGTCTTGCCTTGTAGCCTAGGCAGGCATAAGGCTAGTTAGTCAACTTAAGTGCAAGCTCCTAGCAAGCTATGGAAACCAGAAGTAATTTTCATAGACCTAAGGCCCCAAATTGAAAAATAATATATTTAAAGGCTAAGTAAATACAATGCAAGTCAAGCTAATGAAATAAGACAGGAAATCAAAGAAGGTTAATACTAGCAAAACTGGATAATCAATGTTTGAATTCATTTAATTAAGTACTATTAAAGACTAAATCTATATCCAAATAGACTTGTACCATATACCAAGGGAATAAAACCCCCCATCAAAGAAATCTATTTGACCCCCCAGCCAGCTTCAGAGATTTCTTTGTATGACACCATTGTTTTAATATGGAACAGCCTGCACAAAAATATTATGGCACATTGTATTGGTATATGGTATTTAGTATAATCAACCCACTACATAGAAAAAGTTGACAACTTCTGTCCATGAGAATTTAATAGAGAAAGACAGAATGGAACGGAAACAATAAACCAGAAAGCAGTGCTTTCTGGGACCAGAATAAGAGTGAGTTTATGGAAGCCTACTGATTGTGTGCTGCATGTAAGACCTGAGCAGGGAGGTTTTAATCTTTTTGGCTCCTCAGCTTGGTGGTATAATTATTAATCAAGAGCTTTGGAAGGGAGCCCTGCGAGAATTGGTAGTTCCCAATTTAAGAGATTGTACCTTCACAAAGAAAAGTGTTTCAATGGAACATACACCTGGGGGGTTACTTATTAAGGTCCGAATGCTAAAAAGTCAAAAAATTCTATTTTTTTTTTTTTTAATATAAAATACGAATTTTTAGTGGGAAAAAACTTGAATTTTTAGAGATTTATTATACCCCGATGCTGCAAAAAGTCTCAATCCAAAAATACTCTATCTTCAACCTGTCAAGGTCCTGTAGAAGTCAATGCCAGAGGTCCTATTTGTAATTTGAAGATATTATTGTCTGCCTTGGTTTCGTACGATAATCAGAACATATTGGGATTTCCCTACGATTTCACGGAAAATTATAACTTTTCGTGCGTTGAATGCGATTTTTTCACACGACAATTCGAAAAAGTTGTGGTTTTCATGGGACAATCTGAAAAAGTCCAGTTTTTTCCCAATCTGATTTATTGATAAATAAGGGCAAATCATGGATTCTTGTTTTGTCAGACTTTTTTATTTAAATAATCCGAAAAAATTCAGATTTTGAGAAATAACCCCCCAAGTGTTCACCCTCAATATTTCAAGGGACTGCACTAAATGCAACGGTCCTGTAAGTGTAGATCAAGTTCTGTTGACATGAGGTTTTAAGATGTAAGAATCTGCCTCTCTCTGTCCTAGTTGTAAACCCTACAATTAACAATAGCATAACCACTTCTATTAGTAGAAAATGAGGACAGCTATTAATAGGACATGCAATTCACTGTACATTCCAATTCAGTCATAGGCATAAAAGGGCAATTGCACTCAAATCTACCTCCCTCTGGAGCAGAGATGGTCGTCTTGCACTCTGACAAAAGGATAATAAAGGATGTAAGATAAAACAGAACTGATGTGATGTACTTTGGTGCAAAATGTGATTGTAATAATGTATTAGTCGTGTATTAATTACCAGAAGTTTCAGAATTACAAGAAATATATACAAGACAGAAGAATTACTGACATCCAAAAAAGTATTCTGTAAGGTTAAATTGCATTGCACGAGTGTAGAAAGGGCTTGTATAAATTAGTTCAACAGTGTCAATAGTTACTTACATGTGTCAATGAGGGTCCGTCAGTGCTAGTGCTTGCTGGTGGCTCCTTCCTCGCCTCTGGAGCGGTTTCTGGTACTCGCACTCTGACGTAGTTAATAAAGTGGCGCATGTTGCACAGTAGGTTACTTCCAGGAAACCAGCTATCGTGGCAACGATCTGGCCCGGCAAAATTCTGAAATGTTCAATGCCATTAGTTAGGGTTCTATGTTATATAAATTATTCCAAAAAACGGCCAGATGCTTAAGTCATTTGGTGATTTATGGTAATTAAGAGTTAGCATAGATTTCAACAAAGACTAGAACATTGAAATATTTACTCATGCATGTTATAGCAGAAACAATACTTTTAAATGACAAGGGTGCTGTTCTCTATTATATAAACATGTGCTTTGTTCCCTATGGGTTTCAAAACAGAAAAGAGGCAGATATAAATTTTACCTCCTCATAAGGTTCATCCTCAGGACAATTTTCCAGCCCAAGTTCTATAAGATACAAAACCATACAAAGAACATGTTCCGACATATTCTGATGATCCATCAGAATCTATAGGAAAATTGAAAACAAATATATAAATACAAGATAGTAGGTCCCATACGTGTTAAGTATTTAACATATTTGCAAGAATTAGTGAATAACTACAGTACCCAAAACATAATGAAATTAATATGAATTATATCATGTTAACTGATAATGCATTGTGAACACGCTGGCACTGAAATCATTTTACCTTATAAAGCAGTGTAAACAGCACAATGTGTAATGTTTTGCAGTGCAGTAGTCTCATAAGGCCTTTATAGCTGTGGTGCAGAGGGCTCCTTTTCTTGTAAGGCGGCCAAGGGTTTCCAGAAAACCTCCCAGTCTGCTTTAAACTGGCAATAAAAAGAAAAAAGATGCTTAGAATACAGAAAATAAAACTCTACATTTCTATCATTTGCTTTATTTTACAGACAATATATAGGACAATTTATAGAAATTCCTAGTCTTAGCCATTTTTAAACTGGTCTTCATATTTTATTTGTTATAGTTTTCAAATTATTTGCCTTCCCTTTCTAGGGGTCACTGCCCCGGCAGCAAAACAACTATTGCTCTGTAATTTTATTGATACTTTTTATTGCTCATATTTCTATTCAGGCCCTCTGCTATTATTTTTCCAATCTCTCAATAAAGGCACAGTCTGGTTACTAAGGTAACACAGACCCTAGAAACCGAATAGCTGCCAAACTACAGAGCGCCTGAATAAAAGGCTATGTAAAAAAAAAACCATCACAAATAAATAGATGAACAGTTATCACCTCGGAATATCACTGCATCATGTCTACATTATACTAAACCTTAACTGAAAGGTGAACTAAAAGAAAAAAAATTCATTTAAAAACATATAAAAAACCTTTAAGAATAAAAGCTAACAAAGCAGCATCCCACAAAAGATATTTTACCCCTGATATGCAAAATTTACTGTGCACATCAAAGCCTTTTACCTGCCCTTGTGCATTTAGCCCTACTGAGCTAAGAAACTAAATGCCCTTAAAGGGCAACCAAAGACTGTCAAAGGGATTAGGAGACAAATAATGTACCGATACAAGCCCACATGTACAGAAGTTCTAGGACAAAGAAGAACCTTGTCTCTGAAATTATTCCCTGGCGCTCACCATTTTAGTGATCTTAGTCATGCCTTTCCCTAGTGTCCGTACCGCACATGCTCTTGGTTGCTGTAGGAGTGTACTAGGAATGCTGAAGAGGTTATCAGCGCACTCTATTCATAGCTGTGACGTACATGTACAATGTACATGATTCCTAGCCTTATCCTCCATGGATATTTAAAGAAATCTAACAAAATACAAGACCATGGATTGTAAAGTCTGAGGCAGGGACCTGCTTCTTTTTGTCTCTTAAAGGAGAGCTAAACCCTAAAAATTAATAAGGCGAAAAATGCAAATTTATATAATGAATTTATTGCACCGGCCTAAAGTTTCAGCTTTTCAACAGCAGCAATGATCCAGGACTTCAAACTTGTCACAGGGGGTCACCATCTTGGAAAGTGTCTGCGACACTCACATGCTCAGTGGGCTCTGAGCAGCTGTTGAGAAGCTAAGCTTAGGGGCCGTTGCAAATTATCAAGCAGAAAATAAGGTTGGCCTGTAATATAAGGTAAAGTTGTTGTACTGTGTTAGCCAGTAAAAATGTTACAGGGCAACCCTTTTGAAATAAAAAATAACAACGTGGTATAAAGGTGATACCTTTATTGACTAACTAATATAATCATAGCAAGCTTTCAGAACATTTTAGTTCCTTTTTCAAACTGATAACAATGAAGTTTGTGGTGTTCTCTTGTATATATATATCCAACATTGAGCTCATAGGTCAAATGACCAACAAAAGAAATATCAATCTGCATGTAAGGTGTCAAAGTCATTTACGAGGGGATCTGCAAGAGACAAGCAGATAAGGTACAAGATAGGGTGGGTCAAAGAGTCTGAATATAAATTAAGGTGGCCATAGACGCACAGATAATATCATACAAAATGAATTTCTGTACGATATTCGGTGTGTGTATGGTGGGAAAAGAGCCGACCGATATCGGCAGAAGAGTTGAATATCAGTCTGCTCGTCAATCGGCTGGACGGAAAATTTTGATCGGGTACCTTTGAAGGCACCCAAAATTGGCCATTGTTAGTGCTGAATCGTCGGATACAGGTAACATTCTATTGTCTCTACCTGTATATCTGCCGATTCAGCTCTACACATGTGTATTGAAATAACAATCTTTCTTGGAAAGATCTTTTCCAAGAAAGATCATAATTGTTACATCTATGGCCACCTTTAGGGCTGAATTACTTGGAGTGTGGAATAAAAGGAATTCCATATGATCTCTTAGTACAGATCCACAAATGTTTGTATTTCTGACCTGGTGCAGGCCTTTCTTAGTCCTCATAATTAGCCATAAATCCAAGGTCCAGGTTTAGTGCCTTCTCCAAAGAATTGAAAGTTTCATGTAATAAAAACTGATACTAAAGGGCTGATTATTAAATTCTGATTCTAGTGGCAATGGTTTCTGTGCTGCCATGTAGTAATTATCTGTATTAATTACTAATCAGCCTTATATTGTGACTTTTATATTCTGTGAGTACTGTATATTGTGAGTAGGTCCCTAACTCAGTAAGTGACAACAGAACAGAGCATGTGCAGTGAATCAGCAGAAAAGAAGATGGGGAGCTACTGGGTCATCTCCAGAGGCACAGATCTTCCCTGCTAAAGGGCTGTGGTTGCCTTGGGCAGGTACAAAAGCCCAAAACATAATGTAAAACATTTCTAGCCTACATATTTGGTTAAGTTTTAGTTATCCTTTAAGGGGCAGTATACCCCCTCCTCTTTTTTATTTTTTTTGTGTTCAATCGTGCTTTTGCTTTAATGAAAAAAACTATTCAATAGATATTTTCTAATGATAGGTAAAAAGTATGTTCAATTCTTGCCCTATTCACTGCACCAATGACGAAAAAGAATCTATTTACAAATAAAGCACTGTGTATACAATTAGAGTTATATAAATAGAAACAAACATGCTAGTGTCAGCTCACAGAGCTTGACATTTAAAGCCTCATTTGTGTCTAGGACACCCTGGGGTAGGGCAATGTAAGCTTTCCCCTACTAAAATAATAGTAAAAAAACATTGACCTCACTCTACATTCTGATGCATTATGCCACTTGCCTGTTTTGCTTCCAGGCATGTACACTGACTACCTCACAAGCATTCATGGAAGTGACAAGCATCATCACAACATGACAAAGATCTTACATTTGCATCCTTATCTGATACCATAAATAGGTTCTCTTACAACTGGTGCAACAAATCTGTCACAGAGTTTTATATCACAACAGAATATTTGGGGTTTTACGGGTAACACTCCCTTGCTTCATAATATCATCCACAAAAAATGGGTTAAAGGAATGAATCTGTTTAACTTCTACAGGAAAATATATTTTCTTCTGGAAAGGACAAGGTTACTTTCAGCCTCTTTTTAGTAGGACTTCAGGGAAATGCAGTATCCAATTAGCAAATAAATTGCTCCGGAATAAAGGTTAAGCAATATTTGCTCACGCTGGAAGGCAATGCATCATTCATTCTGACGGCTCATTCCAAAAAACACTCTAAGACGAATAGAAATGAAAACCAGGACGTCAGCGAAGTCGCCCAAAAAATAGGAGGAACAAAAAAAAAAGCATTTTGTGCCTCTAACAAATGCCCTTTTCTGGTGGTTTGCAAAATAATAATCATATGAAAGATGCATAATAATGCTTGTGTGTGTCCTTAATAGCAGTGGGAATAAAACGCTCTGCAGGAATAAATGAGAACCAGTTGCAGGCAGTAGGTTCTGCATACCTGTTTATAAGGAAAATGTATGATGAGCTAAGCTGGTAAAATGAGAAATATATGTGATTAGGAGATGCACATTGTACAAAACCTAATAACTGTTTATGCCCAGATTACTTGTACCTCAGTATCTAGCTACTGTTAGATTAAAATTACTCTCTCCTTATAAAGATTTAATGTTGTTTAAGGTAATGTCATACTGCGATATGCACAGGCAAATTCAATCTTAACCATCTATAGGCTGCACAAAGAGGGCAATAAACTATGTTTATTTGTACAGAGCCCGTGTACAAGTGCCCATGAACAGTAAAGTCTTTTATCTGGCCAGCCCCATGAAGGGAGTTTGTTCATTACTTGTGCATGAACACCATGCATCTCCACCACAAAGACTATGAACAACAACGCAGGTAGTGAAAAATAGAAAAAAAAACTTTTTTTCATGCCTTTAAGTATAATGTACTGTTACCCTTCACTGGTACAAACTGCAGTTTTGGTTCAGAGGTTCATATAGTTAATTTAATTATAGTCATGGGGCAGCTATTCAAACAAGGCTATAAGGGTAAGTGCACCCGGGTCTTTTGTCGTCTGTGCTGGGTGAGATTTAGGGCAATGGCCAACGAGAGATTTGTCGCAACAAATCTCCCGAAATGCCCCTCCATGCAAATAATTGAAATTGCTGGTGTTATGACCAACATATCGCTAAATCGCCTGATGTTTGAAACTTCGAGTGAATTAGCGATATGTTGGTGATACCACCAGAGATTTCAATTATATGCAATGGAGGGGCATTTCGGGAGATTTGTCGCCCGCAGTCACTTTTGGGTGACAAATATCCCCGTCGTCCACTGCCCTAAGTGTGGACAACACTGTTGTTGTTTACAAGCTTTTCTAGACTTAAGGTATGAAGATCCCAATTATGGAAAGATACATTATTTAGTACAGTATGTCCATGAGGACACAAGATTACTTATTGCAAAGACAATTTTATTCATATGTTACATTCTTTTGATGACAAGCAGGGAACCATTTACCTTTTGCATCTGTCAGTATTTGTATGGAATCTGAATGTATGATCTATACAAACTTCATAAAGGAGACTGTACCAAGGCAAGTATGTTTGTGAATAGCATACACTAACAGATGCAATTGTGTTCTTTGCATAGCACTTTGCAATAGTTAATGAGGCCATATATCTTATCACCCTAAGGAAACTGTTATATAGCAATTAATAGAGACTACACAATACATACGTTATTGGCTATATGCAACTTTAGACAAGTTTGATTTTCAGTATACTTACAACGCTGTGTATCTGTCCATGGCAGACTGTACATCTCTCCTGTAAACTGTCCTCAGAATCACCATTACAGGGTCAAATTCCTGATCCCAGATGTCACCTTATAATTGTAAAAAAAAGTTTTCAAAACTTGTTATTTTTTTATCAGCCAGTGAGTAAGGTTTAAGGCTTTTTCTATACATAATGAATTATAACCAATTTAATTTTAAGGCAAGTGACTTTTAAGAAGGTGGCAGGGTAGCTGAAACAATTTAAGAATGAATGAATCAGAGAGGGCCTCAAAAGTAAGATAAGAATTGAAAAAAACAAAATAAAAAGCATAATTATTGAAGCCTCAGTCCATAAGTTTGGCTCAGGCTGGAATTAGGGAGAATAGGTAATAAGAATCAGAATAGGTAATCATTCAAAAAGCATGTGAAATAAATAATGAAAACCAAAGAAAAAGCTACTTAGAATTGTTCATTTAAAGGTTAATTGCCCCTTTAAATAATGGATCAGTAACGTGAAAAAAATGACTGTATGTACTGTTAACCTGTTAAAAATAAGCTGCCGTGTAGCCTTTTTTAATCTAAAAAAGACACAGGTTATATAGCACTTATCTGATAAACTCTGTAGAATACAATGGGATTATTTTCCTGTGTAAGAACTAAACCTACTGTGTTTTACAGAGCCTGTTAACTCTAGGGTAACATGTGCCATTTATTTCGATGGTTGCCCCCACGGCTACACTGTAGCGGATTCCTGAACTGTAGTAGCGTTTCTGAAGCAACCAGCAGCACAACAGCACATGAAATTTTATTACTCTAAAACACTTTCATATTTTTTTAATGTAACAGTTCCTTGAAAGTATGGTTATCAACATAAGAAACATTATATAAAGTAGTAAAAATAAAACACAATCTTTTTATATGCATAAATGTAATGAAAATATATGCACAAAACAAATGGAACTGCAAAAATGGGTACTTTGTAGTGACAGCACACATTTTAAGTGTCAAGGAAGAAGGGGCAAATTGTTAGACACCCCCACCCCCAGTGATTATAATCACTAACATCAGACCTTGGGCCATTGTGGGTACTATTGTAGGGTGCAAGATCAACTTGACTCCAGTACCTGTAATCTATGCTGCAGCTCTGGGTGGTATCCATGTACAATAGAGCAAAATCTGGAAATTAAAAAGCAACTTTTCTGCTCAATTTTACATGTGCACAAGCCAGAGCAGCAGCGAGGACTGCAGAGACTGGAAGTAAGATGGCATCATGGCACTCCCTACAATAGTACCCCAAGTATGTGCAGTTTTCGATGAACACCAGTCTGGAGACTCCAGAGGAATTGACAGAATGTGAGAGGAAAGTGAAATACCTGGAGGACACCTACACAAGCATGGGAAGGACATACAAACACTTACAGATAGCACCCTGGATGGAATGGAACCTGAACAGAATATTATATTATATGTATATTAATTTAATGTCCTTATAAAGAAATATATGTAAAAGGGATATAGTGTAAGATTACATTTTATTAGACATTTGTTAATGTTAATATGCAGTATCACTCATCTTCATTTGCACAATATAGTTCTTTTACATCCACTTGAAAATCTACTCTTTAGAATTCTTGGAAAATCTCAGAGAAAAAAAGCAAAAAACAGCCAACCTGCTTATTGGTTCCACACTACAGAACTGGCATTTAGCTAGCTTTCAGGCAGCGCTCAATGAGTCGTTTCATGAATCTGGAGCTAAACCTGGAATTTCTAACCTAAAGAAACTATTTTCAAAGAGGCACAGCATAGACTTACAGCTCCACCTAGAGGACCAACAGCTATACATAGTCTTGTTCTCACAACGGAATTGCACATTGTTCAGAAGAAACCTGATCACACTACATTCATATGTTTATACATATATACAGATATCATCAACATCCTGATAATCAGATGGGTCACTGTATGAACAAATCTACAGCCCTTCCCCATACACTGTGACTGTACTGACTACATTCTTTCTTCATGGTAGGCATATTTGGGGGTAGTTTATGTCAATTTATTTTACTTACCCTTTGGCGTATACATTCCTTGTTGCATTGAGCCTCCAGGCTCAAACACAGGTGCCTTAAAGTCAGCAACTGCAGACAGCACGGATTCAAAGCTGCAAGTCCCTGGCATTATACCACTTTTAGGGTTTGGGCTTTCTGGAATGTGATAGGTCAGTCAAGGAAACTAGTAGATACCATACTGTGCTTAAGCACACCATCCACTCACTAGAGTCCTGTGCAGAACCAATTTCTAAGACCTGGACCCGACCCGAAACTGCAACCCACTGTCCTCAACCCAAATATTTACCCCACTATGATACGCTACCCGACCCGGACCCGCCTTAAGTTCAACCCGACCCGCAACCCGCTGACCACCTTCAAACAGTTAGTGATGTTGCTGCAAACTGGACAGAAACAAGTTGTGTAAAATTTTAAAAGGACTAAAATATAGACAATATAACTTAAGATAAGGAATTTAGATGAGACCCATAACTCAACCCGCATCTATACCCACACCTGAAAAACCTACCTTCAGTTCGCAGGGTACCCGCTTTTTTTGCGGGTAACCCGCTGGTACCTGACCTGCTGCAGGACTCTACCACTCACTGCTCCTTCTGCTATGCATACCGGTTCAAGTGGACAACCATCAGTAGGAGGAAAATGGATTACTGCATCACAAAAGGTCTGCTGTGTAATATGTAAGTTTTGAAAAAGACCCAATGCCAATACACTTTAGGGCTATGGCATACACACTGCGACTTAGGTATCTTATCTGCTGTGGTTGGTACTTAGATCCTTGTTTCTGTTTTCAAGCTGAAAATAGCATGAACATTTCCAGTTCTGGAAATTAGCAGTACAGGATTGTACTGCTTATTGATGTAGGAAGCATGCATAGTTGGCAAAATGTCCAAAATTACTCTTTATTTCACACAGGCCTTATCATTCACCTTTCTGCATTTAAAGGGAATTTGCTATGATTTCCCATTTTGCACTTCCTAGTTGTCAATGCCCTTGTCACATTCCCCGTTCCTGCTCCCCATCTAATTGTATAACCAATGTATGGGCATTTGCATCAGGTCCACAATTCTAGCACATAAACAAGATTTTGGCAAGTGTTCACAAAAAGGCTGCTGCCTGCTTGCTGTGATATGTGTACATGTAATATGTGTAATTCCTGAGACTGAAGGAAAATAAATTTAAAGCATTTATATAGTGTAAGTAAAGTTTATTTTGCTTGACAAACCCTATACAAAAGAATTTGGAATTATTTTATAGGGTGGCTGATCCCTTTTAATATCCTAACAGGTAAGAATTACTAAAGGCTGAACCAAAAGCTTAAACATAAAAAATTCAAAGCACACAAAAGGATATAAGGTCAAGGAGCGAGCTGTGCGTGCGGTCATTCATACAGAGCTGGGCTATCATCTCTGCACGGAGAATCTCATCATCCGACATTCCTGAGAAAATTAAAGAGCAAATGTTAATCCATTTAAAGGGGTGGTTCACCTTTAAGGTAACTTTTATTATGTTATAGAACGGACAGTTCTAAGCAACTTCTCAATTGGGTTTCATTGTTTATTATTTATAGTTTTATAATTATTTGCCTTTTTCTTCAGACTATTTGCATCTTTCAAATGGGCATCGCTGACTCCCCTTCTAAAAAACAAATGCTCTGTAAGGCTACAAATGTATTGTTATTGCTAATTTTTATTACTGATCCTTCTGCTATTCCTATTCCAGTCTCTTATTCAAATCAATGCATGGTTGCTACGGTAATTTGGACCCTGGTTATCAGATTGCTTAAGATGCAAATTGAAGAACTGTTGAGTAAAAAGCTAAATAACTCAAAAACCTTTAATAATAAAAAATGAAAACAAAAATGCAAATTGTCTCAGAATATCACTCTCTACATCATACTAAAAGTTATCTCAAAGGTGAACAACCACTTTAACGAACATTAACGAACCTCAATCTTGTGCCGAATGGGGACCTGAGGTTTCAGTTTCAAACCAGGCAGAGCAAATATCGATTGGTGGAACTTAACAGATCAACTGGTATGAAATTCACAAATTAAAGTGTATTATCAGTGCAACAAGGAAGTGGGGGTGAACTAATTAGGTATTTGCATTTGTGTAGCAATAATGGGATCTGTGTTGTAGTGCTAATCATGTGGTAAAAGTATTCCTACAAAGGCATCCCTTAAGACAAAACAGGCTACATTTTTATTTGCATCCAAATAGCAATGGGACAAGCATAAGCCTCTCAAGGTAAAGATCCCATATTCTGGGATTATTCGTTATTCCTGCACTATTTATCACCCCCAACTAACAGTACTGTACATACATATTTACAGAAACAACATATGGATGGGAGCATCTCATGCTGCAGTATTTTTTAAATCAGGTTTGCATTATGCAATATATGTACACTTCTTACCTAAATGCATGCGTAGACTTAAAAGAATGACAAGAAATGTCAAAGCTCCCTCAAGCATTGACCGCTCATGATCAGCTTCAAGCACTGTGTTTTGGTGCTGAGATGCCATTGTTAATAGATCTACCACTTTAAATCTATATAAACAGAGGGTATAAATATAGTTAGATGCTAGGTAATGCCATGACACAAAATTAAAAGAAATGCATTTCAGTCACTGATATGGACGTTCTATGACAGGCAACTAAGAGCAATGCTACGTTATTTTTGCTTTATTGGGGTAACTTATGTTGAGGCTAAGTGTCACCCACAAGTCAGAGTCCTTGGAAATCAGTTTGATAAGAGAAGGAAGATTATTTTGATAACAAGCTAAAAATACAATTGTATTCAGCAGCCAGGAGAGCTCTCTCCCCCTGATCATTACAACCTTTTTTAGAACATAAAACCACATTATTATCAAATTAAGATGATTGTCTTTTGACTGGTTCTTATAAATATTGCAGTATTTCATTGGGTTTTAATCACATCACCTCATTATTATTTATTTAATCACATTACACGTATCTCATTCTTATTTCATCATTCTACGTTGTGGAGTCTGACCCTAACAAACTTTGCCTACTATGCCAACTTCCCCTTTCTATCTAGTAATAATGCAGATTCCTTATAGTTTTGTACTTCCCATACTGATTCTGTTTACAATGTATGCTTAGCTTGAAATAAATCATGAAATCATTGCTACTCCAAAATCTTTAGTAATAAAGCTAAAATCGGAAAGGGGTTTATATAAGGCTCAGCTGACCATGCCTGACACTTATTATTTGCATAAGTAAATAATATACTGTATATAGTTTCTCTAACTGTGCAGTACAACAGAACTCTTTGTGTGGAAAGACCATTCCTTCGCTGTATATTTGTATTTGTATATTATATAAGTATTTTTTATTCCCTAGCAGAACAATTTTTTCACCAAAATCAAAGGGAACAGCACATTCTATAATCAACACATAATAAACTATACGCTCACGTTATGACTTTTTATGTCTTTTTAAGAAATGTAAATATTACTTTTAAATATGACAATGGATGTGTGCAATGCCAGAACATGTACAGGTATGGGATCAGCTATCCATACCGATACATACCAGATTTTCCTTTTCTCTGTAGTTATAAAACAGTACCATGTACTTGATTACAACTAAGATAGAATTCATCCTTATTAGAGGCAAAACAATCCTACTGGGTTTAATGTTTAAATTAATTTTAAGTAGACAATGTATAGAGTGCCAAACTACGTAAAGATCCCTTATCCGGAAACTTCCAGGTCCCAATAATAGGTCCCATACCTGTACTATTCCATGGAGTGCACCATCCTCAGATGACCAGGGAACCCCATAAAGTTTAATAAACCTAAAAGCCCCAAGTGATTTTATCTCATTCAGGCATGGTCGTATTCTCTTTTAATTAAAGTACACTGAAGGGATAATATACAAGTAATGTAAAATGTACAAGTGCCAAACATACAGGGACATTTCTTTTCATTTAAAAAAATTCTTCTCCCTTTTGAAAACTTTCTAGCAGTAAGATTCTTTTTACGCTCCACGGACACTCAGGCAGCAGTGAAGTTAAAAGCAGCTTTATTTCACGGATATATATTCAAACCCGGACCTGCCTACCAATTGGATGAGCAATTTAAGAAATGAAGGTGTGAAACAGATAATCGCCTAAATGTGAATGTTTTTATTAGAGAATCAGCAGTTGGGTTTGAGCACATCTGAATTTTGTGTATTGTGGACTGAGTAAGATTCTGTTTAGTAGAATTAACAGAACCACTTTAAGCTTAATCAAAAATTGTGTTTATAAGTAGAAAAAGAACACCTGCAAATCTGTAATATAAATGGCATATAATTCAAAGCATACATCAAGAGAAGCATTCTTCAACTAAATCACCATTATTCCAATGACCAGTGCAGTACTGACAGATGAAGGTGTGCAAACAGTCACTTTCAAGATAAGCATAAAGCTGGATGCTTTGTAAAGAACTTCTTCAGCTCTTTTTAAACAGATTTAACGGTCTAAGCCTAAAATAAAGCTGGCCATTCATGGCCAGATCTAGTCAGTTGGCAGGTTGACAATTTGGCCATCAAGCAGTGGGCATAACTGGGATGATTCAATAGTTTTGTCCCATGTTTGTGGCCTCTCCAACAGCCTGCCTGAAAAATATGTGGCCGAAAATTGACCAAATATATATTTGGCAGGTAAATAAACAATCCTGTATATGCATTACGATGATATCATTTGACCGGGGGTTAAACAATCATATAAGCTAAATTTGAAGCAGCACACAGATTGTAAAGGCAGGCAAAGATCATTAGAAAATGTATGGCATGTTTTGACATGTATGTGCAGTTTATATTTAATATTGGTCTGATCTCACCTTTCAAAGACTGATGAAATAAAGTAGTCTGGGTCAAGTTTTGAAGCACAGACCTATAGTAAGTAAAAACACATAAATTACAAAAATTATTTAATTTTCATTAAAGCAATTTCACACATACGATTAAAAAAATTCACCTGTAGTAGATAGATATCTGGGTCAATCATGGAATTGCAAAAATGTGACTGCACGTATGTCATAGCCTGTCCTTTAATCTGGAGACCATTTCGAACCCACATGTTGCTGTGTATTTCGGACAAACTCGCCTGTTGCAAAGAGACCACAACATATTGTCACAGCCAAAATGTCCAATTGTGTAACCTTGTAAAAGAGTAGTTAGCAAAAATAAAAGCATAAATGTGCACATTTTTTTTAAAAAAAGCAATATTTGCAATTATAGGACTACTAAAACAAATGCATGAATTGCATAAAAGCAAGAAGAAAAGTGCAAGTCCATGATGGTGAAGCACACTGTAGCCTAATTTAGCATAATAACCCCTATGGATGCCAATCTTAAAATGTCACAGACCCAATTACATCACAGAAGTGTAATTGATATGTGCCTATGGAATGGAGTAGACTGCAAGTGATATAGGATAATAAAAATACATTATCGCACACAGAAAAACAAGCTAGCCACCATATCTGAAACAATTGGAGAAGCAGAGTGAATTGCTATACACAAATTGCAATGTAACAGGTGATTCATTGACCATTGTCCTAGAATAATTGCAGGTACAAGAGATCAGCGATATACATATCCAGTTACATGAAAGAGCTTGCATAAACATCTATGATGCACATCTAAACTTCTACACTATGGCTGATCATTCATCTATGGGCTTACCACTAACTTCTTGGTTGGTCTTGTTAAACTATAACTATGTATAAGACTATTATAAAATCTATGATGATATTGATCCACATATTATATTGTGGGGTTAAAGGACTGGATGGATCAGTAACTTTAAATTTTGGTGTAGGGGTCCAAAATATATTGGTGATCATGTATATATGTAATAGCATGAACTGTTTTCATTGACTAATTGAATTGGTATTTGTTTCATAATTGCTACATTTGTTGATGCACTTATTAAAACTCAGTTTTGGGATTATATACGGCAACGCCAAATGGATTATTTTAAATCACTGTAATGACCAGCTATATAAATGTCATATATGGAATCACAGGCAAAGTCTAGATGACTGACTATATACTCTAATTAAAGTTAGATGCTAAACATCTTCATAATTTGGTACAAAATTTCATTTTGACCTATTTAATAACAAGTATAATGAGTACAGGCTCTCGCACTGTGACAAAACTATGGGCAATTCACAATGAATTTAACATTTGCTAATTGGCTGGTTACAGGTTGTTTTTTTTTTTTTATTAGCCAGGATATTGTGTGATCTAGCATCCACATTTGATATATGCCCATCCATATGCAGCGAAGTGGTGTTGGCAGATGACATTTTCAAACTGCACATACTTAAAGGCCAAATAAGCCAATTTGGGAATCTATGGCGACCTTTATTCCTGCTTTATTCCTGATCTCTGTAAATACATATGGTACAAAAGGAAAAAAATCACAGCACCCTTGATTATAAAGTCTTATCTCAAACACCTTACACTCTTACAAGAATGTGAAACCAAGGCTTTCACATAAATGGACCTCTGTTTTAGGCTAACTAGTGCTTAGACCCTTTAATAGTTGAAGTTGTCCACTTTGTGAGAATGCTATTCAACTGCTATTCAAATCATTTTAGCATAAAGACCTTACTTGAATTAGTAGTGGGTGAACCATAAGTTTCATCAGCATCTCCTGGTCGGGCAAAATAGAATCTAAATCTATTTCTTGGCATTTTATAGCCTGCATATAACAAGGAAGAAAAAATGGGAAAAAAAACATTTTTTTAAAGGAGGAAACAGAAGGCTGCAAGTACATTATAATTAGCAATATCATGTTCATGTTACCCTGGGCCATGACTCATTTTATAAAACCATAGAGCATTACAGGATCACCTCCTTCAATACAAATGATGCTTCCCTAGTGTCCATGATGTTAGAAATTTGTGGAAATTTGGCTTTATAATGTTACACTTTATCAGACCTCATTAGGGGAAGACATACTGTTGTTCCCTGAATAACTAAAGAAACTCTGGGTCCAATTTATAAAACACTGGTTAAATGTGCCCAGTGTTTATAAATGTCCCCTATAAGGGCTAATTTATAAACACTGTGCACCTGGGCATTAACCCATAGCAATCAAATGTTTTCTTTAATTTTACAGTCAAAGGTTATCTTTAATTTTGCGATCTTTAGGTGCTGTGTTTTCTCCAAGAAAAAAAACATCAGGCAGAAAAAAAGGGGTCAGGGTGAGAAAAAGAATAAATAAATATGTGCCTCCTGTACCTGCCTGCACTACAAGAACTGTTTTTTTTATATATGCCGATAGGACTGTGTGCTTCAGCAAACACAGTGCACTCCAACCGGCTTCAGCAGCAAAATATTTCATGTGGCACGCTAGTGGTGGCAGTGGAGGGGTGGAGAGTAGAGTGCTAGCAGGAAATGGCTGTACAATGCTACTGGACAAAACAGATTGGAGGGAACATTGAGATGGCTGGAAAATGGCTGTCACTGATTGGTTCCTATGGGTTATTACCCAGGTGCAAATTTGCCCAGTGTTAATAAATTAACCAAACTGTCTTTTAAACCACCTGCTTCAGTTGTAGTAACAAAGAACATGGAGCCAGATTTACATATTTAATAGGGTTGCAGGTCCTGGAGAGCTCTAAGAATACAACCCTGAAGTTGCTGGACTACAGACCCAGCATGCCTTAACCCTTGATTATATGTTAAAGCTGAGTGGGGTGAAGAAACAGTGTTTAGTTCCCCTTTAATGAAGAATATAGAAAAATACGGATCCGCACACACTTTATCTTCAAGCAGATGGGGGTTAACCCAAGTTTATTGTGCCACCACTAAGATCAAAAAGATCATATAGTTCCCCTTTAATCACACCCCATAACACAACAGAGAAGTAAGCACTCTATGAGCGGAGAGGTGCAAAATCTAAAACACAGTACATGGCAAAAGGGGTGCAGACATTCACTGGAATCATGCTCCTCATACAGTATGTAACAAATCACCTGGAAATACCTTTTTGCTTCTGTAAATGGGAATCACTGTGGGTGAACTACTTCAATCATATAACTGCGCTAACTGAGTAATCACGCAACTGAAGTGTTTTGTCTATGGTGATTCCTGTTCCCGGCAACAAACAAGGTATTTTTAGTCACTTGCAGGAAAACGTGATTTTAAGCGGGTGACAAAGATCCCACTGTGTGATTGCCCTAGCACATTTTGTATATGCAAGACTGTGAGCATTTAAATGTACAAAAGTTCATTCACAAATGCAAGCCTCCTTTCATTTCATGGCATTTATAAGGCCATGGAAGCTACAAATCTGGCAAAGCACACCCAAATCCATTGATTGCTTTGATGAGTAAAAATGCTGGATTTACTTTCCATGTAAAATATGTAGTCTATAATGCCAGTAAAGGAGGCTCAGTTGTTATGCCTGATTAGGGTTGGAGGTAATTACAGGGTTCTTGCAACTTTCAAACCTGTAGCCAAAAGGAGCGTAGCATTTACACACACTCACTATCTGTGTAAATAGTAAGCCCTACATCTAATAGTAAGCCCAACATCTAATTGCTCTATAAGAATATACTCATACTTACATACAATCTGTATATACAAACACTCACCTTGCTTAGAAACATAGCATAGTATCGATGGAGAGGCAAGTGAAATGTGACCTGATTTGGAGCAGGCTGAAAAATAAATTTTTTATTTTATTTTTTAAATAGAGAAGCCAACAATTTTTTCTATCCCCTTCCCAATGTATTCCAAACTTTTATTCAACTTAGTAGAAGAAAAGAATGTGGAAATTCGTCTAACTGGGTTTTAGGAAACAAGTATATAGCATTCATTATTTGGAAACTTCCCTAGATATAAGGAATAAGGTGAAATACCTTCTTTTTTTGCAAACAAGATGAATTACTTTGAACATTCATTACAATTTCTTTGTATACTGGTAGTATAAAACAAGGAAAGGGTTAATCACTGGGCGGTGTCAATATATTAGGCAACCATGCCCCCATTATATCCGCAAACCTCATACCCTACAGGGCTGCCCTTAAAAATGTCATTTTTTGTAAGCTAAACAAATGTCAAGAGATTTAAACTGTACAAGTGACCCATTTGACTCTGCAAAATGTTCAAAATAACATAATCATTTAATGCAGTTAATCTTAAGGCCTGTAAACTCAGTTTCTGATTGCATCCTTCAAAAAAGGTTTATAATTAAATGAGCATGTTAATAGTAATTTTTTAAGTTACCTCATCTACAAAATTGATAGCATCGAACCAGTCCTGAAGAGCTTCAGTGCAATATCGTACAACATTTCGTGTGTATTCTTGGGTCTCCTTGAAGGGAAATAAAATAGAATAGGTCAACATTTATATTATAATCAGAATTCCACATTTTTGTGGCAAGTGACAAGTTATAACTGGAAGATTTATAACTGAAGGTCTGGAGTGTGTATGATAGCACCATTGATCTAATGTGTGATATGTCTGCTTTGTAGTTAAATGAGGATTTTATGAGACAATTAAAGAAAAATATTACGCTACACATTCAAATTTCCTTTCATTCATTAGAGTCAGCTATAATACTGCTTAGATTAACAGATCATTTTCCATAGAAACAAATACTTACACTTTTTTTAATGTAACTGATAATTAGAAATCTGCTTAATAATATATTTCATGGTAAAAGCAATACTGAAAAATGTGTCAGGCCTGGCTGCAGAGACAGACACTGGTATTTTGAAAATAAAACTCTCTTCCCACCAGAAAAGCAGATTGTAAATACCAATTGTTTTTTTTTAAATGTGAAAGTATCCCTTTAAGTGATGGAACAGAAAAAGAAACCATTCTTACTGGAACTTTGCAGTGAGATAAAAGTCCCCACATAGGCTGGGCACAGGCTTCAAGTTCAGCAGCAAATGCAGCATAATATGTCTGGGATTCAAATTCTACATGTTCATTGAGCTCTCTCTTGTTTAAATTCATACCTGCATAGTAAAAGATGTGAACAGATAATTAATTGTCAGTACCAAAAATGTACTTTGGAATAATTAGGCTTATGTCAGACTGGGCATTTCGACTGCCGGTGCCAAGAGAAAGCAAATGCCCCTCTGTCAAAAATTTCTTTCAGATCACAGCTGCAGTTTTAGAATTATTACACTTCCTCTTCTGCCTCCATACAGCTTTCAAATGGGGATTACTGACCCGAGCACAAAAAAAGCTATTGCTCTGTGAAGCTACAGTATATGCTATATAACCTATTATCATTATATGCAGGGCAACTGCTCCCCAACAACGAGAGAGCTTTTAAAATTCCAAACTAGGCAACAGCTACACAAAGCTAAACAATTCAAAAAACCCAAATCTAAAATGAAGACCAATTGCAAATTGTCTCAAAATATAACTGTCAGAATCATACTAAAAGCAAATAAATTCATATCAAAAGAAGAGATTTCACTGCACTGCACTTTCTGAAAATTAAAAATATTATTTAGCTGCAAATGTGATTCTTACGTAAGCGATCAGAACACATTGGGCACCTAATATTTGTCACATATGTGTGAATGTCAAAAGAACTCACCTTGAAAGAATGATACAAAATTCATCCAAGTAACTAATAGTCCATGATCCTCCAGGAATTTCTTAGCTACACTTTGGTGCGAGAGGATATTAATAAAATCACTAACAAGGGGCCAGTAGGTATTGTTTTTCAGTAAAGCTTCTCCACAATTTACTACCACATGTAAACTGTTTTCTTCATCTAAAAAAAAGAATAATAATTACACATATTATCTGCAATCTCAATTTCTTACTGCAGTAGGCTGTGCATTTGATGTGCAGCGTGGTCTTGCCAAAGTGGGTCACAGGTTACACAGTACTGTCTACTTGTTTTAAAGAACAGAGTGAAATATTGCATTCCAAAGTGGTTCTGATGTTGTAGAATACAATAATTACCTTGCAATTCACTTTTAATAAGGCAACTTTCCATCATGTACAGTAGCACAGTGACCATAATGTCCAGAAGCTGGCATTCTTCTGTAACTTGACGCGCCAGCTCCTCATTGCTGAATAGCTGAACACTGATGTGCACGATTCGATTGGACATGGTGTCCGATTCATGGCTTTTCTTCAATGTTTTCATAATGAAAGCATAATGCTGGACAAATGTTTTTGTAAATGAAATCTGCAATGAAATATAAATGCAATTTACAACTGTAATACTTGTTCAAATACATCGGCTAAGGGATCTAGCCCCAAACTGAGCCTTAAGGTGGCCATACACGCTACAATTTCTTAAGACCATTGGTCGTATGGAAGATCTTTCACCCACTCTACTAACGTTAAGATCTGAACCATCTGATATGCAGGTAAAAACAAAAAGAATTCTTTAGCTCTGACAATTGAGCATAAGTGTTACGAACGTTCAGACAGCTTCAAAAGTGCCTGATCAAAGTTTTCAGTCTTGCCTGATCGACAAGACAACTGATAGCAAAGGCTTTTTAGCGATATCAGTCGCCTTGTCTCCCACCACACATGCACAGATTATCATACAAAAGATCTTTCGTACAATAAATATGGGTGCTCCAGCAGAATTCTGCACTGAAATCCCTTTTTTTAAAAGAGCAAACTGATTTTTTTTTATATTAAATTTTGAAATCTGACATGGGGAGACATTTTGTCAATTTCCCAGCTGCCCCTGGTCCTGTGACTTGTGCCTGCACTTTAGGAGAGAAATGCTTTCTGGCAGGCTGCTGTTTTTCCTTCTCAATGTATCTGAATGTGTCTCAGTGGGACATGGGTTTTTACTATTGAGTGTTGTTCTTAGATCTACCAGGCAGTTGTTATCTTGTGTTAGGGAGCTGCTATCTGGTTACCTTCCCATTGTTCTTTGGCTGCTGGGGGGGAAAGGGAGGGGGTGATATCACTCCAACTTGCAGTACAGCAGTAAAGAGTGATTGAAGTTTATCAGAGCACAAGTCACATGACTTGGGGCAGCTGGAAAATTGACAATATGTCAATATAGCCCCATATAGCCCCATGTCAGATTTCAAAATTTAATATAAAAAAAATCTCTTTGCTCTTTTAAAAAAATGGATTTCAGTGAAGAATTCCGCTGGAGCAGCACTATTAACTGATTCATTTTGAAAAAAAAATTTTTCCCCATGGAGTAGCACTATTAACTGATGCGTTTTGAAAAAAAAAAAAAAACATGTTTTCTGATGACAGGATCCCTTTAAGAATTATTTTTTACAAGGTTTTATTCATTTTCTCTTATAGTTTTTGACATATAAATAGTTTAATAGAGTGTTACATATAAGAAAGAATTAAAGTGGCCATACACAGGCTGGTTTTTTAATATATTTGTATATTAAAAACAGTGTTTGTCTGTCCTTTTCTATTCTCTTCCCTGATTGCTCAGACTGTTGAAACAATGAAAGACAAGTCATTTGCTTAACAGACCTGTTTTGCTGGAGAACTAAGACTTTTGCAACATTGTTTAAAAAGTAACTTTTCAATTAGTCATTATTTTTTATAGTTTTTAATCAATTGCCTTCTTCTGAATCTCTCCAGCTTTTAAATGGGGGTCATGGATCCCATTTAAACAACAAATACTCTGAAAGGCTAAAAATATATATTTGGGTTGGAGAGCCTTTTAAACTCATAATCTATAGAAAAATGAAAAATAAGGACTTGCCTTATAATCTTGATCTGGTAACATATTAAGTAAGAAAGTGACCATTTTCTGAGGAAATTCATACTTAATAGTCCAAAATAACAGTTCTTCTAGAAAACATTTGTGTTTCAACACATCCATGATAGACTGATCTGCAAAAAATAACAGCAACATAGTATATATATTTATTACATATTTAGAATTATATATTTATATAATTTATAGCATAATAATACATTTATTATGGATATATATATTTGAATAAATAATTTCCCTTCGTGAAATCAGTGTCTTTTATTTAAACACACATTCTCTACAGTGCTCCAAAGTTTTGGCCCTTGAAAAACGTACACACACACACACACACACACACACACACACACACACACACACACACACACACTAGCATTTGAAGGAGACTACATATGTTTCTGAGAAATCTCATACCTGCTGATAAGCACACTATTTTCTAGCTTCACCCCTGCGTCTCACAGCTACAACATTTTTTGCCCTTTCAAGCAGGATATTTAAGATATTTAAAACTCAAATAAATCTCAGTTTTTGATATATACAAAGTTGACCAAGCTCCCTTCCATGAGTTGAACTAATTCATCAATAATTTTTCTCGACAAGTCACGACAAAATCAAGCATTAATTCATATTGTATAATTGATCCCCCAAAAACTCGCAGATCACGATTTCAAGACAACTTCAAAGACATCCCATACCATTGACTTCTACATGACCTCGACAGGTTTGAGATGGCGTATTTTCGGATTAGGATTTTTAGCAGCTTTGGGGTATAATAAATCTCTAAATGAAGCTGAGATTTGGGAAGAAAGCATATTTGCACTCCTAGCTAGTTCTAGAAGCCAACCTGAAGGTTAATTAGAGTGTGACTGGGGTAGAAACTTATTTTCTGTACTAGATATTCTTGGAACTATGGTTGAAAGCAAAGTCATTACTGGTTGCAATTGGCAATGCACTTGTGCAAGATAGTGCCTATGTTAGCAAATCAGCCTTGGCATATCCACTTGTTGATGGGGATATTGCCCTATGTTGGCTGTGTGTTGAAATGTCTCCTACTCTCCAAAATTTAAAAACCATACAAAAAAAGACCAAATACAAAGTGTCGCAGAACATGACTGTCAATGTCATACTAAAAAAAGTTAATAAGTGCTGAGATAATTTACACAAATCGCTTCAAACTGTTGGAGCAATAAAGCCTACCTCACAGGCACAATTTGACAGCATTCAAGTCCCATGCTTACAGTTATATGATGCTTACAGTTAAATGATGACATTAACATAGGCATTCAATATTCAGCATAGACAGGCCTATCTGCTGAATGTCTACCAGTGGGCAATGTAATTTTTCCCGAGTATGCCAAAGCTCTCTGCAACTTAAGATACTTGACATTTTGTATGTTTGTTTTCATTAGACATTTAGTGGGGTCATATAAATACCTTTGGTGTTACTGCTTAGCTTCACTCTTTTTCTTTTCCCAACACATTGCCTGGCATCCTGGTCATCCTAGGAAAAAAGAAGTAAAATAATTATGCATCCTTACTTTTATAATTGCCATAAATGGTGTATAAAGAAGCCACTGTATGCTTTGTTAACAATTCTGTTTATTGAAAAAGTACATAGTTATACATACAGTTGAACAAAGTTATCATTGTGACCATACAAGCTTTATTTTTTTAAACAAGGAACTGAACAAACAATATTTTGCATTGATTCATATGTGCAGAGTGTTTATTTCACCGGATTATGTAGCTCTGAGAGATGGACTGTATTTAATTGAGAGGGTGTGAGATCCTAGGTGGGGTGTCATTGAGCCGATGTAAATATTTCTGATAGAAACCTTAATGAATAATCATGCAAGGCACTTTATGTTTTATATTCTCTTTTTATATTACATGCTTACTATGTCGGCAATCTGGGGAAGTTTCATTCAATAATTGTCAGAACTGTATTGCACGACTATAATGAATGTTAGCACCATAGAAGATGAATGTGTTTGACTGCTAAAAATTACCAGGAGATGATATTTATATTCAAGTATACTTACCAGAAAAATGCCTCATATATATGAAATAGGATCAAGGTTCATATAAATACTGGTGGAAAGGTGTAGGGTGCAAAAACGGACTACACTTTGCAGCCTGCTACACAGGTTTTACCCTTAGGGGCAATTTTTTGTGCTTCACAACAGAAAACAAAAACCGGAGTCTTTCCCATAAATATAGCACTACTAAGGAGCAAACTCCTTAAGGCTGCCATACACAGGCCGATAAAAGCTGCCGACAGAACCGAGTTGGCAGCTTATTGGCCCATGTGTGGGGCCATCTGCGGCCGCATCTATGCGTGTATGCGGTCCCGCAATCTGACCGCCCATATCGGATCCATCGCCCACTTCAATGTGGGCATATCGGGGAGAGATCCTCTCGTTTGGCGACATCGCCATCCAATGGGCCTAAGGCACTAGCTAGCCCTGTACTTATGGCAGAAGTGCAGAGCTCTGTAGTACCTTGGGACCATTGTATCGGAAAGTGTTGTGCTCCAAACCTTGCACAAAACATTTAATCAAGGGCAAAGTGCAGAGAACACCAAATTCCATGAGGGCAAGTGCTTAGTGAAAAAGATCTTGCACTTGTGATACTGAGATTAGTATATGAAATCTTAGAATACTCATAGGAAAGCATTATAAATTGTCAGGACCATAAAAAAAATTATGTAAAAATCAAGAATGTAAATTGGGGGTTTTACCGGTATATAAAATGTATGTATAGTATATATATATACTGTATATGGTGTTTGAGAAGGTAACAAATTACCTCATCTGAAGATACTGGATGCCCCTGAACATCCTCTGCACCTGCAAACTCTGCAAAGAGCAAGAAAAAAAAATTCAGCAACTGAACACAGATTTCCCAAAGGTCTATATGTACCATATTCTCTGCAAATTATGTGCAGTTACGCCTCAACATGACCAGACAATTATTCATCAATCTAGTAGCACTTTGTCAACAAAACCCAAACATTGAGCCCCCATATCACTGCCGACTTACAACAAAGAGTGTTTTACCCAACAGATAAGGTTTATTGAATGATTTATTATTGAAATATTACAGTCCGGGGCCCACATTTCCCCCAGGCCCCCCTGCGATTGCGAGGTCGGTTTCCTCTATAGTTAAGCCACTGATTGGAGTATTTACTTCTGAGTAGAGAATCCACTATTTTATATTCGGCCGAATACCGAACCGAATCCGAACCCTAATTTGCATATGCAAAATTTTACTTCCTTGTTTTGTGACAAAAAGTCACACGATTTCCCTCCCCACCTCTAATTTGCATATAAAAATTAGGATTCGGATTCAGTTCGGCCGGGCAGAAGGATTCCTGGCCTAATCATGGATTCGGTGCATCCCTACTTCTGAGGTAGCAAAAAACAGATAGAAAAGGTGTAGGACTTGAAGCCTGACCAAACAGAGCAGCCGCAATATAATGAGGTGGAGTAAAGGCAGGCCAAACATTTTCACCTTCTGTTTTAAAAGTTTCTTGACTGAGGAATGTTCTCTAATTATCTGGCTTTAAGGAATCTGTATGTGTAAAGCAAACAATATGGTTAGTTCATCTTGTAAGAAGCATTTATACTTCTTCCTTAGCTCATTTATACCCCACACTTAATGGTTGTTTTTCTAAGGGTTAATAAAACCATAGACTTGATACAGTATGTGACTTCTTGCATTAGTCCCCTAATCCTACTGGATAACTACAAACAAACTAACAACCATCTTGTGTACTGTTCTCTATATCCTATGCTCTGGAAAAAATTTAGACAGTATGCTATTTCTTTGGGCTGCTATATAATTAAATCTTCCCACAGGAATGTGCATAGTACAGGAGAATACTAATAATACCTTAGTTATATGGCACCTCTCTTTACAGCCTTCAGGAGCTGTCCCTGTTATGATGTATTTATGCCCCTATTTGACTTTAGCTTTGTTAGTGGTTATAACGAAATAACAGGGTTCTAAGAGCTGATAAGGAAGATTGTGGCCATCCAACATGAGGCAATGTCCCATTAGGCAGCTAGTAACAGCTTTGTAGAAACAATGTATGAGGAAAGGAAGACTTTTAAAGTAATCAAAATATAATTCACTCATACAACTGGTGTGATGCTTCAGAAACTCTACAAAAGATTATATAAACAAACTGCTGTGTGGCCATGGGGCCAGCCATTCACAGCTGGAAAACGAGAAAAGGCACAGGATACACAACTGATAACCGATAAGCTCTGTAGTATACAATATATCCTTCAGACCCTATTGAAGCAAACACACCAGTTTTACCAGTGCAGGGCAACAGTATATTATATGGTCATTCCTTTAAAACACAATCATTTTTTGATGTTACTGTTCCTTTAATATTTCCAAATAAAAAAGGAAACTGATAAAATTGTGGAGCTCTTCCATCCACCTTTTATTTCTTCAGTCTGTGGCCCTGCTGTTGCTAGTTTTCTGGAGAACACAAGATAAGTTGCGACTGTAAATACGCACACATCCAGCTGTTGCAAGTGCCCATGGACTGAAGCCATTTGGAGACTGAAAAAGGGTCTCATGGGCTTCTGATATTAGAGTGGCAAAAAGTCAGGCAGAATGCAATCAAATGAGAAGAAGAGGATGATTTTGAAATGGGCAGAGATCAAGTTGTGATAAATAAGAATTTAGCAAGACGCAATGTTGACTTGAGGTACCATATATATATATAAAAACCAGCAAAAATTCAGTGTAAGAAGTGAAATGAGCCAGCAGGCTTCATTAGAATGTAAATATAGCTTGGTGATAATCCCACATCCTACAAACAACAGGCCTGACTTTACTACCACAAAGGATGACAGTGTCTAGTGTTTAACTGTGTCTTTCCCTATCCCCAAAAAGGAGTCTCCGTTAATTTGGGGAGTAGAATGCACTCAAGCAAGTAGCCAACAAGGTACAACATACTGTTTCAACTCTTAATGAAAGTACATTCACCCATCTTATTTTAATTTGGAGCAGGAATGATCTGTTAAACTAAATCTGCAAGACAGATAATTTTTCCAAGAAGATTCAACCTACAGGTTATTTGACCTTGGCATATTTTTTAAGGCCATGGGTATGCTTCATCCCACATCAATTATATGAGATCTGTTTTAGGGATATGGTTACTAGTTTAATTTTTAATGGTTGTAATTCAATCTACAATAAATAGTTATAGAATGTGCTAATTTAGAATGTATGGGATACCGGCTGCAACAAGAATAGCATTTTATAAGCCTTTATTGCGAAGTCAACCCAACAATACAGAAATACTAGTACTGTATTAATTTTGTTCATGTGCAGGAAATGAAGCTGCCGATAAACTAAGATCCTAAGAAATTACACCATGCTCTGTTGAAACAGACCCCTTGAATAATATGGGGGGCAGAGAAATGCAACATTAGGTGGGGTGGAATAAATCCCTGAAAGGTGGCTGTTTAGAAGAGTTGTAGCTACATCTAATGCACAGTAAATTTTAGTAAAGGCAGGTGGCAAAATATTTATTGGGAAAATAATACAAACCTTGAACTGCTAATGTACTTGTGCCAGGTGACTGCTCATGTGCCCCACTGGAAACATTCTCTTCTGGAATTGACAAACCAGATTCCTTCAGAGCTATTAGATACTTCTCATGACTCTTAGAGCATGTAATCTCTTCAGTACCTAAGACACAATTTAAAATATATAATACATGCATCTCAGTTCTAATTACTGTATTTGTACTTTGTCACTGAGCTTACCTTAAAATATATAAAATGCAACAGACTACACAATAAAGCAACCAAAGATATTGTAATTGAAAGTGGTCTCTGTCCTAACCATACTGTTCTCTATACTGTTGGTTCTGACTGATAAAACAAAGTAGCAGAAGCAAGTTGATTAAAGGGGTTGTTCACCTTCCAACACTTTTTTCAGGTCAGTTGGTTTCAGATAGTTCACCAGAAATAAAGACTTTTTTCCCATTTACTTTTTCATTTTCTATTTGTGACCATTTTTCTAATATTGTCTAATTTTTCACATTTCTAAAGCTGATCTGAGAGGGGGATTGCCAACTCTCTAAATGGTTCTAAATTGATACATTTAGTTGATACATTTCTTATCTTTGTACCTGCTGAGCAGAATTCCTGAGTTTCATTAAAGGGATCCTGTCATCGGAAAACGTTTTTTTCAAAACGCATCAGTTAATAGTGCTACTCCAGCAGAATTCTGCACTGAAATCCATTTCTCAAAAGAGCAAACTGATTTTTTTATATTCAATTTTGAAATCTGACATGGGGCTAGACATTTTGTCAATTTCCCAGCTGTCCCTGGTCATGTGACTTGTGCCTGCACTTTAGGAGAGAAATGCTTTCTGGCAGGCTGCTGTTTTTCCTTCTCAATGTAACTGAATGTGTCTCAGTGGGACATGGGTTTTTACTATTGAGTGTTGTTCTTAGATCTACGAGGCAGCTGTTATCTTGTGTTATGGAGCTGTTATCAGGTTACCTTCCTATTGTTCTTTTGTTTGGCTGCTGGGGGGGAAAAGGGAGGGGGTGATATCACTCTGACTTGCAGTACAGCAGTAAAGAGTGATTGAAGTTTATCAGAGCACAAGTCACATGACTTGGGGCAGCTGGGAAATTGACAATACGTCTAGCCCCATGTCAGATTTCAAAATTGAATATAAAAAAATCTGTTTGCTCTTTTGAGAAATGCACTGCAGAATTCTGCTGGAGCAGCACTATTAACTGATTCATTTTGAAAAAAAATGTTTTTTCCCATGACAGTATCCCTTTAAAGGCAGCTGTTAGAATTGATAAAATAGTTGCTAATTCTCCAGAGATGCTGCTGAGAAATGTATCAACTAAATGTTGCAAAAAAAAAAAAGTCTGTGCCTGAATTACTGAGCTGCCAGACTGAAACACCAGAGACAGGGACATTTTAGACTTTTAATTTTTAAACTTAGATTCTGGAAAACCAAAGTTGATTTATTGAAAACTTTTGCAAAAGCCCTACTAGTCCAACCCATCTGTTTCACTTCCTGCTGCCTCCTTTCCCAGGCTGTGCAGGGGAGCCGGCGGCACTCAGTACACTGCACTGTAGGATAGGAACCAATCAGCAGCTAAGCTGACCTGAAAGGGAACTGAAGCCTGTCTTTTATTGTTTGACTGCAGGGCTGTGATTGGTCTTCTTCCTACTACTGTGCTTTTAGCAGGGGTTGTTAGGCCATACACATCCTTCATTTGAAACAGAACAGGGACCATAGCAGATCTATAAAAAGCTCCAATAAGGGGGCCATTTTTAAAGATAATATACATGTTTAGCCCAAAGCACCGTATATTATTAATTATTGCCTATATATTAGGAGGGATTGTTAGTTATGCTATATGTCCCCTTTAAACACTATATAAAAGTAATATATTACCTGTGCGGGGATCTTTTTATTATGGAATTTGAGTACAAGTTGCAAAAATCATTTTCCAAGTCTAATAAAATGTCAAAAACAATTCTGCATCTTGGCTTCTTACCAGAAGAAAGGTCTTTATAAAGCTGCTCGTTGGTTAGAACCTGGGTAAGAACAGATCTCATAGCTCCACCCATCTTGGTTAAATCTTCCAAGAAGGAGATCTGAGGATCCAGCATCTGAAGGGTTTTCTGAAGATCTTTTTCAGGCAATGCTTCAGCTCCTGAAAAAAATAACCATTTAGAGAATTGGTTTAAATTACATCAAGTTAAACACATTTAAACGAAACATGGCTACAAAACAGATTTTGAGCTCATTTATATATGAAATGACCTGCAGCTATAATATGTTTTTTACCATAATATTTGCTTTAATGCACAATACACAACTATTACAGTGTTTTAACAAAATACAGCACATTTCCAAAAAACAAAAAAAAAACAGTTGCACCAGCCCCAGAGTTCAAACCTCAGAGTTAGGGAGTGGGTTGATTGTTGATAGAGCATCACTAATCCTCATCATTACCTCACGGTACTCTGCTCATCATGCTCTCCCAATCCTCACTGTATGCCATTCTCATAATTTCCTCCTTCTAATTTCTGTGTGTTATCTCAATCACTTTTTCTACATATTATTTTCTCCTGTTGAGTCTGTGATCGATCCATCTGGATATTGGAGCAATTTGATTTATTAAATGATCACAGATGTTGGAGCAGCTTGATTTATTCATCGATCACAGACTCAACAGGAGAAGCCTTCCTGGTCCCAGAAAAGTTTGGACTTTTATTTTGCTTTGGGTACTATGTGCTTTATGATCTGGCGATCCTTGTGAGTAGAAAATCATTTGTTTTAAGGTGATTTTTAACATTTATTAAAGCAGTATTATAGTATATTTTGCTTTATATCTTCATTATACTACTTGGTGGATGACTGGAGAAAACTTATAAGGCGAAGAAGGAACATTACTATATGCATCAAAAATCCAAGAAATCTTGTGAGTATATACCCAAAAGGGGGAATCTTGAAGAATATCACACTGGTGGATCTTCTGCAATATAGCTCTCCAGGCACCATTTTTAAACACTCTGTGGCTCTATGGGCTTAATTACTTATCTTAATTGAGACAATACTACTCTATGTGTGCGCTTCCTTTTGCATTCTATTTCAGATTTCCTGTATAAAAATATACAAAACTAGTAAAAATTTTTTAGAAGGATTGAAAAGTTGCTGA
Source organism: Xenopus laevis (assembly GCF_017654675.1). Lineage (NCBI taxonomy): Eukaryota > Metazoa > Chordata > Amphibia > Anura > Pipidae > Xenopus > Xenopus laevis. The sequence goes on along the minus strand of NC_054387.1, from coordinate 75,341,304 downwards.
ATATAAGACATTCTAAAAATACTAAAAGTTTACAAAGATGAACTATCCCTTTATTCATAACCATTTTTAACTGTACAAACACAAGCATTTCCTCTGCTTACAGCAGACCAAGGCATATGAATTTGCAGGTAAGCTATGATCAATCATGGCAAGCTCTAACCCAAGTCAAAGCCAAATCCATGTGCTGCGACACCCACATGCAATATGTTACTGGGCATGAAATGTGACTGTGAAAACACAGCAGCAACTATGGCCAGAAGGAAATTGTGTCCTTCAAAAGACTGAATTTTAAGCAAGAACAGAGTCCCTAGCTTAAAAGACTTGAATAGGACTTAAAATCAGTCCGTAAGCCACATAAAAAAAAAAAAAAGGATCTTGCAAAATGGTTTAAACAAGAACCAAAGTAAAGACAGTTCTGCTCAAGTCCATTAATGCTTTAAATGTCATAAATCATATAAACTAAGGTCTAGGAAAAAGAGGCATTTAAACTGGGCCACATTGGGCAACTAAAATATCTATTTTCCAATTACACGCTTCAGGAATATTTACAAAGCGTATATGTCATAGAAAAATAATCTTTTAAATAATCTTTATTCCAAGGCAAAACTAAAAGTTGCCATGGCTTTCGATACAGTGCAACATAAGAATTTGTATTCTAAAGAGATTAACTGAGACCAATAACCATTGTCTTCTTTTGAAACATCTCCAAATGCTTGATATCAGTGGTTCTGCTTTGTCATAGTTGTCATCTTATCTCTCTATGTGAACCTTCAGTGTAACAGTTTCTGATAATAGCTCTTCACCTTTTGATCTCTCTGCTGGGGTGCTCCATGGGTCTGCCCTAGGGCCTCTTCTGTTGTTTCTTTACATTCTCTCTCTTGGTGACCTCATCAAATATGTTGGCTTCTCCTATCACTTTTGATGCCACACAGATCTTCCTCTCCTGCCCTGCTCTCAGCCCTGCTATATAGACGAAAATCACACAATGCCTTAAGCTGGCCATAAGATGACGCAAAGATCTGATCGTACGAATCGAGGATTCGTACGATTTTCAGGCCGTGTGTGAAGAGTCCCAACATATTTCGTCCAGCGGAGAGCGTGTCATTTGGTCAATCGGACAGGTTAAAAGATTTCTGCCAGCTGCGTGTAATATCTCTGCATGTATTGCCGATCGTACGATTTTCAGTGAGAGACTGTCACTAGTTTTGGTCGGACATAACTTTAGTACGATTGCGGTCAGGGGCAGAACATCGGCTGATCTGTTCTTTTGTACTTTATTTGATCGGAATGGTTAGTGGCAGGTCGGGAGATGGGGAAGTCCGATCGTACATTGATTCGTATGATCGGATCTTTGCGTCTGTGGCAAGCTTTTCTGATGTAGTGTCTGCTCATCACCTAAAGCCTAACATGACCAAGACTGAACTTCTTATATTCACACCAAAGCCTGGCCCCCCTTCCTCTGTCCCTAGAGACAGGTATCTGAGTGTCACCAGACTTTGAGTTATCCTGTCTTTCAGAGCCATTCATTCTTCTGCTCGTATCTATATAACAGCTCTCATCACCACATACACTCCATCCTGGGACTTGCACTCTGCTCAGGACAATCTACTGACAATACAGTTCACCAAAACAGCTGAGTTGTGCTATACCCCTATTTGTGTTCACACCTTGTAAAGCACTGCATACAATTAGGGTGCTATACAAATAAATTCATATATACATTTGTTAAGGTTGCGGTTTGCATATGGATAGAGAACTGGCTGAAGGATCATGTTAGAAAAAAAAATAGCCATGCAATTTTTGATACAACTGGACTAGGGTTCTATGTGGCATACCACATGGTTTTGCATTTAGGCCTGGATTTCCCTTTGCGGCGCCCCTAGGCCACATGGTTCTAGCGCCCACTCGACACACCGTGAGCGCCACAAATCCAAACCTGTTTGTATTGGCAGTATGGGGTACAGACACCATCCCCCGGGCCACTCCAGCCGCAAACTTCTCTGTGTCTCCACCGACACCTACCCGCCCCCCGCGTGCATTCGCTTGGGTAATGGTTTTTTTCATGGTTTCCCGCCACCCAGTCCAAACCTGTGTATTGGCTCTGCCTTTATATATTCTGCTTGTTATTCACTTAGACAAGAACATTAAAAGTAATGAGCATAACAGCAAATGAGTTTCAATAATTGTAAGGTTCCATATATCTGGGATAAAAAAAGATGCAGGCTACCTTAATGGCAATAAGGTAGGCAAATCCTATCATTAACAGAGACGCACCTAGAGGTAATTTTGGATAATAAAATTAGCTTTAGCAAACAAGGTCAGTCACCAGCATCAGTGATAAACAGATTCACAGGGAGGGGAATGTAATTCTTCCCCTTAACAGATGACTGGTCTTTGTTAGGCCATCTTTTTAGTGTCAATTACACTGCACATGCTCAGAATGCTCTGGGCTGTTGAAAAGCTAAACTTATGGGTACTGGATATCATCAAGCTACAAATTAGGTTTGCTGCTTTATCAAATGGACGTCAGGTAGGATTTACTTGGGCAAAACATGAATGGAAATGTGTCCATGTGACAACCTGAACTACTATGTAGCTATTTATATTGGTGGAGGATTTGATAGTTCTGGATCGAACTAGGGATTTTCTGGATAACAGGTCTTTGCGGTGGCCACAATAGTGATTGTTTCGTGATACCTTCCTCATCTAAACACCTAGTAATAGTTAACACCTTTTAAAAAAATAATAGCAGTATAGGAAAGCATAAGACGGAGAATCAGTTGGCAATTGTATATTACTAACTTTACTTCTTCTCCTTTCCTAATACAATATATTATATTTTTAAAAAATTTGAATGTTTTGCCACAACCATGGATTTATGCTAGTTTAGTTAAAGGGTACCTATCAAAATTACTTCCTATAATCCAGTTTAGGGAAACAATATGAATTATTCTATGACCCTCAAACCAGGACAAAATGTTCTTCTAAACCAAAGAGATTATAAACACATAAATTCTAAATGTACTTATGAAAAACCAATTACATTAGGAAATAAGGAAACTGTGTCTAGTAAAAAAAATGTAGGATTAACAGAAAAACAGTATTTGTAAGCTAGTGCAGATGGCATATTGCAAATTGGACTACATTTGTCAGGTTTTACATTGCTTTATTCAATCATGTCATAAGTATCTGCTTTCAGAATGAGATTTTGATGTGTTATAAACTGGCCTTATGTTAACAAGTAGCTTTAACCCTTCACAGAGGATGGAATATTTAATGTATCCATTTAATCTGTTCTACCCTCTCTATTAGAGTGCAAGTAAACAAATGTATAAGTTACCTTTAATGGCAAATGACTTTGCATGACATTAGCCTTAGCGAATTTACTAAACATACTACATACCCTGCTGGAGCAAATGAGCAATCACATAACATACCTGGTTCACTATAGCCATCTCTCAGGTACTGGATGAGATAAAAAATAAATCGAGGTATAACCAATTCAGACATAACCAACAAATCCTGGGGCACAGAGGGAACACAGGAGCTAGACTGCACTCTATGTCTTTTGCAAAACCTGAAAAAGAAAGGAAAATACATCTGAATCTATGAAGTCTATTTGATCATACAAACATTAAACATATAAATCTGTTTGAGAATTTATTTTATCCTAAAATACCTTTGGAAGATGATAGAAACCAGGTCTTTAAAAAGGAAATTCTCCATTAATTTATATGTTGTATATAATGTTTTTTAATTACTTAGCATTTTGTTCAGCAGCTCTCCACTCTGGAATTTCAGTAATTATATGGCTTCTGGCTCCAATTTACCATAGCAACCATGTAGTTGATTGAGACTGGAAGATATATAAAAGAAGCAACCAAGGCACAAAACCACCCTCTACCCCCCCTCCTACAAACGGCCACAGTGAAATGAAGGGTCAGGTAAGGAGGTTACTAAGGAGCAGGGGCATGTACGCTGGTGAGAAGCGCAACACATTGAATTGTCAAATTAGGGGTAGACAGATGAGGGATGTGCCTACAGCCCCCATTCCTAGCACCTTAGGCATGTTCTGATTCTGATTCTGCCTTCCCCTAGCTCCAGCCCTGAGTGGACCTAAAAATAGAAATATAAGTAATAACAAATAAAAGCATCACAAAATAATTGGTTTTTGGCTGCCGGGGTCAGTGACCCCCCATTTACAAGACGTAAAACCTAAAGGTAAATTATGCTTTTAACTGTGAAATCTTTTCACTCCCTGCTGCTACTGGACTTTTAAAGGGCACCTATCACAGCCAAAATCAAACACATATTAACAATCTGACCAGTACAACTGAAACACGTTTAATCAAACTACATATATCGTTTTTTTTTTTAAAAACTGCAGGTTTTAAAAATCCCTTACTTTGTCAAATGGGTTCTTTCACTGAGGGAGTCCTTACTGAGATTGTAACAGAGACTATAACATGCAAATTTCAGGAGCATGCTCAGATTGTAGCACTGCTTTGAGTATTCTACCCAGAATGCCTTGTCTTAGTAAACTCCTCCACTAGAAGTATCAGGAGATTTCCCTATCTTGTCCGCTGCTGGTGATGTTATTATGCAAATGAAGGGCACACAATAACTTCCAAAAGTTGGCAGCACTACTGAACAGCAGCTAACAAAGAGGTTTGGCTGATTTCAAAATAGCTTAGAATGGCTGCTAAGCAACCAAGGAATTTCAACTGAGCATGTGTAAGATTTCAGAGCTACAGTTGGCTGGGAAGATATCCAAGATGCCTGCCTCAGCTAGAACTGCAGTAGAGATAGGGGAGATCTTGTGGAAGCTATAGTGAGCTGATGATTTACATTAAACAAATTTCTTGAACTTTCACATAGTGTATTTACGTAGTAAATGATTTTAGTTATGATTGGTGCCCTTTAAGTTTCCAGTACTGTTAGGGTTGGGGCAGACGGGCAGATTTGGGGAGATTTAGTCACCTGGCAACTAATTGCCTCTTCTGCGGGGTGACAAATTCCCCCCAAACTGACTTCTGTCTGCCTTCGAAGTGTCGTGAGTGCATTAGCGCAGGCGATTCTTCATTCAAGCAGGCGGAAGGCAGTTTGCGCAGAAGAGGCGATTAGTCGCCAGGCGACTAAATCTCCCCGAATCTGCCCATCTGCCCCAACCCTTAGGCCTAAGGATAATTCTAAACTTTGCATTCTCTCCACCCAAGTTGCATATTTGGCCCCCTTCCGCCCTGTATGTGTATGCAGTGTTGTGACTAGAATGAGCCTGTCACTGTGTATGTTATGGATTTACTGCTACACTGAAAGTGTTTCAGTAAAGTACGACTGAAGTTTAAAAAAAGCTTGAGGCACTTAAAATAAGAATATGGAAAATAAGAATATGGCTAATCTCAAATCAAGTTAAATAATACAAAAATCAATTTGCTATTTGAAAGAATGGACTTGAGTACAGGATTCTGCTGGATGAGGGCTATTAGCTGATGTGATTTGAAAAAAACAAAAAAACACGTTCTTCTGTGACAGAATTCCATGACAAAAGTCACTGAGGCATTCCATGACCATATAAAAGCCATGAGGCCAAACGCAGAGTGCTTTTATACTGGTCTTGGAATTCCGAGGTGACTTTTAATATCCTCATATTTTACAACGGGGACACACTGTTTATTATAATACACAAGTTTCAGTAAGTCATGTGAAATTGCTATGCACCTGGTATAAGAATATAATTTACAGGATATTTATGGCTAGTGTATTATATTATTTATAATGCCGTTCTCCTGCACATACATATTAATACGTGTAGTTTTATATTGGTCATACTAATCTGAAATAGAAAGTTGAACTGTGATGTTGCAGTACATTTCGTCTACTAATAAAGGGTTTTAATACAGCTTAATTTAAATGTTTACTTTCTAAGGTCTGTTGGTCTTAGTAAACCTGTTTTATAATTACTTGTTGCAGAACACTGATAATGAATCTGTGTTTGTCACAGATTGCACAAAATTATGCAGAACAATTGCATCTATGAAGGATGTGTCATCATTTGCTATCTGATATTGGTAGACTGGCAATTTGGGCAGCTAAGTGGTAGATTAGAATAAGTGTGGACAAATGTAAGGTTATACCCTTGAGCTTTAAAAATATCTAGGCTACTGGGACTAAGGCCCTTTCAGATCAAGTCAGCAGCTTATCTGCCTGTTAACAGGTCCTCCCTGACAGATATATGCCCAAAAATCAAGCAGATATTTATAGGATAGGATTAAAATCCTCTTCAAAAGGCCTGAATTTGCCTTCATTATAATCCAAACCTTGGCCCATGGCTAAATGATTGGTTCAGACCAATATGACCCAATATATAGATAGCAATATTGGGCAAAGATATCCTGGATTGGTGACCCCTTCAAGTGATAGGAATATTCTTGAAGAGAGAATTTGTAGTAAGTAATGTCAGTTGTCAGCAGCAGTAAGGGCAGAGTACTGTTCTGTAATAAAAGGGGTATAGATTGAAGGGAGAAGATGGTAATTATTCATTGTATATATAGTTTTTCTCCATAACACCAGCTTGATTTTCTACTTGATTTTCCCTTTTATCATTTAAGGTATGATAATATCAATTTCATAAATATCACTGGCAAAGAAACTTCATTTCCCCTAAGCAGTTATGCATAGGGGACAGCAGTGCTGTTGTGTTAATATCTTAATGCCCATAAAGTGGGAACAGAACACAGCAAATTCTTCTAACAACAAAAACCTAATTCCAGACTTTCTATGGTTAAAAAAGGCCTAAAACACAAATGTATTTCTAGCAAATGTAGGCCATATATACAGTACATAACAGTAAACAATTCCTTCCATACTGACAAAAAATTAAAGTATTTTAATGTGTCTTATAAACAATAAGATCTGATGTGCACCAAATACATTTTCTTATTCTACTCATGTTCACCTGATGCAACAAAATCAACTTGCCACAAAGAAGAAAATGCATATTTTGATTTAAATATATGTTAATAATATTAATGTCACATCAGGAGATTGTTATTGTTCTGTCACGAATACGCTTCCCTTTTTACCTTCAATTACTTGTCTCTGGGTTCCTATTGTGAGCATCTGGAACACCTACACAACTGTCACCTAGAAATGCTGACAGCCATGTTTTCAGACAATAATCACTCATGCGTGCCATTTATTACATGATTTAAAACTTATGCAGCAGGAGCCAACTGGAGACCACTGCTGCAACTAGATGCCAACAATTTTCCTAGCTGATGGAGGAAGCAGCAGAAAAATATACTTCTAAAAGTTTAACAAAAAGTGCCAGTCCTAAATCAAATACTTTCACAAAACCATTAAAGGAAAAACTCAGACTGTTAACTTGATATTTTGATAAGGTGATTTGTGCAGCTATCAGTTCAGAACCACTGATTCCACTCAGTTAAGTGGTTAGCACTAATAAGATCAAATAAATGAATTGTCCTGTGTTATATTGACACCTAATTAATGGCAATTAACACAGTTTATTTGTTTTGGTAACTTTATTTACTAGTACTAAGCACTTTACTGTAGAAAAGGACCTGGTGATTTGTTATTGATATTGCGCTAATTTGTGAACCTTTATAAGCAATTGTGTGGTTAACGCAGTTATACACTGGGGTAATTACTAAAACTCAAATTTGTCTAATTGTCTAACTCGACCTAACCGTCATCCACCAATCAGATCGAAAGAAAACAGTGCGACAAAGGTCTCAACAAAATCGAACAAAATTTCGAATCGTACCACTTGGATTTGATGCCCGAATCACTCACCCGAAAACCCAGAATTTAGATGATTTTTGTATGTAATGGTACTGGGAGACTACAAGGTTTGTCACCTGTGATGAATTTTTGCTACTGTAAGTGACTAATCTCCTACAAATGCTTTCCCATAGCCAATAATGTAAATCTGTGAATGTTATACAATTTAAGAATTGCATTTCTTTATTAAGCAGGCTTAATATGGCCCCCCACCTGTCCTACTATCTGCTGCAGGGGCAAGACCCATGCATCACTACAAAGCTTTCTGAATCTGTCTGAATTATTTGTGTATTTCTACTTCTGCAACAATTACTTATAAATACCTAAAAAATTAAAACAATTATATACATAAAAATACAATTTATTTGTAAAGCCCCTGTTCCCTGAGCATGGCACTACCAAATATGAATAGTATTAGGGAACTATTAACAGATAAATCCCCAAAGCAGAGCAGCACAATAACAAATACAAAGCCAAATCTGGCTGATCCAATCAATTGCTAACTGGGCCAACCATTAATTCATAACACTGGGCCACGTTAGGAGTCCAAAACACAGAATGACACATATTACTTTTTTACAAAAGTCCCTTAACAGTAAGCTGACCGCAGAAAATATATTTTCAGAATGTTCTCATTTTGATTAATTCACAGTGGTCAAGTGGTTGTGGGATTGTACATAAACCATCATCCTAAAATAATACTAAGTATAAAAATAAATGCATTTTAGTGAGAAATGGGTGTGTGTGGGAGGGGGTGCAGGCAAAGTTACAGGAATGTTTAGGTTTCTGCTCTCTTTGGGGTCTGATTCTCGTCTGGTTGTCTAGGGTAACTGCACTTCAGGAGTCACTTATTCCCACACTCTGCTCAATGTTTAGTGACTGCTTTAATTGAATAATGTGTTAAAAAATAAAATAAAAAAACCTTTAGCAGCCTACCACAAAAATAACCATTTCCTGTTACACAGAAAATGTCTTTCTCAAGCTATTAAATTATGCAAAAATACTGGCAAGCCAGATACGCCAGATCATATTGTCACAGAGCTATATGAACCCTCTTTGAATACACTTCCTAGACATAGGTGGTTGTGAAAGCGTAGTCAAATAACCTGCACTGAATTTGAAAATGAAACAATGTTCAGTGCAAATAAGCCAGCTAAGAAGTCAGTATCATATGACCGTTCATAAGACTGGAAATATAACATTTATAGGAAAGTTACAGGCAATATAAAGTTGTTTTTCCTATTCCAAAGAATGGTGGCGTTAAAAAGAAAATTGGTATCTTGAAAATATACAAAGGGTAGCATTGCAGAGATTTCTTTTAAAATAAAGTTCAAATCCTGTATTCCTTAAAGGGGTTGTTCTCCTTTAAATTAACTTTTAGTATGATGTAAAGAGTGATATTCCTACACAATTTTCAGTTGGTTTTCACCTTTTATGATGTGTTTTTTGTTATTTGGCTTTTTATTCAACAATTCTCCAGTTTGCAAGTTTGGGTATCTGGTTGCTGGGATCCAAAGTACCCTGACAATCATACATCAATTTGAATAAGAGACTGAAATATGATTAGGAGAGGGGCGGAATATAAAGATAAGGAAGGGAAAGGGCACATGAAGCGTTGGGTCCGCTGCTCCCAGCCTACCTCTAGGCTGAGAGAAGCAGGTCATCTCCGTGACCCCAGCCCTGTTGATATGCACTGAAAAGTGCAGCTTCTGCTTGCTGTAGGCAGAGGTTGGACTGAAATTGCCTTTCATTTTTCTGGGCTGACCTCCATTCTGCTGCATGTGCCTGCACATTAGTGGAAGGTGTGCAAATCAATGGAGCTGTGGAAGCCAACAATCTGTATGACCGCAGCCTTTTAAAGAGTAGCAATAACATTCAATTTGTACCCTTACAGAGCTTTTGTTTTCAGATGGGGTCAATGAACCACATTTGAAAGTGTTTTAAAGTAATAAAATATAGTTTGCTGTTGACTTGCATTTGTACAACTAGTGTGTTTGCTTCAGAAACTCTACTATAGTTTATATAAACAAGCTGCTTTGTAGCCATGGGGCAGCCCTTCAAAGCTGAAAAAGAAGAAAAGCCACAGGTTACACAGTAGATAACAGATAAGCTCTGCAGTATACAATGGAATTCTTCAGAACGTATCTACTATATATCCTGTGCTTGAATGGCTTTTCCCATGGCTACACAGCAGCTATTTGATATAATCATAGTAGTGTTTCTGATGAAAACACACCAGTTGTACCAGTGCTGGGCATCAGTTCATTATACTGTGATTCCTTTAATGTGTTGGTGTAACTGTTCCTTTAAGATGAGGTGGCTCTTGGGGTGGGTTGCAAATCAACTGCAGCACAAGTGGCAAGACATTCTTGAATGATACAGACAGGTGATCCTGTGGAAATTTATGTATGCACTGTGTACAGATACCCAAGCTATCAAGCTTATCTTTAGCCACCCTCCTAAAGGTGGCCATACATGGATAGATCCGCTCGTTTGGCGATGTCGCCAAACGAGCGGATCTCCCTCCGATATGCCCACCTTGAGGTGGGCAATATCGGGCAGATCCGATCGTGGGCCCTAGGGCCCAACGATCGGATCCTAGCATTCGGTAAACGGGCGGTCGGATCGCGGGACCGCATCAACGAACAGATGCGGCCGCGATCCGACGGGATTTTCTGTCCCATCTTTCGGCCAGATCTCGATCGGGGAAGCCCGTCGGGGCCCCCCATACACGGGCCAATAAGCTGCCGACACAGTCTGTCGGCAGCTTTTATCGGCCCGTGTATGGCCACCTTTAGCCATCTCATTTTATAATTAAATTGAGGCTTTCAGCAACAAATGAACATATGCAAATACTGTTTATAATAATCTTTAGATTTTACAGAGTGTGCTTGTTATCAACAGCCTCACAATAATGTTGCAGTCTAAGGATGATGGCACATGGGCCCAATGGATCACCCCCGAGTTTTCCCTGGTTCCTAAAGACAAGGTGTTTTTTGGAGATTTGTTACTCCATGGCACAGGCATCAAAAATGATTGTGTGCCATTACCCTAAAATCCTATCAACATCAGACTATGTTATCAGTAACAAGTGTTAGCCAAGTATACAGGAGCGCTTCCCAAATGGGGTGAGCTTAGAATCTCGCCTCAGGCGGCAGCCCCCCACAAGTGCAGCTACTGGTACTTTAAGAGCCAAATTTCGGGTTTTCAAACCGGAAATTCAGCTCATATAAAGTAGAGAGCGCAATTATGCTCTCTGCGCTAGCGTTCTGGCCCTCTCTGCTGCCCTCGTGCAAGCTGCCTCAGGCGGTGGAGGGGCCAGGATCGCCCCTGAGAGTATATAAAATGTATTTATAGAGAGTCTTGTCATGGGGGCAGTTCTTTGTAAAAGTACAGTGGACATACAGAATTTGAAATCAATGATACACACCATGCAGAAAACACAATATATAAAGTAAGCAGGGTCAGACTGGGCCAGCGGTACATTGGAAAAAAAACCTGGTGGACCCCACCTGCCCAAACCTGATCCACACAGACAACTTTTTTCTTGAGCTCTGGACCTCAACCCACAACCCGATCACATGGAGAAATTACTTGTGTAAAGCAGGTACACACGTGTGCGCAGTGGAGGGGGAGGAGGGAAAAGGGGGGGGCTCTGAAGTGGCAGCCCCCGTGGGCCAAGACTACCCCAGTCCGATGCTGAAAGTAATTGCAGCACCACTACCAATAAGCAAGACTATCTGGTCTATTTTAAGGTCAAGTATAAAATGAAGTATCTTAAATATCTTATATAAGGGAACACATTAGGACTTGCCATTAGTTGTTCTGACAATACATGCTTTTGTTTTGTTTTTTTGCATGTACATAATTGCTGCTGAGTAAGTGCTGCAGAATATGTTGATGCTTTATGTATACAAGTTAATAATAAAATGCAGTTATTTAGTATAAATAATGAGGATTATTAGAAAAATAATGTCTGAGACAAAGCAGAATTTAAAGAAGCCCCGGAATCAGTTCCTATGAGCTAGTCATATGTCTTTTAAATAGGATTCCGTCGTCAAGATAATTAACCATAAACAAAAGGAAGAATCGACAAAGCTGGAATTAGGCCCCTGTCCAAAAGAGCTTACAAACGATAAATTTGTTTGGTTATTTTCACTTTACCTGTCTGAGAATTCTAGGAGTTTTAGTTTGAGGTGGAGGCAGCAAGTTGGACAGACCAAAGTGTTATTAAGACCATACCTGCTATCATTTTGGAAATAGAAAGAGGGATAAAAAGATTTGCAGTGCGGAACACGGAAACATTCTTTTGGCCACACCCTCTAATAAACATATTCATTTTACAAAATTTGGCAGGTTATGAAAGTTTGAATACATTTCTGTGGTTTTTATGTGTTATTACAGGTTTGCTAATGAACGTGAATTATACTTTAAGATGCAAGTCACAGTATCTTAAATTGTTACAATTGCTTCTTTGCTTATCTTAAATTGTTACAGAAGTAACAATTTGCACCTGGCATATATTCTGGGCTCTCTGCCATAAACCAATTAAGTTAGAAGCTTTGTATCTTTTTCTGGCTGTTCAGTGCAGGAGATCAAACAGAAAGTCAGGACATTTCAGTACATTTCCGTGACTGTGGGTTGAGGTGTCAAAATCTGCACTGTCCCGTGGAAAATGGTAAGGTAAGCAACTGACTCAATAGCTCTTCTTTTCAATTCCTCCTCTGTGGATGCACCATGCATTGTCTGATATATTCAGGAAGATGAAATTATTAATCTGACCCCATCAACTAATCATCTGATATATACATTACATAGATATCGATCAGTATCATCCGCCCAGCATACACATTATACAAAAATACATTTTATATGATTTCATCAGAACATGTATGGACAGCCTTGCTGTACTCCCGTTATCAACCCCTGCCAGAAAAGATCCATTTTCTCTTGAAAAGAGCCTGGCATCTGTGTGAACAGGCTCATAGGACCTTGCCAGTTTTGAAACTCACCAGGCATCCGTACCCAAATGTAATAATTTGAAATTTAATTTGAATTTGGAGATTTAGCACACTCTGGCCCTTTAAGAACTCAAATTCGACTATTCGCCACCTAAAACCTGCCTAGTTCATGCATAAGTTGATGGGAGACGTCCATTTTGGACATGTTAATACCTTTCCTGACATTCAAGTTTTTTTTGGAGAATTGAGTTTGGTCGAATTTAATTGAAATTCGAGTTTTCGAGTCTGTAAAATTAGTTCGAGTTTAAGATATTCTATTTTAATTAAATAATCCCCCAATTGAATTTCAAGTATAGTCGAATTTAATAGAGTTAAAATAAACTCACACAAACACAGCAGACGTGATACATATAACCAAGCATTTCCCCAGCCCACTGAATAACTTTCCAACTGTTGATATTAAACATGAATGCTTATCATCTAGACTTGTAAAATTCTTAGCCCATTTTAAAGGAGAAGGAAAGGCTAAAATTAAGTAAGCTTTATCAGAAAGGTCTAGTAAACCCTCAAAGTAATGCTGCTCTGAGCCTCTGTCAAAAGAAACACAGCATTTCTTTCCTTCTATTGTGTACACATGGGCTTCTGTATCAGACTTCCTGTGTTCAGCATAAACCTCCAGGGCAGGGCATGAGCATGCTCAGTTTGCATCTCTCCCCCTCCCTCCTCCCATCCCTACTGTAATCTGAGCTCAGAGCTGTAAGTGAGCAGGGAGAGACTCAGGCAGGAAGTGATGTCACACCAAGCATATATGGCAGCTTCTATCCTAAACAAACAGAGACAGTGTCTAGAGCTGTTTACTCAGGTATGGTAAAGCATTCTGCAGAATAAATATAGCGTTCTATCTTGCACTATTGTGGCTAATCTCTTGGCAATAAACTGTCTTGGAGCTTTCCTTCTCCTTTAAATATGATGGATTAACTAGCATGCACTAAGCCTCCTTGTGTAATGGTAAACACGTTGTGTCATGCATCACCTGCCACATTGGGACACGACTCTTGAACTGCTGACAGTTTTTAGGATCCAGCAAGTGGTGGATGACCATGCTGATCTTTCTGAACTATTTGTAGGTCTCTGCTATAATTAGATGATCCTGGCCTGACTGCTGCTGTCGAGGTGATGTAAGCACTAACTTAAACACCAAACTAAGAGACCAGACTGAAAGACCCAAAGATTTCATATGCTTGTGTGCCAATTGTGTAGGTCTTGCAAGTTTACAATAACTTTGCACGTTATCTGTAAAAATGATTTTAAAGTTATTTATGAATTGCAACTGAAAGTAGTATTTGCTCTACCTTTTCTGCACTGCTGGTCTCTTGAAATAATTTAGAAGCAGACAGTCTTGCTTGGTCTATATCGGTCTGTTAATCAGCTGGATTCTGCTACATTGTTACAATGTATACAATACAGGTCAGAACCAACAATGCAAATAACAGAAAAGGACAGACAGATGCTGCTTTCAAAAAGTAATACAGTACTTACAAATAACTTTAAAAACATAAAAATATAATAAATGTATTCCAAAATGTTGCTTTAAATTCCAATTTCCTTCACTAGGCAAAATTAGAATTTTGGGCTTGCATCCCATTAAAGGGTTGGTTCACCTCTAAGTTTACTTTTAATATGGTATAGAATGGCTGATTCTATGCAACTTTTCAAATGCACTTCATATTTTCTTTTTTATAGTTTTTTGATTATTTGCCTTCTTCTGGTTATTTCCAGCTTTCAAATGGGGATCAGTGACCCATATAAAAAAAAACAAACAAATGTTCTGTAAAGTTACACATTAAGGGGCAAATTCATCAAGGGTCGAATATCGAGGGTTAATTAACCCTCGATATTCGACTGGGAATGAAAATCCTTCAACTTCGAATATCGAAGGATTTTGCGCAAATACTGCGATCGTACGATCGAATGATTAAATCCTTTGAATCGAACGATTCGAAGGATTTCAATCCAACGATCGAAGGATTAACCTTCGACCAAAAAAACTTAGCCAAGCCTATGGGGACCTTCCCCATAGGCTAACATTGGGTTCGGTAGCTTTTAGATGGCGAACTAGGGGGTTGAAGTTTTTTCTTAGAGACAGTACTTAGACTATCGAATGGTCGAATAGTCAAACAATTTTTAGTTCGAATCATTCGATGTCGTAGTCGAAGGTCAAAGTAGCCCATTCGATGGTCGAAGTAGCCAAAAAAACACTTCGAAATTCAAATTTTTTTTACTTCGAATCCTTCACTCGAAGTTAATGAATTGGCCCTTTATCGTTATTGCTCCTTTTTTTTTTTATTACTAATCTATCTATGCAGGCCCTCTCTTGTTCATATTCCAGTCTCTTATTCAAATCAATGCATGTTTGCTAGGGTCATTTGGACCCTAGGAACCTGATTTTTGAAATTGCAAACTGAAGAGCTGCTGAACAAAAAGCTAAATAACGCAAAAACCACAAATAATAGAAAATAAAAACTAAGTGCAAAATGTCTCAGAATGTCTCTCTACGTCGTACTGAAGGTTAATTTAAAGGTGAATGTTCACTTTAAGGCCATGATAAGCCATACGCTTTGCTGCCCAAAGGAAATCTCTTCTGCAACAGGCACCCAAAAAATAACTGTCTGTCCACATCCATAAGAATCATGTAAAACACAAACAAGTGGTAATCCCAACTCTAAACTCACGCTCTGGAAGTAATACAAGCTTTATGGTGGAAATGCTAGAAACAATTGGAATCCTATTTCTGTAAAGATGCAAGTGGAATGGTTTCCTTTTTGATGGATAGGGCAGAAGTAGCTCTGCGCTTGGCCACAATGAGGCTGGAATTTTTTGGAGAAAAAATTTGGTGAATTGCATCAGAGTTTGCATGTTAATACATTAAAGGGATACTGTCATGGAAAAACATGTTTTTCCAAACACATCAGTTAATAGTGCTGCTCAAGCAGAATTCTGCACTGAAATTCATTTCTCAAAAGAGCAAACAGATTTTTTTATATTCAATTTTGAAATCTGACATGGGGCTAGACATTTTGTCAGTTTTCCAGCTGCCCCAGTCATGTGACTTGTGTCTGCACTTTAGGATGGAATTACTTTCTGGCAGGCTGTTATTTCTCCTACTTAATGTAACTGAATGTGTCTCAGTGGGACTTGGCTTTTACTATTTAGTGCTGTTTTTAGATCTTCCAGTGAACTGTTGTCTTGGGTTACGGAGCTGCTATCTCATTACCTTTCCATTGTTTTGTTGTTAGGCTGCTGGGGGGGGGCATATCACTCCAACTTGCAGTACAGCAGTAAAGAGTGATTGAAGTTTATCAGAGCACAAGTCAAATGACTGGAGGCAGCTGGGAAATTGACAATATGTCTGCCCCATGTCAGATTTCAAAATTGAATATAAAAAAATCTGTTTGCTCTTTTGAGAAATGGATTTCAGTGCAGAATTCTGCTGGAGCAGCACTATTAACTGATGCGTTTTCAGAAAAACATGTTTTTCCCATGACAGTATCCCTTTAAGTCCTGTTTAGATAGTAAAGATTTCAAGCATTAAGTAGAACTAGTACAAACAGTATATTATAAATGATTCACAGCCAGACAAAAGAAGAGTTCCTCTAAGGTAAAGTAAAATTATTTTATCCTGTATAGATCTCTCATAGAAGCTGCAAAACAGAAAAGGGAGAAAACAATGAGCTGTTATTGGTCATTTATTGGATATTTGTAATAAAACTGATAATAAAACTGCAATAAACATTTTCTTCCACTGTGCCCCACCTCATTCCCAAAATAATGGCTGCACCCTAGGCAGGAGTCTACCTCTAGTTTGGTCCAAAGTAAAGTAGATGGTTATCAAGGGAATACAACAAACCAGGACGATTTATAGAAAGAGGCACTCTGAACATTCCCCATATTAAGTTCAGCAGCACAGAGCATACTCAAGCACCATAGGATGCATGGTGACATCAGAGGTAGGATCTAGTCCAAATATGAAAATACCAGGAGAAAGTCCACAGTCTCCTACAGCAGTATGTAGCAGAGGTACATTTGCTGAAGAAGCTGTTTAGCAAATTATTTACTTGCCCTTTTAGATAAAAATTATTACATTGAATTGGAGAATATGCCTCGTGTCATCAGACTAAAAACCAGTAAGATCAAGTGATAACACAGGGAAATAATTGGCAGGATAGATGGACCTGCTGGTCTTTTTTTTCTGCTGTTATTTTTCTCTCTGTTATTCACAGGCTTCTCTGCCAATCTGCACGGCTTCATCAAGCTACAAAACTAGCACAGCCATCTCCAAGGAACCTTATAAAATAAAATTATAACTATACAACCATATTCTGTCATTTTCTGCACTTAACATCAGAATATGTTACATTTACAATCAAGCACTGATTGGAATCATCGCCCCTACAACTACGTTTGTGAACATAACCCATACAGATACATGTGTTTGGTACAAACACTATATACAGCATTATAAAGGTATAGAACCCTTTCTAATTTTTCATATAACATAATATGCACATTGTGTTTACAGGTAACACGTTTTACATGTAGAAAAGGAAACACAGCTTTCCCAATAAAAGAGTCAAGTCATGCTTACAAGCCCATAGTGGCTAGGGATGCACCAAATCCTCTATTTTAAGATTCTGCCAAATCCTGAAACCTTTATGAAAGATTTGGCAGAATATCCAACAGAATCTGAACCCTAATTTGCATATGTAAATTAGGGAAATCAGGGGGAAAGAGTAAAATTTTTTGGATTCCTTGTTTGTGTGACAAAAAGTCACGTTATATTTTGGATTTGGATTCGGTTTGGCGAGGCACTTCGATTCGGCTGAATCCTGCTGAAAAATGCCAAATCTTGGATGAATCCCAAACCAAATGCTGGATTCGGTGCATCCCTACCAGTGGCACACTGTCCCTGCTGAATATGCACTACACAACAGGTTCACAGGCATAATGTTACCAGAACTGAAATAGCTGCTTTGCAACTAGTGTTACATTCTGATATGTCTCCCTGTGATATCTTCATTAATACAGTATTATGCCCTGACCCTCATCCATGAGTCTAAACTCATTTGTGTAGACATACAAAATCGAATTTGATATTTTTGTGTTGCTTAGACAGCTTGTGTTTAACACTAGTCCAATTTGAATACCGAGTCACACAATGGCCACTAAACAGTGCTCCTGAGGTGTATAGGTATAGCGCACACATAAAATTTCATTTTTTTCAGCGGAAAAATGACATCTCTGGGTCACCTGTCATTTGCAAGAATGTGGTAGCTATTTTTTGTCCTGAAAAATGTGCAAATGTACATTTTCAGACATTTTGTTATCAGTGGTGGCCGGGTGTTTCCATTAGAGGTGCTCCAAATCCCAAATTAGGCTGATTGCAAGCAATTATTAACAGGATTTAGATTTGACACAATCCAAGAGCCTGGCGCCCCCACTGGCTTTTTCTGCTAATGTGTCGGCAATTTCTGGCTTGTGCAACGGTTGACATTCGGTTTGTTATTCCGCCAAACCCAGATAAGAAGCATTCTGTGCATCCCTAGTTTCCATTTGTGGGAATAACAAACTGCACAGAGGGGAATCAAGCAATTCTTTGAAACATTATAGGGGTTGTTTACAAATGCACCCACAGCTGCTCCACAGTGGAGAGCACATGTGACCAAACACACACACTTTGTGCTTCCATATTGTTAAAGATTTTGTTCATCCTGACTCTTCTGATGAGAGTGTGGCAATTGACAATATGGGTGGCACCACCTCGGACCTGGCGCGAGCTCCAGTGATCCCACAGCAGGTTGTATCAAAAGGCACATCAGACTTGCAACGAGAAAATCGAATGCAAACACCATTTTTACCACATGCTCTAAAAGCAACCTTTACTATGGAGAAACCTTGTTACAATGAAAGAAACCTTGTTATCTAAATAGCATGAAAGAAGACTTTATGAACATAGCATAACAGACTGACACTGACAGGCCACTTGTCTGCTTAGTGTCCCATACAGACAAACCCCTTTTTGGATGGTGGGCAAGACAAATCACTGACAAACAGACAAATTGCCATTTGTTTATGTTATCAAACACATATCGACACAGATGTGCTTACAATCATAGGAAATCTTGATTGCTTTCGTCACATTCTTGATATTGCATACTTGCACAGCACTGCACAATTAAACACCCGTGCACACCCTCAACAGTATCACAAACTGGTAGAGCTTCTTACAGAGTGTAACACAAAGACAAACCCCTGAAAGCTGCCACAATGTCAGACACTAATAGATCCTTATTAGCGTGATCCAAGCCACATGCAGGCTTTTTGGCTTACAAAGTGTCACTCTGGCAAACCCTTTTAACTAAGAGTCACAGTTTGATTAGAACGTTTTTTGGTTAGAATAGTATCACACACTGACCCTTGTTAGCTTACACTGTATCAAACACTGAAAAACATGCATAATATCACAGTGACAGTCAGACCCTTGACAGAGCTCATCAGTATCACAACAGCAGACTCTTCATTGCACAGTGCCCCCTACTATCACATCATTGACCACTTGCCTAGTGTCAGATTTGCACAGACTGACATACAAACCTTACTGGCTTGTACCAGATCACACATGAACAAACTTTTCCTGACTACAGGCACAGCATCAAACACAGACCTGTAAGAGGTTACCTAGTGACAAAGAGGCACACCCATGACGTGTACATAATGTCACCCACACACTTAAGGGCCTATTTATCATGCTGTGTAAAAAGTGGAGTGAAGCATTTCCAGTGATGTTACCCAGAGCAACCAATCAGCAATTATATTTCAATAGTTAGAAAACAAAAGCAAAGTTCTGATTGGTTGCTATGAGCAACATAACTGTTAATGTTTCAGTTTTTAGACAGCATGATAAATAGACCCATACGACTGCCAGCTCTGTGTCACAGACTGCTGCATCATTGACAGCAGAGCATTACAAGTTGATACATCCTTAACTTCTTGACGTGTCATACTGTTGCACTTTTCCTGGACGTATTTTGAATACCTAGTGTATAAAACTAACTGTACCACTGGTGGATTGCATAGTATAAGACACAAACAAAACCTTTTTGGATTGCTTATTGCAGCACTTAAAGATTCCATTCCCATGTTGCTCTGCAGATTTATACACAACCAGCCGTTGCTGTCTTGCAGGGTATAATAACACACTGGTAGACTCAAGATGGATTGTAAAGTCTAAAGGTGGCCATACATGGATAGATCCGCTCCTTTGGCGATGTCGCCAAACAAGCGGATCTCCCTCCGATATGCCCACCTTGAGGTGGGCAATATCGGGCAGATCCGATCGTGGGCCCTAGGGCCCAACGATCGGATCCTAGCATTCGGCAAACGGGCAGTCGGATCGCGGGACCGCATCAACAAACAGATGCGGCCGCGATCCGACGGGATTTTCTGTCCCATCCGATCGAGATCTGGCCGACTTTCGGCCAGATCTCGATCGGGGAAGCCCGTCGGGGGCCCCCATACAAGGGCCAATAAGCTGCCGACACAGTCTGTCGGCAGCTTTTATCGGCCCGTGTATGGCCACCTTAACACTCTGGGTCTTATTTATGATCAATGGTGATAAATTGCCAATGCAAATGCCTACAGCAATAGTCCTCAACAAGTTGGCAAATGAAAGCAAAGACCTGACTGGTTGCTACTGGCAACTGCACTTGGATAATTAAAGGAGTTGTTCACCTTCAAACACTTTTTCAGTTCAGTTGGTTTCAGATAGTTCACCGGAAATAAAGACTTTTTCCCATTACTTTCTATTTTTCTAATACTGAAGTGTTAAGTTTCATTCTTTCACCTTCTTAAGTCTTTCTAAAAGCAGCTGGGGGGGGGGGTTGCTGACTCTGGAATGGTTTCAATTTGATACATTTAGTTGATTCATTTTTTATCTTTGGCCCTGCTGAGCAGAATCCCTGAGTTTCATTAAAGACAGCTGCTAGAATTGATACAATAGTTGCTAATAATCCAAAACAAAATCACACTCCACTGACCCTTGTATAAATTACACATACAGACACTTGTTTGTTTGGCAAATTGACAAACTTTTGCTGACAACCCCTTGTTGGTAGCCATTGTTATGCACTGACAGAACCTTGTTGGTTGGAATAGTGGCACTCACTGACAGATCAGTGTTGGTTGATATAATGTTACACAATGATAGACACTTACTGGCTGATATAATGTTACACACTGGCAGACCCCTGTTGGCTGGCTCTTAATGTTACACACTGACAGAACCGTGTTTGTGTTGGCTGAAATAATGTTGCACACTGACAGACAGTTGTTGGTTGGCATATTGTTACACACACTGGCAGAGCCCTGACAGCATTACAGTGACAGCCCCTTGCAGGATTTCAGTGTCACGTACACACACAGACACACACACACACACACACACACACACACACACACACACACACACACAGACAGACAGGTGTCAGCTATAAGAGCAGTGTTTGGCAGAGGCCGCGCTACTCACCCGCTCTCCCTCATGACATTGCTGTCCCCGCAGTCACAAGCCCCCCCTGCCTGGCTGCGGAACATGTTGAAGTCGTGGCCGGCATGCTCGCCCTGGTGGAAGCACTCTGCGCAGAGGGACATGCATGGGGAAATCCCGCACGTCCGGCACCGATAGGCCACGAAGTTCGCCGTCCAGACCAGGCCGCACAGGGTGGCATTGTCATAGGAGCGCACTGCCTGACAGAAGTCCTCGAACTTGTCCCCTCCAGCCAGCAGGCACTTGCACCACTCCAGGGCCTCCCCGGCGGGTCCTCCCACGCACAGAACCCCATCCAGCAATTCCTTCAGCCGCTCCAACCCCGGGCTCTGATCCGTTCGGCTCAGCTCGCTCTTCAGCAAAGCGGCTGTGGCTTCTTTATCCCGGCCCAGCGACGGCTCGGCCGCCATCATGGATCCTCAGCAGCAGCAGCAGCAGCAGCAGGGTTACACTGGGATTTACTTTTGTTTTCTTCCATACACGGGCCGCGCGTCCTCTCGCGGGATCTCCCTGCTCCGCCTGCAGCTGGGCTGGCACTGCCCCCGGCACACACTCGTTCTGTCCGGCTTCCTTGTTCGCCTCAGTATCATTTACCGGAACCAGACATTTACCCAGTGCTTCCGGCTTCCTAAACCTCTACTCATTCGCTTACTGTGCTGCTGCTAACTGCCTAACCTACCCCATACCCACTGTGCCATTGTCCCTTACTCTGCTTCTTATTCACTAACCTACCCCATACACACTGTGCCATCTCCCCATCTCCCCAACTTACCCCATGCCCCTCACCTTACCCTGCTCCTTACTCGCTAATCTAACCCATACTCCCTGTGTCATTCTCCTTTACTCTGCTCCTGTCTAACTTATTGTTACTTACTGTGTCACTAACTCTTGCTCTTGTTGTTCCTTCCAAACCTACCCAGTACTGCCATAATCACTCACCCTTAAGGTGGCCATACACGGGCATACTTTTATCGTTCTGCGATGAACGATCGTATTGCTAAACAATCGTGGCGATTATTTTACCGTACGATATGCCATCCACGGAGAACGATTACATGAACAGATATAACCGTATCGTTTGCTTCGTGTACGGACGAACATTGTTCAACAAACGAGGGAGGAGTGGTGCTAGCATTGTGTCACTGTATGTAGTATGTAGTCAGTTTCTCCTTCCCTGCTCCATGCACACATATGGGTTTATGCTATAGCACATACCTCCCAACATTTTGAAGTAAAAAGAGGGACAAACATTTTTTCGCATGTAGAACAGCGAAATGTTTGACCACGCCCATTTCTGTGGCCACACCTCCTAATTACCATGTTCATTTTACAAAATTTGGCAGGTTATGAAAGTTTGAAAATATTTCTCCCTATCTAAACTGTTATTTTGTATCTCAAAATTGCTACAAAGTATATTATTTGCACCTGTTAGCTGTTCTGGGCTCTCTGCTAAAAGCTAATTAAGTGGGAAACTTGGTTTCTTTTTCTGGCTGTTCAGTGCAGAGAAAATAGGGACTTTCCAGTACAAATGAGGGAATGCAGGTTGACCTGTCAAAAGAGGGACCGTCCCTCCGAAAAAGGGACAGTTGGGAGGTATGATAGCATAATAAACTTCTTTCACATATGAGGTGATAGGGTGATATTCCTGCAGTCAGCACCAATTTATTTCTTTACGTAGTTCATATAGTTACAAGTGAAGCTTTCAGCAAAGAACGTTCAGGTCCTTACGTATATGTCCGTTGTTCCGTATATGTTCATTGGCTTGTGCTACAATCCTGACATGCGCAAAGAGGGATTTTATCCCTAAACGACTAAAATTTTTAAACTCATCTGATCAATTTTGCAAACGATAATTTTGAGACGATCGTTCGTCCGATGATCGTTAGTACCATCTTATCAATATTATCAGAACGTTCTGGAATCGGTCATTTGTAAGTAAAAAATCTGCCTGTGTTTGGCCACCTTTACTCTGCTACTTACTCCCCAACTTACCATGTAATTCTGTCACTTCCCCTTACACTGCATCTTACTCTAACCCAATTACTCACTCTTCCAGTCACCCTGCTGAGCTCTTAACCTAACCCCATGCCTAGTCTGCTCCTAACACCACCTGTTTCCAGTGGCGTAACTACCGGGGGGCAGGGGGTGCAGTTGGGCCAAGGCCCCCACAGGGCCCCCGGCAGCTCGAGCGCCACTGGATTCTGGCCGAAAATAGCGTACGGGGGGCGGGGGTTTCCGGCTGCTCGTCCCGCGCCAGGGCCTGCCCCCCTCTGGTTACGTTACTGCCTGTTTCATATGGATTGGTTGGAAGCAATTACCAGAAAAGAACACATCGCTTCCACATCATATTAAATACCTTAAGGTGGCCATAGTCGTAGAGATCTGCTCGTTTGGCGATATGCCCACATTGAAGTGGGCGATATCGGGCTGATCCAATTGTGGGCTCTAGGGCCCAACGATCAGAACAGATGCCAAAAGGGCATCTGTTCTGATCGTTTGCAGATGCCAAAAGGGCGGTCGGATCGCAGGACCTCATCAACGAAAAGATGCGGCCGTGATCCGACGGGACTTTCTAACCTGCCCGATCGGCATCTGCATAATAAAATTGCAAGGGCTTGCCCTGCTATCGCAACTCCTGTGTGCCAGTGAATTTCTTCTTACCCTTGTTGTGAGGTGGCCGATTCCTCTATCGCTGGGCACCAAGATAAGAATCTTTGGGTTTGTGTGGTGTGCGGCTACTCCAAAGCTCTTCTCGACTTTCGGGAAAGCCCGTCGGGGGGCTCTACACACGGGCCGATAAACTGCCGGCTTGGTCTGTCGGCAGCTTTTATCGGCCTGTGTATGGGGGCCTTTACAGTTTATATCCAGGGCCGGATTTACATACTGGGTGCCCCTAGGCCCACTGCCATTCATCACCCCTGCCCCCCCCCCTTTATTTGTGCAATGGGGATTGGCACATGGGAAATTTAAAAAATGATTGTATCTCCAGTGCATCCCCAGTGTTTTTGAACCAATAAGGGTGTGGTTGGGCAGCATGCCGCCCCCCTAAAATCCTGCCGCCCTAGGCCCGGGCCTAGGTGGCCTTTCCACAAATCCGGGCCTGTTTATATCTTTAGACAAATGACATGGTATGATGAAGAAACAGCAAGCTAGGAACAAGGCAGGATCTCGCACACCCAATAAATAACAACAATATGCCTGGTGCACAATGGTAGAGGTTCGGCAAGCCCCACAGCAGAGTACAGCAAAGGAATTCCAACGGCACACAGGATGCACACGATGCAACGTTTCGGGGAGTAAAACCCCTTTGTCAAGCATATGTGATCCACATACAAAGTACTAATAAATAGAACAGTGCTTCATGCAATTAGCGTGTCATAATTGATTGTCCAATCAGTGTGAGTTAAAAACACATCTAAAACACTTTCAATTTCTATTGGGTACACTTCTGTCGTTATTAATTTTTCTATTGTATGCACTTTTATGATATATTAGGTAGGGATGCACCGAATCCAGGATTCGGTTCGGGATTTGGCCAGGATTCGGCCTTTTTCAGCAGGATTCGGATTCGGCCGAATCCTTCTGCCAGGCCGAACTGAATCTGAATCCTAATTTGCATATGCAAATTAGGGGTGGGGAGGGAAATTGCGGGACTTTTTGTCAGAAAACAAGGAAGTAAAAAATGTTTTCCCCTTCTCACCCCTAATTTGCATATGCAAATTAGGGTTCAGATTCGGTTCGGTATTCGGCCAAATCTTTCACGAAGGATTCGGGGGTTCGGCTGAATCCAAAAAAGTGGATTCGGTGCATCCCTAATATTAGGCATTGTATACTATTTATTGGATTATTTAAATTATCTACGCGAAAGTGTTTTAGATGTGTTTTTAACTTACACTGATTGGAAATAAATTTTGAAGATTTCCTACAGTCCTGTGTGCCGTTGGAATTCCTTTGCTGTACTATGATGAAGAAACACCCACTAGTCTTGGAGTCATCCCAGTACCTCGATACCTGGCAACAGGAACAAGAAAGGCTGGACTTTGCACCCCCCAATTGTCATCAAATAAAGAGATTGCTGGCTATATATCCACAAAATCCTTCCCAAACTCACTCTTGAGCTAAAAGATGAAATTGTTATTATATATTGTTAAACAATTGTTGAGCACTTATATGCTTAACCTTTTCTTTTCTGTATGGAAACGCATAATGGAAACAAACTTTACTATATAATTAAAACTAAATAAAAACATGTTAATTTTTTTTTTTTTTTTAAAAAACCCTATTAAGTGCATGTTTGAACAGAGTTGTATTATTGCATTTTCTGGCTTTTTTTATCAACTAAAGATCAGGTTTCCGAATTATTTTTTCAGACTTAAAAGTAACTCACATGGCAAGCACATGTTCTTGTTATATATACCTCTTATCAGTTGCTTATTATAGGGGGATTTAGGGCAACTAGAGAACTCATAGATGTGACTCAGGGCCACTGATGGTATATTAAAAGGCCAATGGCACAAATGTCATGGGCCCCACACCAGAGAATGAATGAGTTCACCTTTCAACACTTTTTTCAGTTCAGTTGGTTTCAGATAGTTCACCATAAAATATAGACTGTTTCCAATTACTTTCTATTTTCTATGTGTGACAGTTTTTCTAATATTGAAGTGTAAAGTGTAATTTTTCACTTTCTAAAACAGCAGATTTCTGGCAATCTGTGGGTTCTAGCAAATGCCGCAGGCAGTCACTATTTAGTAGGCTGGTGGGGTTATGTTTGAGTGGAGTGAACTGGCCACAAACACATTTAATAATCTTCCAGCAGTGTAGGGAACCATAAGAAGGTGTGGTGTTACTGAGGCATGGCTAGTTGAACATGCCATATATAGCACGAACAACTCCCTAGTTATTCTCATAACCTGTACAGACAACTGCTATATAAAATCATGTTGTCATATGTATTCTTCCATATTAAACACAATTATATGGGAATATTTAAGTGTATAATTGCATACTATAACTCAATTACAGATGGAAATTATCCAAGTTTGCCTGCCAGAGTTATCTTAGTCATCATGTTGTTATCTAACAAAGGGAGATTTATGTGTAATAGTTACTATCCCTTATTACTTTATGATCAATTATCAAAATGGCAGATATAATGCTGTTTATATATCAAGTGCTATAAGGATTCAGTAACGATAGACCACATTCTTCTGTCCAGACAGAATATGTTGATACAACAGCATCAAGGTCCCACACCTGTAGCAATGATGTTCGAATGGGACAAATCCAGCCAACTTTCCCTTCATATACAGACACATTTTTTAATGCTAGATAGCAAGTCTAATCTGAATATGTTATACAGGGCTTCTAAACTGCTTTCCAAGAACAACAACCTGGTGCAAATAAACATATCTCTGCCATTTTACTTTGCTTTTGAAATGCAACTGGTCTTGGTACTTTGCTAATGTTATCATAAGCAAGCCTGACTTGGCACAATTACACCAACAACTTGTTTCTGTGGGTCATGTGGGTTTAGTTGATACATTTCTTATCTTCATTCCTGTTGAGCAGAATCCCTGAGTTTCATTAAATGCAGCCATAGACGTAGATATCCGCTCGCTTGCCCCTGATCAGTGGGCGATATAGGGCTGATCCGATCGTGGGCCCTAGGGCCCAATGATCGGATCATAATGGATCCGATACAGGCGGTCCAATGGGATTTTTTAACCTGCCCATTCGTGGAAGCCCGTCAGACTCGGTCTGTCAGCAGTTTTCTGTGTCAAAATATTGACAGGAACGTGCCTGAATAAACGCACGCATGGCAACTTTTTAACTATGTAGGGTTCACAATTAGTTCTGCCAGGCTTTTAGGATTTGGTCAATTCTGAATCCTGCTGAAAAAGGCTCAGATTCAAACTAATCCTGAACCGAATACTGGATTCAGTGCATCCCTATTTTATCAGAACTTATCTTATCAGAACTGCCCAGGTTGTATTGACTTCATGAACCATCAGTTTCTCTCTTAATTCCTTATTATTATTGTATACTATTTGATACTTAGATCATATTCATTATGTATTTCATTGTGATATTGCAGTGAACAAATTAATATAAGCAAAGTGACATTGGATAAACATTGTAGAAGAGAATGGTGCTAGAGTTCATCCCTTAGTTGTGACCATATACTGTACATGCCAGCCTTGCTAGAAAATGGCCAGGGATTATAGCCTGAGAGCAAGGTTTTTGACAGGCATGCACAGCGTCGGACTTGGACACCAGGGGCCCACCCAAAAAATCTTATACCAAGGTCCCACTCTCCTAGTCTCTTTTCTTTACACACCATAATCTATTATTCCATCTATTTAGCCTTTCTGTTCTTATACAAATAGGGAATGGCAATGAAATAGGCCAAATGGTTAGAAGCAGGAGGGCCCTTTGACACCTGGGCCCACCGGGAGTTTTCCTGGTATCCAGGTGGGCCAGTCCAACACTGGCATGCATGTAAAAATATTCCACGAAGGCTACTATATATTAAATACATTTTTTATTAACCTGTGCTATGGCCCATGTTTTTTTTTTGTTTCAGAATGTTTCTGTTTTCTGTTAAAACAAGTGGGAATTCTACCCTGGTTTAAAGTGGTAAAGCACAGTATACAGATATTGATTTTGTCCTTTGCAGCTGCTTAGCAGTATAACAAAAATAACATTCCCCCTATTTTCTGTTTGGATATAAAGCATATTTATTTTATTTTCATTTGTTTTGTTTCTGCAACACTCACATATCACGTTTTTCAGGTAAAACTAAGCCATTTTATATTACTGTATTCTAAGTTACTTCAAATGTATACAGGGGATACAAATGAAAACAAGACAGAACAGACTGGCAGGTTTGTCACAGCCAGCAGACATTCTACCAACTGATGTGTTTTATTACAGCGAGAAAAAACTATTTTCTCGCCCAGCAGATGGCGATAGCGTACAATTTCATGTATTCTGGAATGCGGAACGTAAGTTCTCAGACCTTTTGTTCGCGGGGAACAGTTTGTCTGATGGACTGAATATTCTAGGTGCATGGTTTTGTGGGCTCTCATGTTGAGAGCTGAGTTGTTGCAGTTAAGTGTCCGGTAGCAGCGAGACACAGGTTGCTGGTGTTACTGTGCTCACTACAGTGGCTATTCAGGAAAAAAAAGAGTTGCTGGAAAAACGAATTATGGTTAATTGGTATTAAAAGGCTGTTATTATCATTCTTTGGCTTGAACAGCCTTCCTTTGGGAAAGACCATGAAGCTGAAGGAGCTGGAAGGTTGTCTGCAGCAGGTTGATGTGTTCGAAAACCCCAAATTACTTCTGGAGCAGTACCCCACAAGGCCACACATTGCAGGTAATGTTTGTGTGCTGAATCATAAGCAGATGTAGGAATGGCCAATTCTTGTTTGTTTGTTTTTTTTACAAATGTAAACCTAAAAATATAATTTTGCGTAAGGAAAAAGAATTGGATTCTGAGCAACTTCCGAATACAGTTATTGCACATATTCAATGATTTTAAGGGATCAGTTCAGCATAAAAACAGGGTAAATAGGCTGTGTAAAGGGGAAGGGAAGATCTGTGTCTCCAAAGATGCCCCAGTAGCTCCCCAAATTATTTTCTGCTGATTCACTGCACATGCTCTGTGCTGCTGTCACTTACTGAGCTTAGGGACTCATAATATAAAGTACACATAGAATAGAAATGTCACAATATAAGGCTGATTAGTAATTAAAAACATGTTTCTAATATAGTTAGTCAACGAAAAATCTGATGTGTAAAGGCTGGAGTGACTGGATGCCTAACATATTAGCCAGAACACTACTTCCTGCTTTGCAGCTCTCTAATTCGGAGTCAGTGACATTAAGGGGCGGGGGTTCAAAAGCAAACCGTTTGACTCATATGCCCCCTTCAAGTCATTGATACTGACTGGTAACAGGCCTTTATAGAGTACATATTTGGCTAACTAATTATTTTTAAAACCTTTTTTATTTTCCACAGCCTGTTTACCCAGTTTTTATTTTTACACTGAAGAATTCCTTTAAAGGTTAACTAAATCCTAATTAAAGAAGTAGCTAGGAATGTTGTACATTATGTTTTGGGCTTCTGTACCAGGCCAAGGCATCCACAGCACTTTAGCAGGGAAGATCTGTGTCTCCAAAGATGCCCCAGTAGCTCCCCAAATTCTTTTCTGCTGATTCACTGCACATGCTCTGTGCTGCTGTCAGTTACCTGAGCTTAGGGACTGACTCACAATATACAGTACACATAGAATATAAATGTCACACTATAAGGCTGATTAGTAATTAATACAGATAATTACTACGGCAGCATATAAACCAGTGCAACTAACATCAGAATTTAATAATTAGCCCTGTAGCATCAGCTTATATTACACGCCAACCTCATTTTCTGCTTGATAATTTGTGACAACCCCTAAGCTTAGCGTCTCAGTAGCTGCTCAGAGCCCACTGAGCATGTGAATGTTACATACACTTTCCAAGATGGTGACCCGCTGTGACAAGTTTGAAGTCCTGGATCATTGCTGCTATTGAGAAGCTGAACCTTTAGGTTGGTGCAATAAGTTCAGTATATAAATATGGCATTTTTAGCCCTATTCATTTTTAGGATTTAGTTCTCCTTTTAAAGCAGTTATAACTATTATTGCTATTGAAAGCAGCATCCCTTTTTGCACTGCTGGTTCTCTACCATGACACAGTGTAGAAGGCCATTCATTAGCTGCTTCTGCTACATTGATTCAAAAGCAGAACTACCAGGTCAGAGAATGGGAAAGGACATACAGATACTGGTTTCAATAGCAGGTATATTAGCAATTTTCTAAAGAACAAGAAAAGCCAGATTCACTGGGAATCACATTGCCAGGCACTCTGCAGTAAATCCAAATTCTTATTTTTTCCCCCTGGCCTGGTGCTCCTTTTAGGGAAAAAAGGTGCTGTCCCTTTTAGTCTCACATGTGCAGTAGAGTAATGTTCAAAAATTCTCCACTCTGCTGCACATGCATGCATAAGTCTGAAGATTGATGCCTGGGAAAGTCAAGTAAGATGGTTGTGCTGTGTTAGTTTGTGCTGGTGCATATATTCTTAAAGGGAGCACCATCATGGGGAAACAACTGTTAGATTCACTGGGGGTTACCAAATATTGTGGGGATTTCCTTGTCTTTTAAAAGCAATAAAAATATGTAATTTAGAGTTTAAATTCCCTGACATTTGAGTGGGTGCTGACTTCCTATAGAAGAAGAAAGATGGCAGAAAGGTAACTGAAGGGGGTCCCAAAACATTATTCCCAAGCTATTGCTTGTAAAAATATGTTAACATGATATCAAGAGAATGAAGAAACTGGATCACAAGTAGCCCAGGTATGCAGGGAAATTAGACATTCAATGATATTTTAAATCACAGGATAGTTGAATTCAGCTGAAATGTAGAATACAGTTCTGAGGAGAATACTGACACCCAGTTAGAGAAATGCTTTATTTAACTATACAACACTCCTATTAGAGGAAACTATTTATTTAACTATTGCTTTTATGTGTTCATATGACCACTGGAGGGCATTCATTCAAGTACATGTACTCATGTAACTAAACGCAAATATGCAGCTTACTAAGGCTTCTTGCCAATATGACATACGGGATAATCATAGGAATATGAACCCTCTGTTTATAAATAAGATAATATTCTCCCTTAAGAATAGTGTTCTAGTGACTAAGTGGCCCTCTTAAGTCTCAATATAGCACAAAGAGTCATAAGTATTTGTAGACTATGGAACAGCAAGTTTTCCACATTATGTTAATGTATTCTAAATTAGTTCTTGTATTCATTACAGCCTGCATGCTGTACACAATCCATAATACTTTTAATGACATTGAAGACAAAGTGGTTGCAGATCTTGGCTGTGGCTGTGGGGTGCTGAGCATTGGGGCAGCTATGCTGGGGGCTGGGTAAGTAAAGCGCAAATCTACAAATAATGTTATATAATTATCCTTTTTAAACTCCGTTTAGTTTTGTTGCATGCAATTTAATGGTCCCACGTTATAATCTGTTACATCAGCCATTTAGATCTCATGGACATGTATGTATTTTAAGTTTGGTCATTTTGTTTGAAAACATGTGTAATAATATGTAAACTTTACAGTTTTCATTAACTGTCTGAAAAGTCGGTAAGTAGGGATGCACCGAATCCACTATTTTGGATTCGGCCGAACCCCCGAATCCTTTGTGAAAGATTCGGCCGAATACCGAACCGAATCCTAATTTGCATATGCCTTGCTGCTCTTGTGCATCCCCTTCCCGGGTGGGAAGGGGAAAACATTTTTTACTTTCTTGTTTTGTGACAAAAAGTCACACGATTTCCCTCTCTACCCCTAATTTGCATATGCAAATTCGGATTTGGGTTGGCCAGGCAGAATGATTCGGCCGAATCCTGCTGAAAAAGGCCGAATCCCGAACCAAATCCTGGATTCGGTGCATCCCTATCGATAAGAGATGAGGAGGATTAATGTCAACAGAGAAGGATATTGTGTGATTCAGTATCCCCAAATAGAATTGTTTAATCCGGTAGCCCAAATGTCTGTTTGTCTCAGTGGGCTCTGCCAAATTGATAAGCTTAGATGCACAAGAGCAGCAAGGAATATATCTTGAAGGGCCTATGCCCTGCCCATTGCACATCCCTACTCTTAATAAAGGTAGTGATAAATCACTTCAGCTAAAAGGTTCCTTTGCTTTGTTTTACAGTAATTTCCTTCTATTCCCATTTATCCGGTATCCTTAGGTTGTGTTTAGGATTGGACGTTGATGAAGATGCTTTGGACATATTTAAAACAAATGCAGAAGAGTTTGAACTGACAAATATCGACATGATCCAGTGTGATGTATGCTCTATGCCCCCAGACTGCCTGTCCAAATCAGTAGACACTGTGATTATGAATCCGCCTTTTGGAACAAAGCACAATAAAGGTACGTTTCACAGTTGCTTGGGTCGTTAGTAGAAAAGTGTCTGAGAGAGGTACTTTGAAGCAAACTCACTAAAGGGCGAATTTTCTGCGCCACTTTGACAGGTGCAAATTCGTTACCACTAGGCTAATTCACTAAAATGCGAAGTTGCATCTCAGCAGCCAAATGCTTTCCCTAGTGTTACATCTGCAGTTATAGCATTTCATAGAGAATTTTCGTTATTGATCATTTTTGCCTAGCGAAACTTTGCTAGCACTCTTAGGTTAGGTCAATTTGAATATGGCAGGTGCATAAGTCATATGGACATATTAATTAGTTATGTTAGTGCAAATGCTTGAAGTGGCCACTTTTTTAAATACATGTCCAATGAGTCATAATAAAGACAGAGGAGATCCTCTAATGCCCTAGACATGCCCCCCCCTAGTTTTAAAAAAAATCTTTAATGCATTTCCGGCATACAGGATATGATGTCACTGACATAAGATTGAGGAGGATGTTGCTTAGTTTTATCAGTTCGTCTGGTCTGAGGTGACAAAGTAAACTCTGGCGAAAGGGGTAACATTCAGTAAAATTGACTATGAAGATTTTCATTCATCCAGGTCATGGTATATCTAGTATAGGTAAATCTAAAAACGATTTACCTATACTAGATATTCAGTAAAATTTGCATCTTTGTGAATCTGCGGAGTAACGACCGTTGGTCAGAGCAAAAAGTCACCTGGCGATAGGGTGCAAACGAATGCTAGCGACAATCTCGTTCACTAGCAAATTGTCCTCTACACCTGTGCGTGAATGTCCCTGTGGATGGGATTTCTGGCTAATATTTGCTATCAATTTTGCTATCAGTGCCCACTTTGCTCTTTAGTAAATCTGCTCCTTGTGTCAGTCTGTGCTACTACATGCATGTATCTTAGCACAGGCATATTGCCATGGACACTAAATTGCCAATTGCACCACTCACAGGAAAACAGTTTCTCATTCTGTATGTCGTGAGCAATGAACTGGACTGGAGATAACAGCACCTTTAACTTGTTCATTTTGCACTTTAGGTATGGATATGACTTTTCTTAGTACTGCGCTGCAGATGGCAAGAAATTCAGTGTATTCTTTGCATAAAACGTCAACAAGGGAGGTAAGTACATCTTATTTACAGTGCAGTAGGCCAAGGCAAATGAAAGTGTTGGCCTATAAATGTGTCACAATGAGTATATGCAACATACACCACTACAGGAAATATTTTTAGCAGAAAATTGCACTAATGTAGGCAACCAACTTGATGCTGGGTAGGAGTCTTTTTTTTTTTTTATTAATTAAAAAGAACCTACTTGCTTTTGAGAAAGTAATGTAATCAATTTGCATCCACTAGCTTGGCTAGTAGCACATGTTGTAGCCCTGTTTTTGGGTTGATGGTAGGCCACTTAAAAAAAATAAAAACCTCTATAGCAAGTCATTAAAATTGACAGAAGCTTCTCTTAATCCCTTACCGTTTTTATCCATTTATCAGAAACTGCAGTCAGATACAATTTGTTTTACAAGGTCATGATGTGCTTTGGGGGGGCAGTTTCCACTCTGCCTTTGTATATAGCACCTACATTCACCATTTTTCAAATGGTCAGCGTTTATTTTACTTTATATTAGTCTTTTCTGTGTTCTTATGGCAGAAATTGTTGGCCACAGACGCAGAAACATTTTTCTTGGGGTTGACAAATAACTTCTATGATTGGTTGTTTGGGAGTCCTGTTTCAGCGGACAGCCTGCAACAAGTTCTTCATTTGAGGTGTTTGTGTCTCTGGTGTAAAATTAATTCTTCTTGTGCCCGACAGCCACCCATTTACTTTCTACTACATACACCCTTGTGTGAATTGATGTAACCGCATATACCAGGGACTGTGCAACTGTACTTTTTATCTTAATCAAAATCCATTTGGTTTTACAGCATATCAAAAAGAAGGCTGCTGACTGGAAAGTAAAGATGGAAGTAATAGCAGGTAAGGTATATTATGTTCAATTTATTAAATAGAAACAATGATTTAACTCACTTGATATTTACCAATGACTTTACTTACTAGTTAAATTTGGTCAAATAAGAACACGTGGAGAATTATACTACTTCACTTGGAAGCATTTAGATGTTCGAAGTATTTAGGAGAAAACAGAGGTTTATTTTTCCATGTGCTTAAGTATATTTCCCTGCAGTAGGCAACATATTATATGCTTCTGCCAAAACAGTCTCAAACATTGCATACAATTCTAATTTATAAATGGCAATTTTTAACTGGTGGTTATACTGTTGTTAAAGGGGTTGTTCACCTTTGAGTTAACTTTATATTCTGAGAATTTACGATTTTATTCAGTAATTCTCCGGTTTTCAGTAGAAGTCTGGTTACTACTGTCCAAACTACCCTAGCAACCATGCACGGATTGGAATAAGAGTAGGAAATGGCCTCAAT
Source organism: Xenopus laevis (assembly GCF_017654675.1). Taxonomy (NCBI): domain Eukaryota; kingdom Metazoa; phylum Chordata; class Amphibia; order Anura; family Pipidae; genus Xenopus; species Xenopus laevis. Next base: position 75,306,495 of record NC_054387.1, on the reverse strand, counting down.
ACAAGTAATGAAAAAGCAATAAACAATACTTTTGCATCTTTACAGAGCAATTTGTTTTTAAGATAGGCTCAGTTATCCCGATCTGAAAAGAAAAAGCTAATTTAAATTAGAAAAATAAATAAATTGAAAAGTGCTCTCCTTAAAGGTGAACCACCCCTTTAAGGTTGCACATTTTACTTACTCAATCATTTACAGATGCTGCAATTCTGTTCCAGCAGCCCCCCTTCAAGGATAATATATACTCAATGGATTCCATTTCTCTGCATAGTTGTGTGTTATTGGCAAACTACAATGTATACCCCATGCAGTACAAACCCTAGTCAAGTTAGAGGATACACCACCTGCACAACGCTGCTACCATTTTTATTAATCCATGTAGTGGTGGCAGAGAAAGACAGTCATCCTTTGCTACTCCAGAACAACAAATCAAAACAGAAGCTCCAGTCAGTTCTATTGCAGGAAAAACTACAAAAACCATGCAGAACACCAGAGTAGCAAATCCCATGCAATTTGGAAGCTTCCATTCACATATAAATGCAAAGTTAATATAACTGCTAATTGTACCTTTAAAATGTATGGAAATGTTGTGTTTGCAGAGCTTCGGTATGATCTGCCAGCATCATACAAGTTCCACAAGAAGAAGTCTGTAAGTGCACTTTTATATTTTGGATAATAATTTAAATCATGTCACCATGTTAAGCAAAGCCAGAATAGAACCACTTTTTATTGAACATTTACATTATTACATAAGGATTTCAGTTCAGTGAATACTGGCAATCATCCTTGCTACTAGCACGGAAACATGTTTATATAAACAAAACGTATAAAAATTAAGTGCAGGATAGCAATATACAGGACTGTCATGCACCCACAAAACTAAAGTAACAAAAATCATCATTACAGGTTGATATCGAAGTGGATTTCATTAGATTCGCTCTAGACTGACCCTTCTGTATCTGGAAGTTAACTTAAAAAAAAAAGGCATCTAAAAACCAAAGGCATAGTACATTACTGATCCCCAACTTCAGTTTTGGATTGTTTGACTGCAGGACCATCCTCTGCTTTGTCATCTAGCGCTCTCTTCTTTGGACTTCCTGGAGCAGCCGAAGCTCCATTTTTTGGCCCTGCCGTTTCCTTTGCCTTTATAGTCACCTTCTGGGGACTCTCAGATTCTAAAATGTGGCACAGCAAAGAACATTCAGCAAAGAGACATAACAGATCTGAACAGGAGTTTGACTGCTCATTGTTAATTACCTTCCATATCATCCTCATCATCACTGCTATCAAATGTTTTCTTCTTTCCTTGGAATTGTATTTTCTTTCTTGGAGAGCTGTCATTTCCTTTGCCACCTCTTCCTTTTCCTTTGAATTTCCTACCATCTAAATGGAAGTATAGAAGTAATGACAATCAAGGTTTGAATCAAAGTAATGATCATATACCTCCTGTAAATTGATTTGTAGAGAGTTTGTGTAAACCCTGTAGTGGTTGGGAAGGAAGAACGTGATGTATGTGTCCAGTTTACAGGCATCTCATAGTCAGATCTAATTTAATGACATGATTTCTTCATGTAAAAAAGGACAAGTCTCAAATATAGCATAATTTGCCAACATTTCTCAACATTTTTTTCTTTTCTCAAATTTGTTTGAGTTCCTTTTTCAATCAAAACAAACAATTTCTCAGTTGACCACTTGTTAACATCAGATGCTCAATCAGCACAAGGTTGTGCAATCACTTATGTGGTACAGTTGAACAGAATACCTTAAAAAAAATGTATCTGTAGAGCGACAACGGAGTGTCTTGCTTAACCAATAAACTAATTACACAACCAATTCTGATTTTTGTTGTGTCTTTGGGGCTGTGGGGGGATGGAGAGCAAAAGGTTAAAGGTTAAGGGCAGGGAATTATGAGAGTCTAGTTCAGTGATCCCCAACCAGTAGCTAGTTAGCAACATGTTACTCTCCAACCTCTTGGATGTTGCTCCCAGTGGCCTCAAAACAGGTGCTTATTTTTGAATTCCAGGCTAGGAGGCAAGTTTTGGTTGTATAAAAATCAGGTGCACTGCCAAACTCTCAGAGTAGGTTGACAATCCACATAGGGGCTACCAAATGGCCAATTACAGCCCTTATTTGGCACCCCCAGGAACATTTTTCATGCTAGTGTTGCTCCCCAACTCCTTTTAACTTCTGAATGTTGCTCACGGATTCAAAAGGTTGGGGATTCTTGGTCTAGTTCATCCTGAAACAATAATGTTGGCACCAAACCTTCATTGATACAGAGACAAAGCTATTGATCAGTTTGATCCACTTTTTTCTTAGGAGATTGCTCAGATTTCTGCTTAAGTGAAATTAGCCTTTTGGTTTGGATAAATAAAAAGGCATAGCAAGGCCCTTCTGCCACCATGGGAGCAGTTCCTTCCACCTGGTTCAACAGGAGTATCATTGGATGCAGGGGTATTAGAAGTGCTAAGATTTTCTCCATCACCTTGGTCCAGAACCTATGGATATTTGGGCAGTGCCACACCATATGGAAATAGTTTGCAGGGAAATGTGACTTTCGGGCAGATATCAGGTATGGTTAATCAGGTGTAGTCTGTGGGGTGTTCTGAGAAAAATACCTGAATTGGATCATTTTATCGTTTACGTTACACTGCATTGTGGGATTCTACAATGTCTTTATGTATTTCTGAGGTAAGATGGGGGGGGGATATCCTTTAACCATTTGTTATACAATTTTTGTAAGATGGGTTCACTTGGTTTATTCAATAGAAAATAGAATTGAGATACTGGTTTGAGCAGGTTGGGTTCACATGCTAGCTCCAAGACTGTGGGATGTGGTGTCAATTTTAGAGGTACTCATTTGGGCTCTGAAGGCATGATGCAGTTGGAGATACCTAAACTACATTTTATTTGGTAGTTGGAATTTTTCCTGCAGGGCATTAAATGTAAGTACATCTCCTTGGTTAGTTATTTTATAAGTGGCCCATCTGGGATAGACCACAGTTGGGGTAATTGTGGGTTGTGACAGTGGTATGCACCTAGAGTAATGGATACATTTCCTAGGAAAATATTGTAGGGCCATCTTCCAAATTTGCACCATAGTGATGCGCTTCCAAAGTAGTAGCAGCGTACCACCACCAGACATTTACCAGCTTTGTCGCTAAATATAGAAATAGATTTGGGGCGGCCAATCCTCCCATATCGGCAGGAAGTTGTAGTATCGTCAATGCCATCGTGGGGGGGGGGGGAAGCGGCCCAATAGAATTTAGAAATCAGGGACTTAAGTTTATGGAAGAAGCTCTTAGGTTTCAATATTGGGGTCTGGAGTACATTTTGTAGCAGAATAATTTTTAAATAAATTAATCCTACCAAGAAGTGTGACCGGGAGGATGCTCCAGGCTCTAGTTTTGTTTTCTAACACCGTTAATAATGGCAGTAGGTTAAGATCCAAGTATTTCCCCAAGTTTCTGTGGATCAGTACCCCCAGATATTTAAATGTAATGGCCCACTAAAGAGTGGCTATATACCTTTGCTGATCAAGTTCTAAAGTCAATGGGGAAGATTAGGGATTTACTCGAGTTGACTGTTAAACAGCAGAAGCTAGTGTGGTGGTTGATCATGGTTAGGGCTGAATATAATGCTTCATAAGGATTCTCCAGGAATAAGACTGTGTATCAGCATACAATCACCGCAGTTTCAATAATAGGCCCCAACCGTAGACCTTTGCAGAGTGTTTCAGCAGGGGTGATAAGGGTTCCATTGTGATAGCAAATAGGGGTTAAAGGGGACATCCCTGACTTAAATGCAAATATGCTCATGAGGGAGGCCATTTCACCATTATTTAGGTAACCATGCCATTAAAAATACTTTCTAGGTTACAATTTCACTCTAGATTTTCACAAGATGACTTTAAACATAATGGATGGGGCTGTAGGAAGGAAATGGATGATTTTCAGAAAGAAAAAAAAAAATGCAGGCTGTGATGTACACTTCCTGGTAACAACCACAAGCAAGGTCTCCTTGGTTTAGAGTAGATGTTATTTTTATAGCTATGAAGCATCTCTCAGGTATGTTATTCCAGCACAATTACACATAATGGGGTTTGGCTTTGTTTGGTCAGAGATGCATCTTTCCAGACTAGGTCATACAAGCTATATCCCATACTCTGTTTGGTCCAGCAGGAAATAAACCCTGAAGCAATGAAGCTTCAATTTCATAACAGTTTAGTTTATATAACACACATTACCTCTGCCTTTTCGTTTGTTGAAAGACTCCTGTTTCCCTTCCATAATTTTCTTTAGAGCTTCTTTCTCTGCATCTCCTTCGATGAGCTCCCACTTTACATTCTTGCCCTTTAACTTTAGGTTGTCATTATTGGCAGCCTTTGCTTTGTCCAGTGCTTCTTTAGCATTCATTTTAAACAGTACAATTCCCTTGGGAAACACAACATTGAATTAGTCAAGAGCCTAATAAAGTAACAGACTGTGCAGCAGGATTTTAAGACAGAATTTTCATTATTGCCTTATTGGGATTTGACCACTGCTGTAATGGTGGAGGCTGCAATTCCAGATGGAGTGTGCCCTGTCTTTTCCCTAACAAATGATGAAAGAATAGAACCAAAAAGAGATTCTATGCAAAAATGCATGCAATTTTTATTGCGGTTAAAGGGGTTGTTCACCTTCCAAACACTTTTCAGTTTTCAGCCTGTTTAACAGAAATAGACTTTTTCCAATTGCTTTCCATTTTCTTTTTTTTACAATTTTCTCAAAATGAAAAGTTTAATGATGCCATCTCTCAAGTTTCAAACTGGCAGCTCAGAGATTCAGGTGCAGATTCTAAATTGTTACAATTTGCTACATTAGTGGATACATTTCTCAGCAGCATCTGTGGAATATTAGCAACTATTGTATCAATTATTGCAGCTCAGGCCCAAAGATAAGAAGCACATCAACTTCTGAATCATTTAGAACAGTTTACAGAATCTGCGACCCAATTCCCAGAGCTGCTTTAGAAAGACCTAAAAAGGACAATACCTTCAATATTAGTGTCACACATTAATAGAAAGTAATTGGGGGGGGGGGATTTGCAACTAATCAGCAGAAATGTAATAGTCAGCTCTGTGATGGTTACCTCTTTAGCTCCCCTGCTGAAGTCAATCCATTCAATCTCTCCATGGGTCTGAAACAGAGCATGAAGGTCTTCCCTAGATGTCATGTTGTCCAGATCACCAGAGAACTTCAGGAGGCAGCCCACTCTTTCTTCCATCAGTTTCTGCAAATAAACATTTTCTCAATATAAAACCTTTAGTAAAGTAGTAAGCAAGCTATGAATGCTGCCATATGTATGTGAATATTATATTTTGTTTCACTTACCCTTTCGGCATCCTCAGCCTGTTTCTGGGCTTCTTCCTTTTCCCTTAAAAGTGATGTTTTAGAAAGGTTAGAAAATGTAGAATTTACATTTATGTATATGCATGGATACCGGACTATTTTATACTACAGGTACTATGAATGCAATTCATAAAGTAAATACATGTTTTTTGTTTTTTTAACTTACTGCTTTGATTTAGCTTTTTCTTCAGACTTATTTAACTTTCTCTCTTCATTCTTCTTTGCAAAATACTCTTCCCTGTAAATATGGAGTAAATTCTTAGCATTATACACTAGTGCCTATATACATACAAACTGTAAAACTGCATGTACCATAGCCCCAATTTCCCCCTTAATTCCATTTGTATAAGCTCTGGTACAACAGTTTATAGGAGAGTGTGTGACAATTATTGTATAGATTTTACACATTAATAAACTTGTGTCAAAGCCAATAAAGTCTAAAAACTTCCCTAGACATTGACAACACCAATTTATATACAAGTTTACTAGAAATCTAAAGTACTGCAGAAAATGTGAGATTTGACAATCTGTATAAGTAAACACTGCAATATTTATTACCTCATTATCAGTAGAACCTATTATATGAGGCCTAAAGCTGGTGCTCCAGGAAAGGTGAAGCAGAGAGAGAAGCTATCACTCTTAAAAGGAGTTGTTCACCTTCCAAACTTTTTTAAATGGAGTTGTTTTCAGATTGTTCTCCGGAAATATAGACTTTCCATTTTTTTTTTTTACGTTTTTTTCCCCAAAATCTAAGTTTAAAGTTTAATGTCCCTGTCTATAGTGTTTGATTTTGACAGCTCAGTAATTCAGGCGCAGATTCTAAACTGTTACAATTTTGCAAAATTTAGTTGATACATTTCTCAGCAGCATCTCAGGAGTATTAGCAACTATTGTATCAATTCTAACAGCTGTCTGTAATGAAACCCAGAGATTCTGCTCAGCAGGGACAAAGGTAAATGTATCAATTTAGAACAGTTGATACCCACTCCCCCAGAGCAGCTTTAGAAAGGTGAGAAATAAAAAGGTCACAAATAGAAGCTAATTGAAAAGCATCTTTATTTCTGGTGAACTATCTGAAACCAACTGAACTGACAAAGTGTTGGTAGGTGAACAACCCCTTTAAGGAGAATATCCACCTAGTTTATTTTCTTTGCTTAATGAAGGAAAATGTTCATTCAATGCAAGTTTGAATACATATATTTTCAGTGGTTTTAAGCATGTTTGAAGTAATTGCTATTGAAAGTAGCTGATAAGTCAGAATCCAAAAAAAAAAAAAAAAAAAAAAAAAATGAATACTGCTTTAATTTGGAATTACACAAATAATTCCACAACTGCTTAAGGTTCTAGATGTATGTGCAGTGCTTCCTTTTAGAGTTACATTTTATTTCATTATGCAAGAACAGTTTTGGGTGGACATCCTCCCCTTTAACTAGGAGTGCTCCAAATCCATAAGATGAATAGTTTCAAGTGTGGCCAAAGTGAGTTAACTAGGCACCAACCCCGAACTGTAGACTTTGTACATATACCCCTTTTGAATAGTTATTTACCGGGATAAGATAATCATATCGTTGTCTTTGTACTTGAGGTTTTTGTCTTCCAAAAACTTCTTTGCACCATCTTCTGTATTAAAGACGAGAAAGACTGAGCCCTGCAAAAAGCAAAGGACGGTTAAGCTGGTTGGTTTTTTGCCCCCCCCCTCAACAAATTTGAGGTTCAATATTTGGTGAGGCCCCTTAACTCAACAAGGTTACAAAATAAACTTTACTTTATGAGCCATTGAAGCACAGAAGTGAACACACCAGCTCTATTCACCTGAATGGACTATAGAGTTCAAAAAAGTATGGAAAGTGTGGGGATGGGGGGGTTCACCCCAGATCTCAAAGTAATCCATCTTCAATTTATTGCAGGCGCATCAGCTGAGAATTGATGCCTTTGCTCTGCATTAAAGAGCTGGACACAGTGCACATTCCCTGCTGTTGGTCATTCCCCTATTACCCAGATTCAAATTAAAGAAAAAACTGATTTTCAGATATTTTGTCTGTAATAAGGTATTATATCAAAGCCTGCCCTATCCACAGGCTTAAAAAGCTAGTTGCGTATGCAATAGTGGCCTCTAGCCCATGAACCAAGTAGGCTGAGGCACATACTCAACGGGATACCACAAGCTTGGCCAAGGCTTTATTTGGGGATGGAATTGTGATTTTCTGACACTTACCTTAAATTCTCTCTGGAGTGTTCTTCTCATCTGGATATTTTCAATAGGACCTTTGTCGTTGAGCCATTCTTTGATTTCATCTAGATTTGTGATGGTTGGAAATCCTTTCTAGAAAAGAATCAGCCCAGAGTCCTCAGAAGCGGAAAACAAATCTTATGGGAAGCCCCTCCCAGCATACGACATTTTATGTGGATTTCACCCATGCCTGAATTGTGGTAAATTCAGGCCCTCATTTTCCAATAGAATTATTAGGGAGCTCCCTCATCCACCCTCCTTCCCCCTCTCCAAACTATTGTGCTGGCTGTTCTAAATCACAGAATCATGCTGGACTCAGTTTGTTAGACAAGGAAATTCACAGATAGACACGTGCTCTCTTACCCAAGCAGTCTATGCCATCAGTCTGAGACCCGAAAGGATGACAGCAGAACAGAAGTTATTACTCCAGAGGGAGCAAAATAAAATGTTTTAACAGAGATATACTTACAATATAAACAGATCTGTGTTTAAAAGAATTCTTGTAATCTTCATTTAATTCAGGGAGGGGCTTTGCAGGAGACCTTCGAATTTTGCATTTCTCCTCATTTATTTCTAAGAGTTCAGTCTTAGATTTTTTAAGTGCCTGAAGGATGATGTTGAAATCCGTTGTCAGTTTGCTCAACCTGCAGTGAAATAATGTTAGAGGGGCTTTCCAGGAGTTTTAATTTCAAATGACAAGAGTCCTACAAGAACTTAAACACTTGCCTGTTGAACTTGATCATGGTTTCAAGGGGAACCCAGCCATCATCCAGCAGTACCTGCTGCTTTAAGAACTTGTCTCTAGGAAGGTTATGGTCTCCAAAATAATACTACAAGAGCAGAAGCAAGGGGAAGGAAAACCATTATTGATGCAGGGAAATAACAGATTTCATACATTTTAAGAGGAAAGGACATTCAGCATAATAGGTTGACAACAATAATGTTAAGCCAGGTAAACTGGGGCAGTTGGCACTCATGAAGAATAAAAAAAAAAAAACCCTCAATCTATTCATCCCCCACAAAGGCACTTGTACAGCAATGAAATAGCATATGGCCTCAGACAAAAAAAAAAGTCCACATGATAGATCAATACCTAGTCCATCCACCTCAGAATCTTGCACCTGCCATACCCGATACCGGGGGGGTAGGAATAATTTACACAAATTACAATTATACCGATTGTCTAAAGAGTGATGTAATATTACATAAAAGCAAGTGAAGGGAACTGAAGCATTTATGGTAAGAAACATGCAAGTGCCATGGAACAAAAAATAAATAAAAAAAAAAATCACACCAACCTATGAATTAAGGCCAGCATGAGTGGCAAGGGGTTTTTACAAAACACTAATGTGTTTTCCTCCTTTCCTTAAAGGGGAACTAAACCCTAAAAATTAATATGGCTAAAAATGCTATGTTTTATATACTGAACTTATTGCACCAGTCTGAAGTTTCAGCTTCTCAATAGCAACAATGATCCAGGACTTCAAACTTGTCACAGGGAGGTCACCATATTGGAAAGTGTCTGGGACACTCACATGCTCAATGGGTTCTGAGCAGCTGTTGAGAAGCTAAGCTTAGGGGTTGTCACAAATTATCAAGCAGAAAATGAGGTTGGTCTGTAATATAAGATGATGCTAGAGAGCCGATTATTAAATTCTGATGCTAATTGCACTGGTTTCTGTGCTGCCATGTAGTAACTATTCCTATTAATTACTAATCAGTCCTATACTGTGACATTCATATTCTATAAGTACAGTATATTTTGAGTCAGTCCCTAAGTTCAGTAAGTGACATCAACCCAGAGCATGTGCAGTGAATCAGCAGAAAAGAAGATGGGGAGCTACTGGGGCATCTTTGGAGACACAGATCTTTACTGCTAAAGGGCTGTGGTTGCCCTGGGCTAGTACACAAAACAATGTACAACATTTCTAGTCTAACTTTCATTGTCCTTTAAGGACATAGATATGCCAAGCACAACTTGTGTGTTGTTGCTGAACTGCAGCTTCCACTGCACTCCAATATTATTGCTGAGAGGAGAATAACAGGCACATTTATGCACATAGTAGCAATCAAGATAGGACAGGTGGTAAAGCTTTAGAAGGCCCAGTTGTCATTGGATGCACCCCGTCGAAGGAAGGACCCCAAATGTTATACTAGGACCTAAGGCAAAAATGTGATTCGGATTTGTCCAAAAGGAAAAAAATCTCATGTTAATTACTTTATGAAAGCACCAAGCTCATACCTCAATCTGCTCACAGATCTTGGTATCCAGATCCAACTGTTCTTTGTCCCCATTTTCAGCCATTTTCAACACCTACAAACAAGAATTTATATTGGTTAATGAATATAAATGTTCCTTTCATGCATTCCAATTCATTTTTGGCTGTTTGACACCTTAAAAGGGGTGGTTCACCTTTTAGTTAACTTTTAGTATGTTATAGAATGGCGAATTCTAAGCAGCCTTTCAATTGGTCTTCATTTTATAGTCATTTGTCTTTTTCTTCAGACTCTTTGCAGCTTTCAAAAGGGAGTCACCGACTCCCTTCTAAAAAACAAATGTGCTCTGTAAGGCTACAAATGTATTGTTGTTACTGTTACTTTTTATTACTGATCCTTCTATTCAGGTGTTCTCCTATTCATATTCCAGTCTCTTATTCACATCAGTTCATGGTTGCTTACGGGTAATTTGGTCCCTAGCTACCAGAATGCTTAAAATGCTAATTGAAGAGCTGCTGAATTAAAAGCTAAATAACTCAAAAACCTTCAATAATAAAAAATGAAAACCAATTGCAAATTGTCTCAAAATATCACTCGCTACATCACACTAACTGTTATCTCAAAGAGTAACACACTGACCCATACGGCTAGCAATCTATTTTATAAGGCAATGGCACAAGGAGCTACTTTGGGCATTAGAAACAGTGCCAGAGATGTCCAAACACCCCCCATGGACGTTAATGTAAAGTGCCAGACAAGTAGTCATTTCGTTGTGCTGTCAGGAGAAACCTTGACTTGGGCCTTTTCAGATTACTGTTGCCAACAAGTGTGGGGTACATAGGGCAACAAGTACCACTGGCAGGGTCCATGTGAATTTGAGGAGACACACAAATATCTGTGCTGGCCATGCAGAGACATTTCACATGCTGTTTGAATAAGCTGGCGCTCTATGTTCTGTAAATCGCTGGGCCCAGCAGCTCGGCACCCGCATGGCAGTTACAAAGAAGTAGGAATAAGCCTTGCTGCGCGCTAGCCTCTCCCCTGCCTCTACTGCGCTCACAGTGCAACGTTTCGAGACCTCTCTCGGATGCTTAACTATAACTAGACTAGACTTGATAGCACTCACCGAGACTCCTGCGCTAACGTGGGAATGAATGGGCGCACACACACACACACTTACAGGGACACGGCGTGGGCAGGAAGGGGAGGAGAAATCAATTGCGCAGGAAAACGTGGAAAAACCCTACCGGGCTTGTTCAGCAAATTAGCGGCGAGCTACTATATAGGCTTCCTCTATTGACTGAGCGCTCCAAGCCACAACTCCCAGCATCCCCTGTGAGTAGAACTGACACCAGTAGTATCATTAACTCATAGTTTTACGGTTTCACTTATCTCAGAAAGTGCTCATACATATACACACACACATATGTGTGTGACAAGCCGCCGCCGCAGAACATCTTTATATAGATAATGGTGTGATTCCTGCGCCACAGAGATGACAGTTGCACTACTCCCCTAATGTAGAGACACATACTGGCAAGAACAGCTTTACCTGATTACCAGCGGGAGAAGTGACAGAAGTACCTAGAGACACACACGTGGTTCTATAGAGACAGACCGAGGCAGAACACAGGTCGAACAACACGTGCACAGCAACCCCGGAGTCCGGGCCCTACAGGTGGAGTGAGGGGGAGGGGGTTGAATTGCCGCTTGTTCTCTACCCGCTCCCAAAAATGAACAACAGTCAACCCTCTGTTCACCTGGAAACGCTCTGCTTCTCACTCAGACAGCCGGTACTTTAGTTGCTCCTCCGGGTACTCACAGCTGCCTGATACCCGCGGTTGGATGACGCGCTGGTTAAAAGGGGAGGGTCACTTGTTGGTCACCGCCCCTTTCCCCGGCAGTCAGCAGGGTTCACTTGGGCGCATGCGCTGTGTGCTAGGATCGATTTGTTCCGCTGAAAGAGAAGCGCGTAGTAATGATGATTGAGGGAGGCTTGGCCTGCCCCATAAAAAATCAAATTGCTATGTATATAAAAGAAGAGTTAAAGACTACGGGAGATAGGGGTCGAGGGCTAAGTGTCACCTAGTGGGCTGGTGTGTAGAAGTGTTGGAGAAGAGAAGACACTGATACTGGACTAGGGCTCAAACTGTCATGCACAGTCCGAAATAGTTCTAGGGAGGATGGTACTATATTGTAGAGATGGAGTGAGTCAGGGTAGGTGGCCATAGTGCCTGTGTGTCAGATCAGCTGGTTTAATTCTCAAAAGCAAAGGTAAGTCAAGTTCAAGAACCCCTTTTGCCCCAGGACTGTCGGATCTAATACAGTGGCCCTAGCTCATATTGGTGTGTTGGGGCCCCTTGAGCCACACTAGAAAATGAACAGGCTCTATGCAAGGAATGGCGCTCAGGTGATTTTATGAACCATGCAAGGTTCATTGACCTAGGGCCAGGTCAGAATATTTGATGGCTATTTCGTTTTAAAAAAGCAAAAAAGAAAGGCTACTTTAAAGGGTTTGGGGCCATGATGGGATAAGGACTGTCATAACCTGGGCCACCATCAGAAACTTGTGTGTGTTTTTCTTTATACGTGAAGGGAGAGAGGTGTAGCATTTACGTGGTATAGAATACTTGTCTGCTTTGATGCTGAATCAATTAATCAGAACATCAAAAGGAGCTGGGGGAGAGCACATTGGATACATCAGCAGCTTCTCATTTATTGCCCTGGTGTACATTTGCCCAATGTTCATAAATGAGCCCTTATATCTCTGCAACAGCAAGCTTTTAGTCATACAAGCTACATCACCCCACCTTTCATATAGTATACAGGCGCTAGTTATGTGAGGATTTACAGAATCCACCTGTGTTATCTGGGCAAGTGCAGGTTTATCAATGCAGAATTTATCAATAATCCGTTATGCAGCATGTGTCTATTATAAGGATGGTCTATTGTCCAACTGATGCAAGAGGATTCTCCAGAAGGATCTACCTGCTCTACGGTGGACACTCTTCCTTTTATACTATCCATGGTGGTGCACAATAAAAGTAGTTTCTATTGCAAATACTACAGGTTAGTGCCTGGGCACCTAATGTGACCTAGTCACCAAGCTCTTAGATCGGAAGGTCTGGGTCACCCAGATGATGAGGTTTAGAAGATGGCAAGGGGAGCCTGGATGGACTTATTGGAAATGGGTAATTGGTTGTTTCATTCTGCTTTAAAGGGGACCCGTCACCCAAAATCAATTTAATCACATTAGTCAAGCAAAATGAACTTTAATTACACTATATAAATTATTTGAATCTTGTTTCCTTCAGTCTGGGATTTCAAAATTATAGCAAGCAGGCAGCAGCCATTTTGTGCACTTAGTTATTAAGGCAAGCCTTGTATCATCTCAAAATCTTATTTGTATACCACAATGGGGGGCCCGATGTCCATCCCCATGCCCTGGCTACACAATTAAATGGTAAAGAGAACGGGGGAATGTGTGGAGAGCAGTAACATCCAAGAAGTGCTGAATGGAAAGTGAAAGTAATTGTCTGCCCCGCCTCTGTGCCCATGGCATAGAGGAGTGGCAGACAATATTTGATTGACAGCTGAGATTTTTAAATGAGCTTACAACAGCTATGAATGCTTTAATAAAAAATAGTATATCATGTTTAATTTGAAAAGGACTTTTTTTTGTACAGATTTTTGTGTATGATTCTCATTGGGGAATAACTGCATTTATAATTAAGCCTGGGATGGCTTCTTTGGAGAGCTAGCGGGTGCCAAGAGAATCAATTTTGAAGATGTAGGGGTCCATAGGGTCAAGTTCCCCTATGGTCTGAAAATCCCCACATTGTTGGAAATCCACAGGTGTTGGACCTAAATTGGATATAGAAATCCACTAGTGTTGGTTCTAAATTTGGATATGGGAGGGCACGTGAGTGCTTTTCCCTAGTGAAGTGTGCCCTGGCAGATTCCAGATTTGGTGTCAGAAGGTGTCATTGTTGCACAATCTCTTTAAAAAGCTGAGCTGCTATGTGCTCAGTCTCTTTCCATTTTCACTCCAGTCGGGAGTGCATGGGCTTGACCAAGATGAAACTGCCCAAGGGATGGTAAGGCCCTTGGAGGGCTTGGGGTTTAGAGCTCGGAGGCAGCAGAGACTGTAAAATGAGCTGTCTGGTAACCAGATTCCATGTGAAAGATGGTTTTAATGTGCTTGCACGTCAGATAGTGCTGGGATGTTGCCCTGCTGATTTGAGATAAGATGCACCTGCTCGGCTTGGAAAGCTTGGGAGTCCAAGCTTTTGAGATGCTGTGGATGCCTGTGCCAACTCTGTGTGAGCCCCTGGTGAGTCCTGTCACCGTGGTGCCATTCCTGGATCCCACTAGGTGGAGACACTGTTAATTAAGAGAGTTCCCAGTATCATTTACATAGCAATGGGGATTCAGGCCCTATATTGGTAAGAAAAAGTAAGTTTATTAAGAATTTACATCCTTTAATACACAAGGTGTACATAGGGTTACAGAGATGTATTCTGTCCCCTCTAGAACTGACCACCTTAAAAATCTTCATACTAAAAAGCTAGAAAGCAGACTTGCTTCCCATGGCCGCAGATGAAAACCTTCATAGTCATATTCCATTGTTATTGTGTGCAAAGTGACAAGACATGACGGTAAATATAAAAAACAATGCAAGCAAGAACTATATGGGAAATATAAGCCCTCAAACCCCTCTTTTTTTCTAGTTTTTAGGATATTAGCAATTTTTAATCTTGGCAGGTTGGCTTTAGGCGGTTGAAAAATAATTTCCTGTATTTCCTACTTTTTCTGCTCATTTATACAAATAGAAAAGGCTCTAATCCTATATTTTAATGTAAGTTAGTAAACTTCAGCTTTTACCCAAATCTGGAACTGCCACCCACCTTATTTTTTGTTATATAATATTTATGGCTTAGATGCAAAATGTTTATTTTCTGGGGAAATTCATTCTTAGCTGATTGTAGCCAGTCTGCCAAACGGACCAGCGGGTGGTACTATTGTTTAAATTCATTATATTAGCGGTTTAAAAACTGCCACTTTGAATATTAGAAAAAAGTGCTTAACAAAGCTCTCTGAACAATTTAACATTAATTTTTTTTTTGTTTTTCTTTTTGGATTTATATTTCCCTTAAAAACATTACTATATGTTACTGAGAAACATTCATTTTCTTTAAACAAATGATTAAAATTAACAGGGATTTCTATACAATGTTATTTAAATATTATATTTAAATAACATTGTATAGAAATATATATATAATGGGCGATTTCCATAACTGTGCTTGTAAATTTTTTTTTTGTAACCTGGAGCACCTCGTGGGGGAAGAGATTTGCTGTACTTGATACAAATAATAAAAATATCCAACAATTATTTAAAGATCTTACAATATGCAATTATTGATTTTCTCCTTGAGTCTTGGACTGAAAGCAATATTGCCAGTTCAGCAGGTGAAGTCTTCTCTAGCACATTTCTGTGAGACTGAACTTCAAGAGTGTTCTGTTTCCTGCTATACATTGTACACACAGACACATCCATGAGATCGCATTGGGCTAGGAAGGTTTCCCACTAACTCCCATTTGTCCAGGTCAGGAATGTATCTCTCTATACTCTGGAGGTAGGTGCCTTTAGAATATGAGTAACCTCCTGTGATGTATATAAATCCATTCATGACCACAGCTCCACATTCCATTCTGCGCTCCAGGGTGGGAGATTTCTCTGTCCACTCATTGCTCTCCAGATCGTAGCAGTCTGTCGTGGTAGTCTGTCCTCCCACCAAGTAAAGCTTATTTTGTAAAGCAATGGAACACAGCCCATACTCTTCAGGAGGCAATAATAGAAAATATGTTATTTCAGATATACACGCATATTTATTTATTTTAAATCCATACAGCTAAAACACTCCTATAATAAAAAGCATTGAATAGCCTGTGAAACTGCATAGTGATGTCATTTTTCATAACTGGTGCTTAGTGATGTCACTTGTTAGATGAGTCATTGACTAACTGAACTGAAATATTGTACCCTCTATAGTAAAATATCAGAAGAAACATTGGAGTTTCATGATCAGGAAAAAACAATGTCCTCTATCTTTATGCTTTTACATGGTGATGGAAATCCTTTACTCATCTTTCCAGTCTCCATTTTCAGCAATCTGGTTGCTAGGGTGCAAATTACCCTTGTAACTATGCAATGATTTGAATAAGAGATTGGAATATGAATAGGTGAGGTCCTGAATAGAAATATAAGTAATAAAAAGTAGCAATAAATATGTAGCCTTACAGAGTATTTGTTTTTAGATGGGTCAGTGACCCCCATTTGAGAGCTGGAAAGAGTCAGAAGAAGAAGGCAAATAATTTGAAAACTCTTAATAAATCAATAATGATTGAATGATAAGCTTATTGCATTGGAATTGTATAGGTGAACAGCTTTTCCCAAGAGAGCTCTTGCCTCTAAAGCAAGGTTAAGCTGTGGTGTGTTTGGAGTTAGATTTTGCTTTTGCACTGTATGCTGGAAATAGGAATTACATTTACCTGGATGTGGGCAAACCGTTAAAACACTCCATTCATTGATGTCTGCATGAAAGCTCTGGATTTTGTCATAAGTACAGCTGCCCCGGTAGCCATAATGGCCTCCACTCACATAAACGACATCTCGCAATACGCATGCGGTCGCATTTCCAACACCTGTTACACATAAGAAGGCAGTATACTCAATACATCTCCACTGCAAATAGCACCTTATTAAAGAGATGGTAACACACCATAAATAATACATCTTACCAAAGAGGTGCCTGAAATGTTGTGAATCCTTTAACATTTTTATTTCTGCATATCTAAAACTAGATCATGAGGATCCATATCTCCTCTGTCCTAGGATTCACATCCTCATAACTCACATGTTGGTTATGAGGAGCCTGGAGGTCACATGCTTCTTAATGATACTAAACAGGACCAACCTATACTCACCAGTTAGGAGGGATTCTGATTGCCCGCATATGAATCACCCCATGCCTCTATTTTCACTATAATATTTGGTACTGGCAAGCCCCAATATTATATTGCAGAAAAACTGGCCTGAAACCAACAACAACCTACAGGAGGTAATTAATGACATTGTCCTGGGCACTCCTACCTCATGCTTAAGGTAATGAGGGTGAGGGAGGGTGTCCCAGCAGGCCATGAAAAGGTGGGTATATGTAACCATGGCAGCTCATACTTGAGGACTCACCTTTGTGGGAGAATGTGCCCAGGTTTCTAACGCTTGCCTCCAGAGGACATAAAGAAATTCTAGTTTGGTATGTATAGGGGTTCTCACTGTTTTATTCCCTACTGTTTGTATTTCTGTATTTGATGTATGTCTTTTGGTAACAACTTTTTTTTTTTATATAAGCACCGCTTACTTCTGTAATATTAAATATAAAATGTAATACATTTTGTCCTTGTGCTCTAAAGAACTCATTACTCACATGAAAGTGTGTCTAGGTGTATTAACTTTGTGTGTGTGAAAAAGGAAAGTTACCTATTAATATGCTAAATAACTAGACAGGCTATCAGGAGAGTGTGTGTTGAATGTAATTTAAAGGAACAGTAACACCAAAATAATATAATGTAATGTTGCCCTGCACTGTTGAAACTGGTCTGTTTGCTTTAGAAACTCTACTATAGTTTATATAAACAAGCTGCTGTGTAGCCATGGGGGCAGCCATTTAAAGCTAAAAAAGGAGAAAAGACACAGGATACACAGCAGATAACAGATAAGCTCTATAGCATACAATGGGATTCTTCAGAATTTATCTGTTATCTACTGTGTATCCTGAGCTTGAATGGCTGCCCCCATGGCTACACAGCAGTTTGTTTATATAAACTATAGTAATGTTTCTGAAACAAACACATCAGTTTTACCAATGCAGGGCAACACTACATTATATGGTCATTCATTTAAAACACTTTCAGGTTTAGGTGTTACTGTTCCTTTAACCCTTTGGCTGCTGGAGTGCTTGCTGAACTAGTAGGATCTTACCCTGACTACCTAGCGTAGGATAGAGTGTTTGATGCATTGTTGTATTATGAGTTACCTGTTATAGAGAGCAGGGGAATAGTCACATTAGGTTTCTATCTCCTGTTAACAGGGTCGGAACTAGGGTTAGGCAGAGTAGGCACATGCCTAGGGTGCAAAAGCTGGGGGGGGGCACCAGGCACATACCTCCTCTGTTGCCTACACCATATACGGTCCCCTCTCTCCGACTGTCGGTTCTAGTTGGCGTGCATGCGCTTGACCAGCTGGCGCCACTACCAGCCAGGTTGCCTAGGGCGTCTGGCCGGGCTCTGCCTGTTAATGATAGATGGTGGCAGCGAGTGTATTTTCTGGGTGTTGGTCTGTTTTGGGGTGTCTGATGTTAGTCTAAACTGTGTGTAAAGTGGCTGAGTGTAACACCCAAGAGTCACGTGTGGCTGAGAGTGTTGTTTTACTGAATATGGAGTATAGGTAGATTTAATATATTTGTAAAACACACAACATATTTGTCCCTGTCACCTACAAGCTAAAATTAATATTGCCACCTTTTGTAGAATAAACATGATTTCCCTATTAACAACACTGACATTGGTATGGCCTTTACTAGTCATGTGGCCAGCTAGAATTCTATCACCGGGTTTATCACCTAACATGGCTCTATAAATTGAATCTAAAGGAAAACACAACTCAAGAATGTGCCCTGGGGAAGAAAACCTACTTATATCTGTGCATATTGAACTAGAATACAATAACAATGCTGTTTTAAAGAACATGACAATCCTAGAAACAAAACTGTTCCGTGTTGGGCAGAATGAATAATTGGCAGTGGCACAGATAAGCAGGGAGATGCTGCTCAGAGTGACCGTATTTGGAACCTGCACTTGCACGCTGGGAAAGGATTTATTAACATGGGCTTCTGTTGTTGCACCGAGATTCTCAGCAGAGCCCTACTTATGGTATTTTTAGATCCAATGGAAGAATATAAAGTGGTTTATATTTTGTCTCCATGGCTGCAGGAGTTTGTCGTCAGGTAACTAAGATTATATTTCCAGGAAATAATTATGAAGAATTTCTTATTTTAGGCATGGAGAATAATATATTTAAAGTGATAGTGTGATATTCTTTTCTAAGATAGGAACTATATTTTAGTGCAATAAGTGCACTAAAATAATTTGCACATTTTTTCATTGAATATGCAGTTGGCTTCTTCTGTGAGACTTCACTCTACTTATACCACTCTGTGACCCTTGAAAAGTTGTTTTCCTCAATGTAAAGGATACCATAGAGTTGCCACATTAAAAACCAAATAGTGGAAGCTGTTGGGATGGGGGCAGGGACTGGGTGGACCAGGGACATGGCTTGGCATGCTGTGGATGTGACTGGGCAGAACTTTGTATCAGGCCAGACTGGCAATCTGTGGATTCTGACATATGCCAGAGGGGCTGCTGTAAAATGCCATAGACATTGACTATTTAGTGGGCTGGTGGTGGGGGCTGTTTGGGCCTTTTTGTATTTGAAATGCCAGGGCCTATTTTGAACCCCAGTCCAGGCCTGCTCAGTAGGCCACTGGTTGGAAAAAAGGGGGAGCCTAAGTTTACCAGCAAGTCAATTAATAATGCCTGGTTTCTAGATTGGTAAAATACCAGCTGGGTGCCAATCCTAATCACAGATTCCTGACTGGACCTGATAAATTGTTAGAGGAGGATTTTGAAAGCTGTGCTGAGCTGTAAGGAAGGAGCTGATCCCATGTGCTGAAACTCAAAAGAGATACAAAGAGCACTATGCAGAGGAAGCCTTATTGGAGACACCTTCTGGCTTTATAAATGCAGCATATGTCTTTTATTACTTTCTACTAATGGTGTGCTGCAGAAGAAAAAACCTTGCAATTATGCGTGGTTAGTAGTGCCACAGGAACATCTAGTAATCATTACTGTATGCAATAACACGGACAATCGTCAACCAACCCGTTACCTACCTTTTATCATGTTAGCAATGGGGATCCAGATCTTCTTTAGTGGGTCATAGAATTCAGCTTCCTGGGAAGGAGCTCCTTTTCTATACCCTCCCAGTGCATAAACACACCCACCTAGGGTAACTGAGCAGTGGTAATATCGCGCTTGGAGCATATGACACCCTTCTGTCCATTCATCCCTTTCAACGTTGTAAATCCACACAGTGTTCAGTGCTTCTATGTTATCAGTTCTGTACCCTCCAGTGATATAAATGTTTGGACCTAAAGATGTGGCACTGTAACTTTCCCTGGTGTGGTCTGGCATATCTGCCCCCTGAATCCAGTTATCACTGGCTGGATCCCACACTTGCACTTCTGATAGGGGGTGCCAATAATAACCTCCAACCACAAACATGTTGGCTGTAGACCTCTTGGAAACTTCTTGTGCTTGGGGCCTTAAAGAGTAGTAGAGCAAAGACTGTATTCTATTTTCATTCAATAGATGTTTCTTGTGCAGCTCTAGGGACGTCCTGAAATAAATATCATCTATATTGATCTTAATGCACCCCAGTAGGTCGTGAATAAATTCAATTCGTTTTTGGGTATCATGGGCTACCCACCGAACCAGTGGACTTAGAAGAGCTTCCTCTTTTCCAACGTTGAGGCTATTTTGGGAAAAAATATACAAAATTTTCTCAAAACTGAGTTCCACAAATTCATCTTGTGTCCACACTTCCTCAAATCGAGAGACGATTAACCTTCTGGCCTCCTTTTCCAAACTCGGGCAAACATGGAATTCAGCAAAAGCATGCATCCCTAGGCAGTTGACGATATCAAGGTGCCTCACCAGGAACTGTTCGCATGCCTCTTTTACTGAGACAAAGCGGAGCTGGTCAGATGCCTGAAGAAGGCTCTGCACATTTCTAGCCGTAATTTTGATCTGTGATGTGTAGGCATAGTTCAGCAGAGCATCAAGGATTCTATGGTCAATGCCAGAAAGCTTGATTTGGTTCTTAGACTTTTCCTTCATATCCGCCGTGAACATCACTTTGAAATAATGACTGCAGGCGGCCAAGGCAGCTTTATGACAGTGGAAGATCTCCCCTGAAGAACTCACCAAGGTGACATCTGTGAACAGACCTTCTTTGTAAAATGTCCTGAAGGACTCCAGGAAATCCACGTGGTGAGAGGCATCCTTGTAAACAAAGCAGTAATCGTCCTGGTCCTTTAGTGACATTGCTGGAAAGAAACAAACACACCGGGCTGAAAGCTTTCCTTTGTCCCAGGGGGGAATCACTGTATCATACACAGAGAATTAACTGCTTAGGACTGAGCATCAAGGTGTCTTGTTTATACAGCAAACAGAACAAATGCCATGTACAGGGATTAGTGCATATGGTTCAATAATGGAGCTGGAGCAGATTATTTAGTTTGTACTGCTCCACACATATTGATCTATTAACACATCATGATGCTTCTAATATATATATATATATATATATATATATATATATATATATAATATATATATATATATATATATATATATATATATATATATATATATATATATATATATATATATATATATATATATATATACCTATGGAGCGTTTGCACAGTTATTTCTCATTTTCCTGAACAATGAGTTCCCTCCTGGTAGGACTTTCTTAGTGCAGTGCATAGCAACACAGAGATGGAAAATTACTCTAAATCCATTCCTGTCAATTGCTCTTCAGTTAGTGCTGGGATTAGCCACGAGCTGTCAGTCTGGGGTTTAGCCTGAGTCTCTGCCATACCCCCCCCAGCACTGTGCCATTGTAAATCATCAGCTGCTGGGCAATGTCTAGTATCCCAAATCTTCTTTAAGTAATGACCTATAAAATTCACTGTGGCTTGATTACATATGTACCAGTTCATTAATCTGTGCCAGCAACTGAGCAATTAACTTTGGATGGCATCATGCAAATCAGATTAATGAAAGAAAAACAATCCCATTGGTTGCTATGGATAATGCACTTTTGCACATTTAATCATTCCACTGTATAGCCCAATAGTGAGTCCTATTTCACTCAGCTAATCTGCTTTAGTGGACAAGAATAGGACCATTTACTAACAAAGGGTCTGCAGTAACCCATAGCAACCAGTCATTATTCTAACTGCTGTAGAGAGGTAAAAGCTGATTGGTTGCTATAGAATATTGGTACACATTTGCAGCATGCACATTTACATAAATGTCAGGCTTACATCACTATAAAAGCTTCTCAGCCGGAACTGTACAAACTCCATGCTTATAATAATAACTAGCATAGACACACATAGTGTATGGCATTGTTTTGTGCGCACAATACTGGAGACCTTACTCAAAACAGTGACATTTTCCCCAGTACAATGTGAATGGAGCCGCTACCCACCTGCACATTGATGTGTCCCAGGCTGGAAGTGTCAGCGCTGCGCGCAAAGAGGGAGCCTCAGAAACAATCCAGTAGCGCTGGATGCAGCGCCTCCTCCTCGATGCCCATCTTTGGAATGAGCAGCAGCAGCGGCGCGCAGGGAATTGCAATGGATCGGGCTGCTTGTGCGGAGGGGGAGGGAAAAGCTCATCCTATTTTGGTATCTCAGCTGTTCCCCAAGCACTACTATCGCACCCTCCCCTCACTCATCTCCTACACTGTCACCCCCGAAGGTCACACAGACGTCTCAGCCTTTTAATAAATCCCCGCCAGATGCACTGTGCGACTATCTCAGCGACGCAGCCATTGACTGGGAGGCTTTCCTCCAAATGATCAGAGCAGTGGCTTGAAATACGGTTATATAGGGAAAATATGGTTATAGAGGTGAAATATGGTTATATAGGGGATATATGGTTATATAGGGGAAATTTGGGGATTTATTACAGACAGGAACCGGACTGCAGCATTTTAGATTGTAAGCTCTATGGGACAGGTTCCGCTTTTCTCTTGTCTATTAGAACTTTGCAATTAAATGCGTGTTTTTGTATTCCTATCTATGATTGCATATGATTATCAGGGGCATAACTACAGAGGAAACAGACCCTGCGGTTGAAGGGGGGCCCAGGAGTTTAGGGGCCCCAGTGAGGCCCTAATTAATAGGGATGCACCGAATCTGGTTTGCCAGGATTCAGCCTTTTTCAGCAGGATTCAGCCGAATCCTTCTACCTGGCCAGACGGAATCCGAATTTGTATAGGGGAGGGAAATTTGGGAGACTTTTTGTCACAAAACAAGGAAGTACAAAATGTTTTCCCCTTCCCACTACCTATTTTGCATTTACAAAGTAGGATTTCGATCAGTGTTCTGCTGGATTTGGGGGTTTGGCCAAATCCAAAATAGTGGATTCAGGGCATCCCTACTAATTAATGAGCAATTTGAATTTATCTTGGTAGCAATAGTAATCCTGGACCCTCCGCCGTCTGAGGCAGCTTTGTGTTCCTGCCGCCCCACGAGGGTGGCGGAGAGGTCCAGGACACTAGAGCAGAGAGCATAATTGTGCTCTTTGTGCTAGAAGAGACGATTAACCTTCTGGCCTTCAGAAGGTTCTGGCTCTTAAATTACCAGGAGTGGCATTTCTGCCGCCCCTGGTACCTAGTGGGGCTTTGCCGCCTGAGGCAAGTTAAACTCAATACTTTGGGGCCCTAAATTGAATTTGCTGTTGGGCATGTAGCATCTAGTTACCCACTGATGATTATATACAGTATATCCCTGTATATTCTATTAATGCAGGTGCCCTTGAAAATAATTCTAGCCAGTGGTAGGCTTTGCGTTGTGCCCCTGTCTGCTGCCCACGCTAACTTAAAGGGATTCTGTCACAATTTTTATGATGTCGTTTTTATTTCTAAATTATACTGTTTACACTGGAAAATAATTCACTTTACTATATAAAATTTAAATCCTGAACCAGCAAGTGTATTTTTTAAATGTATATATTAAAGGGCAGCCATCTCAGGTCATTTTGTCTGGTCATGTGGTTTTAGAAAGAGCCAGCACTTTAGGATGGAACTGCTTTCTGGCAGGCTGTTGTTACGCAATGTAACTGAATGTGTCACAGTCGGACCTGGATTTTACTATTGAGTGCTGTTCTTAGAACTACCAGGCAGCTGTTGTTTTAGGGAGCTGCTATCTGGTTACCTTCCCATTGTTCTGTTGTTAGGCTGCTGGGAGGGAGGGGTGATATCACCCCAACTTGCAGTACAGCAGTAAAGAGTGACTGAAGTTTATCAGAGCACAAGTAACATGACTGGGGACAGCTGGGAATCTAACAATAAGTGTAGACCCATGTCAGAGTTCCAAATTAAATATGGAAACATCTGTTTGCTCTTTTGAGAAATGGATTTCAGTGGAGAATTCTTCTGGAGTAGCACTATTAACTGATGCATTTTGAAAAATGTTTTCCCATGACCATCCCTTAACTTGTGAGTCATTCAAACACATAATTGAGGATGCAGTCTGCATTGGTGCCTCCTACTTACAGTATCTTCTGCTGTATGGTGCAGAGCGCAGCCAGACCATGTGCATAAATGCTCTCTGCATGAGCACGAAGAGGTGTGTTATTTCCTTCATTCTCTTTCACTTCTGCACGAATGCTTATGAATAATATAGTAACATAACCTTTAGCATGGAAGAAACATAGTGTTACTTACTGTAGTGCTCACTCCACAGTCTGGTATGGCGAAGGGCAGAGGGGCTAAATTAAACTTGTATTGTTACATAGAATATTATAGTTTAGGTCATGTAGTATTTTCTACACTGACCCCCCTTCATGTGGGCCTTCACATCAAAGTCTGCCTGCTGTGTCTGCTTACCATATGTAAGATTTAAAAGGTATCACTACAGAGATTAACTGGCCCCTGCATTTTCTAAACCTCAAATTCAGACTAATCCCCCTGTATTGTTCACACTTGTGACACCTCTATTGTTTATATCCTAAAGGCCTGTACTGTTCACACCTGAGACCCAGACTGAAACTGCCCACATTGTTCACCTGTTCACACTTTATACAAAATGCTAATGGGACACCAGCACTGTGTCACTGTATGTAGTACATAATAGAGTGGTCCTGATTCCTGTCTCCTGCTCTGTTCTGCCTTCCCTATGCTCCTGTGTGTGTCATACTTTGGTATTTGTTCTGGGGGTTTGTTAGCATTTGAAAATTATTGTTAGGGGCCCCTAAGGTGTTTAATCATATGATGGGATACTGTATTATACACAGGGGAGGAGGAGGCATATGGATTTATGGGTATGTCTTAATAAGACTTAGCTTTTTTGACATATGAGTGACATCCTTGCCAGGGCAGGCACAAGGTAGTTTGGCACCCTAGGCAAGAGCTTCATCAGCGCCCCCCGTCTCCTGCATTACCATTTCCCTCCTTACCATGATGGTTTTTAAATAAAGAGAGCAAGAATACGTACAACACTTTTTCATTTATATTACTGCCCCCTGTACTCGTGGAAGCAAGCTCAGCAGCCATCCATCATACAGCCCTCCCGCAGCCATCACATGCCCCCAATCTTTACCTGTGTCAGCAGCAGCCAAAAATAAATCTGATCATATCATATTGCCCCCAAGTATTTATGTACCTGTGCCAGCGCCCAGCCCAGCAGCAACAGCAAACATATGGGCCCAAATCTGTACCTGGCTGTGCCAGCAGGAAGCTTCACACTTTACAGTAATAGAAAGAAAGTCTTCAGTTCAGTGCAACTGTGCAAGGCTGAGAGCAGCGAGAGCCACACCAAGCAGCCCCCAGCTCTCTGCACATCGTGGTGCACCGCACAGAAGGAGCTATTACTTGCCGGCAAGAGGGAGAAGGAGATGGATTCCACCCAACTGGGTGACCATGATTACTGAAACAAATTGTTAAATAAACACTTGAAAAAAGTGCGCCCCTCAATGATGGCGCCCTAGACAGCCGCCTACTCTGTCTACCCCTATTTCCGGCCCTGATCCCTGCAGTGAGCACCAACCATTTGGTTTTTCGGTGTGCTAATAATGTGGACATGGTCTTGCAGTAACATGGGTGTGGTTTAAAGTGGGTGTGGTCTAAAACAGGGAGTGGCTAACACTGGCTTCCGTTATCAGCGCCCTCCACCATGTAGATTGGAAAAATTCCGGCCCTCGGTACCATAGAAGTTGGACAGCACTGATTTATGGTATGGAGATATCTATAACATCCTATTAAATTCGTTCTAGCAAAAAAAAAAAAAACTTTTAAAGTTGTTGTATAATAAACGGTGAATTATAAATCTCCATTAATGTCCTCTTAAAATGTGCAGGCCAGTCTCCCACATGTCCCAGGGCAGTTGTTCCTAATTAATATTTACCACTTCACTTAGTCATTAATGAAATAGGGATGGCTGCCTAGGAAACAAGAGTTTAATGAAAGTGTGGAGGCAAATACAGTTCTGAGGTTACCTCCCTGATTTCCCACATGCCTAACAAGCAGACATAAATGTCCATGGGAGGCAAAGACCGACCAATCACAGTCTTCTTGAAATTCCTGTCAATCAACATAACTATGTTTGGACAAATAGTTTGATCCCATCTGAAATCCATACCTATATCTATGTAAAATAGTCATGCACTTCAAATGTCATTAGCATACATTGAGATTATTCATATAGTTTGGGCCCTGAGGTCACCAAGTTTGTTAATTTGGGGCAAGCAGGTTATTTCAGATACAACTTCTGACATTTAGGCAAGGAAATTAGTTGCACTGCTGGGTATCATTGATTAAAAGCTGGTCATTTTATGTCCTGACCTGACATCGGCTGTACACATACATACATACATACAGTACATACATACAAGCACAGTTACTCAAAGTCTGTACTTGAAGTGGATTAGGTGCATTTTTATCTAGTAACAAAGTAACCCTCAAATACAAAAATCACGTTACTAGCTATATACAGCCAAGATGAGGAATGTCAGAGCATTACTCAAGAATAAATTGTATGCTATTGGCACTGCTAAAGTTGCAGAACTACAGCCCCTAAAATACCCCCCAGGACAGCCCCTTTGGTTTTAAAATGATGGGAGCTGTAGTTTTACAGAAACTGTGTTCTAGAACCCGAGTAGCTTGGCAGAGGAGGAAGGAAAATACTTCTACTTTACAAAGGCCAGGTACAATATATGCTACTGTGTATATAATATATTCGATAACATGAATTGTATGGATTTCCTGTTCTCCAGCATTTGGCTGCCATCATTTCCATCCTGTGTCTAATCACAAGTTATATCTAGATCTATATGCACTGGATATCTATATGCACTGGATATCTATATCTATAAGCACAGAGTATCTAGATCCATAAGCATTGGATGTCTAAATCTATAAGCAACAACTATCTTTCTGTGTTTTGATGGGCACAAGGCTATTGTGCTTCTGATTTAATATCGGAAGGAGCTAATAGTTATACATATAAAATGAAGGGCAGCAACGAGTCATGCAAACATTCTGTACTATATTTGTGTATTCAACATTCCCATAAGTAAAGCAAATAAACATCCCTATCCCATAATTTAGAGTCCAGCTGTAAGTTGACCCATGAGTGTCTTTCACTATGGCCCAAGTTTAAGATGGTATTGAGTTGGGCATGTAAATAAAGCACTGGTAAAATGTTTTTGCTGTTAGGTCAGATGTATAAATACTTTCCTTTTCATACACTTCTCGCTCTCTGTTGGCATTATGCCTGGTGGTTTTGTGCCAGATTTTGGGTCTGGATTGTAGGTATGGGGCAGGTGTATTTTTTTAGGTTTCTATATGCACTGTACCTCTAAGAGCTACTTTGCATCCTCCATCTTGTGTTACTGATGGCACTGCCACCAATGAAATACGTGACATTTGATATCACAACATGTATTATTTCCTAGTGTTCTAACAGCAGCTTCAGCTGAGACAGGATTTCAGCACCTGTTGACCATACACTTATAGCTGAATCAACCAAGGCATCATCCTTGGCAATGCGCTTATCTAAAGTATAACCTGCCCTTGGCATGGCAATGTCACTCTTCTTAAGGAACGTCACAGGGCAGAGATCATTCCCCCCGTCACCGACATAGACAATTTTAGAATAGTGCACCGAGTTTGAGGACTGCTTGGCTACAAACTCTTCCAAGACCTTCTTTTTGCACAGATTTGTAGGACATGTTGCACAGTGGTGAACGTGACAATTCTGAACGGTGAGATTTCCAACACTATCGAAAGCTGCAGGGTTAGTGAACACCTTGTCGAAAACATTGTGAACATTGGCATGCGTTAGAATCCAATCAATGAAGATGGTGTTGGAATCTGAGATGATGATGCAATCAAAGAAGCCTTTGTTTTGGGCAATAAAATGGAGTAACTCTGTCATCCCTGGGGTGTAGGGAATAGCAATCATGATCCTTTTCATGTCCTCTTCTCGTATTCCTTGCTCTCCCAGGTAGCTGAACACTCGGCCCATATATTCTGTCCATTTGCCCTTCTCATACGAATTCTGCAACCCGTTTGGAAGCTTTTTCCCGGGCACACACTGGACAATCCAGGTATCGCTATTATCATTTATAATGGTGTGATCAAAATCAAAAACCAAGAGGATCTTCATGGCTGCTGGGTATAGCAACACCTGTGTTCCTCTTGCCTAAAAAGGGTAAATGATAAAGTAACATTGTTATAGACAGAATACAGTAAATCCAATATAGAACTGGATCAGTGCAATATTACATTCTAACTAGCAGTCCCGTAGCTGGGCACCCAAGATACTTGGGAAATTGGTCTTCCTTTTACCCCTGGGTGAGCACCAAAACAGGAACTTAGCAAAGACTTAGCAAAGGTTCAAAAGGGCCTTCATTTTTCTGTACAGGGCTGCTGTATGTGGGACATCTTATGTCATCCAGGATTCTCAGAGGAGATAGTAAAACAAATTACCAGTCAGCAGATAAGCTCTCTGTATATTGAGTTATTCCTTAACTCAAAGCTTGACAAATGCTGCAGCTTAGGGTTTTGTTTATACAATGGTCATCATCTTATTTTCAGCAAATTTACCTTGTTAACTAGAGGAGAGGGTGAGTGAGTTTAGGAAAAACAAACCTTTTACATTGGCTAATGCCACAGGGGGGCTGGTCTCAGCATTTAAATGCTCATGTATGCATTTTCACTCCAAAATCTTGCATCCGGGCTAATGCAGTGGTTCTGTTTACAGGCAAAGACAATAGACAAAATGCCAACATTAGGGCTGATTTTCAATCTGTGGAAAGCCCCCTGAATGGCATTAACCTTAGTGCTTTATATATAGCGAATAAAGTACCGTCTATTGTAAAATTTAGGGATATTATAAGTCCCCGAGGAGTTCCATGACCATATAAAAGCACGGGGCCGAAGGCTTTTATAAAGGGCATGGAACTCCAAGGTTACTTCTAATATCCTAATATTTTCCAAGGGGTACTTTAATTATTATAATACACAATATTTAGTGAGTTGTGTGACAAAAATGACATCACTACTCGCCATTTTTAACTGATGACATCGCTAGTCACTGTTTATAAGGATATAATTTACAAGATATTCATGGCTTTTGTGTATTATAGCTGTATACTGCACCTCCTAGGGGGTTATGCCCAAGTTGACTTTCCCCAATACAAGCTATAAAAAAAAAATCAGTCTCTAAGCAAAGCCTAGAGAAAGCAGACTGCATGGTGGGGTGAAAGCAAGAATATGTCTCTGGGTGCAGAGTTCATTATTGCCGGGTTACAGCAGTGACACACCCATCTACTTGTATTACCAGCAGGGCTGTAAAAGATAAGAGTGTGCAGTATAAAGCAATAACTCAATAATTGTCACCAATGAGTAACAGTTAAAGGAAGAAGGCAAGTCAACCCCTAAAAAAATTGCCTAATAAATAAAACATAATTCTCAGCAACTTTACAATATACATTTATTAATAATGTCAGTTATTTTAAAGTTATTTGTAAAGACAATTGCAAACGAAAGCAGCATTTGCTTAACTCCTGGTTGTTACTTTTAGAACAATTTTGCAAAAAGTCTGAGTTCCCCATCAAAGACAGTTCTGTTAGTCAAGCTGTCTTGTCTTACATTGTTTCAAAAGTCTTACTCATCAGGACAGAGAACAGACAGGGACAAACAAAAACAGCTTTAAATATTATAACATATACAAATAACTTAAAACCCGTGTAAAATTTGTAAAAAATGTATATTAGAAAGTTGCTTAGAATGATGTTTTCTTTTATTAGTCAATTATTTTGGGTTTGACTTGCCCTTTAAGCATGCAGTAAATATGCATTATGTTACAAAAATGGTCAGAATGCACAAAACAATTACCTTTATTTTATCATATAATTTTATATTAATGTGTAGGGCTGATAAACCCATACCTCCCAACTGTCCCATTTTTCACGGGACAGTCATGATTTTGACTGCTCAACTAGCAGTTCCGGATTGTTACTGAAATGTCCCGACTTCCTCTTTGAGCTCCTGCACTGAACATTCAGAAAAAGACACAATATTTCTAAAACTGAGGCTTTTGGTAGTGAGCCCAGAATACGTGGCAGGTGCACTTAGATGAATTTGTAACAATTTAAGATAAATTAGCTGGGAAGGGTGGGAGCTACAACAAGGAGCTGGTCACTGCTCCTGTATAACTATAACAAACAAGGGAAAGTGGTGCTCAACACTAATTCTTAAAAACATTAGGCGGGGGTGCAATGAGGCTGTGACCACAAAATACATACAGACAAATACATGACCAGCAGTGACC
The DNA here is from genome assembly GCF_017654675.1 of Xenopus laevis. Classification (NCBI taxonomy): domain Eukaryota; kingdom Metazoa; phylum Chordata; class Amphibia; order Anura; family Pipidae; genus Xenopus; species Xenopus laevis. Next base: position 75,275,905 of record NC_054387.1, on the reverse strand, counting down.
AGCTCCATGTTGTAGCTCCCAACCTTCCCAGCTATAGTCAGGTGATCCCACTGGTGTCTAATAAAAGGGCAGCCAAGTATGGAGGTTTACTTTGAAAGCAGCAAGTTAAGTTGCAGGTAATACCTAGTCCCTTTGTAAAATGTATAATGAAGCAATAGAATTCTTAATGAATCAGATAAAATTGAGCGTAGGACTGGCCAGATATGGGATGACTTTGACGTAGTTGGCCAGCTTAAATATATTGCAATATATGGACAAACAATCCCTGTGTTGTTTGAGGGGTAAGGCATTTTTCAGTAGCAGTATGCACAAAATGTCTGTCTTAAATATATTGATAATGGTTTGAGTGCAGAGGACCTCTTGTATTTGACAATTTAAGATAAGAAAAGAAACAATTGTAACTATGGCAATAAAAACTACAGGAAGTATACAGACTTACTGCTGAGAGAGAGACTGCACCCCACAATGCTACTGGGTGAATGCTACTCCCATCAGTCTTACTATTCAAAGGCTCTCAAAGTCTAGGGTACATGTTCCAGCCAATTACTCACATTACTAGTCGCACCTCAGGAATGGATACGATCCCAGATTCTCTCCTGACTCGCTTCTGCCTACTCTAGGCGCCTACGTAGGAAACAGCACGCCGAAGCCACGCCTTTTCCATCCCTCCAGCCAATAGGCATTGCCTGTACAGTAACCGTATGCGCCTATTGGCTGATAATTCCCTGTGAGCGAATGATCGCTCTAAACTGAGCAAGTGTAGCGGAGGGACGTAACAAATAATGGTTGGCTACGTAAATAAGGGCGGTACAGACAGCAGATAGCAAACGCGGAATGAATGGGGGAACAACGAGAACAGAGCAAGTTGGGGACTAAGGCAAATTCCCTTACTGACTTACGGAAGAAGAAATAACCACGTACTAAATGGTTCTCTGTTACTGCTACATTTGTTTACAATCACGTGGCTGTTGTGTTAAGCAAACATTGTGAATACTGCCATCAGTAAAGATGGCTGCTTAGTAGATTTTTCAACCGTCCAATAGGAGGTGCGATTCAAAGAGCAAGTGTGAGGAATCGCCTCCCTTCCAACCATTGCTGTTGCTAAGCAACGGATAGATTCAACCAGCTTCTGGTTACTAGGTGATAGAAGCCGCAACAAAAAAGCTAGAAGTTTGTATGGGGGCGAGTGTGCTTAGTTCTACTTCTCAGTGATGATGGCTACTACTTTGTCTGCTCCCGTCGTGCAGCATGGGAGGAGGAAAGGTCTTAGCAGAGCAAAGTCAGGTGAGTGGGTGTTGGCTGAAGTGTAACCCCCCATTTAACAGTATATTATACAGTGGCAGAATTGGGTTTAGTGGGCTAGAACATTTGAAATATTTACACAAAGAAATGGGGCTTGAGTTGCCCCTACTACTGGCCCCTGCGAGGATTCCAACCTGTCTCCCCCTCCCCCAGTGCTATTGTGAACTCTATGCTGCAGATTCACCTTTTTCTGAGGCAATTCGCAATTGGTTTTAATTTTTTATTATTTGTGGTTATTTAGCTTTTTTTTATTCAGCAGCTGTACAATTTGCAATTTCAGCAGTCTGGTTGCTAGGGTCCAATTGTTATCTGTATCGTAGTAACAGATGATTGGATACTCGACTGGCTTTGCATCCAATCTGTACTTCAAAGCAAATTAGTTCAGAAAGCGGCATACAAAATGTAGCTAAAATGTAACTTTTAGTAATGTATTGTAACCTATAAAAGTGCTCCACTATAGACATATTTGCTGCTCAACGACATCGCTAGCCGTGCTGGACAATGTCCTTAAACAACAGGTTTAAAAACCACAAAAGGTGGATACATGGTGTCACAAAAGAGATACAGTTGAATAAAGAAATAATGAAAGCACCAATGTCTCAGTACACACAGGCGCCCACTCCCTCCCTTTCATTCGCCCTCCCCCCTCCTGCCTGTCTACGCGGGGACTGAGTGGGAGCTACTCACACCACTGTCCACCTATGCCGCCCTACGCGTTTCACAGACTACATCGCTTCATCAGGGGCATAAGTAACGACCGCGCTTAATTTTCTAGTTTCAATAGGTAAACCGGTACATCTGTATTAAGTCACGCGATATTTGCACCATTTGACTTCCGGTTCTTGGACAGAATGAAGACTATGAATACATTACAAAAAACTGTATATGAGAGCTATTCAATTGTGCTCACTTATATACCCACCTTTATGAACCTTTCCTAAATTTCTCTTTTTCCAGAGTGAACAAATCTGATATTATAATATGTTTCTACACAGGCCTTGTAAGAACGTGTCCTCTGGATGCTAGGATAGTGAGTAGAATACTGGCAATGCAAGCGTACTGCATAGAAGAAGCTTCCCAAGAACCAGAAGTCACATGCTGTGAATATCGCGTGATTTAGAGAATCTGGACATATAGGTTTACCTATTTGTACTAGAAAATTAAGCGCGATCGTTACTTATTCCCCTGATGAAGTCAATGTAGTCGGTGAAACGCGTAGGGCGGCATAGGTGGACAGTGGTGTGAGTAGCTCCCACTCAGTCCCCACGTAGACAGGCAGGAGCAGCATGGGGGGAGGGCGAATGAAAGGGAGGGAGTGGGCACCTGTGTGTACCGAGCCATTGGTGCTTTCATTATTTCTTTATTGAGCTACATCTCTTTTGCAACACCATGTATCCACCTGTTGCAATTTTTAAACTTGTTGTTTTTCAAGGACATTGTCCGGCACTGCTAGCAATATGATTGAGGAGTGAGTATGTCAATAGTGGAGCGCTTTTATTGGTAACATTATTAAAAGTTACGTTTTAGCTAATTTTTGTGCACCACTTTCTGAACTCGTTTGCTGTGACGTAAAGATTGGATGCAAAGCCAGTCGAGTATCCAATCATCTGTTACTTTGCTACAGATAATAATTGATACAATTTATACAAACCTGCAGACTAGTGTCATGTTTGGTTGTGCTCAAATCTAAGGTGTAGATTCCAAATTACCCTAACAACCATGCATTAATATGAATAAGAGACTGGAATATGAATAGGGGAGGCCTGAATAAAAAGATAAATTATAAAAAGTGGCAATACATTTGTTGCCTTACAGAACCTTTTGTTTTTAGATGGGGGGGGGGGGTCTAAAAAAAATAAAATCAAAAACTATAAAAAAAATAAAAAAAAATAATGAAGACCAATTGAAAAGTTTCTTAGAATTGGCTATTCTATAACATACTAAGTGTTAAATTAAAGGTGAAAAACCCCTTTTAACAGGAGGTGCAATTCCCAAAAAGCGAGATGGGTTTCGACTACACTGTCGCCTCTTTAGAAATACAGGACATACAGATACTGCTCTCACTAGCAATTGGTATATTTACAAATGGCTTTTTTTTCTTTATTACATTTTTGTTGCAGCTGGAAACAATACAGAAGTGCTTTCAGGAATAGCTAAACCAAAACCCATTGATCTGATGCAAGTCACTGTATTCCCCAAGGCTGAATGGGAGAGAATTGTAAGCAACACAAACACCTTAGAGGAAGAAGCCAGGCAAATATATGAAGAGAAGAAAGAAAGGGAAGCCTTACATTTAAAGTCCAAGGAAGTGGTGAAAAACTGGACCAACACCATAGCTGTGAGTAAGCTCAAACAGAAGATAAAAAGGATATGGTTATGTGCCTTATACCTATGCCGATTTAAAGTGGCCATGCATTTATTATAATTATCTGTACATGAACAGGGGCTTGCCAGTCCTGACTGATATCATTGGATTACTGTTCAGGGACCAGATGGGTTGAAAATTTCAGCAAATATGCACTGGCCAACATGGAGTATTGGCAGCAGCTCAGAGCACAATGAGCATTTATAACACCAACAACTTCAAGGAGAGTGTCTACAAAGATCAGCAGGGACTGTCTAAAGAGACATGGGGCTGCTGACTTATACAGCTAGCTTTATGCATATAATAAAGCATTTCTAATGTAATTCAGTATTAGGGTATATTTACAATCTGACATCATATAGCTATATGATTGCTGAAGTTCAATTGTCTATGGAAGTTAAAAGCATTTACACATTAACAGGGTATGAGACAAAAGAGGCTGGAATCAAAGAAGCTCCGTGAGGAAAAAGAGGAGAAGGAGAAAAAACTGATTGATTTAGAGGAAGCAAAATTTCAGGCGCAAAAAAGGAAAGAGGCAATTGAAAAAGCCAGGCTCAAGCAGTACTATCAAAATGACAAAGTTAAAACATTCCATGTAAGTGGCCTTCATTTGTTCTATAGATATCTATGTGAGAGAGGAAGGTAAGAGTTCTGCATGCCCATGTCTATAATCAACCATGCCTCAACATGTGTACTTGGGGTATGTAATGTAGGTAATTGTTAAAGAATGTTAGGACATCACAGAATAACAGAATAGCCATGGTGGTACAGTGGTTTATTGAATGGGGTAAAATCATTGGGAGGTGAGAGAAGTTAGAGTGGCCACAGGCAATGTACCTAATTTATAAAACACTTTCTTGTTATTGGATATATTATGCACTAATATCAGTTGCTTTAAAGGGATTGTTCACCTTCAAATTAATTTTTAGTATAATATAGAGAGTGATATTCGGAGACAATTTGCATTTTTTATTATTTGTAATTTAGGAGTTATTTAGCTTTTTATTCAGCAGCTCTTCAGTTTGCCATTTTGGCAACCGGGTTGCTAGGGTGCATATTATCCTAGCAACCATTCATTGATTTAGATAATAGACTGGAATATGAATAGGAGAGGGCCTGATTAGAAAGATGATTAATAAAAAGTAGCAATAGCAATACATTTGTAGCCTTACAGAACATTTGTTTTTAGATGGGGTCAGCGACCCCCATTTGGAAGCTGGAAAGAGCCAGAAGAGGAAAGCAAATAATTCAAAAACTATACAAAAAAATGCAGGCCAGTTGCAAAGTTTCTTGGAATTAGCTATGCTATGACATACTAAAATAAACCACCCCTTTCTCTCTCTCTTGCTGCCATTTAAATGTGGGTTTTCCCAAATATGGGACGTTAATTTTCAGAGTGCCTTGTTACTTACGGAAGTAGCAAAAGAAAGGGAACTGCAGATAGAGCTGAAGAATAAGATTTTGGCTCAGAGCAAGAAAAATGAAAAACACTGGCAGCGGGAACTGGAGGAAGGCATAGCTGAAGATCAGAGGAAAGCATTGCAGCAACTTACGGACAGACGGAATAACAGCAATGAGCTCCTCAAGCAGTATGTTGAATCAATTCTGACAAAATGACATGTTTAAAAATATGTTGATAAATGTGCCCATTTATTAACTTCCTGATAGGAACTTTTTTTGAAAATTGGAAGGGTTAACAATTATGATAAAATGCAAAATGCTGGGAATTCATCAAGTGCCCAAGTTCATATATCAAACCTGCTCACTTTTATTTTGTCTTTATCACATCTCCATTCTCCCAGTATCGTATCCTTGCTTTTTTGGTCTCCATCCAGTTTATTTCCAATCCCAATTTCTCCTTTCCATTTTTTTTCCAAGATAGACTTTGTGGAGCACACAACTTTATTTGTATCATCTTTCTCCAATCTAGGATTGAAGAACAAAAACACAAAGCAGAATTGGAGAACATAGTCAATCAGAGAGAAGGAGAAGAAATCCAGAGACTAACCAGGGACTATGAGATGGAAATGAGGAAGCTTGCCCAACATAAAATTGAGCAAAAACAAGAAATGAAGAGGACTCATCTAGTGAGTAAAAAGCTGCTTCCCTAAAGACAAACAATTAGGTCTGTTGGGAACTTGGGGGACATATTTGCAGCATGTAAATGCCACTGGAAAGTAACTAGTGTCCCAGCTGCTTGTCCCCCCAACTCAACCATTTCAATGGTAAAATATTAAGTTATCTTTTCATTATCATCAAACAAGGTTGATTAGCTTGACTTTTCTCACTCATATAGCCTTTAAGGCTAAGGCCACACTAGGCGATAGCGCCGCGATTTGACTCGCGGCGACTTTTAAGCCGCAATCGCTGGGGAAACTTTTGCGCTGGCGTCTATGGGGAATCGCGAAAAATCGCCAGCGTAAAAACACACGCGGCGATCTTTTCTCTACTGTCGCTCGAAATTGCCTCGCTAGGCGATTTCGAGCGACAATAGAAAAAAGATCGCCGCGTGTGTTTTTACGCTGGCGATTTTTCGCGATTCCCCATAGACGCCAGCGCAAAAGTTTCCCCAGCGATTGCGGCTTAAAAGTCGCCGCGAGTCAAATCGCGGCGCTATCGCCTAGTGTGGCCTTAGCTTAAAGGGGCTGTTCACCTTCCAACACTTTTTTTCATATCAGTTGGTTTCAGATAGTTCACCAGAGATAAAGACGTTTTCCAATCACTTTCCATTTTCAAAGTGTGACTGTTTTTCTATTATTCATGTGTAAAGTGTCATTTTTCCTCTTTCTAAAGCAGCACTGGGAGGGGGGTCGCCGACTCTGTAACTGTTCTAAATTGATACATTCAGTGGATACATTTCTTATCTTAAGCCCTGCTGAGCAGAATCCCTGAGTTTCATTAATGGCAGCTGTTAGAATTGATATAATTGTTGCTAATATTCCAGAGATGCTGTTGAGAAATGTATCAACTAAATATTGCAAAATTTTAACAGTTCAGAATCTGTACCTGAATTACTGAGCTGCCAGACTGAAACAACAAGGACATTCAACTTTAAACTTAGATTTTGGAAAAACGGTAAAAAATGGAAAGCGTTTGATAAAAAGTCTTCTGGAGTACAATCTGAAAGCAATTGAACTGAAAAGTGTTTGGAAAGTGAACAACCCCTTTAAGGTGCTATACATGCATTGATTGTACAATTATTGATGCATGTATATGACCTTGACGAATACCCATTGAGTATTGTGTACCTCATGTAAAGTTGACCTTATATTTAGCTAAATTACCTATTTAGACTGATGGTTTGGATTTTTTCCTTTGGCAGGCCCATATCTCAGACAGAGATTTTGTCAGAGCTCTGGAAAAACAAAAGGAAGAAGACAACGATGAAATGCTGAGACACTTCGTTCTAGCCAAGAGAAAGATGGGCAACTTGAGAAAAGCAAAAGAAGTAGAAATGAACAGGTATGAAATCTGCAAAGTAGCCCACAACATGTGTGTACGTATAACTATCATGAATCAGCCTAATAATTAAATACATGTCATCATAAAATCTGCATTGTCTTTCGAGTTATAATATATTATTAGCAATCTTAGGCAACGCTGGTCATATATCCAACTTCCTAATGGGTGTGTTTAACATTCTTACTCTGGTGAGAACTGAGGTCAGAAAGATTCAAAATTACACTCACTGGTTATTAGTTATTGGGTGAGGTTATACAGTTCTGCAGTAGGGGAATTTACCTTTACCAGTGGTTGCCTGTGTCTGGCATTATCATCTGATACAGCGGCATTTGCTTCCAGCTGCATACAAAATATCTACAGCTTATTATTTTTTATGTACAATATATGTTCACACATAATGATGACAATTATTGAAATCAACTATTTAAGTGCCAGCAGAATTTTCCATTTGCACTCAGTACTAGCTGTTATCTGAACATATGCACTCTCTCACTTTAGGGGCATTTCCTTGGGGGGATTTTTAGTTTATCTAGGAAAATTATACATTGTTTTTTTTTTTTTCAAGAGAGAGCCTTCTAAATCTGCTGGAGTTTGTGTGTATTTCCACTTCTGGAGCAAGATTTAGAGCTCTAAATACCAAAGAAAAATTAAAAAAAATGCTATTTTCATGATATAGGAATGTATACCTTAAATTATTTTATGCACAAAAATTTGACTGATTTGAAAAGCCTCATGTCTTTCAAACGTGCCAATACCAGATATGTATAGTTTTATGGAGATTTCTGACTTTTGACTCCCAGCAGTAAATTATCGAATTTAGAATGCACTACAGTAGAATACGGTATTCTTGAGTCAAAAATCATTAGGTTTACCCCAGTTAACCATATATTTTTTAAAAAGTACACATTGTGCCAAATCCAAAATGGTTAACCATGTCACCTAATTACCAAACATCAAAGCTTTTCTGAACTTAGTATTTTTTATAAAAATTAACACATTTTTAAAAACAAAATGTACCAAGAAAAAGACCTAAATATGAATGCCAAGGGTCCAGTTTGATGCTCATTGTGAATTGATTACAATTAAGTATTAGGTATCTAGCACTTAGAGACCCCAAAATGAAGTTAGTACATACGAAATTGTCCCAGGTGTCACTTCAGCTAATGAAAATTCAACACATTTACTGCATTTTTGGGGGGTAAAAACACAAAAAAAATGTTGACCACCTAAAACCATATATTTTTGGAAAGTATGTATTTGGGCAAATCCAAAATGGGTAACCATGTATTGCTACTCCATACTACTGGGTCGCAATTCTTTCCCAAATTTGTTGGTTTTTATGAAATACCTGAAAATAACCTCAAACCTTTCAAATTCTAGCACCTTATCTCACACATAGCATAAGGTACCAAGAAAAAAACATCCTAAATCTGAATGCCAGGGTTCCACTGAATAGTTTGATGACCATTGTGTATAGGATTACCAAAGTATCTGGTGCTTAGAGACCCCAAAATTAGGTTAGCACATACACATTTCATCGCATTCATATTTCCACTACTAAAATAAATACTGCCTGATTTATGTGGGGTAAACGGCAAATTGGTAAATCAACCACAACCATATATTTTCAAATATATCCAAAATCGGGAAAATACATCTTTCTATAGCAAACTATCAAACTGCAAGGCTATGCTAATTTCTGAAAATTATCACAAAGCTTACACTTCATCCCATTATATTCCCCAGATTCAATAAGGTACCAACATAAAACATCCTTAATAGGCACGCCAGAGGTCAACTGAACAATTTGATGCCTAATATGCATAGATTTAACAAACTATGTGGTGTACAGTGACCCCCAAATGAAAATAGCGCATATGAATTTTCAAGGCTGACACTCTGGCTGCTGCAGTATAAGCACCTGATATGTGTATTTTGTGCCTACAAGCAGGGAGACCCTTGAAAAACATATTTTCTTAAACTACACATTCTGATGAATCCAAAATGGGTAAATACCCCTTTCTACGGCAAACTACCAAACTGCAAAGCCATGCTAAACATAACAGTTTTTATGATATTATGGAAAATGTGGCCTTCATGTAATTTGGAGCTTTCTGGATAATGGGTTCTGTATAACAGATCCCATACCCAAAATGTAGTAAGTAATAATGGAAAGTAAAACAGTCCTTATTTAAAATAAGCCACTGTAGGAAGAATCCTTCATGACTCTAATAAACGAAGATCCATTCAATTTTAAAAACTTAGCTGTGTGTAGCATGGAAAAACAAACTGTTTGTGTGCCTGTACTATTTTCAGGCAAGTTGAAGAGAACAGGGATAAAATCACTGAGCTTCTGTCAGCATGGTATAAGCAGAAAGCAGACAACGAAGAGGAACGCACAGCAAAAGCAATGGAAGATCAGGAAGCAAAGCAAAAGAAAGAAGCCCAGGAGAAAGAAGAGAAAATAAAGGCAGATATAAAGGCGATAACAGAGCACAGACTTGCTACTGTGAGTATAGGCAATAAAAAAAGCCAAGTCCTAAGAAATGACAAATTAAACAGCATTTTTTATATCTAATAAATGAAGCGTGTCCATTTTAAATATACAATGAGAGTGAAAAGAGCACTGACCAGGGTGGAACTCCCCAGCTCTTGGATTTTAAGGGACATGTTTATGAAACTGTGAAACATTTTATTGTATTTTTTAAAGATGTTCGCTTTTAAATAACAAGAGCACATAAATATACAATGACACATCAGTATCTATTTAAGGGGTTATGTGGTCTGAGCATCCCTAAATAGCAGATCATCAGGAAGATCCAGTGTAGTGTTCGTGTCCAGCCTGGGGGCCCATGTGTTTTCAGATTTCATTGCAGATCCACGGGTAATGTATGATCATTTTATGAGGGGCGCTGTTTTGATGAGTGCTAGCCATTGTACCAATCGGGAGGGGGGGAGGGATTGGATTGATCGACTTCATGATTATTTTTTTCACAGAAAACTTTGCTCTCAATAAGTTTGTAGAGTGGTTTTGGTGGACTAACTCATCTACCAAACCTAGAAGACATACTAAATACTATAGGAGTTTTAGGTAGTTGAAGTTGCTCATCTAAGTATTGCATAATTTCAGACCAGTAGGTGGCTATACGAGTACAGTCCAACACTACGTGAACAAAACCTGCATTCATAATTTGGTATTTGGTACATTCTGCATTGGTTCTTCTGCCTATGATTTTAAGTCTTATTGGCGCGATTTAGATTTGTGACGGAATCTACATTATAAACTTCTCTCTTATGGCAATAAGATAGTCATGTAGTTAGTCAGTCACTTCTTCCCAATGTTCATCATTTAGCAGGAGGAGCATATGCTTCCATTCAATTTTTGCCCTATCAAAGTGGGAGGGTGATAATGTGAAGGTGATTTTGTATAGTTGCAAGAAAACTTTCTTAGTGTTTGTAACCCAGTCTGGCTTCCCATGAGGCCGTAACTTTGATTTTGCTGTAATTTACCCTTTAATAAAAATGCTTCTTACTACATCCAAACAGCCACCAAGTGGAGTTGGTAACAGGCTCCAGCAGATGCATTGTCATTATATTTACATTGAATAGTTTTGTTTAAAATCATTGGCAATAATGGTCACACTATACTGCAGTTCTATATCAGCTGTTTAGGCACGGCTTTTTGAATCATGTAGATCAATTTTCCCCATACTGTAGGGTAGGGGTGGCTCCACTATACAACTAAGGGTAAGATTTTTGGTGAATGCCTGTTATATCTTCTATATACACTTACAAGCTCTGCTAGAAGATCAGTTAGGGAGAGATTTGGGTATACACATACATATTTCCATGTCTACTGGGGGACTGAACAAAGAATATTCCAATACTAAACATACATCGACACAGCAAAATAAAGTCTTCATTATTTGATGGTAATGGAAATGTAATCAACACCACATCAATAATGGTTGCATGATGTTTCTTGCAGAGAAAGAAGAAGGAGGATAAAGAAAAAGAGGAGAAGATGAAAGCTCTGCAAACCCTTTACTCCATGAAAGAAAGTGATCATCTATTTTTGCAGCAACAGCAAGAGAAAATGAGAAGAGCAGAGGAAGAAAGCAGGAATGCGCATGCTGTGCAAGTCCAGCAAATGGTATTACACATTCTAATTGATCACCTTTGCAGGTTGCCTATATACCTGATACTTATGTGTTCCCTGATATCAGTCACACTTTATAAACATTTTATTAGACTTTGGAGTTGATAAGTATAATTGCATAGGCATTGGATTGGATAGACTGTTCTGTAAAACTGGAGCCATTTGGGATAGAATGTTACGACTAAGTAGATAACAGCAGCCAAATATGCAAAGTCCTTGGCTTTTAGTCTGCATAATTTAGATCATCCTGCCAAGTGATTACTGTTGGGGTGTGAGCAAAAGTATCTCATTGTTTGGTGTAGCAGTAAGGTTATGAGCTTCATTGTACAGGCAAGATCCGTCCAGCAATACGCATAGAGAATTTGCCAGCCAGTAAACACGTAGCAGTATCATGATCCACAGCATGTGCCATTTATTATGAGGCATACCTGTTTAATCACTGGTGGAAAGTCTAAATGGATTTGTCCTGTTTTGTCACTGGGATTTTTGCCACATTTCTCACTTATGCTACACATTCCCTGTATTCCCACAGTGATCACTACTAAAACTGGTAAGAGTAGCATGTGCATGTCCAGGTTTAGATTAAAGAATTGTTCAGTATGAAAATAAAAACTGGGTAAAAGGATAGTTATTTAGCCAAAATAGGTCTATAAAGGCTGGAGTGACTGGGTGTGTCACATAATAACCAGAACACTACTTCCAGCTTTGCAGCTCTCTTGTTTTACAATGATTGGTTACCAGGCATTAACCAATCAGTGACTTGAGGGAGGGGCACATTGGTCATAACCATTTGCTTTTGAATCTGAGCTGAATGCTGAGGATCAATTGCAAACTCACTGAACAGTTATGTCCCATGTGGCACCCTTCAAGTCGCTGACAAACTCAGAGTTAGAGAGCTGAAAACCAGTAAGTAGTGTTCTGTTCCGTTAGACATCCAGTCACTCCAGCCTTTATACATTACATTTTTGGCTAACTATATCAGAAACATTTTCTTTTTTGCACAGGCTATTTACCCAGTTTTTCTGTTTACACTGAACTGTTCCTTTAAGAGTAATGGCAAAAGAGCTCGCCATTATACCCTCACACACAATATGCCAAGATAAATGTAATATTATCTAAACATTGATCACGATTAAGTGCAATAGCAGGATAAAATGCTTTGCTTGTCTAGTTTAATAAAACAGAAGACTGCACCACTTCCCCAAGAGAGCACTGTTATAGGATTATTGGCTTGGACAAGTAATTAATTTAATCTTCATTTTGGCACATAGGCAGAGAAGAAGGTAATGGCACAGTCGGACAGACAAGCTGATATCCAGTATGCAAAGCAAAGTGAATTATTACTGGCCAAGGAAGAGGAAGAGTTCCAAGACTATGCAAATCAAGTGATTGATGTGGTCACTAGAGCAGGGAGAAATCCATACGCACTGAAAAAAGCAGCAGAGAGTGGCACTGGGGGTGGGCACGGCCCGGTCTATACAGGAAGGGGGGGTATTCGTCCTAGTTACCTTGTACATGACACCAGTGGGGTTCAGTTACCCTCTTATAAGAACGGAACCACCCAGGAAATCAAAGGACTGTACGACAGCGGGGACATCCAGCATGGAAAGAGAAAACTTGGCTTTACATGGTGAAATAATGCTAGGATCATAGTAATTCACAACCATGACACCTAGCAAGATGTTACACCTATTTACTCACTCTGTATACTGAGCAATACAAGTGGCTGTGGAAATCTTTATTATTAAAAATGAAGTTTAAACCAGTTTATTTCATTTATTTACTTGTAAATTGATTCCAAGGGTAACTTATTAAAAAAAAGTCATATTTTATTAGTAATGTTGGTGCAAATGCTTGAAGTGGCCACTATTTAAAATAAATGTCCAATGAGCCATAATAAAGAAGAGGAGATCCTCTAATGCCCTAGACATGAGCCCACCCTTAAATATAAACGTGGCATGCCCCTCAAATTAGTTTAAAGTTTGGACTTTTCAAGGCAATCCTGCTTTAAAGAAGTAAAAGTCGCCAGCATTTTTTACAACTTTAATACATTTCTAGCATACAGGATATGATGTCACATATGATGTAGCTTCCTTTTATCATTTCACCTGGTCTGTGGTGGCGAAGTAAACTCTGGCAAAAGAGGTAACATTCAGTAAAATTCACAATTTACTGAATTTGCAGAGTAACGACCGTTCGCCAGAGCAAAAATCTGTGAATGAATGCTAGAGACTGTCTAGTTCACTAGTGAATTGTCATCTACGCCTGTTAGTGAATTGGTGATGTCCCTGTGGATGGAATTTTTGGCAAATTGTCGCTAGAGACGGCCACTTCGCCCTTTAGTGAATTTGCACCCGTTTGTGAACTGAAGTAACTGTTTCCATTAGTAAATTAGTTGGTAGAACTGGAGGCTGACAGAGTGGCATATGGAGCAGGTTTAATGGACACAGACATATGGCTCGGATACAGGAGGGTAGAAATAATCTTGAAGTGTATAAACACCATTACCTTGGGTAGGTTCTCGCATCAGTTTTCACCATGGCAGGTCTCACACTGAAAATACTGGAGCCACTGGACTGTCCTGTGTTGATCAGTACACAACTACACAATCCAGTACTTATCAGTCCCCAAACAAAGGGTAGCATTCTGGGAAAACAGCACCTAGTGTAGACAGATTGACAGCCATTAGCATTGCAGATGCTGCAAAAGCAAAAATTGCAGATGCTGAAAAGCAGCAGAGCTAAATTTTGAACAATACTGCAGAAAACAAAACTTTTAATATTTTTTTTTTTTTTAAATGTACCCAACACAGGTTTATGTAGTCAATTACATGACTGCCACAGAATCATAATTCTTTGTGAATAGACTGTTGGTAGGAAACTGGTTATATAAGCTGAAAACAAAAGCTAAAGACCTCCCAAAAACTCTAAGCAAAATCTACTTTCATTTTCTATTGGGCCCTAGATTCCCCTTAGGGTCAGGGCACACAGGCAGATTCGGGGAGATTAGTCGCCTGGCGACAAAGCTCCTCTTCTTCAGGGCAACTAATCTCCCCAAACTGCCTCCCTGCCGGCTAAAGTGTAAATCACAGGCGGGGTGGACCTTAAGTAGCCCGAAATTGCCTCACTAGGAAACTTTGGAAAACGAATCGCTCCAAGTTCCATCCCGCCGGTGATTTACATTTAAGGGTAAGGTCACACTGGCAGATTCGGGGAGATTAGTCGCCCCAGCAACAAATCGCCTCTTCTCTCCGAACTGCCTTCCCGCCAGATAAAATAAAAAAAATCGCCAGCGGGATGGTACTCACGTTGCTTCGTTTTCCAAAGTCCCCTCACGAGGAAACTTCGGGCAACTTTGGAAAACGAAGCTCCATGAGTGCCATCCCGGTGGCGATGTTTCATTATATCCAGCGGTAAGGTAGGGGAAGGCAGTTCAGGGAGAATAGTCACCCCAAAGAAGATATTTGTCGCCGGGCGACTAATCACCCTGAATCTGCCTCTGTGCCCTGACCCTTAAGATGGTAGGCTCTTTCATGGTGCTCTTGCTGGTATCCATGGGCACACCTTCCCTGTATGACTGGTTTATTTTCTTTCCAGTGATAAACAGCAACACATATGCACACTTGTTTTGAAGTGATTCTTCCCAGATGACACCAGGCATGAAAACCCATCTCTTCCTCTTGCTTCGGGGATAGTGGAAGCTGCAGTTTAAAAAAACAAAATTGCTGTGTTTGGCTTCTGCCACATTGGTAAAATGGTATTTATAAATATGTCAGCACTTTGTATCAATTGTCCTTCCACCTTGTAGAAACTAAACAACTAGGGCTTAACATCACACAAACCCACACAAGACTCTGCAGGACCATTTATTTTAAGAGACAGTCGGTGGCCCTGGCCATACAATATGAATTGGGTAAAGAGACAGAGCAAATAGCACATTTTACAATACAAAGAACCCAGGCTAATGCAAATCATAAAAGCAGAAACATTTTAGACACAAACCATCAATAAATTCTTATCCGAAAATATAGAAATTCTGTCAGTCCAACATAGCCGATTATATACAGGCAATGAATTGTGCAGCAGATTTCTAAGATGCTCAAAGAAAAAAAATTAAAAAAAAATATCACTGCAAGTATAAACACGCCATCCCATACTGATTTATTTTGCCAAAATGAATTTTAAGCAAGAATGTCTAAACCATTTTACAATACAGAGATTCAGGGTTTAAAAAAAAAAAAAAAAATTATGCTTCAATACTAAAAAAAAAGTCTGGAAATGGTATTTGGGAAATTGGTGAGAGAGCTGCCATTAAATGTGAAAGTATTACACCTTGATTTCTTTTTCATTGAAAGTTTATTAAAACATCTGCAATACAAACGTTCCAGATTGAGTCTTATCAAAAGGGTGAAAGTAAAGTCCAGCATGACATAACACAAAAGAAAACAAAAATGTCCCTCAGTGTACGTACAGCTTCTAAAAAATAAACAGAGAATGGAGCCAAAATATTATTTACACTTCATTTTTCAACACTCGCAGGACTCGAATGATTGTTTTTCTTATCTTTCGTATTGGACAAATCCCTATCACGGCTCCTTGATTTTTTCCTCAATTCCTTGTCATCGTGGGAAGATTTCCTTGTCTTATCTTTATCCTTGTTTTTATGGGTAGAAGATCGCTCTTCTCGATCTTTGCTGTGCATGTTTGTGGAGTCTGGACTTCTACCACGATCCCTGCCTTTTTTTGAATGTTTGTTCTCTGGGCTGCTGCTCTTAGAATGCCTTCTTTTATGCTCACTAGATTTATGAGAAGGTTTGCTTTCACCTTTTCGAAGGGAATCTTTATTCTTGCTTTGACTCGCTTCTCTGTTGGAATCTTTCGAGTCACCCCTGCTCTTGCTTTCTTTATTCTTGGACTTATCTGGAGTTCCTTTTCTGTCTCTGCTTCTGGACCTACCTCTCCTTCTGCTTTCCCTATCTTTGCTTTTAGCATGATCTCGACTTCTGGTACGAGTATTGTCTCTGCTTCTGGACCTTGCTCTTCGGCTGTTCTCTCTGCTTTTGCTCCGCTCTTTAGCTCTGCTGCTGGAGCCATGCTTAATTCTAGTAGACTCCCGTTCCTTACTCCTTGATTTTCCTTGCCTCTCTCTGGTTTTCTCTTTCTCCTTGCTTTTTGCCCTCTCATTTTTTGATGAAGAGAGTTTCAACCTTTCTTTGCTTTTGTTCTCCGTTTCTTTCGCTTTATCACTAGAGATCTTTTCCTTTTCTTTTTCATGCACTCGTTCTTTGCTCTTTGATCTAGCTTTCGCATCATGTTTGCTTTGTTTGGAATCTTTATTACTTTTTGCATTTTCTTTACTTTCACTTCGCCTTTCAGACCTTGTCCTTCTGCTGCTTCGGTTTTTATTTGGTCTTTCATCCTTCTCAGTATCCTTCTTCAATTCTCTCTCCTTGCTGGCTGATAGATCTTTTTGTTTTTCCCAATCCCCTCTTTTGCTGGGGCTTTCTGATACTGGCCTCTGATCAGATGACTTCCGCTCCCTTCCCCTCAATGGGCTTTTTTCATTGTCCTTATCATTCATTTCACTCCTAAAACAAAGTGAAAAAACAATAAATTGCAGAACTCAAAACAAGGACATTTGTTCAAGAGGATACTGTTGGATACTGCAAAGTTTTTTTAAACCACAAATGTATCCAAGGCTGGTAGACTATACAATCAGCAAACAGAAAAATATGACAAGTTAACAGAATGAGGCAGGCCACACAAAAGGTAGCCAATTTAGGAAGTCCAACCAACTGGACTGTCCATGTACTGCCCCAAAAGAAGAATATTTAGGACTGAAAATTGCTAAAGAGCTACACTGGTACCCCAGTTTAACTGTAGTCTGTTTGGCCAAAGACACACGTCTTCAGCCATTGGGTCAAAGTGTGGATGTGTTCATGTCTACCAGAATTAGAATAGAGCTATGGTGGGCAGTCCAAACATTAACATTTCAGCTGTAAACAATACAAACTGCCAACATTCTAAGATCTCTGCAGTGGTGCATACTTGTCTCCTTTGATCCAGCGTTCGCCACTCGAATATCTCATTCTCTGCGTTCTTTGCATTTCCTGCCTCCAATGTGGAGGTGTCTCACTTCTCCTGAAGCGATCTCTTGACCTAGATCTGGAAGGAGTGCGGTAACGCTAGAAGAGGAAGAAAGGGAGTGGAACTATTAATGCAAAGTACAATAAAGCAAAAACCTACCCCTCACCCCAATAATTACACTTACTCTAGGTCCCCTTCCCTTGATTTTTCTTCCAGATCTGGTTACCAATAACCTCCTCTGGTAAAGGGATGCTTGCATATTGCTAAAATTAAGTAAAAAGAAAAACAAAATAATAAACAGCCAAATAGTTCGATTTATTTTAAAAAATATACTTTTAATTTTTAAGCAAAGGTACCACATTCCTACAAAACTATATATGCCCCAAAAAAATGATGACAGCTAAGACTAACCTACAAACAATAATTTTTAAAGATGCAAACAACTGTAAAGCCACAAGTAACAAAACCATAACTATGTTATAAACAGACAGTTGGGAAGCAAGTTACTAATCGTGCAATTTTACTCACTGTTCTGCTACGATATCAACACAATGAACTCAAACATAAATTTCCTTCATTAGGCAAGTGGCACAGGATTTTGATTGCTGCTGCCTTTTGGCAGAAAACATTTGCAGAAAAAATGACTGTACACCTATCACCTCTCAATTCATTTAAGGCACTTAAACAAATGCAAAGCAGCGACACATTTAAAGGGGTTGTTGACCTTTGGGCTAACTTTAGTATGCTGTAGAGTAGAGTGATATTCTGAGACATTTCACAATTGGTTCTCATTTTCTTATTATTCGTGTTTTTTGAGTTATTTAGCTTTTTATTCAGCAGCTCTCCAGTTTTGGCAATCTGGTTGCTAGGGTCCAAATAAATCTAGCAACCAGGCACGGATTTGAATAATAGACTGGAATAACAATAGAAGAGGGCTTGAATAGAAAGATAAGTAATAAAAAGCAGCAATAAGAACACATGTGTAGCTTTACAGAGCATTTTTTTTAGATGGGGGTCAGTGACCCCATTTGTAAGCTGCAAAGAGTCAGCAAAAAAAGTTAACAAAGGTGAACCACCCCTTTAAGCAGTTTAACACAAAAACCTGCCTATGACCCCTTCATGTACCTTCAAGAGGATGACTCTATCCAGATATTAAGCAGTAGTGATTACAAAGCCAAAAAACTACCGGACAAATAATGTGCCTTGATGAATGATGATACTAAGGACAGAATTACAGAGCAGTTGCCCCATGCTTACCTTTCACGCTCCCTTTCCCTGTCATTCCTTTGGCTTTCTTTCTCATCTGCTCCTTGAGGGCTTTTTCTCATTAGAAACTTGTTTTCAGGTATTGTTGGGATTTCTTCTGGACGGACTGTAGAGGTCACCTGGAGTTCCTGGTCTTCATTTTCTTCTTCATCAGAACTTAAGAAAAAAAGTAATATCCTTATAAGCCTATGATTAAGCGAGTTACTCCTGAAACGCGTCAGGTGTTGTTGGTCAGTGACCTGTTGGAATAAACCACCTTCTTTTAACCGGAGTGCCGCCTTTTTGTCTTCTTGAGCTAATATTCTTATACCCCAAAATAGTAAAGGGATTTAAAATAAGGCAACCTAAAATTGCTGGTTCTTTCTGTACGGATTTGGCATCACAGACTAAACCCGAAGCTTAAGAATAATAAGTCTAGAAGGGCTGTTATATAACCTAACATGTCCACTTTCTACTAAGCAATAGCAAGAAATCACACAAGATCTAACTCAAACTGTGTTGACCAGCTTGAAGTGTGCCTGTCTCGGTCTTACCTACATTCTGAACATAACCAGCTGCTAGAAACCAGTAATAGCAAGTTTACACACAAAGAGAAGGAGAATTATTGCCAGAATTATATGCCAAAATGGGATATATTTACCACACACACCAAAATATGTAAGCTCACGTACCATGTGAGGCGCCATATTGGACAAGAGTCCTACATGGCCTACTAGTGTTTAGTAAAATCATTAGTGCCACAGCAAACCGTATGACTGAGAAGTAAGCACATTGCACTTAATTGTGGAAACTTTTCAGTTTTTTTTTTGCTGAACATTTTAAAATGCCCTTTTCATTAACAGAATTTGATCAAGCATTTTGATAAATTGTATTTACAGAAATGTAGTAAAACATACCCTTTCTTTGTTTTTTTACTCTTCCTTTTCTCCTTTTTCTGTTTCTTGGAATTTTTCTTGTGTTTCCTTTTCTTTTTTTTCGATTTCTCCTCGCCCTCACTATTGGAATCAGTGGAGTCGGATGATGAATCGCTGGAGTCTTCAGAGTCACTGGATGAGGAGGACTTATGCCTTTTCTTTTCTTTCTTGGCTAGAATGTTTATAAAAATAAATAAAAAGTATCCTTTCAGCAGTGTCAGATCCATGGCCAAATACAGGACAGGAATCAAGGTTATGGGTTATTTATAAATAGAGAGTAAATGGCCAAACAGTGCCAGATCCGCTTGTTTGGTGAGATAGCCAAAGTACCAGATATGAGCCAGATTTGACCATCAACAGACCAGGCAAAATCAGGCTCATCCGGTTGTTAGTCCAGGGCCAACAGCCCCATTAGATCTTGGCCTTAAGTACAAGTACAACCTGTTTATGAGCAAGGCTTTAGTTAAATTTTTAATATTTCTTCAGCAATAATATTTAGTGCAGGAATGACAGGAACACACTGGCGTGCAGGAGTATCTGCTAATGGGTCCCAGCATATGACAATTCCCATCAGGCCTTAATGATTTCACTATAGGTCTTTATAAAAACAATTATATTAGCACTATCTTAATTATCAGTGGGTATTTTTGAAGTGGGCCATAATTGGTCCATTAATAAAGGGGTTGCTCACCTTCAAACACCTAGTTGTTTTCAGATAGTTCACCAGTAATTTTTCCAATAACTTTCTATTTTCTATGTGTGACTGTTTTTCTAATATTGAAGTCTAATGTGTCATTTTCCACTTTCTAAACCTGCTCTGGGAGAAGTCACCGACCCTGTAAACTGTTGTAAATTGATACATATAGTTGAAACATTTCTTATCTTTATCCCTGCTGGGTTTTATTAAAGGCAGCTGTTAGAATTGATACAATAGATGCTGCTGAGAAATGTATCAACAAAGTGCAGAATTGTTACAGTTGAGTTTGCAACTGAATTCCTAAACTGCCAGACTCAAAACACCAGATACAGGGAAATTAAACTTTATTCTAAAAATGGATGGAATATGGATGGAATAATGGAAAAAATAAAAAATGTAAAGTAATTGAAAAAGTGTCTTTATTTCTGGTGAACAATCTAAAAAAAGCGTTTTAAAGGTGAACAACCCCTTTAAGCTTTATTAGCTGCAAATCTGTGTTAATATGTTAGCTGTCGTGTTTGCACTCATGAGCTTAAATTATAGCAAACAAATATATACAAATTGCTTCCTTTTGAGGCCAAATTCTCTCAGACATAGAAATTTCTTTTGTTTAGAAACAAAAATCAAATGCAAAAGATGCGGCAATGCAGACTAAGTGAACATTATGGGGCAGATTTATTAAGGGTTGAATTGAAAATTTTAATTTTAGAATTTTTTTATGGTCAAAATCGACTAGGGTGTTATTTAAATTTAAGTCAAGTTTTTAAAAAAAAAAAAAAAAAAAAAAAAAAAAAATTCGATTTAAGAGATGTCATTCTCATACATATGGCCCTTTAAAAATTCAATTTTGACTATTTGCCACTTAAAACCTGACTAATTACTGTTTAAGGCTATGGGAAGAGGTCCAGGGATCAATTTGGAACTGGTTGCAGCCTTCCTGACACTCCAGTTTTTTTCAGAGGAAAAAAAACTCGAATTGAATTTGATCGAATACGATTAGGGTCATTTAAATTCATCCCAGTTTTAAAAATTTGATTTCAATACATTTAGATTGGTAAGATTTTGAATTTATGGGAGTTTTCAAAAAACTCACATGGATTTGAAATTTGACCTTTGATAAATGTGCCTCCCCGTGTAAACCCACAGAGACCACTTTTATTTTAACAAAGAAACCAGTGAAATTTACAGTATAGTGCATAGGGTACCTACCTTTAGATTTCTGGACAAGCTCTCCACAATTCTGTATGCTAATATCTATACTTGGTCTGCTGGATGCATCTATTTTTTGATTCTCAATCTCCCTCACTACATCTTGTCCAGAAATGACTTGCCCAAAAACAACATGAAGCCTATATATAAAAAAAAAAAAAACACAACAATGTTTGTATTGAGTTTATTGAATTTAAAGGCTTAAAATCCTACAGAAATGTTAAAATAGAAAGATACAAAGCTTACCCGTCCAAGTGAGGAGTAGGTTTAGTTGTTCTGTGACATCAGAAATAAGTCCAAAAGAAGGGGAAAAAAATGAATGAAATAAGCCTTTTGAATATTCCAAATTCAATATACCTGTAAAAATCAATGGGCATTAAAAAAGGGCAATCAACATATACCTCCACCTGGGTAATTTACTTCCAAGTCTTAGTTAGCAGTTGGTCTATCGGAAAGCAGTGGATAGAGGAAAAAGACAGCCAGAACTCAAAGGTAAGTGGAAATAATGCACCCAATGTGTAGATATAGGTTACTTGCCCTTTAAAAACTTAGATGAATATTAATGGTCACGCAACATGGGGGGGATTCTACGTCTGCAACAATTAGCTATAGGGACATACAAGGACAAACACTTGGAATGGCCCCATTTATTTGTATAACAATTGCCTGCAAGCACATCTGCATCCAGTTTTTAGTAGATTCTTGGTTGATTACACAAACTGCCGGCACTTCATGCGATCGCCATAAAAGTTAATAGAGGGGAGTAGCTTTGAGCATTGAGCCCTACCCACAAAGCGAATCGCTGTGGGGACAAAATAAACTTTCACCCTTTGTGCCACTGCCCTAATGAGATACTGCGTTAGAAAAGAAAAACAATGCATAATATTGTGCATAATAGTGTAGTTCTAAGGAACAATAAATACAAATTCAGTCACGGTTTCTGCCTGCATAGGGTATTGCATGTCTTCTTTCTCATGGCTGTCTTTCATTCCTTTCTGGAAAATCAACAGCAGGACTTTGCTTTATTTATATTCAGGACCTCGCTTGACATTGATTTTTTTCAGGTAAAGGCAGAATCCATTAATCCTAGAGAATGCCTGCATCTGATTTATTTATTAAGATCGGAAAAGACAAAGCTTGAGAACAGAAAATAAACGAAGTAATGGACTTAATACAACATATGAATGTATTAACTGTAACACGTGAATACCAGGGCATAGGCATTGTTTTGATAGCTATTACAAATGCACAGAACCTAGAACGTATTGCACAGAAAGGGCCCATTGGTGGCAATAACGTGGGGTTTGAGAGAAACAATGATGCGTTGCACTCATGCGTATACAACATAATTGTGGAAAAGATACCCAATACGTACATAAAAAATTGTGACCCATTTGTGTCCTTTCCTCTGTTGGCCATTGAGAGTAGGAATTCTTTGTTGTGCTGAACGGAGAAGTTTTCATCTAAAAGGATTGAGAAGCTTTACCACAAAGAACTGTGAAAATGATGTGTACTTGAAATGAGTTACTGTTTTAGTAATCAACAAAGAACTGACTAATCTGTACACAGCAGGGACCTCTTATTTTGGTGGTGGCACTTAATATTATACATATAGCAATGTTTGCTCTCACTGGGACTTCATTTATGTACATTATGCAAATTTGCAACTGGCCAGTAATGCATACCAACCAATCATTGTTTTGTTTGTACTGATTGAGTTGACTAGAAAAAATGCTAATCACCAACTGGCTGCTACAGGTTTACTTTAAGGTGCAAATTTGCCCAGTGTTGATAGACACACACTGCCTCTACTGCACATACAAATAGTGCTATATCAACATACACATGAATCAAAAAGGTGAATGGGAGAAAAAATAGATTTTTGTACTTACCGTTAAATCCTTTTCTCTTGTCCTACATTGGGGGACACAGGCACCATGGGGATGAAGATCCTGTTGCTTGGAGAAAGGACACTAAAAGGTTAAAGTGGCTCCTCCTCCTCCTGCTCTGGGCTTCATCCCCGCCTACCTCCTCAATCCTCAGTTTTCTGACCGAAGAAGAGATGACGAGCCCTACCAATTGCCCATGTGAAGAGAAGGAGCTCCTCCCCAATGCAAGCTAAGCACGGTATGAACCACCTGCTGTTTGAAATTGTTGGTATTTGAACAACAAAAATTATATAAGATATTACCTGATCAACGTTATCTTGAACTAATACAGGGAGGGAAGGCCTGTGTCCCCCAATGTAGGACAAGAGAAAAGGATTTAACGGTAAGTACAAAAATCTATTTTTCTCTTGCCTAGATTGGGGGACACAGGCACCATGGGGACGTCCCAAAGCTACCCATGAGGGCGGGACTTTTTACCCCTAGTGTTCAGGGAATAACCACCTGCAACACTTTCCTGCCGAAGCTCGCTTCGGCTGAGGCGAATGTATGCACCTTGTAGAATTTGGAAAAGGTGTGTGTGGATGACCACACTGCAGCCCTACAGACCTGTTCTGCTGAAGCCTGGAGAGGAACCACCCAAGAAGTGCTGAGTGAAGAAGTAGAATGAGCTGAACCCGGAAGGGTGTGGCCTTACCTCGTACTTCATAGGCCTTCAAGATTGTTGACCTAATCCATCTTGCATTGGTGGCCTTAGATGCCTTAAGGCTTTTCTGTGGTCCTTCTGGTAAGACAAAGAGGTTGTCTAGCTTCCTTCTACTCTTGGTAGCCCTGGTGTATGTTCTGAGAGAACGAACCACATCTACGTATGTAAATGTTCCAAAGTTGTCTTTTGTTCAGGACAAAATGAAGGAACCAGCAGGTCCTGGTTAAGATGGAACTCCTTAGGAAGAAATCCAAGGTAGGTTTCAACACCGCCTTGTCCTTGTAAAAAAAATCAAAAATGGTGGACGACAAGATAGAGCTGCTAGTTTTGAAACTAGTCTAGCCAAAGTGATGGCTAATAGAAAACTACCTGAAGAGTCAGCAGAGTTAATGGAATTGAGCCAATGGCTCGAACGGTTGCTCCTGCAATACAGAAGGTACCATATTGAGATCCCAGGGAGGGATTGTATGACGGTATGGAGGAATCATCCTCAATGCTCCCTGTAGGAAGGTCTTGATGTTGGGCAGCATTGCAAGCTGCTGCTGCTGAAAATGGATAGATAAGGCTGATACCTGAACATTCAGTGAGCTGAGTGCCAGCCATTATTTCTAAACCCTCCTGAAGGAATAACAATAGGCTACTTTCGTCCCAGGACTGTGGGTCTTCGGCTGTAGATTTACACCAGGATATGAATGTCCTCCATACCCTGTGGTAGATGCGTGCGAAGACGGGCTTTCTGGCCCTTAGTAAGGTTGGTATGGCCTTTTTTGGAACTCCTGATCTGGCTAGGATTATGGCTGCAAGTGTCATGCCGTTAAATCCAGCCATGGTGAACTCAGGTGGAGGACCAGTCCCTGAGATAACAGATCCATTCTGTCTGGAAGGTGGAATGGTGCGTCCACTGATGAACTTATGAGCTCTTCGAACCAAGTGTGGTGTGGCCAGTAGGGTGCCACTACAACTGTTTCTACCCTTCTTGATTACCCTTGGCAGAAGTGCCAGTGGTGGGAAGGCATATGCTAGGTGAAACTGCCACGGAACCACTAGTGTGTCCATGCTAGGGCCAGAGGGTCATTGCTTCTTGTAAAGAACCTCGTAAGCTTGTTGTTGTACCTGGATGCCATTAAGTCTACTTCCGGAGTGCCCCGCCTTGCCAGAATCAGTTGAAAAAACCTCTGGGTGTAGGCTCCACTCTCCCTGATCTAAGGTCTCTCGGCTGAGAAAATCTGCTATCCAGTTGTCCACTCCAGGGATACTGCGGAGATAGCTGGTACCGTGTTTTACACCCACAGAAGAATTTGCTGTGCCTCTACGAGGGCAGCTTGACTCCTTGTGCCTCCTTGGTGGTTGATGTAAGCCAACGCTGTCACATTGCCTGACTGTATTCTTACAGGTAGATCTTGAAGTCTGCCTGACCATTGGAGCAATGACAGGTAGATTGCTCTTAATTCCAGGATGTTGATGGGGAGTAGTTCTTTCGGTGACCAACGTCCCTGTACGGTTAGGTCTCCCAATACTTCTCCCCAACCTTGTAGACTGGCAACTGTTGTGATGGTGATTGGGGAAGGGTTTTCCTGACGGAAGTGTTGTTGGTCAAAGCCACCAACTGATAGAGGTTCAAACTAGATCTGATAGGGGAATCCTGCAGTTTAGGTTCGCTCAGTTCCTCCTCTGGTGTTGGAGTAAGGCTCTGCATGGCTCTGGTGTGGAGCTGCGCATATGGAATCGCATACCACTCTCATGGCAACCTTAAGGGTACCTGATCCATTTTCTGCAGAGATGACAGGAGCCCCTGCATGGAGGTGATCTTGGATTGGGGAAGGAAGGCTCTTCCCAATGAAGAATTTAGATAAAGCCCTAAATATTCTGTACTCTGGGAAGGTATGAATCGAGATTTTTGGAAGTTTATCTGCCAACCTAACAGCATTAGTGTCTGGAGATGAGTTGTGGTCAGTGCCATGGAACTGGCCTTTACCAGTTGGTCGTCCAGGTATGGTATGACACTCACTCCCTGCAGTCGCAGGTCCTCTAGAGCCGCAGCCATGACCTTTGTGAATAGCCTTTGCGCGGAGGATAGTCTGAAGGGGAGTGCCAGGGATTGCCAATGTTCTCCTGCCACTGAAAAGTGAAGGACCCAGTGGTGGTTGGGATGTATGGGGACATGCAGGTACGCATCTTTGATGTCGATCACCGCCCTGAAATCCTCTATGTCCAGGGACATTAGGACTGACTGGATGGATTCCATCTTGAAGTGGTGCTTCTTTATATGGTCGTTTAGTGCCTTTAGGTCTAGCACCAGGTGAAAAGATCCATCCTTTTTGGGTACTATAAACAGGTTTAAGTAGAAACCGAAGCCCCTTTTACCCTTGAGGGACCGCCATTACTACCGCGGAGGCAGTCAGGGCGTGTGGAACCCCATGGAAAGCTGAGTGCCTGGGTTCTGTGGTAGGGAGCCTTGAGATGGAAATCACCTCGGAGGTAGCTGAGCGAATTCTATGAGATAGAAATGATCTGTAGGACCCAGGGTTCCAGTACTCTATTCCGTCACACCTCCCGAAAGTGACTTAAGCGTCCGCCAAAGGGTTTAGCTTTCAGGGGTGGGCACCTCCTCATGCGGAGGCTGTTTGTCCCGTGCGGGCTTAGGTGCTGCTCTGCTTCCTGACCAAGAAGTGCTCTGCCTTGACTGGAATCTGGGGCGGGTCGGAGCTTGTTGCTTTTCATGTTGGGACCTCTGGCTCTGTAGCTTGAGAATTTTCCTTCGCTGTTCAGCACCATAAAGGTTTTTTTTTTTTTTTTTTTTTTTTGCGAGAATGGGAGACCAAGCAGAGACCACTTCAAGGTAAGATCTGTTGACCAGTTTTTTAGCCAAAGGAAACGTCTGGCTGCAATGGATTATGCCCTTGTGACGAGCTTAGCCGCGTCCAGGACAGCTACGCAAATTTATGTATTTGTGTCCGCTATCGGAGCTAGAAAGAGGTATGTGGAGGGGTCTTCTGAGCCATGAGTTGGGCCACCTGTTCCACCCAAACTTCCATTGACCTGGATACCCATGGGGTGGCAATAATAGGTCATAGAGTTCTGCCTGCTGCTGTAAAAATCGACTTGCAGAAACCCTCAAGACGTTTGTCGATAGGATCGTTAAAGGAAGCCGCATCGACTACTGGAATGGTGGTGGTCTTTGACAATTTAGAGACCTGTGGGTCCACTGCTGGGGGTGAAGACCAAGGTCTGTAAAGTAAAAGGATAAGTTTGAGTAAAGCGGTGGGAAAATTGGACTCTATGGTCTGGCGTTTTCCATTGTGCTTTAACAATGTCACCCAGCTGTTCATAGGCTGGAAAGACACAAGAAGACTTCTTTTGCCTCTTGAAAATGTTATTGGTTCGCTCTGCTAAAGGTGGGGTGTGCCTGAATCAGGCTCTCGACCTCTCATTGTGATCTAGGGGTATCCTGATCCTATTCATCTGCGGATAGGATCTGTCCCTCTTCCCAATGCCTCTTCCTGTTCATCAGGCAAAACAGGTGGGGAAAGGGGAGGTCGCTTTGTGGCCGACTGCTGAGTGACCGGTCTGTGAGGCTCTATAGATAGATGCTGTAGGACCTTATCTAGAGTCTCTGGAACTCTGGCTAGGTTTTGTAGACCCGCTAGAGATAGAGCGCACACCAATTCAGAATCCAAGCTCGTTTGATTAGCCGTAGCTGTCGCAGAGCTGGCTGGTAGGGCTGTGTGGGATTGTAATTGTGCAGTGACTGCTGCAGTCTTACAGGCTTCACATATTGGCTCAGCCAAAACACTAGCAAATTTAGGTCTGCAAGTAGCCCATGCCAAATACTAAATTGCATTGGTGGTACATGCAGTTGCCTGCTTGGGAAGGGACTGGTCATCTGCCCTGCCTGCATGGCTATACTATGTAGTGCAACCCAGTAAGTAAGATATTGGGGAATATTAGGAGAGTCCAGAGGAGTGAACCACTTCTCCCTTAGAGTGCGATCTGTGGAGACAGAGGGAAGTAGTGAAAAACCCCACAGTAGGTCCCATAGAGAGAGAGAGGAGTGTTAATCCCCTAGAGAAAGAGTAAGGGAAGTGTAACTACCTATTCACCAAGGTAGGAAGGAATGGTGCCTTGTTCTTCTCTGTGAGAGACAGTGAGGCTGGAAACGCTCAGTACTGGAGAGAGAGATGCGGATCCAAAATGGCCGCCGGAGAGGTTTCCCGGGCTTTGGTATAGTACCTTAGTAAGATGGCGCCCGTGAGGCGCGTGTGCAGCGACTCGTGCACAATGAAATAGATGCAGCGCCAGATGGTGGCGCGAAAGATCGCTGGGAATGGCACTGAGTTACCAATGCGGGGACTACTTTTAGTGCTGTTGTCCCTTTATGATCTACATATATAAAAGCATTGTTAGAATTCTGTTCCATGGAAAATATTACTTAATATTGATTCATGAGAAAATGTATATTGTAACCTTAACATAAATATCAAATAAAAAGCAAGAAACAGGAGGGTGATTTAGACAAACTGTGTGTTGACAGTGTCTTTATATCTACTGATGACCAGCTAAAGGTCTACTGGTAGATCCCATCTACCTTTTGGACATCCCTGGCCTAGGGAAATCTTTATCAGAGAATAGCAGTGAAAGTGAAACTAAATGCCTAGGAAAATCTGTGTGAGAGAATAGCAGTGAAAGTGAAACTAAATGCCTAGGAAAATCTGTGTGAAAGAATAGCAGTGAAAGTGAAACTAAATGCCTTTCTGCAGAGCTGACAGGCAGCATGTAATGGGGGGAGGGAGGAGGGAATTGACTTACCTCCTCGTGCCAGCCAGGAATGCTCAATAAAAGATATACCCTCCGTCGTGGCTACTGGTGCAGCCTCCGGAGAGCGGGAACCAGTGCCCAGGGTAGTGTGGGGGGGGAGCTCCCCAGCCTGCAGCCTCCGTAGAGCGGGAAGGCTATAGAGCATCTTCAGATCAGAAGTCCTTGGCTGGAGGGGTTCTGGAAGAGAAACACTGACCCCTAGTAGTGGCATGATACTGAATAAATCTGTACCATTGCTCCCAGCCACGAAGTGTCCATCCTCCTTCTGAGGACACTAAAGAAAACTGGGGATTGAGGAGGTAGGCGGGGATGAAGCCCAGAGCAGGAGGAGGAGGAGCCACTTCAACCTTTTAGTGTCCTTTCTCCAAGCAACAGGATCTTCATCCCCATGGTGCCTGTGTCCCCCAATCTAGGCAAGAGAAACAGGTCTAACCAGCTTGATTACTATATTTGAAACCATTCTCCAATAACATACATACTATGCATTGATATGCAAGAACACCATTAATGGAATAAGCCCACAAAAAAAAAAACAAATACAAAATTAAAGCCCAATGCCTTACACAGTCAAAGTTTCTTTTAATGCAACACATATACAATTCAACAAGCCTACCTAAGACACAAATAACTAACAGAAAATGAAAAAAAAAACGTCCATTGTCAACATCCCTATTTGCAAAAGCTACAGGATCAAACATCAGTAAGAGCAACAAAGATAAAAGAGGTGCAAGAACTCCAATCCATTCCAAGACCCCTCTAACTGTTCAAGACTATATAACACAGAAAACACGAGTTCCTAAACTTAACTTTAAACTTCAAATGAAAAAGCAAATACCAGCCACCAACGATAAGCACAAACTAAATATCCAGCACAGAGTATTCAGAGAACTACAGAAAAGACGGACAATTAGGAGCCATTATGTTATATGTATATATATGTAGCGAGTGGTTAGTGTTTCCCAAAGAGATTTGAGTTGACTGGGCTGGTAAGCATAAATATTGCATGATTTCAAGGTAGTTCCAAGAATTTTTAGGATGGCAAAAAAGTGTTCACACCAAATGTCATACTAATTCACTTTAAAGCTGTACTTTCATGTGTATCAAGGTGAGGAAATCCCTACTTGAGCTTTGAGCCGAGATCCTCCCTGCCACTGCCCCAAGCTCCCTAGAGGGGGCAGCCTCACAATTTGGGAACCACCTCTCTATGAAAATCCTGTTTTTTTTGTTTTTTTTATTTATTTATAGGCGGAGGCTGCAGGTTTTAAGAGTCTCTCATGAAATTGCTAGGTTTTCTCCATTATGACAAATGCCTGCTAAAAACTGTAAGGTAGCTAGAAGGTAAAATGTTGGTTTTTCAAAATCCCCTCTCTCTTCATTTTTCTCCATTTGTACTTATTTTGCCTATAGGAATCTTTCTGATGTAGAGAAGTCAGTCACTACTTAAAACAATACAAGTGATCAAAAGGCAGCTTATGACCAAGAGGGATCCAAGTGCCAAGGAATTTAAAAAAAAAATTTAGTTGACCAAAATTAGTAGCAACAGAAGAATGTTACTATTAAGCTATAAACACAGAGCCAGCTGAAAAGGAGGCCCATTGTCTAATTTGATACATAGGAGTATTATAACCTAACCCCCAATTGTAGTGTAGTAGATATCTATCC
This sequence comes from Xenopus laevis, assembly GCF_017654675.1. Classification (NCBI taxonomy): domain Eukaryota; kingdom Metazoa; phylum Chordata; class Amphibia; order Anura; family Pipidae; genus Xenopus; species Xenopus laevis. The sequence goes on along the minus strand of NC_054387.1, from coordinate 75,245,376 downwards.
TTCTGTATGAAAATCTATCCCTCTGTATGAAAATTTTGGATTTTTTTTCTTACCTTCAAAGAACCCTCCATAAATAGATTCTCCACCTCTTCCATTTCCTGAAAATGCACATGTGAGAAACAGGATATTAAAAGAAGCAACGTTTAAAAAAAAAAAAAAAAAAGAAATAAAAAAAAAAATGGAAACAATATAAATTGACAACAAAGAACTGTACAAACTAATAAACAGTGACATACCTTCACTGAAGTCTCCTCCCTGGATCATAAAATCCTTTACAACTCTATGAAACAAGCAGTTTTTGTAATGCAATGGCTTTTGTGTGCTCTTCCCAATTCCCCTTTCACCTAAAGAAAAAAAAAAGACATACAGTGTGAATATGGAATGAATGGATATCACATTTATATTAAAGACTATTAATGGAAAGCAACAACTTTATAGCTGAGTGGGCTCACTTGTGAGTCAAGCACTGCCCTAGTTTATACTGCCTATAGCACAGAGAAAAAATATTTCAACCAAGAAATGGAATACAAAACACCTTAGGACTGTAGCACTAATGGGAGCTTTTGCTGGAGCTTATAGTTTACATATAATTACATATAGTTGGGCATAGAATTCGGTCCATGAAGAATCTGCGTGAAAAGCAACATGTAAAGTTGGTCTGTAGTCTGTGGATTTAGCCTTTACAAGTCCAAATGTAGACAGTAGACATGTTGGGGGATAGAGGCACTGGGCAACTTATTGGGCAATTATAAAGGGGTGCACTACCATAAATGGTTATCTAACATTGTCCCTCATAAGGAGAATGGTAGAGAACTCTGACTAGGTGATCAGTTTTAAACACACTGTATTGCTTGACCAATAGCAGAATAATTTCTCCCAAAGTATCAGATTATTTTGAGCTGTACAGAGAAAGAAAACGATATAAATAGGAAAACAAATGGCATCAATAGTGTGTAAAATATTTCAGACATTATAGAGTGTTTAACTATAAATAAATACAATCAAGAAGAACAAAAACACCTTCTACCCACCTGTGCAGAGGGAGCGAAAGTTTTCACAAGTTTTCGGGCAAACGTCTGAAAACAGTTCAAAGACAACTCTCCCAGCTACAAGAGATATAGTTTGTTAGACAAAATGTGCTATCACATCCCGGCTTTACATAAATGTATATTATATAAATGTACATTAGCAGGTATGTATTACATTAAAGTTACTTACTATGTGTACACTAAGTACCTTGTTACTTTTATTGATTAAATTTTACATTTACCCTGTTGGGACCAAAAACTAAAGGAAATAAGTATACATTTCTTACCGGCCACATTGTTAACGGCTATGTCAAAAAAACAACGGGTACGATGCGCTTTCACCCCCATGGTTTTACCTATGAAAGAAAAGTAACTATACGTTAATACACTGTACCAATCTGAAGCTAAATCTTATAGGGCCAAGCTACACCTACTGCTTACCTGTGTGACCATGGTCCTATGGAAAAACATAATCTGTACAATATATAATACCTTATTTTACACCCCATAATACATTGTTGGTTCCTATAACTTTTAGCGTATAACCTAACCCCCTCTTTTTCAGACACACTGCTGTGCCATAACCTTCAGGATTATCACACCTGAGACCATTATAGTTCCTTCCTGCTCGGATCTACTTCTAATGAACAGAAAATGAGCTGCCTATGGCATTGGACAATGATATTCTGAGACAATTCAGTATCTCGTCAGTTTGGTATTTTAGCAGCTTTTTGGTAGCAATGGTCTAATTCACCTTAGCAACCAGGCAGTGGATTGAATGAAAGCCAGGAAGATGAAAATGAGAGGGCCTAAACAGAAAGATACGCAATTAAAGCAATTGTAGCCTCAAAGAGAAATAGTTGCTGTGGTTAATGATACCCCCAGTCCCATTTGAAAGATAGAGAGAAAGATAGATAATTGAAGATAGAGAGAAAGATAGATAATTGAAACGTTACTATGAATATTCTATAATATACTAGCTGTTTTGACAACGGACAACAGAACAATTAGAATGTCGAAACCTCTATCACCCAAAATTCCATGTATTTGGCTACCAGTCTGACTGGACATCCGTTTGACTGACAGCCATTAAACCTGTTTATGCTGGTCTACAGTTTGGGGTATGTGGAAAATCTCCAATGTGGCAAGACATTTTAACCAGTGATAAACAGAAGAAAAATCTGAAGAATGGGGATTCAATCCCCAAACTTCTGCAGTTAGAAACAAAATGGATTTACTTTCTACACACTAGAATACCAGATGGTTTAAACAGTGAATATGGCGTAACCTGCTTTTTCATGTACATTCCAGATGGCTATTATATGACAAATTGCAAGGCCCTATACAAGCCCTTTAGTTTGAGACCTGTGATAAAGGATTAGCTACAAAGTGTTTTTAACTTCAATAGTCTCTCTACATTTTAATACTAATAGTCTTACTTCTACTTACAAAATAGGGATATCCAGCGTACCAATTTGGCTAATCAGATCTTGGGCTGGCTCCATCACGTGTTCCTGTCGTCACACAGCAATTCTCAAAGTTATAAACCAAAATCGGTGAAGGAAGCCTCAGAAGCAGGTCTTTGCTGCAATTAAATGTATTAAGTTGTGCCACTACATGTTTTGGGCCCTTGAGAAAGGGCTTGTGGTCCGAAACATGTAGTGGCACAACTTAATAAATTTAATTGCAGCAAAGACCTGCTTCTGAGGCTTCCTTCAGCGATTTTGGGTTGTAATTTAGAGTCTTACATCTACCTTTTCCTTATAATTACTATGCTTTCTAAATAACTATTCAATTATCAATGCTTGGTATTTACTATTTTTTAGTCATCCATCCAGTGAGCATGTGGTGTGTTAATACTGTTTTGCACATATTAAACATATTTAGACGTATAGGCACACCCACAGTATACGGTAAGAATATCTACACTGTGCACTTTTGCCATTAAAGGAACAGTAACACCAAAAAAATTAAAGTGTCCTAAAGTAATGAAAATATAATATACTGTTGTGCTGCACTGGTAAAAATTGTGTGTTGGATTCAGAAGCTCAACTATATTTTATATAAACAAGCTGTTGTGTAGCCATGGGCGCAGCCATTCAAATCTGAAAAAGGAGAAAAGGCACAGGATACAGAAAACAGATAAGTGTTGTAGTATACAATGATATTCTTCAGAATGTACCTGTTATCTACTGTGTATTCTGTGCTTGAATGGCTGCCCCCATGGCTACATAGCAGCTTGTTTATATAAACTATAGCCGAGATTCTGAAGTAAACACACAAGTTTTGCCAGTGCACAGCACCAATACATTATACTGGCTTTCCTTTAAAACACTCATTTTTTTGGTGTTACTGTTCCTTTAAACATGTACACTGGCTGTGTCCAACCTATTAACCTTTTTTATATTGGTCTAAGCCCTATGTAATTTAACCACTTACTTCTAAACAACAGACTCTGTTGCTGAAAAAGAACAGGCATTTTCAGACTGACATAAGTGATTTCATGTTTCTCTTTGATTTATGCTGTGCCACCTGTTAACTGTAAAAGCACCAACATCAAAGCACACCAAGATACAAAGAGTTAAAGAATTTACTGGGCATGTGTCGTGGTAACTGTTATTCGTGTCAAAAAGATACTCTGGGAAATTATATTTAATGGAGACTATCACAATGATAGATTTGCTTGAGCCATATCCTGTTCATTTAACACTCTAACCCCCATATGTAATAAAAGGCACCACGTTTGCCCAGGACCAGAAACCCATAGCAACCAATATGACGTTAGCATTTGCTGGTCACATGTTTAAAAGCAATCTGCTGATTGGTTGTTATGTGTAACTTCTCCTGGACAATTTTAGTGCCTTTTATTACATAACCTCTAAATGTCAGTGGTTGATGACCAATAGCAAATTGGCTCAGAATGTCAATGTAAAACTTCCCCTTTGAGGGAAAAAAACCTCAGTATCTTGCCAAAAACAAATCTGAAATCTATATTCCAAACATAATTTGCATGTGGTATGGTCTTAGTAATGATAACACTGCTTATGAGAACAGGAAACACCTGGCATTTGTACAGAGATTCACATTTAAGGGCACATCATATAGTAAAACAACATCAAAATCTTTTAAGATATAAAATTCACTCTTATAACTTTTGGAGAATTATATGTGGGTTATCATGTATTTGAAATTTAATAATTATGTCCCTTACTATTTTCCTTAAACATTTTTCAACAAACAAAGAACCTAGATTTTTTTGCTCCCTAAAAAATTCAAAATGTGTAACGGTCTTTAAAAATATTCCAGTATCACCATAAAAGTTACATGTAACAGCCCCCCACACCATGTCCAACATGCTAAATGAAAGCTGAAAGCATCACCCAATACAGGAACTGCACAAAAGGTGCAGAGAGAGTTGGGGTCACTGACACTCTGGGCCTTTAAAAAGAGTTGCTGAGCCAAGCTTGCAAATAGCCTAAATGTTCAACAATTCAGTTTTTATGGGTAAAATTTTTTTTTACATATGTGGTTTCTTATCCAGCACTATTTATTCACGCGGCACTCAACAGAATAAAGAGATTAAAATGTAAGAACATTCTGCACCCATAAATGATAACAGCAACATCTCATTATAGCAGGTATGAAAACTACCGGTAGTTAAGATTTCTACAAAAGTACTCATCCAATGCAGAGACATATTAAAAATATTTAATGGGGTTCCTTGAGATTTAAAGCATTACTAAAGTGGATTTAAACCCCCAAAATAAGGGTTACCTAGTCAAACAAAATGTAAATATATACAATGGCCATATAGATATTTACAAATAACCTTAAGCCAAAAAGGTACAAAACTGATATACTAGAAAGTTGTTTAGAATTACAATTTCATTCATTAGATATATCCGAATTTTGTTTTTGCATTTTCCTTCATCTGGCGTCATACATACAGGGTTGGATTTAAAGTAGGTGGCCATATCCACACACTGATGGATACAACTCCTATCCCTTTCCTACTACATTCCCTTAATAAATCATCAATCCCTTATTAAAAAAACAAAAACTAGAGGAGGGACCAGACAATGTAGGAAGCTTGAGGCCCTATCTTAGGAAGAATTTCTATATTAATCAGAGATATCTAACCTGCAACGCTCTAGTTGTTAATGGCCTAAAACTCCCAGAATCCTGCAAAATCCTTAAATGGAAAGGGTGGATGGGTATAGCAACAGAATAACAGCTGGAGAACAGTAGGTTGGTTCTCCTTGATGTGTATACTCAAAATAGCTAACACGGGTAGGCAAACCACGGCTCCGGAGTCTCATATGGCTCTTCATTCCACTTGCTGCTGCTTTGCTGCAAGGGCTGTATAGACGCCCCAGGAATGACAGGTAAGACCAAGCAGCAACAAGATGATTCATCGTGGTCCTTACCACGGTCACACACTCAAGACAAGAGAGGAAAGATCAGCATGGAGCTTCAGAAACAGAAGTCACATTAAACAGAGGAGAACACTAGCATTTAATAGGGCTATTAAGTGTTTAATTTATTTAAAAGAAGGCCTACTCATACACACTGCACTTCTGTTTGTTGTATTCTGTTGTTGTAACAGTCACAATTAAAAAAAGGTTAAAACTTTTAAAAGTTTATAAGCTGTGTCATGTTTTGCGGCTCCAGGCTATTTTACTTTAGTGGAAGAGAAGGAAAAATGGCTCTTTTGATAGTAAAGGTTGCTGACCCCCTGAGCTAACATTTAAGGATACATTCTTTGTCATTTAAATCTCATACCATCTACAGGGGGGCAATGGATTGTCTTCTCTACCCTAAATCAGAACCTGTAGACATTCTGTAGCATATGATTAGCCTGAGGCACCAGGTTCATTTGAGTCAATAGAGAGTAAAACAGCAGTTCCCATTCATTTAGGGAGCACACGCGTAAACACACATACACAGGTCCGGACTGAGAATTAAAACAGGCCCTGGCATTTCAGGTACACAGAGGCCCAATCAGTCCACATACAGGCCCAAACAGTCCCCACTAAATACTGACTTTCTATGGCACCTTACAGCAGTCCCTCTGGCATTTGCCAGAACCCACAGATTGCCAGTCCAGGCCTGACACACTTAAATACACCGAGGCAGACGCAGTCCCTACGAACCCTTCAGCCCAAGTGGCAGTGTGGCACTGAGCCCCTACACACAGTCAGAGGTTGGGGTGCCTTCATTGTGTCATGGTGCTGGTTGAGACTGCAGGTAAATAAGTGTGGCTTTGGCTAAGGTGCCTATTTGCCCTCCCAGATACTCCTGGAATTCCAGCTTGAACTAGGCCAGATAGAGATTTGGGGTGGGAAGCCTAATTCGTTTTCCAATACATTACTGAATGGATGATACAGCAATATGCTGTGAACTTGCAATGAGCTAAAGGGGGTCCCTGGCAAAATGTTGGACATGAGAACTTGAAAGGAAATAGTACAAAAAGCACTAGTCTACGGCCTGTAACAAACATCACTCACCTCAACGTGGGCTATCTGGGCGGGAAAGGGTCCCAGAACCGGGCAATCTCCAGAACAGATAAGTCAAGGTCCAGCCGGGAACGTCCCTTGCAACCCGAGTCCAGTAGAATACAGTTGCGTTTATCTGCACTATCCCGAAAACATTAGGGCCCCAGGGGTCCGCCTCCCTACACACCACACAGAGCGCGGAGACCAGCCAGGCATGACTCAAAGAGTGCAGAATGGCGCAGGCGCGAAGCTAGCCAATAACTAAGCGCCTGCTCAGAAAACAGTGGCAATGGCTTATCGATTGCTCAGGCCTAGGGGAGGAGCATCACGGAAACATTTTAGGAAATGCGTGTTATCAACGCGAGGATGGGCATTAGAACTGTGCGGCTGCGCATCAGCGTTGACCTTCAACTTGTGACAGCCTGACTGCCTAGCACATATATTCTGCAGTGATAATTTTACTTGCAGTAAACAGTTTCGTTTTTTAATTATCTGTAGGTAGTTATCTGTGGTGTGCCAAGCAAATTTATTTGGGGAAATAAATTGTTTGTGCTTCTGACTACTAAAGGAGGAGGAGTTTGGAAAACATGGCCTCCGCGATAAGTGTTTATTTATACAGGACTTGCAAAATGACGTCATATTCGTGCGCGGGGACGTTCTTGGTTGTGTCGCTGCACATGTCAAGTGTTCTCTGCCGAGGAGGTGCAGGAATTCTTTACAACTAATGGAAGTCATTACGTTGCCTTTGTAAGTGGAGAGAGGTGGGATTTATGCATTGGATTAGATTGCAATAACGCCTTTCATTTTTAGTTCTGTTTGTTTGTCCGTAGATGCTACTATCATGTCAGGGATAATGAATATGCATTAAAACTGGTGATGAGTGGATTCATTTTTATTTGGATGAGGTAATAAGGAGGGGGGTTATATCTGTCAGATCTGTTATGTCTGACCACAGCATTTGAGAAGTGGAAGTAACTAGAAGGAAAATAATGGGAATGTTGCAGTCATCTGGCCCATGGGACAGCACTACCACTGTATTTGTAATCATTAAACTAGCGTGGAATCTATCTATGCCGTTATTCAGGTATGTCTTGGCATTCCAGTTTTAAAAAATTAAGGGCAGCATTACGTAAGTATTTTATCACAAATGCCAAGGTAGTGAAGAGGTTTAAGAAATGCAGAGTATGCAGTGTTAATAGCTGAAAAAAGATAAATTTAAAAATGCAAACGTAGTTAACATTCAAATGCTAGTGAGTTTAATAATGTACTTATTGCCATATGGTCATCTCCATAGTTGTTTTTTGTTTGCTCATATGTATTACACTCTTTCAAGGTGTTCGAGAACGATAATCCCGATATTCTTTGCTGAAATGAAAACAAAGTACCTGTTAAGACTGCAGTAAATTGTGGATCCATATTATTAACTGCAATGAAACGGAATCAAGAACCCATTGAAACCTGTACCTAAAAGTAGAAATGTTCCGTTGGAGCTGTGCGCACCGCTTGTCTCGGAGCTTGTGCCAAACCCGATTTCTAAGTACTGATCCGTTACTGGACCAATTGAAAATATGCATAAGTGAGGATCAGGTGTTTCAACTGGTTGGGAAAAACAAGGCCAGGCTATCTGTTACACATGTGGGTCATGCCATCAACTTGCTCTGGAAGTTTCAGAAGGAGAAACCCAGGATGCTGAGAACTATTGACCAAGTCAGAGGGCATCCAGAATTCATTGCCCTTCGTATTTTAGCTGAGAATAAGATTGAGTTCATGGAGGACAATGCCCTGGTTGAAATATTGTACAACATACTCAGGTGAACATTGTACCACTTTAAGTAGGAGTGTGATATATTTGTATGAGAAAGCTATGAACTGAAAGTTTTTGCATTGGAGAACTCATTAAGTATGCATTACATATGAATATAGATGAGGCTGATCTAATTTTTTGGAGGCTAGGCCTCCCTAAGCCATTATTATATTCTGCCTATAATAATATGATTTTGGGCTTTCATTTAGATACATTAAAGATTTTATGAATGTTTACTGTTTTTGGTCCAGGTTCAGTGTGGAACCCCATGATTCCCTTGTGCAACAGCTGGTTATGGAAGGCTGGAGAAGATTAGAAAGGCAAGTCAAACCTGAACTCTAGTCAATTGAACCCTAGAAACCAGATAGCTGCTAAAGTTCCAAACTGGAGAGCCGCTGAACAAAAAGCTAAATAATTCAGAAACCACAAAATATAAAGACCATTTGCAAATTTTAATTCTCAGAATATCATTGTCTACATTATACCAAAGACAAATTACCCATTTAAAAGTGCCTATGCCTTGTTCAAGTTTTCTGGATAATTTTTCTAAGACAGAGCACTTAAATTAGAGTCTGTGAATACGATTAAATAATATTATGAAAGATCAATGCTCCATGCAGCATAACCTGAACATTGGTCAGTATCAGCCCAACTTATAAATGGAGATGTTTGTCCCTTTATGTTTGTCCCTTTAAACACAGTCACTAATTTTCAGTGTTATTTTTTGCAGTACAAATATTGTATTTGTGCTGGACTTTTACAGATTATATATTTACTTTACCTTTCCTTGCTGTATTTTGACACAGGTTTAACCTGAAAGAAATATCTAAATTTGCAGTGTGCCTTGGAGAGCAGCACATGCATATGAGCCCCCTAATGGGACACATAGCCAGCATTGTGGATGGAATCCTGGATGATGTGCAAGATGCCAGGTGAGACTGGGTTATCACTGATAAGATCTCATGTAATGTGAAACCTTTTACTGTGTGATTGGTTTGTATTAAAAAAAAAAAGAAAATTTTTCACTTCCCAGAATCCTCTCTAGTTTAATGGTCAACATACATGGTGTGATTACTCCAATGCTGCGAGACAGATTGGTGGATAAAGCAGACTCTCTCATGGATACCCTAGATGTCTCACACTTCAATCACCCCCGCAGAATCGTACAGTTTCTACGAAATATGAAACACACATACAGGCCACTGCTGGAGAAATGTAACAATGCTTTCCTTCAGAACATTGGCCAAATGGACCCAGAAAATCTGTCTATCATCATCGGGCTGTATCAATCTTTACAGTATAACAACTCAGAGTTCCGCCTAATGGCTCGAAACAGGCTGATAGAGATGGTGGATCAATGTAATAATGTGGCAAGCTATACAAAATTGTTTGCTGCACTCGGTCCCATGGCAGGGCAAGAGACTAGAGAAAAGTAAGTTGCTGCCTACAGTAGCCTCATACAGGTAACCACATATGTACTGGGAGGGGGGGTGTAGGGACTATGTCGGGGACTGCTGAGAACAGGGTGGAGGGTCTACTGCAAAAGGAGAAGGGTGTAGGTGGATTGGGACTGGTTTGGGCAGTTCAGCGGCATGGCAAGGTGGTCACCTGTAGTCCCACTTTTCTATATTGCAATCCTGACCACATATTTAAAAAATGTGTCCATTAGTGATCAATCGGTTATTTCCCAACCCAGACCCAAAACTCTTCTGTCTCTTTTATATGAATTACACTCTGTTAAGTCTTTCCTGAACAGCATTCTGTATTTTTATAGTGTTTATTTGCTATGCGCCTGGTAAGGGAAAAGATAGGTTTGTGTTGTGTGGCTTGTTTTTTGCATTGTGTCTTAAAGAACTGAATGCATCTTAGATAATATAGCTGTGCTCTTTATGCCATGTTTTTCTCCAGGCTTGAAGAGGGCATCCTTACAATGGTAGATGGAATGAATCCAAATCAATTATTGGCCGTCCTGGGAACAATGGAAGAAATGGAATGCAGAAATACTCTTCTTATTGCAAGGTAACATTCCCCATTCTAATCATTCCAGTTTAGCTGACTGTTTGAAGCATAAGTACAGATGCTTAAGTATACAACCTTTTATTATGTTCAAAGAATCATTCTTTGAATTGATGAGGCAAACAAATTCCCATTTACCAACCTGCAATCTAGTGTTTTAGGCCACTGACCACAGCAGGTAAAAAACACATGGACTGTGCGAGGGTTACCATTTATTATTGTTCTTATATTTTACTGCCTATTTCTATTCATCTTTCAAAAAAATGCAAAAAATAAAAAAAGAAGACTAACACAAATTGTCTTATCTTCCTTTTCATTTTCTAACTGATAGTAGACAACTCTAATTGCTTAGTGGCTGCAATGGCAATTGCTACAGTTATTTTTTGTTTCCCTGCAGAATCGCTTCCCTCCTACAGAAGTATTTAGGGATTTACAGGCCTGTGGAATTGGCCAGAATCACCCAAGCAATAGTCAACCTGCGGTGCCAGACCCCTGAATTGTTTTCAATGCTTCAGAAGATTTTAGAACGGTAATAATTTTAATTTTCTGTTCTGTGGTTTTGTACAGACATGAAACATTACTTACATTTGCAGCCTGTTATTTCTTACTACAGCAATTTAAAATCCAGCTTTATACCAGGAGATGTGGCTATGCTGGCAAGAGTCATCTCCTCATTGCCCGCAGCCCGAGTCGATGAAGAAGTCTTTTCTAAGGTTGATGCCATTTTGCCACAGTGCAGTCTTAGTGACCTCAGTTCTCTGGCTCTTGCTATTGTGAAATGGGTTCGAACTGAACAGCCATCACGCTACAGCACCTCAGGAGGTTTAGGGAATCTTCTGCATAAGTTAAACACCTGTGGGCATGAACGAATCACAAAAATTGACAAGATTGACTTGTTTTTAGAAGAACTTAAATACATTACTGGGGACTGGCTGGAAGAGGTACTTTTGAAGGACGCTATAAGCACCTGTGAACGTTTGATTGATCAAATCACGTGGAAAAACTTGCCAGAATTCGCACTTTTTATCACTCGAACCAACTACCTGTGTGCCCCAGTTCTGAACAAAATAGCATCTGTAGCAACAGAGGATATTACAAAGGTGCGTTGTTGTTTCTCTAGGATATTTCAATGTATTTCATATTTATATAGCAGTTTTTTATAGTTGTGGTATTGATACAGTGCAATAGATAAATGCGCCCCCATGGAGTTCTATACTGTCCATTTATTAAGTTAAAGAAAGTGTCACACAGAGGCTTTTGCCCAATGAGGAGCACATTCGATCTATAGAGTCGATCTGTAGAGTGGTGAGGAGATCCAGTGTAGAAGCCTCCTGCTGATATTGGGTGTTTGAAACGCAGACAGGCATTTGTAAAACAATCTGCTTAGCTGCTCAGTGGTCAGCAAGGCACCCTGGGCTGTTTCTGAAATTGGCCTTGGAATCACGACACCTGAGAGACAGTTATTTTTTTACATTTTATTACAACCTAATTGCTAGAGATGCTATGGGTTCAGTTTTCTTTTTAAAACAAGTTTCATTTTAATGTTCCTACTTTAAAGATTCATTACAACGCAACATATGCAATCCTGCTTCCCTTTGTTGTTCTGAATTATGAACCCCCCAATGGTGAAGCCTTCTTTGATGCCTGTATCCAGCACGTCCTTCCTCACCTAAGTAAGTACAGCTGATATAATGGGTTTGGGGAGGGGGGGTTCTTTTGTTTTGTAGATGCGCAACATTAAGTGAGGTACAGCTATCTCCATACACTTTGTACTCGATGGCTAGATGGGGTACCCTACATTGTATATAGTAAACTTTAGAATGGTCATTTCTGAATGCAGCGTAAGTGTGGTCACATTAAAATGGACACATATGTTGTGCCTAATACGCTCCTGGCACTGCCATATTTATGGCAAGCACTGTTGCACCCATCTTCAAGCACAAGTGTGCCTATTGGTGCTGGGGAACCTTGGAGTTACTGTCTTCTTGGCTAGGAGGCTTCTCAAAGTGGTTGCATATTTGCTCCCCCTTAGTGCTCTGTCACTTATGTCTGGAGTCTCATTATATGAGCACACAAAGAAATGGTTTGTAAGCTTCTCATATTTTATTGTAGATTCATTGGATCCCCACCTTGTGGTGCTACTGGCTTACTCCCTCGCTCTTGCTGAATACTTTCCAGAAGAGCTTATAAAGGCTGTATTCAACATTGATTTCTTGGGCAGGCTGGATGCACAGCTGGAAAGTAAGTTTTGTTTACTGTTTGAAGCCATGGACTATAGTGCTATAGATAGACACAGCCTCTCACTTCAGAAAGATCACATTTGGACATGCTTGAGCAAAAGTTTATTGAAATGGAGTTTTATTTGTGTGCACATGTATACGTTTATATATGTATTTTATAATCTGTTTGTGTGCATGTGATTTTGAATATTAAATATTGTCTTGCACTCCAAAATACAAAAGAGCAAGTGCCAAGCTCATTTCTGTCTTTACCTTCATAACAATAAAGCCTTAAAATCAGGTTTTGTGTCAAATGAAGGCCACTCCCTGTATTTCCTGTTTAGATGCCTGGGGCATATTGCTATGAATCTTACTTACTTTCTATTTGGGGAAAAAAACACCAAAAGCTGCTGCATTCATAAACTGTTATAGGAGCATGGACCTATGGGCATATCCTTCATCTTAGGCTATGTCGCTGTGCAAATTTTATTATGTTGTGTTTCATGTAGTTTAATCTGATCAAGTGCAACTGAGGATCTACCAACTCCAGGCAGGACTATAGCAAAAAAAAAAAAGAACAAGTAGTCTTTATGATGTGTTACTAAATGTTTCTGCCCCAAAGCAAGACAAAAGTAAAATTATCAACAAAGTGAATTAAATCTCTCTTTTAAAATATAAATGGTGTCAGTTTGGCTTCTGTAAAGAGAAATTGTAATGAGCTCCACATCTAGTAGTTTTGCTCACCTTATTGCTAGTTCTAATATTTTTTTTTAAAATATTTCTTGATATTGTAGCCTTTTCAAGTACTTTAAACTTGAGGATTCGCTTGCGCCTGATGGAGCTAAATCGTGCAGTCTGTTTAGAATGTCCGGAATTCCAGATCCCCTGGTTCCATGATAGATACTGCAAGCAACTACAACACAGAGGTAAACCTTGCTTTTAGACAAGCATGGGAAAGAGTGTCTAACAGGCTTTATGCTAGCTGTACACATACTAATAAATTCATACCTTTATGCTGACCACAATCATATATCAACTGCTTAGCAGTCAGTTCCACACTGGGCTGTTAATGTCCTGGGCCATCCAACAGCCACTGGGAGTACTTCATCTATAGTTACACCCTTGCAGCTGACGACTATGTTGGCCAGTGCAAGTCCTCTACCAGAGCCATATACAAATCCCTCCTCAGGGCCCTGATTATAAGCTCACTGGGTTGTAGGCCCTACCCACAAGTAAAATGTTGCCTGATCCAACGTGACCATGCCCAAGTTATGCAAAAATCCCACCCCTAGTGCAATCCTGCAAATCTCTCATTTCAATTTCAGGGCCTCTGACTGCAGTGCCCCCTGTACCCCACTGATAGAATCCCCTGGCCGGTGCCTAGTACAATAACAGATAAGGAAGTGAAGAGGAGCCACAGCTCCACCTCTTGCTGTTTTCCAATAGAAAGGCAGCCATACCATGTATTAACATTCATATGGTATCTGTCTGTTCAACCTGTGTGCCAAATAGTTGGATACCATACAGGATAGGCCCCTGTATTGCCATCTTAATTCTTTGTTAGTAATACTGGGCAAAATTTTCTGCTATACAGTAACGCATGGCATTCGCCGAACAATTGCCTTAACAGCCTGCTGAAGATAGAATACTAGAAGCAAATTGTGTCTTGTGTCTGTAATTGTATCATTGTTTTTGTGCAGCTAATGCCGGGATAAGTTCAGTGCAGCGCCAGATTCACCAGCTGTTGGGTGAAATTCTTGGGGGAATTAATTATGCTAAAGTATCTGTGATGACACCTTACTACCACACTATAGGTAAGAACATACACTGATTGATTTGTTTGGTGGTTTCTTCTACTACAATTACAGCAAAATTATGTGTCTTGTCAACCATTGATATAAGTATGAGGCATAGAAAAAGTGACAAGGGCCCACCCATAATCATGGAGCCCAATTCTTCTGAGTTGGAACGGACTTCCCTTCCAAGGTATACATATAATGTACGTATATGTACAGTGCAGTAGAATTGCTATAATGTTGATAACTGGATTCTATGTGATGAGATAGATACATTGAGATAGATTTCACATTATTGACAAATAAGCTAGCTGTACTGGGCTGATACTGCCGTTGTCAGAAATTGAAAATGGGGTCTTCACTTTCCTCATCAACTAAACTGTAAGTAAGACTCAGAAAGGAACTTAATGAACTAGTGTTTTTTTTCCAGCCTAAATAAAATATTGGACAGTCCTTCAGCTTCAGAGAAGCCTTGCACATATTCACTGTACAGATTACTCTTATTTAACCTGTCATTTTTTTTACACATTTGATTTTGTCTAGATTTTGAATGTATTTTGGATAAAAACAAGAAGCCAATTCTTTATTTGGATCAGAATGTGCTGTCAGCTGACTTGTCGAAAGTGCAATGGGGAAATGGCGGTCAATTACAAGAAACCAAGTCCCTTCCGCCAGGAGCTCAAAGGTATGGACATATCAAGCCTGCAGTACTGCAGCTTCCAGCATCCATTGACTCCTATGCTGAATTTGGCCTTTCCTTGTAGCTCCAAACCTACATATTCACTCCTCTATATAACCATATTTCTTTTATGGAATTGCTCCCCTTGATATTGTAGATCTTCTTTCAATGCTTGTTGTTTAAGATCCAATTCATTCTGTCCCTGAGGTTACAGGGACCAGGATGGTTAGAACCACAGCACCCATTAAGTCACTGTTTATACGGTTTACACTGATGGCACTTTCAGTTCATTCAGCAGACAAAGACTGTTGGAGATCAAAAAATGGCATTACGTAAAGCTCTAGATCTAGTAACCAACAGCAGATGTTTGTTTTCAAACAGAAAGCCAGTAACTAGAACCTGCTGATTTGGTTTCTCTGGGTAACTAGACCCAAAACAAACATGGTGTCTGTTCTAGCTCTGCAGAAAAGGAATAAGTTGCCCAAACACATTTGTAAAATGTCACCATATTCTAAACTCGAGTCGAGATTAGACTTCTATGACAAGGAAATTATGTTATTTATTGTGCTGAAAAGACTACATAGGTGTCAACCAAATGGCAAATCATGGCAATGTGGTTTGGCTGCCTTTCATAGTGATTGTGTTTGATTACAAATAAAACCTATTCTAAATGAATTATAGGAAGTAACAACAATATTCTTTATCTTTACCTTAGAGTGGCTATCGAATTCCTGGATTCAAAGGCATTCAGCAAAAACTCTTCTAATATCAAGGGGGAGTATATGATGAAAAAAAGGCACCTGGAAATACTGGGATACCATGTACTTCAGGTATGTGATAAGGTGATATTTAATAGCAAGGATGTGTAGGGTGGGTCCTCCCAACTGCCAAAGATTGCATATTGTGGAAGGGAGGTCTTCCCAGATACACGGATTGTGACAGGAAGGTTGAAATCAGCAACTCTTACCCCTATTGGTGCATATGGAGCCATTTTAAAAGAAATGTTGTAGATTATGTTTTGGGTTTATGTACCAGCCGAAGGCAACCACTGCCCTTTAGCAGGGAAGATCTGTGCTCCCATCTTCTTTTATGCTGATTCACTGCACATGCTCTCTGCTGCTGTCACTTACTGAGCTTAGGGACCGACATAGAATATAAATGTCACAGTTTAAGGCTGATTAAACAGATAATTGCATGACGGCACAGAAACCATTGCAACTAGCATCAGCATTTAATATTCCGCCCCATAGCATCAGATTTTATTACAGACTATCCTCATTTTCTGCTTGATAATTTGCAACGACCCCTAAGCTTAGCTTCGCAACAGCTGCTCAGAGCCCACTGAGCATGTGAGTATCGCAGACACTTTCCAAGATGGTGACCCCCTGTGACAAGTTTGAAGTCCTGGAACATTGCTGCTATTGATAAGCTGAAACTTTAGGCTGGTGCAATAAATTCAGTATATAAAACATGGCATTTTTAGGTCTATTCATTTTTAGGGTTTAGTTCTCCTTTAATATCCAATTGCTGTGTAGCTGCATTAATTGGGAGAATCAACATGTTCTATAGGGATGCACAAATCCAGGATTCGGTTCGGGATTGGCTTTTTTTAGCAGGATTTGGATTCTGCTGAATCTGAATTTGCATATGCAGATTAGGGGTGGGGAGGGAAATCATGCAACTTTTTGTCACAAAACAAGGAAGTAAAAATGTTTTCCCCTTCCCACGCCTAATTTGCATATGCAAATTAGGATTTGGTTCGGTATTCAGCCGAATATTTCGCAAAGGATTCGGGGGTTCAGCTGAATCCAAAATAGTGAATTCGGTGCATCCCTAATGCTCTATTTAAAAAACAAAAAAACAAAATGAAACCAATTTGCAGTGGCTCACCCATAGGCAGTGGTACCGTCCTACTGGCATGTATATTTCTATGTGTCAACACGCCAACTTGAATAAATTGGCTGCAGGATCAAAAATAAAGTGGACATTTGTAGAAGGGTCAACACTCCATGTTATGAAAAAAATATAAATGTATTCTCAATCTGTATCGGTCCTGGGACCTATGGGACCTATAGCAAGGATGATATATATATTGTATACTCTACTTGCTCTGCACAGTAACAGGCTTGTTCATTCTGCCAGATTTCTAGTTTGGAGTGGAACTCAATGGAACTATCAACAAAAGATGCCTGGATGGATTACCTCAGGAAACGGATATTCGCTGATGATTTATGATGATGTGTTAGATTTATATATAATTATTTTTTATTATAATAAAAATGTTTTTTCTTATAAGATGTTCTTTCATTATTTCATTATACAATCGATCTGTTTGCCGGTATCTAACGTGGCGGCACAGGAAGACTTAGTAGTTATCAAAAGAGACGGTATTACATAGTAGTATTCAGTGAAGTGAGATTTGGGTGATTGTACCGAAAATTGTTTTCCAAAGCAGCAACTTGTATATAATAAAGGATGTACCCCCTCCCCACTGAAATGTATAACTGTCTCCTCTGAGGCCTTTTATATTGACACAGAAGGGGGGGAGGGTAAATTAAAAGATATTAAAGTAAACAGACATACCTTACTTTCATTCTACATTCACTACTTAAATCCATACCCTTCAGCCAACAAGGTGGTTTGGGATTTTAATGCAGGAGGCACAAGGATTAGGACAAAAATGAAATTTGCATTGGATTAACAAAACAGCCTGCCTTCATAAAGCTCTTACAATATAATCCACAGTGTATGTTTATCACAATAAGCAGGCACATTACACAAATGGCCTGTATTTCTGCTTACATAGCAGTGCCAGATTACCACAGACTTCTTAGAAAAAATTCTTGATAAAAAAAACAGCTTTTGGGTTTAGAAGGGGTAGAAATTTGGCCTCGTAGGTTTCTAAGAATTGATACACATGGAGTGGCAGTAAAAATGAATCATCTTGGATGAAATATGAAGGCACTATAAGTGCAGAAGAGGAAGGTGAAGGTTATTAATGTGTCCAAAACCTTTAAAAGCATAGTTACTGGGAATACCTATAACCTCAATCAATATTTTGATTGCTTATCAAAGGGTATGATATATTTGTTAATGTGTAGCTATGGGGCCCAGTATGTGAGTAAGACCACAAGAAATGCTCGTACCCATATCTTAGAACATTTATCAGCGGTAGAGAGGTGAGATTTTAAGTCTGCCATAGCAAATCATTTTGTGGAAGAAAATATTGGGGTGGTCTCTGTCATCTTCCAAATCATTGATAAGCCCAGACGTGACGATCCTAAAGGTTATTTAGATAAGATACTTTCTAGAAGAGAGGTTTTTTGGATTTATCATTTAAAAACCACAGCAAATTATGGAGGCCACAATAGAGAGCAGGAGGTTTTGTGTTGTTACAGGGGAATATGGTTTGTCTATGATTGTGTTATTTATCTCTGGAAACATTACCTTTGTTGAGGGATGGTTGTGCAATATGATACTTTTTAACATTGGATTATAGTATTGCACTTTATAACTTCCAGATGATGTAATTTTACTATTTATTCTTATCTTAATTAAATTATACTTTTACTTGATTGTAAATCAAGCCAATTTATTCTGAATTCAATACCCACAACACTAAGCCAACGGTAGAAGATATGCAGTTAAATATTATTATTTTTTTTGAGTATTGTCACCTGTAATACTACTGAGTATGCACACTACTAAGCTATGTGTTGTAAGGGGGGTGGGTTCTATAATGATTTAAATTTGTTGATATGTTAATCATGACCATACTGGCTTCTGATGAAGTGGCGTGGGGTCATGAAATGCGTTCAGCGTATGGTATAAGAATATACAGCATGCTTTTTTTTATACAGCTTTTAATGGAAGTAATAAAAGTGAGATTTAATAAAGAGGCAGTCCTGGTGCTCCTTGAATACTCTACATATGATGAATATCAAATACAGGCAAGAGATGCTACAAGCCAAAATTCTGTCACAACTAGCAGGGGTCGTCCACTCATGGGTTCTATAAAGTAAGGTGTAAAAGAATAACAACTAAGGTAACAATTTATTTAAATTCCAAGCAAGGAAACCTAAAGTCTTGCCACACTTGGAATTTTAGCATACTTACATTCCTGACTTTCAAGTGTTAACGAATTGACACATTTATCAAAGCAGAATGATGTGTCACTTCATCGGAGTGTTAGACTGCTTTGAGCAGCAGAAAGCTAAGTTTTTGTAGGGGGTGCCACTGGGCAGTCATGGTGGCATTTGGAAGAGATTTGCTGCTACAGTTGGAAGCAATCCAACTTTATTTATTGATCTCAATGGATCACATCTTGGCAGCCTTGCATTTGATTTTAAAATATACCTGCTTTCCATCTTGTCATTTTTAACTTTTACATACCTAAGCCATTGTCATATTTTTAACCAGGCTGATATTTGGGGGGATGGAGGGGCAGGGCAGATGGGAGTCACTGGAATTTTTGTCTGAAATTTGGTGTGGCCTGATTGGCACAGCTACAGCCCCCAAAGGGACTAATCTGTCAGAGGATTTAGAATGGTGGACTCCTTGAAGTGGGGGCCCTGCCAACTAAGTAATATGGGAACATCTCTATTCAGACACCTCTTGTGTTTATAAGGAGGTTAGAAAGGCAGCACCAGTCAGAACCTGGTGATTCTGAAGCAGCTGTTATGCTATTTGTCGGGTTACACCTGCTACAAACCATATGGTGACTGTACAAAGTGATTCCTCTCACAGATGAACCAACACAACACTGACAGAAAAGACACCCCTGTATCCATACAGCAGAAGCAGAGTTCTTTTCTAGTATCAACACTTTTTTTTCTTACCACTTACATTTAAAAATCCATACACAATCATGTTTTTATTAATTTAACTAGAAATGTCTGTACAATTTTTTGTGACCCAACGTCGCAGCATCCCAGCCTTACAACTTAGTCAGTTTGAAAAGGTTAAGACGCATGTCTAAGCAAGTGGCTCCTGAGGCATATCGGAGCTCCTTCAGCATCCCGCTCCATTCCTTCTTATCATCTTCGTATCTGGTAAAGAAGAGGACAAAGATATTGAGATATAGAGGGTATAATTTATTCTAAATATGAATAATGAACGATTAAAGTATATCAGTTGTGCCACACCCTTCTGGCTTCTCGTAATGTAATTGTAACACAAAAGAAGACCTCTGGTGAGTGATAAGCATGAGGATTTTTTTTTGGTCCCCCTGCCAACTAATAGTGTGAAATTGCCTGTAATCCACATGACCCTCCTCATCTGTCCTACTGGGTCTCTCTTTTCCTGAGACCCCCCCCATAGTATTTACTCCACTGGTGATAAGAAGCATGTCTGCCGGTAAGAGAATGGCTGTTTGATCAAGGCTGAAGCTACAAAATGAGCCTGTGATACCTGCTTAGAACCCTGGTGAATGAAAGCAGCTGGACCATCTATGCACGCTCTGATTGTGGAGATAAGGGGGTGGGTCTGGTGCCTGGGACAGCATCGGACCTAAATACCTTTTAAAAACCTTTTTTTTTTTTTACATTGACTGAGGTTTCCCAAGCCAGTCAGTTGAATAGTATATAAAACGGCCCATTTAGGCGTACATCTTTGGATTCTGGCTGCACAGAATCCAGTGTAGTCTGGAGTATGACTTTCTGATACACTTACTTCCAAACATCAGTGACTTCAGTTGGTGCAAACTCCTTAGATTCCAGCTGAATCATAGCAAATCCTCCAACAGCATATAGAGACCCGCCCACACTGATCAAGTTAATGGAACTTCTCTCCTGAGGGAATTCAGCAAGTGTTTCCCACCTTTAAAAAAACAAAATAATAGTTTATACCAGCATAGAAATGTATATATATGCATAGAGGACCAAACAGCCCCCACTAGCCCAATAAATAGTGATTGTCTATAGGTGTATATACACTGTGTATGTACACAGTCTGTCGGCAGCTTTTATCGGCCCGTGTATGGCCACCTTACAGCAGTCCCAGTGCAGTGGCATTTCCAGAATCCTATAGATTGCCAGTCCAGGCCCTCTCTTGCACTTCAAAAATAATACTTACTTGTTAGTAGCAATATCATAGGATTCCACTGATGCAGTCAGGCCTTCCTCTGTGACACCTCCAGCAACGAATATCTTCCCTTTGTGCACAGTGACCCCAAACATGGAGCGGGAAGTTCTCATGGGTGGCAGGTCCTTCCATTCCCCTTTCTTTGGACTGAATACAAACATTCTTCCAGTGCATGTCCTGTATCAAAGAATAGAAGGGATGAATATGAACCAGAGAGACTGCTGGAGAGAAGGAGTTTTAATATAAACCTAAACAAAATGATCCATGAAGATAGGGGCCACCAAGCCTGTTAAGAGACTATAGCAGGCATTGCTTACCTGCATTATCCTAGCAATGCATATAACTTTGTGTGAAGTTCCAAGCATGGTTTATCTATATCAAAAATGTTGTGTGGCCCTCCAAATTATGCTAAAGAGTGCACAAAGTCTACACAAACTTCTTTCATAAATGAGCTGAAACAGGTGGGAACTGTGCTACACGTTGGCCCTTCTTTTACAATATAATTGGCCATTACAAGAACCTTGAGGTCTACCTTTATAGTTTAAATCAGGGCTAAATAACTGAATGGCTGCAGGCTGGATGTAACCCTCCAAAGGATTTTGATGGTCCCTAGTCTGCTCAGAGGCATTTTAATATAATCTGGCCCTCCAACATGCTGTATGAGATATTATTGACCCACAAGCTCATACACACACACAACTGCATTATTGGCAGGGGTAGTGCTGCTGCTGCTTCTGTCAGATAGAGCTAGTTCATTCCAGTCCAGAAGCTCCCAGACCTATATAGAAGGCCATGGGGTAGGAATTCCAGGCTGGTGACAGGTGCAGTGAAACCAATCCAGTCACCAGGCTCAAGCTGTATACTTTGCCTATCTACTTTAACCAATTCAGCACTGGAGCATTGATTGTAAAGAAAAGCCATTTGAAGGGCACACAACATATGAACCTCACAAGTGGTTTTGAAGAGTTTTGGGGGTCTGATATATATTTCTACTTCATACTAGACTTTTAATGCAGAGATGTCTAACTCCTGAATCCATTTCTCATGGCACTACCAGAAGCCTTGGTTGGCTGAGGGTGCTGGAAATCGGTGGCGTTCAGTGGGGGCCCCAGGTCCTGAGGGCCCCCCGACACTGCTGCTGCCATGGTTTAAACATGACTTTCTCACCTTCCCATTCAAGTCGGAATAAATCAAAGATGACTTTGCGTTCCACTGGTGGAATGCTGCCATCTTTGATTTTTTCTATGAAGTTTTAGCAAAGTGGAAGAGCAGGGACAGAGACATGCACAGTTAGGCTTGGGAAAGAAGAAAAGTGTGGTAATCAGCCTGGTGAGTTAATGCTTTCAATCTATCAGTGCAGTACTGAGAGGCCATTTCTGCAGTCATTTTACTGGCAAGTTTGGAGTTAATGGAGTGGTCATTGGACATATTTGTAGTGGTCTTACTGGCAAGCCTGGGGTTTTTTTTGTAAGTTTTGCACGGTATACATGTGCTGGCCAGATTAAAAAAACCTGAACAGTATGGGAAGTAGAACTTGAGGACAAAAGCAGCCCTACGCAAGGAAAAATTAATTGTATTGGTGTAATCTAGTTATTCAGAGCCATATTGACATATCCAATTAGGTATTCCAAGATGGAGAGCAGACACAGAATGGTGAAAAAAGATATGTGATTCATAATACTTACTTGTCCTCTGTTTTCCCACCAAGACAGTAGATTTGGTCATTGTGTGACACCACAGAATGCCCATAGACCTTGACCGGGAGCTTCTTCACTTCTGTCCAAGATACAGCCCTGAAAGGAGAACCTCAGATTAAATGCAGTTGGGATGAGGACACCAGACTAGCACTGAGCTCTGAGACCATAAACAACATACTTGGTATCGTAACAGAACACAGAATCTAGCGACTCTTCTGACTGCAGGTCCCTGCCAGCAATGGCATAAACGCAGTCATCTGCCTCGCCCAGGCCGAACAGGCATCTTGCTGATGGGAGTGGCGGGAGTCCAATCCAGTCGCCAGCAATGCTGTCAAGCTGCAACACAACAAAGCATAAATTTAACATGAAGACTATTTAACAGGAAGAATATTTCTATAATTATAACCACTGATATCAACTAAAGATTACAGTTTATAAGGGTGCATTATCCAGATCCATTTTGGTGGGGCCTCATTGGCCTTTCTGACACAATATGTAGGGAGCTTAAAGGACTGATTAATCTACGGCCCATACACTTCCCTGACCGACCTTTTGTGAGATCCCCTTTCATGTAAATCCAAGCGCCAATATTTTACAGGGCCCCTAACAGGACTCCTGCCTGTCCCTGCCTAATGGCTATAGTCTCTGCTTCTGTTACAGCAATACTTCTAAAGTAATTATGTGCGTAAGAGTGCATAAAATATGTATTTTGGTATATATTAACCATAATACATGTTTAAATGCATCTTCCTTTATTACAATCAAAACAAAGTACCTTGGTGTATATCAGGGCTGATTAATAGTATAATTTTAGCAACCCCCCCCCCCCAAAAAAAAATTCCAGTTTTATGTTATCAGGATTCAAACACAGACCAAGAAACTGAATGGAAGACTTAATACCTGCATAAAAATATAGGGTTGATGGAAAGGGGGCAAATCTCTCAAAATCACAATGAGATTAGAAAGGTTAGAAAAGAAATGAGAAAGTTTAAAGTGCATTCACACCCCTTTGGTATAGTATTTATTTTATTTCTCTTTATATATCGTCTGACATGAATGCTTAATTCACATACTCAATTGCAAGGAGTCTTCCGGTGGACAAAATAATGATGTAATGGTAACTAAGATCAGCATCTTTCAGACACTTTAGTACCCTTGTTAAACTAAAGTAGAAATGGCAAACAATCCCCATATCATTTTCTAAATCCTTAATATTTAAGTATAATGTTGCAGCGTTTTTATGCTCATGCACCCTTACAGCAGTGGTCCATAAGTGACTTTACTAGTGCACTGAAATGCGCCTCCCATCCTACGGAAAAATATCCATCCTATACCTTTAATTTGATTCCATAGTCTCCTTTAGTTAGTTCAGATTTAGCCAGAGGCTTTCAAGGGGTTCTGGGAGTTGTAGTCCAACATTACATGGAGTATAGTTAGTACCTTATCACTGATATCAGGGTATTATTAGGCATTACCAAGCTCGATTTCTATTGTCTGCTCATGCATGGGAAACCCTGCATAGGTAGTTGTTAAAACAAGTATCTGGTTGGCTTCTCCTGGTATCTATTTTGGGCACTGTAATATTCCCTACACCAGTGAACTACAGATGCCTTGTGCAGTAAATTAACACAATACTAAATGGACATACCTGAAAGAAATATGAATGCAATGGTTGATCTTTGTTCTCCTCATCCACATAGAGGCCACCGATGACGTAGACTTGGTTGGATTTGGTGACTATGCTAGAATGGTTTCTTGGAATCTGTTCCGACAGTCCGACCAAGAAGCACTCATTTTCAAGGGGGTCGTAAGCCACAGCTGCTGTGTCGCTAACTAAAAGCATCATATCTTTGACAAACATACCATGTCTGGGAATGTCATTCAAATACCCAGGGAGTAAATCTTCATCTCCAATGTCGCCGTCTGCTCCTTCTTCGCTCGAATTCTCTTTGCCTTTGGAGCCCTCAGGGAGTTTACCGGCAAAGGCATCCTTAACAATCTTAACTTTTTTAACTATATCAGGATTGGCTTTGATGATGTCATGCTTTTCTACCCGATCGATAACATATTTTTCAGGCATCAAGCGGAATCTAATGCAGTCAAAGAGATCAGAGAGGCTCTTTTCTTTGTTTTCCTTGTCTGTTTGAACCCATCTTATCACTGCCTCAAACACCAGTTCTTCCTTTTCCACATTTAAGGCATCACTGGAAATGACTGCAATTAACTCATGTGGGGCAAGCTGCAGGAAGTCTTCTTCATTGCAGATCTGCATGAAGCGATCACAGACATAATCGCGGGCGGTAACAGCCAAGCGTGGACAATCTAGAAGAAGGCCCAATCTAAAGATGGCCAAACAATTGGAGGGAGAAAGCCTTCTCTGAAGATAAGTCACACACACTGTGAAAACAGATGGGATTTGGTAGCGACTGGCCAAAGCAAAAATATCTTGCACATTGCTGTCATTAAGGTCAATATCAGCAGAATAGAGATATTTAAGGATGGCTTCCATTGTGCTTGGGTCGACATTGTCTAATTCCACATTTTTCTTCTTCTCCTCAGCTTCATCAGATAGGAAGAACTCCCGGAAATAAGGGCTGCAGGCAGCAAGGATCAGCCTGTGGCATGGGAGGCTTTTGTCACCAGCCTTTAAGAAGCAATCTACAAATTTATTTTCATCAAGAAGTTCCTTCAGGCCATCCTGAAGAAGAGTCGACTGGTAAAGCCTGAGTTCATCCTTCATTTCCCCAGTGGGATCCATTTTTTTGTTTCCTGAAAACCAGGGGGTTGCTGGAGAAATGGAGAGGCCTCTGCTTCTATCAGCTCCCAAGGCAAAAGCTAAAAAGGCTGATCTGTGAACTCTGCCAAGCTTAAAGTCTCTGCAATTTAAGCCTGCCAGCTAAATATAGGTGCAGGCTCTTACAATATGGAATTCAGGTTGGCCAATTTGGAAAGTGGGATTGCTCCTGCAGCTGTCACAGATTGAAGGAAACAACTGTAGATTTTAGCTGCTAGGGAGACAGCTTTGTCACTATAGTGTTTGTTACTACAAAAGGTTCAACTGCAAACATTCTAATTAGAAAACTGAGTAAAAAGAGCTGTAGATAATCTGTAATTTTGCTTGCAAATGGCCCTACATAAAATATTGTAGATTTTAAAATTAATTTAAAAACCTGTCCTGTCTTGTGTTTTGCATGGTTATTACCTGCAAGTGTGCTGGTAATAAAATATGATGATTATCAACCAATTAAAAAAAGAAACATATGACGTTATTTCTTAAATCCATATTTATTCTTTATTATAAACGAGATTCACAGGTCACTTGTAGTAGAATTAGTAAAAAACCAAGTAAGTGGCTTCCTTTCAGCAGCGAGAATGGGAAGAACTAGGGCTTTGGTGCATGTAGTCATTTCAGACAATGAATCGGTACATTTTTTCCTTTACTCAGAGCAGAGAGTTATAACTCCCCAAATCATGTGAGGAAGCATAATAATTTGAAATAATTATGCTGTCTTTAGGCAATTCACAGTTCCTTCAATAGTGGGTATTTGGGGGAGATTTTTAGTGTTACAGTATATGCAAAACTCGCCATATACGAGCAGATAAAAGCTGCCCACTCAGCAACTTAATGCCTGTGTATGTTAGCGCTTGGGACTGCCTGAAAAATAAATGGCAGAAAATCAACCAGATATATTTTAGTATGTTTTATAATGGTATCAGAGGTCTGCATTGGAACTTTAGGTTACGTTTCCACCTGACAGATTTGGTCTTGAGCATGGATGTCCAAATAAGGCAAAGATCGGCAGATCTTTAAATGTATGGCCAGAAACTACAACTCCCAGAATTCCCTGACACCCCGTTTGGGTGTTAGGAACTGTCAGAGTGGCATTTTAACAGCTGCAGTGCCTTTGATGCATATGGCTGATGCTTTACCTATTTTTCTATTTGTTGATTTATGATAGAGTTCAATGTCAGAAGCAGCAATTCTTTTTGGCCTTGCTTTTTATGTGACAACAGCATCATATGGTGACAATGTGCCTAAAATTAACTCTGGCATGGAACAGCCTAAATGAAAAGCTCCAGATCCAGTGCAAGAAAGTGTAACCAGCTTTGTATCCTGCATGATATTGTTGAATCTGGCAAGCTAAAAGGTTTCCAGCAAATGTGGAAGCAGCATTATCAGAGTCCAGATTACTCTAAAAATACCGCTACAGTTTGTCAGCTGCTAAAACAACAGCTGAACAGGGATCTCAGCTGACGCTTATTCCATGTATAGCTCATAAAGAGTTACGGTAGTCAGTGCTCTGAATGAATGCCAGCTGCATTACCCAGGCTGTAACAATATAAATGACTTAATTTGCTCCATTTGGCACACGTAATGTCCTAAAGGTGCTGTGAGTCAGAGGGATTCACAAACATAGTACATTCTGCACAATTCCTACATAATCCCCACTGCCCAGTGTTACAGAGCACAGAATGTTCTACTGGGATAAGGAACTTTACCTTAGCTGTAATGAATTAAAATTATATTAACAGTGGCACTGGAGAATTGTGCCTGGGGCGGAACTGTACCCTGTTAACTGTAAAGTGGCAATTTACACCAGAGGCAAAATTTCCAATATCCTGGGTCACCAGGACCCTCCAATATGGATGAGTATGCCTGTGTGACCTGGCCAGGCCAGTAAAATACCGGCCAAGTGGCAACCCTACATATGCATCTCTTGTTTACCAATGTTTCCTTGTGAAGCAAACAAAGCAATTCAGAGCGGTGAATGGAAATGATTTAACACATTATGCGAGAATCTCATGAAACAAAGAATAGAGATTAGGTATAGACGAAAGATAAACAAAGCAGGTAGGAGTCTGATTCCATCAGACAGTTTTGGGTGACATTGTTACTAATAATTTCTCTCTATGGTTGCTGGACTAGAGTTCCCAAAGGTTTACAAATGAAGGTTCAGCGTGTAATTTAGGAGTAAATTTGCTGGGTCATGTGTCCCTTACCAACCCCACCCCCCCACACACAGAAAAAAACAGTCAGTGATACAGCAAAACAAGCAGCCACATACTTCAGTCTGAATAATCTCTAGTTTATGGATAAGCAACCTTTGGCACTTCAACTTCAGTTATAGCTCCAAGTGACTTGATAATGATAGTATTCGTTCAGTGACAAATAGAGACCCTTGCTTCATTTAGGGCTGTTAAAAGTTAAAATGTAACTGGATGGTGAGAATAAAATACAAATAACACACATGCCTATCCAACAAAACTATTAAGTTGCCATTTTTATTATTTCCTTTATGTACAAACATGGTAAGATACAATTAAATACCAATATGTGCACTCTAGTTCAGTAATGGTTAATGCTAAGCAGGTCTTTTTGTCCAGACTATGAATAGAGAATGATGAGAAACACCTACACAACCCCAGCATGTCCATTTTACACATAAATCAATATTTATAACACGAGTTGCATTATAAAAAAATACATTTTAATTATTCCAGGAAAATCTTAAGTAAATTACTAATAAATAAATTAGGCGGAGTTGTTGCCTACCAGATTAGCATTTTGTATAGTGCCCAAGTGGATACCTGGCTTGCTGTCTCACTGGCTCAATTCAGACACTGTGTGTCCCTCTGAAAATTCAAATTTTTTTCATGGTCAAAACTCTCAAATTCGAGACATCATACTCTGGCCCTTTAAGAACTCTAATTTGACTATTTATCACCTAAAACCTGCTTGAGTTCATGGGAGAGGTCCAGGCATCAATTTGGATGTTACTAGCCTTCCTGACATTTGAGTTTTTTTCAGAGAAAAAGGCAAATTGAATTTAGTCGAATTCGATTTGAGTTGGTAAAATTCATCCCAGTTTTAGATACTCTATTTTTTTTTTTTTTTATAAATAACCCCCCAGTCGAATTTTGAGCATATATTCGAATTTGATAGAGTTAGAAATAACTCCCATGAATTCGTAATTCGACCTTTAATAAATGTGCCTCCTAATGTATAATGTACTGGCAAAAACTGCTACAACTCTGCAATTTATGGGGATGTGTTTAGGATTTGTGCAACTGTGCTTAGATCTCTAAATTCCATAGAAAACTGCAGTCGTTCCTTATGCCATCACATCCCATAATCCCTGCAGGGTAAAGCCATCCTTCAGTTTCTCTATTGCTAAGCCAAGCTCTTCAGAATAGACTGGTTCCCGATCTTGTTGCTGGAATAAAGAAAGAGTCAGGGGAAGTGTCCGGAAGATAAACAGGATATTTTAGAGTAAATATTTAAGCAAAAGAAAAAATATCCTACCTTATTCCCATCAGCAAAGTAAGCCTATAAAAGAGAACATAAACACATAAATATGTTTATATTTAACACAATGCAGGTGCTAGTGCAACAGTGCAAATAGCTGCAACACTGTGCTGTACTGAAAATCTAACGCCGACGAAGAACTCATTTCTGACATGTGGACGGGAGAACTTAATAGTTAACATAAGCAGGAGGTAAGTACAGAGTTCCCTTGTACCCCGATGTGAAAGCCAGGTGATAAGACACTAGCAGTAAATTCCAAAAAGAAAGCAAGTGCAAAAAAAATGGGGCATTTTGGACCCTGCCCCTTTGATACATGCGCCATAGTACTGGGGTCAGGCACAATATGTGGCCCATTTACTTAGCTCGAGTGAAGGAACAGAATAAAAAAAAAAAAAAAAACTTTGAATTTCGAATGATTTTTTTGGCTACTTCGACCATCGAATGGGCTACTTTGATGGCTTTTGAGCGATTTTTAGGTTGAAGAAAAAATCGTTCATTCGATTGATTAAAATCCTTCGAATTGAATGATTCGAAGGATTCAATTGTTCGATCGAACGAATTGCGCTAAATCCTTCGACTTCGATATTCGAAGGATTTCAATTCGGCAGTCGAATATCAAGGGTTAATTAACCCTCGATATTCGACCCTAAGTAAATCTGCCCCTAAGTATAGGAATGGAATTTCTGAGAAATACATGGAATGGAAGGGCATAACTGTTCATGTTTAAAATAACTTGAATTATTGCAATACACGCATTAAAAATATGGAATGAGACTAATCATGTAAGATAATGACAAGTTTATTTTACTATTTTTGTCCCATTCTGTGATATGTATATGTAAAGAAAATCTGCAGCAATTGTTACACTGTTAAATCGTATGCTACCATGCAGCTTAGTCAAGCTGTGGTGAAACCATCCAGAATACATTCTTGTAAATATTAATATATAAATGATTTGCCTGGTAAAATATGAAATCCTAGAAAGACGACTTACCACAAATGCATCAGTGTGTTCATCAGCTTCTATTTCAACATCATCTTGAACCTGCTCTATGGTTAATTCTTCAAGGGCCTGTGGCTAATGAAAACAAGATAGGATTAGGATGAAACGCATGTTGTCTCATTTGACAAAATAATTTTACAAAAAAAAAAATAGAAACGCCTATTTTGGAGACACCGTTAAGATATTTATAAACATTCGGCACATTTGCACATGGTCAGTAACCCGTAGCAACCAATCATTGACTGACTTTTTATAGCCACCTGCAAGTTGAACAAAATATAAAACCTTTCATTGGTTGCTATGGTTTACTGCCCAGGGGCAAATTGGCCCAGTGTTTATATATGATCCCCAGTTTGACTTGACCTTTTGTCCGACGTCATGACTTTCAGTTATGGCATAATGATTATTGGGGTCTAACAAGGGGCATTTCCCCCTTTACTTGTCAAATGCTGTTTTTCTTCTTTTTTCCTTGTACTCAAAGTGCCAGGAATTGACACAATGATCCTCTTTAATAAAAGAGTTTGTTAAAGCTCTCCCGACAGTCAGAAAAATTTTGCTAAATAGGAAAAATGATCAAACTAGTAGAAATACTTCTGAATTCCCAGGTTACTATATCTGACCCTAAATGTGGCACAAACACAAATATGCTACACCTACTCACAGGTGAACATAGCAAAAGGCAAACTAATCTTACTCTAAGCACAGTTAATATGTAATAAAAAAAATACATTTAAAATACACACTCATTAGTGATTGCTTATGAATACTAGCATAGAGAACCCATGAGTGACTCCTTATTTTACCACTTGAGAAATAAAACCTTGCTTCATACACTCTGACTGGAGTGGATTAATGGGACCCCTTTCCCCAGTGAAGTGATGGGACCATTTTCCCTGCTGTAATAATATTACCTTTTCCTCCATCTCATACTCTACTCCAAATATGGGGCTTGCAGAGTAGACCCTGTGCAATGAGTTTATCTCCTTCACTGAATCCTGTAGCTTCTCAACTGGATCAATTTTAAAGCCAAGGACGTATCCACCACTCTGTAAGCAAAAATAAGTGTGATTAATAAAAGCATTGTGGTCTATACCAAATAAAATGAAGTATTAAGACATTACGTGAAGTGTTTTGGAGTGCAGAGACCTGCTACTTTCCCCACAATTACAACGGCATCCCCCTCCTGCCCCCTAATTTGTGCATCATTCAGAGGTGCAAGCAAGAGAGAGGCAGCCCCCAATTGCTGCACCTCCTGATGCTGCAGTCTGCTCCTCTTGCTGGATTCTCAATGCCTGATTGTGGTCTTCTTTTTGCACTTCTCGCACTGCATTTTGTTGTGTAAATTACTCCTCTAGAGTTACTATAGTATATGTAAACATCAGTTAATATGGAGCTCCAAGCTCTTTTTATACAATTTATGCCCATATTGAAAGGTAAAAAACACCACAGGAAATCCAACAAATATGCTAATATGGCCCTTTTAGATTACTCAGTGCATCAGATTTACTGCCAAACTGCACAACTGTGACCAAGCCTTTTTATTCTAGGACATCGATATAATTAAACATATACCTGGGAAAGAATATATCCATTCCATATAATTAAAGGCAGTTGAAAATACTGATGCAGACATATCTTGGTTATAGTCAAACATAAAAAGATCAGGTGTGGCAGGTTACCCGTCTGAAAAAGCTCCTATCGTTATACTAAACGGAACTCAAAATTTAAGATTATTGTACCCCACTTTATGTAAAATATTTGCATTGATATATGTGTACAATAAAAACGTGTTATAAGCTATTTATAAGTGTAATAATTCTGAAACAAACTTGATTATTCACCATTTAATTTGAAATTACTCAATAAAAGACAAAATGTTATAAAAAAAAAAAAAAAATAAAGGAAAAAAAAATAAAGGCAGTTAAAAATAGTCATTAAGATATAAGCTGCTTTATTCTTACCTGCTGGGAGCTTTCTATCACCAGTGCTAAACCAAACTTTGAGTCTCTGATTTTTATGGAACGCTGTTTATGGAAGAGTGAGAAATAAATTAGAAATGTCACCACTAGCAGTACACTGATTATCTAACAGAGAAAGTTGTTTTTTTGGGGGGGGGGGGGCGGGGGTAATATAAAAAGCCACTATATCTTCAACTATTCAGAACATGTTTTTACAGAAAGATTTTTGCAGGCATTTTATAGTATCTATATAAGACCTCTAGTTACGATCCCATTCGATCATCATTTTCCTAATGACAGAAGATCATGGCCCTTAATTGCTTGACCACACCCTCTTGTAGCTTACAGAATTATAACACAAAAGGAGGATTGTGGGAGGTGATGCAAAAGGATAAGATAAGCGACACTTTAATAGAAGATATATATGCCTCTTAGGGCTCTTACACACGGCCGTTCCGACCTGCGCTCCCCTGCGTTCCGTTTGTTGGCGTTCAGCCGCAGGGGAGCGCAGGAATAGACGCAAGTAATGATTTGAAATGGGGCTGTACTCACTCAGGCGCGTGTAGGCGCCGAACGCAGGAAAAATGCAGCATGTTGCGTCTGAACCTGCGTTCGGCGCCTACAGGCGCCTGAGTGAGTACAGCCCCATTTCAAATTATTACTTGCGTCTATTCCTGCGCTCCCCTGCGGCTGAACGCCAACAAACGGAACGCAGGGGAGCGCAGGTCGGAACGGCCGTGTGTAAGAGCCCTTAGAAAACTTAAGAGGTGATAGCATTTCTTTTTCCCCTACGAGACCTATATATAAAAAAAATGAGGCTCCTTCATCTACAAATGGATTATGGCAACAGGCAAAGCTTCACAATACATGAATACAACATAAATGAGCACAAAAGCCAGTGTTCTTTAAAATATGACTTGAATCATTGCTAATGGTATAAGAACACTCTCCTCTCAGGAGCATAATTACATAGATGAATACATAACTTACAATTTGCAGATAAGGAATGCTGACGTTGAAACTATCATTCATATTGGCATGCCAAACTATTCTCACATTGGTTATAAAGAATGTTCCCAAATTTCCCTGAAGGAAGAAAATGTATATAATATTAAACTTGATAGATTTCGAATGCTATACAAAGTTGATCATATTTTTGCTTCTTTGCAAATAAATGTATAACAATGTAGCGTGTAGTATGAAAGGAACAGTAACACCAAAAAATTAAAGTGTTTTAAAGTAATTACAATATCATGTACTGTTGCCCCGCACTGGTAAAACTGATCTGTTTGCTTCAGAAACACTACTATAGTTCATATAAACAAGCTGCTGTGTAGCAATTGCAAATTTTTTTAAAAAAAAAAAAGACTATATGGCACAGGCTAAATAGTGGATAACAAATAACACCATTATGTTCTACAGAGCTTATCTGCTATCTGCTTTGTAACCGGAGCCTTTTCTCCTTTTAATGGCTGCCCCATCGTTACACAGCAGCTTGTTTATATAAACAATAGTAGTGTTTCTGAAGCAAAAACAGCAGTTTTACCAGTGCAGGGCAACACTGCATTATATTTGTATTACTTTAAAACAATTTAATTTGTTGATGTTACTGTTCCTTTAAGATAATCTGCAAGGAACATGCAGTCCCCATACTAGAAAGTAAACAGGTCCCTCCCCCCAGGGGGTTCAATTATTATTACATGTAGTCAGAATCAGCAGAGATCTGCCTGTACAGGCAAATAATCATTTAGTAGCAGGTTAAAAAAACTTTAAATCATTGAAAAATTGTAAATAAGGTATATAAGAAAGCTTCTATGCATTAAATTTCATTATGTTACATTTTACATTTTATATTTTCTTTACATATGGTCACCTGATCACTGGATAAATTCCACACTCCATTGATTTTATCGTAAACTTGTTCACGTGGAAGAAGCTTCAGCTGCTTATTTTGGATGAGTGCGCCTCTCAGTTTGAGATCACGATACATTTTAGATGTCTCATAAGCTCTACAGCAGAAATAATTGAAACATTTAAAATAATTATCCCAGGGCTTTTGTAAAATGTGTTTACCTGAGAAATATATTTATAAATAGATTTATTCAAAAAACTGTTACTAGACAAACTGCATTGGTGCACATGCATTGGTAAATCAAGCCCTTTGTGTATAACTTGCTAAATTTTCTTCAAACACTGTACAAAGCGGAGTGTACAAGTGAGTGATACCCGGGGCCGCCATCAGGGGGGGACAGGGGGGACAAGTGTACCGGGCCCGGGCATGAAGGGGGGCCCGGCAGCGCTGCATTTTTTTGAAGATCCGGGCCCCCCTTACGAGCGCCCGAGCCGTACGTCTTGCCTCTTCAGTGCCGAATGCGGAAGTGCCGAAAAGCCGAAGCCGATGCGACGAAAAGACCCGAAGTCACGGAAAAAGCCGAAGTCCCGAAGTCACGAAGCGCCGAAAAGACCCGAAGTCACGAAAACAGCCGAAGCCGAAGTCCTGAAGCAGCGCAAAGACCCGAAGTCACGAAAACAGCCGAAGCCGAAGTTCTGAAGCGGTGAAAAGACCCGAAGTCACGAAAGGAGGCGAAGTTGAAGTACTGAAGCCATGAGTTCAATTCTACTGAACACCAGTTTGTGTTTTTTTTTTTTTAATCCCCTGGCCACCAATGTATTATTTTAATATTCTATAGGCCCCTGCCACCAATCTTTTTTTAAAACTTTTGTTTTTGGGGCCCCAATTTTTTTTTTAACTTGTAAGGGGCCCCT
Source organism: Xenopus laevis (assembly GCF_017654675.1). Lineage (NCBI taxonomy): Eukaryota > Metazoa > Chordata > Amphibia > Anura > Pipidae > Xenopus > Xenopus laevis. The sequence continues at coordinate 75,210,527 of NC_054387.1, read as the reverse complement.
TGCCACCATTGTTTTTTTTTGGGTTTTTTTTTTTAAATAAAAATTAATTTTATTTTTGGTGGCCCCAAATTTTTTTAACTTGTAAGGGGGCCCCTGCCACCAGTTTTTTTTTTTTCAAAAAAAAATTTTTTTTTTTTAAATTTTTTTTGGGGCCCCAATTTGTTTTTAACTTGTAAGGGGGCCCCTGCCACCATTTTTTTTTTTTCAAAAAAATTTTTTTTCTCCAAATTTTTTTTTTGGGGCCCCAATTTGTTTTTAACTTATAAGGGGGCCCCTGCCGCCAATGTTTTTTTTTTTTCAAAAAAAATTAAGTTTTTTTCAAATTTTTTTTGGGGCCCCAATTTGTTTTTAACTTAGAAGGGGCCCAATGTTTGTTTATTTTTTAGTTTTTTTTACATTTTTTTTGTTGGGGCCCCAAGTTTTTTTTAACAGGCCCCCTGGGTGAAAAAAATTGGGGCCCCAAAAAAAAAAAAATTAAAATTTTTTTTTTTTAAAAACATTGGTGGCAGGGGCCCCCCCTGCCACCAATGTTTTTAAAAAAAAAAATTTTAATTTTTTTTTTTTTGGGGCCCCAATTTTTTTTATAAGGGGGCCCTGACCATCAATAGCTTTTTACAACTTGTGTGGGGGGGGGTTACTTTTTTAGCGCTGATGTCTGTGTGGTCTTTTAACTGCGATGTGGGCGGGATATGGGGCGGAGCTTGGTCGTCAGTGTGGGCGGGGCCCACGGGGCCCCAAAAATTTTGTTGTACGGGGCCCCGTGATTTCTAATGGCGGCCCTGGTGATACCCTAGCAGACTCATGATACAAGCTTACATTAAGGCCTACCAATAGTAAAAGCAATATGTTTCAGGGGCTTCCATATTTAGATGCTCTGCTTTAGGGTAATGACACTTGGGACTCTTTCAGAAAGGGCCAGAACTTAGGGTAGGCACCAGAGGTAGGTGTCTAGGGCAAATTTGGCGGGAGGCGCAGTTTGGATACCATCAATATCCAGAGTCTATGTGTGGCAAGCCAAATAATTTCTGCCAGTACACATTTTATCTCAATTTATCTTGACTCAAACCTTGAGCTTAGAGGGGAACAAGCAGCAAGAGGGTTAAGGTGTTTAAAGCAAGCAGCAGGCAGTTTTAACTTGGGCCCAATACTATGTGGTCCAGTTCTGGTTTCAGGTACCCTGAATGCTACCCATTTAAGTAACCCAAAAATGCATCATCAAAGTGTTTGGAACTATAAATATACAATTGTACTTAAAGGTAGACAGAAAATCAGTAATAAGACCAAGAGTAGGCTGTGTTTCATGGTGATGTGATTCCAGCTCTTTTGTCACCCAAACATTTCTGCACTTGCCAACAAAATGCTTGGTATCAATCCCCATTCACTCTTATGGTAATCTCATGCACCCATGGCTGCACCTAAAGGACAGCATTTTGGCGTTTTAACCATCTGAACGGCGAGTAGACCAATGGGGGGGGGGGGGGGTGCAGGCAATCATATCCGAATAAAAGTGGCAAGGCAATTTTGAGTATTCCCCCCTTTCTGAGTGGAAACCTGATCAGGTGACAAAATGCACGGAATAGCCTTGTATGCTATTACACTTAAGACAAAAAACAGATGCAGCCATACCATTAAAAGTAAATGCATGTTTCTCCCAAAGTGTTAGACATCACTTTATTTTGGGCATAAGAACCTTTAAGTGAACAACTGAACTAAATACCTGGACACATTCAGAAACATAGTTGCCAATCATTACCTGTGTACAGCGATAACAGAAGTAAACAGTCTAGGACTCCCAGGTACAAGATTTGTAAAGATAAACTCAAAGCGAGTATTGTTGCATTTTGTTAAGATGTACAGTGCTTCAGTCTGACCACGTAATTTCTGTTGGGACATAAGGTTAACCCGTTAGGGTACTGTATTGATGTATTACTTAACTGTAATAGTTAATATCTTGTTTATGACGCGTAACTTACCGAATTAGCAGTCCTTGTCGTGATGTTTATAATACAGTTGTAGCCAACAGCTGAAGAAGATAAAAAGACAAGTCATATACAAGACAATACATCAGAAAGTCAAGCTGTTATAAAGAGTCTGCAAACTCTGGGTTTAACCCATGACTGTTGTGCTAAAACTATTTCAGAAAGCCATATAGGTCCAAACAAACTGTCTGCTGTACTTAAAGATATACCAAGTTGGGTTCAGTCTGTGGGCTGAACCATGAACTCTGTTGAATAAGAAAAAAATTATAGTGATGTGTACTCATCTCATCATACAGAAACCAGATAACTCTGTAATGGAGATCCCACTGCTGACAAGTCAGTGCAGCTCCAGAAATATAAAAAGATGAATACACATGTACAGAAGCATTTGCAGATAATCTCTTTTTAACCAATTACCTCCCACACTCTGAGTAGGAAAATTATCGGTCACCCACAAAGGACTTACCAAGATTCACACGGGGAAGTGCTAGGGAATGCCAAATAACTCGTAAATTGGTGACTAGCAGTCTTCCTAAAGGTAAGAACAAAGCTTGTTATAGAGCAAAAAAATGATGGTTTATTAGGAGTTGTAGGGTGGACATTCAGATGAACAAACTCTGTAGCAGGACTTAGTGTGACATTATAAACAGGAATGAATGCTTTGTGCAAGCAGCACACATCATGATAGCATTGTCACAGACTAACATATAAAACATAAGTGGTCATTAACAGACATATACTGCTTCAGGGAATGTGGTAGGAAACGTACCTCTGTCTCCATTGTTTCCTTTGGTATCCTCAATGGAATCTAAGCAGTCTATGAGCACTTCCCCTGGTCTCATTTTCATTTGCCTGTAATACAAATCAAAGTGACATAGTTATTATCTACTCCAGCAGTGACATTATAGGGCTCATTTACTGACAGTGGCATCTCCACTGCTGCAGACTGCATCCTTTACCTCTGGTCAAATAATATATTTTAGGACAGATAGCCTCCATAGTCTTCTTTCTCTACCAAAGAAACAGTTACACTGGCTTTTTATAAGTATTTCAGATGGCAGCCATCCTGTCCAAGTTGTCAGACTGGGGATATTGCATTTTAAGGGTGGATGGGGCTTCAGCAGAGAAGAAAATTAAAAGAACCACAGATTTGGATCTATGCTATAGGGCCATCCCTGTGGATAGTCAAATGATACATTATCCAGACACAGCGCTAGGAAATATGTTGGCGCTTTATAATACGTTAATAATAATAAATTCTGCCCATTGGCAAATTGGTTGGATGGTGGGCAAGTCTGCAGGCATTTAACTTCCTCTACAGTCATATCCTAATTTTTCTGCAAATAAATCATGATATTTAAATATACATCAGTGTTCCATAGTACTAGTCTAATTTAACCTTACTTTATTTTTTATAGAACTTGATATAATGCAGCACAGAGAATGTTTGATCATTCACATGTCATTGCTTCAAAATGAGCTTTAAGATCTAAATCTTCCACAAGAAACAGAACCCTGGGCTAAAACTGGAGAATAGACTAGGGACCTAACTTAGAAGAGAAAAAATAGCTTGAAATTTGTATGTTTAGCTGTTGGTGGGATACAATTCCAACCATTCCTAAGAAAGCCTGTGTTTGATCTATACACCTTCCTGACAATGAGCTTCAGGTTGGATAAATACTGATGGATATAATGACCATATCTAAGCATCCACGCTCCATTCTATGGGAGCAACATGCAGGACAAGATGTGAAGTGTAATAAAAAGTGTGCTTAGCACCAGTTTCTTATATACATATTTCCTATATTTGAAGTATGTAAGCATATTATATATTTTAGAATGTGATTATTAACATCAAGCAGGCCCGGAGTGGCAATCTGTGGGTTCTGGCAAATGCCAGAGGGGCTGCTGTATGGTTCAATAGAAAGTTACCATATAGTGGGCTGGTAAGGTAGGGGTCTGTTTGGGTCTCTGTGTACTTGGAATGACAGGGCTTATTTTGACTCCAAGTCCAGGCCTGACATCAAGCAGTGAATGGTACCAAATCTACGTACAAAATACAAATACATCTGCCAGTGGTTTTACTGCTGTCACAATGAGAGAAGATGGAGCCCCAATGAAAATAGCTAGCAACAGTTCCAGATATATGATCGTTTTAAGGTCGATATGATCCTGGCCGAAAGAGCCCAACTTTCCCTGGCTCTGTTCTCGCTTACGTGGCTTAGAGCTGCACTATCACAGTTCCTGCAGTAGTACCATTGAGTACATCAAAGCGCTATGGATGCTGGGAGATGTAGTACCGCAGTTGCTTCAGTCACACTTAGCGCTATATAAATTATAATGACAGTACTCACTGGGGCGATATATCAAAGCGAACATCCCGATCCTCCCACAGCGCGTCCAACACAGACAGCATTTTGTTTACTGCTCCAACCTCAGGCTAATAACCTCGGCTGCACTGCTCAAGACTATAAGACTGCGGTCTCCAGGGCAACTGCTTCCATTTTGTAACAACGTCAAGGGCTGCGCGGTCGATAACCAATGAGAAGCTACGGACTGCGCGTGCGCACTTTTTCTTTTACTGTATTTCGAGCCTAGTGAGTGTGCATACTAATTATGAAATTTTAGACATATCAATAAAATAAGGGACTATGGTGAATACAGAATGATGTCATTATCTAATACTAAAAAGTTTGACAATCGTTCAAAAGGCAGAGTAAATAACAATGAGGAACCATTCTCCCGGTCACGATTTTCTACCCGGACAACGGAAGTTGCTGCAAAGTTCCAGCAGGGTTTTTTGTTGTCATGGAAACAGGCCGCTTTGACCAGCTGGTTCGGCCCATAGTTTTTTTTGGTAAGGCAGTGAGATTAGGGCCATATTATCTATCCCAAAAAATAATTTATGCGACAGGGAATCTGTAACCTGCTTCTTGCCACCTGTTGCTGCTGAACTACAAATCTCATAATCCCTGCTCAGGCTAATAACAACGAGAGCCACGGGTGTATGGGGTTAATCCATTTAATTGACTCGCATGGTTTTGTCTTTTAGGTGCGTGTTCGACGATATCCAACTGCAAAAAACAACAATGGTGAGCAGGTAATGCAGACAGTCCATGACTTTTCTATGAGTTTAGATGTACGATTTCTGTACTTTTCTTTGTAACAAACCTAATTTACAGTCCAGTGGTTATATGCCTTTCCCTCCCAACATTTTGGAAATAGAAAGAGGGACAAAAAGATATTTTTTGACCACGCCCAATTTTATGGCCACACCCCCTAATTACCATTTCACACAATTTGTCAGGTTATGAAAGTTTGAATTCATTTCTGTGGTTTTTATTTGTTATTACAGTTTTGCTCATTAAGGTGAATTGCCCTTTAAGCTGTGAATCTAAGTTCTCCTAAGAGACCTATGTTACAAAAGTATCTAAGTGTGTATTCTGCCAAAAGCCAATTAAGTTAGAAACGTTGTCGTTTTTCAGTGCAGGAGATCAAAGAGAAAGTTGGGGCATTTCAGTAACAAACCTGGGACCATGGGTTGAGCTGTCAAAATCAGGACTGTCCCGTGAAAAATGGGACAGTTGGGAGGTATGGGTACCCCAGTGATTGGAATTGCTTACCACTACCTAAAGCTGGTGCTCCTATTTTTTTTTTTAAAAAAATGCACCAGCCCGGGATACTTCTGAGTACTGCTCCACCATCTTCTTTCTTTCTACAAAGTGTGTTTTTTGAAGATAAGGGGCACCGGCCCAGAGAAGCGGGTAAATTATGTTAATCACTGGTGAGGGCCTATCAGTGATTTTACCTTTCTTTCACTGGCCTGCTGAATGCAATTATAACAAAACTCTTCCAATGGTCCACCCAAGACCCCCCCTCCCCACTCCAATGCATGTATCACCCCTTTTGCAACCTGTCTTGCAGTAGAAGTCTCAAATTAGAATAATTCTTACCAGCACTATTTCAGCCATCTCCCATCCCAGGGAATAAATTTAGTGATTGAATTCTCTGGGGGTTGCCTAATATACTGGCTTCCCCAGTGAATTCAGCTTTCCTTGTCCTTTAAGCTCAGGATGACATTAAGGGGTGTTTCTGATGAAGGAGCTGCCTGAGGGGTCCAGGGGGGGGGTCAGGTGCAACGCTAGAGCGCAATTGGTTCTGGTTTATCTTGGAAATTCAGCTGTGGAAGGTACTAGGAGAGGCGTTTTTGCCTTCCTTGATAACCTAGTTGGCGCTGCTGCCGTAAGTGAGTTTTTTAACTCGCCTCATTGGTGCAAGGAAATGTATTTCCCTTTTCTCTGTAATAATAAAACCGTACCTTGTACTTGATCCAAGTTTAAGATATAATTAATCAATATTGGAAGCAAAACCAGCCTACTGCGTTTATTTCATATTTACATGATTTTCTAGCAGACTTAAGGTATGAAGATCTAAATTACGGAAAGATCCATTATCCGGAAAACCCCAGGTCCCAAGCATCCTGGATAACAGGTCCCATACCTGTATTTGTTTTGCTTGATTCTGCCATAATAAATATGTTGTGAAGCATTATCATTGACAGTACCTTTCATATGAGTTTCATGGATTTGCTGTGAGGTTACTGGACTATTAGGCTATTTGTATATTATACTTTTCCAAAATAACACACATTTTTTCTTCTTAGGGTAGAAATCCGGAGTGCAACACCCAGAACAAATGTAAGTAAAGTAAGAAATGTATTGTATTCACATATTTACTATATCTAGTAAATTGGAGATATGTAGAAACATGCTGTTTGCTTTGTTTCTTCATATTTAGAAAATCTCTTCAAACAACTATTCAGCTCTATATACTTATTCTCTCTATAGCAAGCTCCTCGACTCATTTCTATGCCGTCATAGAAACAAGAAGATGATGATGGCCTCTCTCTTCCTACCTAGGACCCTTGGTGTAGAAATAACAACGGAAAACTAATAACATAGTTAAGTTCAGTGCTGCTTTTGAGGTGGCTGTCTATCTGGCAACAGTGTAGCAAGTCATACAGAATTCTTTAAGCACTTTCCCAGTGTTGCATTGCAGGTCTAAGTATTGTATGCGTGCCTTGCCATGCCCCCATTCTATTTTGTTTCATTCCTTTTGCTAACAGTACAGGTATGGGATCCATTTTCCAGAAGCCCATGATGTAGAAAGCACCAAATTACGGGAAGGCCATCTCCCATAAACACCCTTTAAATTAAATAAATAAAAATAAACGAATTCTAATTTTTATAAATGGTTTCCTTTTTCTCTGTAATAATAAAACAGGTATCGGACCTGTTATCCAGAATGGTCAGGACCTGGGATTTTCTGGTTAACAAATCTTTCTGTAATGTGTATCTTCATACTTTTAAGTCTACATTAAAGTAATTTAAACATTAAATAAACCCAATAGGTTGGTTTTACTTCCAATAAGGATTAATTATATCTTCGTTTGGATCAAATACAACATGCTATTTTATCAGTGAAAAAGGAAATAATGTTTAAAAATTTGGATTATTTGGATAAATGAAGTCTATGGGAGACAGCCACCCTGTAATTCAGAGCTTTCTGGATAATGGATCCCATACTTGTACTTTGTATTTGATGATATAATTAATCCTTATTGGAGGCAAAACATTTAAATATTATTTTAGCAGACTTCAGGTATGGTGATCCAAATTGCAGAAAGACCACTTATCTGGAAAACTCCAAGTCCCAAGCACTCTGGAGAAAACATCCCAGACCTATCTATGATCTTTTATCCAGAAACCTGTTATCCAGAAAGCTCAAAATACCAAAAGACTGATTTAAAGAATTTAAATTGTTTGACTGATTACCTTTTTCTGTAATAATATAACTCTACCTTGTACTTGATGGTAACTAAGCTACATAGATCCATGCTGGAAAAGAAAAGACTAGAAAACACAAGGTCCCTTGAATTCTAGATAATAGATACCAGTATATGTATTGCAGGAATTAACTTGATTTAATGTCTTATTTGTATGTGATCTAGAGAATTAGGAAAGGGAGATTTGCATTATATACAATGTGGTGGTAACTGGCCAAATTTATCATTTCAGGGCCCAGGAAAACTGGAAGTTCTTGGCCCAGAAGGTATGTTTACATTTATTAAAGTTTTTTAAAGGTGGAAAAGAAATGTATCAATATATTTTGAGCTTAACCTGTTTTGGATGTGACCCAAATAAGGTTTACAATAAATTAAATATACATCTATATATTTAATATTACCAAAAATATTTTTATTTTTTTGTATGAAAAGAGAATATTGTTTATTTCATTTTAACAGCATAGGGTTACTCGTATCTGAGTGAAATTGGCCATACATGGGTAGACACTGCCTACTGAGTGATTCTTGACCAAGTCAAGAAGATTTTGGACTCAAGATGGGTCAAACTCAAGATTTCTTTGATCAGTATCTAAAGAGACATTTACCTATCCAAAGTGCAGTTTTTGGACACAGTTCATAGTTTTTTTATGCTTAAATTCCACTGTAAAAATAGTGTGACAGAATGAGAATTACATAGATGCAACCCACAGTGGAAGCTTTGAAACTATGACCATGTTCAAGACCGTGATGGCTCCAGGCTTCCTTAATTTATGATTTAGCAGTGCAGAAGGGATGACCGTGTTGTGCCTAGCGACCGTATTGTCGCTAGGCACAACTATAGGTAATTCAAAGGAGCGTGTTTGAATGCAAGTACCTTTAATTAGTCAAACAACATTTGTGTCTATTTTAGTATGATCTCACATGCAGCTGTGTTGCTCATGGTGCTTATGGTGACCGTCATGGTGCTCTTGAGATAAATAAGTGTTGTAACTGGTGTAGAAGGTCTAATTGTACTTGTTTTTATCAATGTGTTTCAGATTTCTCAACAGAAACTTGCTCCTTGGCACCTCAGTGAGTTGGCAGATGTAATGTGTGCAGTACACAGGATGTAACCAGTCCTCACATGCTTCAATAACATGGAGTTTCTGTTTAGGATCCTGCTTTGGCTGCCAGTGTCAGAATTCTTGAGATAAGCTGGTTAGGTCTTGTAGTTTGTTTTCTTTATTTTGTGTAAAGGTTCAGAAATAAATACTGACATTCTTAATTCTGCACATTACTTATCCACATATTTTTATGTATTCATGTGTGAGAGATGCCACATTGATTTATCCACAAATATCAAAAACCAGCACACCCATGTAAAAATCTTCACCTCTTTATTTACATCATATCAACGTATCGAGTCCAACGTTTCGGTCCTCATTAGGACTATTAGCATTTATAAAAACTAGTATGTTTGTCTCTGATCTTATTTGCATTTTGCAAAACATATAACTGATGTCTTATGATTAACTGTTACCTCTTGTTTCAGATTTAGTAATTTTGAAACTACAGATCTAACAAATGCAATAAAGGTATTTATATATAAAAATGTAGTCACAATGAATAAGTTGGGTATGGATTAACTCTGTCTTCAAATATTTGCTTTATTTTTGAAAAAAAACTATGGACCATGCACAGTAATAGCTTACACCATACTAAACATTAAGGCGGCAGATATTTTCTAAAAGAAACATTAACAGGGTACCATGAGTGCGCATATCATTAATAATGTTTCTGACCATTTTTTAGACAGTAGCAAATGAAAAAGGAAAACTACAGGTCCTTGGGCCACAAGGTAATAGTATATTCTCTTTTTTTTAAATAAATATGTTTGAAGATATATTAGTGGTGGCCTCCTGCAGCCCCCTGGTAAGTTTGTGACAGTAATACGCAGGTCAACGTGAATATAATATGCCAGATATTAAAGAAACCATCAGAGAAAACAGAGATATACCCTGATCTTTTGTTCTCTCATAGTTCTTGGAATGTCACATCATTCAGCTAAATTCTTACCCTAAACGGCCTTTAGGATGGGTCCAACTATTTACTACTTAGGGTACATTATGCCTCACTCAAAAGAAAACTGGCAAGACCTTGCCAAAACAATGGACATTTGTTCCAGAAATTGGCCTTTCCTTGAATCAAAAATTCTGATATCTGTTGAAGTTGTGCCACAGGGTAGCACTGATATAAAGTGTTACTGTCACTCAGCCTACTATACATGCTAATTCCTCATATGTACAGCTACTGCTCTACAGGACCTAGGGTAGTTCACACTGTTTGCACCCCCTTTAGACAAGTCTGACGTGAAAACTCCCAACAAGACAATTTTGAAAGTTTTATTTAAGCTAATGCCTGAACTGCCTTTAAACTTCAAAAATTTATGCAACCATCATTCATATTTACCAAATGATTTTGAACAGTACTGTATTGGCTGGTGCTCTGTAAATTGATATAGAAAAACAGCTTGGGTAATAAACTTATGTAAGGAAGTGAGTGAGACCAGATTCTGAAAACAAAATTTCGGAAACATTTTTAATTTTATGCCACATAACATTTAAACTTCTGTCATTTGCGATGTCTTACTGTAAATTGTTTCAGCTCACACTGTAATATTTTTTTTTCTAATTTTATTTTAGAAAATGTTTTCGTTTTTCCTAGTGGAACAACATCAAGGTGAGATGGAAAGTAGGCAAACACCTAATTTATACTAGAAAGGCATGCATAACAATTTCTCTGCTGATGTAGAAATGTCATTCAATGTAATTTTTCTTACCGCACACCCAATCTCACTGATCCTGCAGAGGTGGTGCGTTCTTCCGTCGACCCGGCAAGGTCCCCTAGCAACGTGAATGTTGATAAAAGGATCCGCACATACTTCTTTCTTTTGCAGTGGGGGGTCACCCCTTCACTTTATTTGTTTAATCACCACACCACATTTGGTGATTAAACAAATAAAGTGAAGGGGTGACCCCCCACTGCAAAAGAAAGAAGTATGTGCGGATCCTTTTATCAACATTCACGTAGAAATGTCATTAACATTAATTTGAAAAGCAACTAAATGTACCCATGGGTGACAGTCAGAGTTTTTTCCACAAAAAAAATTTGACTGGCTTTATAGTTCACTATAAAGCCACATTTGTCCTGTTTAGATTTGTATTGGTTAAATATGTTACTTTTTCAGACCAGTAAGTGCTGGAGGAAGACAATGGTCAGTAGGAAGGAAAATGTACAGCCCTACCAAGCAGATCTCATTATGTGCGGTCAAAGTATTATCACAAAGGTATGTGGCTAAGGCTTAAGACATACTGGCAAAGTATGCATGTCAGAGCAATTGTACCATTTATCAGTATTACATCAGGGTTGTTTAGTCTTCAACTGTTGTTGAACTCCCCATATGCCTCCTCAGATGGCTCTTAGCCTTCATGACTTACCATAGACCAATTCATTAACTCCAGGCTTGCTTGTAACTTGTTCTTGATGACACTTGCAGTGTTGAGAAGCATATCTTTCTGAGCAGAGCTGCTCAACCTGCAAACACACACATCAGCTCTCTGCAGGAACATACAGTATATACCATAACATTTTATCCAAATAATCCATTTAAAAAAATTCATTTTTCTCTGTAATAATAAAACAGTACCTTGTACTTGATTCCAAATAAGATATAATTAATCCTTATTGGAAGCAAAATCAGCCTACTGGGTTTGTTGTTTACATGATTTTTGTGAAGTTCCAAATTATGGAAATATCCAGGCCCTGAACATTTTGGATAACAGGTCATATACCTGTATATATATTAATTCCAGGGTTTCTTTTCATCCATGCACAAGCAGCAAGGAGTGTGCCTAAACAACTGTACCTTTGTGAATAAGTGTCCTATAGTGTAATTGCTTTGCCACCCCTTACCCCATTATCTTTAGAGCATTTTTAAGCCAAATCAGATGCAACAAAGTGCACATTTATTATTTTTCCTTATTCTTTTGCAGCTTTGACAGTGAAAATTGCAAGCCCTTGCAAAAGATGAGCCCAAATGCAACAGTGAAAAAATCTGTGCCAGAAGGCTTAGGTAATTGTTAGTGTAATTTTTGCTAGTGTATTCTTTATGTTGTAATAGTGAAAGGTAAAAACAGAGAGCAGATAGTAGGACAAAAATGGGGTCTAGCAATAACATTTGTACAATATGGTCTTAAGCATTTGCAGGTATTTATTCAAAATTTTCAGATGTGAATTATGGCTTTAACATTCGCTTGAGATATTCCCTAGCAGCTAAGACTTTTACCATGCTTTATAACTGTTATTCCCCAGTGTGTGGTGCCACAGTTTATATGCAAACAAGTGCTTTGTTCCAGAAGGCACAAAGAAATCACTGGCACACAGGATAATGCTGGCAGGGTGAGCCTTTTATGTGTCCATAATTCTAAATTATTAATTAAGATCTATAATGGGAAGGCGGAGGGATATACTGATTAGCTATTAAAGGACATGTAAAGTTATATTCACTGGTGGGTGTCAGTGTGTTAGCCACTCCCTAGCGAATATACAGAAAAACCTCAGTTTTACATCCCCTGATTTTAAGGTTTACCAGTCATGTAATAGTATTCCAAGCTAGTGCATTTTTATAAATGCCCCGGGTTTAAAGTTAGCGATTATATTCACTGGGGGTGCCAATCTATTCGTGATTATCTTCTACGTGTCCTTTAAACACTTGTATATAGGAGTCAGTTCCTAATTAGAAGTAGATGGACCCCACTGCTAAATCATTTTAAGGTTCCATAACAATGAAAGATGGCCTGTATCACAAATACATGTTTAAAATTTTCCATATTTTAAGGCTCTGCTGGGCTCTCTATACTCCATGTTCCATAGCTACCACAGGGACTGCTCCCCCTATTTAACACCTTATAACAAGAGTTAAAGGGGGGAATACAATATCGGTTGCTAACACAAATTGCCTTTTGTGAACACTTTGCCCCTCATGTGACAGTAGGATAGTAATTGTGAATTTACAGTTACAGAAGGATTTATAGTTTGCAATAGTGCGCAGTATATGTAATAAAATTCCGCAATCGCAAACCATTTTTTGTGACAACATATTTAATGAAACTCCAGAGCAGGTGTTAAAGGTTCTCAATGCGTACTTAAGATTCGCAATGCAATAAAATAATAACAAAGAATATTACATTATGACATGCAAAGTTTTTATTACATTTTCCCCAAAGCCTTTTTAATAATCCTATTATAATCCACTTTATTTTGTTACCAGTATGGTTGCCTGTTAAAGATGCACTAAACCCCTCAACCTTTAATGTTTAACCAATAGCCTCACAGTGACCGTGACTCCTGGCCTCTTCCCCTGCATAAAATTGGCTGCACAGAAAAGTCCAGGTTTTCCTTCTCTCTAACTGCTAAATGTTGAACAGTGGGGTTGGTGGCTGCCAGCTTTGGTTGCTCTATGGCAGTAATTACCTAGCAGGATGCACAATGGAATGCCACTGCACAGCTTTCAGATAAAAATGAATAGAACTTTATAAAGTCACCCTAATACAGTATGTTTAACATTGCAATTTTCTTTGTTTTTAGATGAAAATTCAGAATGTGTACCACAGCACGTTGAAAAGGAGGTGGTGACAGACAAGGACAAGGAAAGTAGTGATGAAGATAAGAGCAGTGATGAAAAAGAAGCCGTGCCCCTAGAACTTCTTGCTGAGGTAGGATAGCTTGGCATTAGGTGCATTTTGTCATACTATACAGTCACCAAGCATGCCACATACTCCCTTGTGAAATTTTTAAGGCTTGTAGTACATTTTGACTGTCAGTGCTGTGCATTTTCTAACAATGATGATAGAATGCCCATTTGCCATATGCAGTAAATGCTGCATTGGTATCTGATATACTGACCACTTTAAGTGACATCTGCTTATGAAACATAATGCACCTTGGATAGAGGTACTAGCCTTGCCATCTCTGCCTAAAAAAACATATCCTGTTTGTCACTGTGTAAGTTTTCATTTCCATCCTGTCCTTGCTGCGACACACAGCTAGATTCCATGGGACATCCTGCAATTTTTGTAGCTCCAACTTACAGTGCACTGATTGGATAGTCTTTATTTATTATGATTTAAACAGTGTTTTTTTATACATTTAAACTAACATTGTGAGATTTATATTTAGAGGTGCTTTTGTAGTTACATGCTTTGAAAGCTATTAATAAGCATTTCTCTTTTCTTTCAGTTCCTTAAGGCTGTAATGGCTGCAGATTATAAAGTGGCACACAAGCTTTGTCAAATGAGTAAGTATCTTTCTTTGTTGCATGTGTACAGATGTTATAGAACAGAGACCAAAACAAGAATAAAGTGAATGGAGAGCTGAGAGGAAGGCTTAGACTACTGAATATACGCATTTACACTTTTAAAATACTGTAAAATCAAAAGGTAAAAATGTTGCCAATGCTTTCAAGTTGAGGTATAGGAGGATCTAATATTCTAAAGCAAAGTTATCCAGATATTTATTGTAGCTAGCATCTCTCTCTCTGCTGCTGTTTAAACACCATCTGAATTTGTTATGGGAGTGCTTTTGCCAGTTAGATTGCAATGAATACTGGGAATTTAATTTCCCTTTGTATATATATGTTAACCTATATAGAGCTCTGTTACACAATTTCCTCACTTATTGCCTTTTTTTCTTACAAATGTGCTAAAAATTATAGGATAAATCCCTCATTATAATACCAGCTTGTACCTCTGTTTCAAACTGAAAGCATATTGTGCTTTTTTATGCTTTAACCCAGACTGAGTCTAAACTGGGGTGATAAATGTTTTGTGTAACCAATCAGAGAGGCTCCCACCACATGATAATAGAATCAACTGCCTCAGGAGCAAATTGTAAAATGTTGTTTACTCATCCACCTTGTTCTTTTTAACATTCCAGTTCTTTTATATGAACCTGAAAATCGAGAAGCAAAGGAATTTTACCCACTTATTGAGAAAATGGTGCAAATGGGTAGGTGTTGAGATTTTTTCTTTAAAATGCCAGAACTAATACAACACACAAAACACTATAAGTAAGTCAGAAATCAGAGTACTTGGCAATACAAACCATATAGTATATCAAAAAGTTAGATATTTCAATCCTCTTGCATCTTAAATTAAGCTTGGCATGCTTACTTGTCAGATTTAGGGACCTGCTAAAATGAGCAGCTTATTAAGTACATTCTACACGTTAATGGGAACTTCACTAGCTGTTTCCTTTCAATAAAGGCCAAAACAACAGTGCCATCCTCATATGGTCACCTATGGAGCTGTTGCATTACTGATTGAACTAGTGAAATCTTTCCTTTCTGGACAAGATGCGTGGTAGCACCAATGCTTATAAATGTAACTCTGAATAGAGGGCATGCTGGGTCCACTCAATTAGCAATGCACTAATACTTTATGTATTTAAGGTAAATAACTGGTAGGATATTTTAGTAGCTAATTGTTTTTACATTATTCATGTCCCTGGTGCAGGCTGTCTGTTTCATGGCAAGTTTTATTGTAAATTAAATTAGAATTATTCCTTACTATATAGTGTATAGTTTAGTTATACGTCACAGAATGTTTTAGAACTTTACATTACTAGGCCCAGGTCCATCTACCCCAGTAACTTTATTCAAGACTGTGAAACTAGATTGTTGTTTTTCTCATTTCATCCACCCCTTTGTGTAGTGTGCAAAAATATGCATAATTAATTATAATTTTATTATTGCCATTATAGAAGATGGAAATACAGACAGCGAGGATACAGAGAACAGTGAGGACACTGAGGGGAGTGAAGAATCAGATGAGGAAAGCAGTGAAAGTGAAAGTGGGGACAGCTCTGATACAAGCTCTGATGATACAAGCGAAGATGAAAGTGTTCCTTAGATGGGATATACTGCACCAGTATTTATTGGTTCTGTATGTTCCCAACATCGATTTTCTTAGTGTCCAAATAAATTATGTTTGTGCACATTATTATGCTATATTTATAATACCCCAAAGCTCTTTAGAGAGATTGTTCCTCATCCATGTTGTATCTTCCATCATTCCCCAACTACAGTCAGGTGATCTCAGTATTGACCAATAAAAGGGAAACCATCTGGGAGTTTAAACTTGGAAAGCAATGCCGCAGGTAAAACTTAGTCCCTGTGTAAAATGTATAATGAAGTTGTAGAATTCTTAATGAATGAAAGATGAAAGCTAGTGTAGGACTGGTCAGACCAGGCATGACTTTTGATATAGCCAGCTTGAATATTCTGCAATATATGGACAAAATCCTTTTTTTTTTTTTTAAGGGGAGGGTATTTTTAGTAGCTTAATGTGCATAATATCTTAATGTCAATGATAGTGGGTGAGTGCTTTTATCTTTGTGTTCCTCATCCTTACCAATTTTTTGCCACACAGAGCTGGAATAATACGGTAGTTGAGCTGCTTTTTGAAATACAACACATAGGAATATAATGGGCTCTGCATCCACTGCACACTTGTGTGTGTGATGCACCAATACAAGCACAAATGAATGTCCATCTAGTAAAGGCAAGCAAGTTGTGGCACATGATTTTCCTAGTGGGAATGGCATCACTTGTGTGCAAGTACCTGCCATTTCATTAATAGCACTGACATCTGGTTCACTTGGCACAAGTCACTTGTGGCTATGGGCACAACTTGCTAAAGGATCCCTGGAATTACTGGTTGATCCACACTGTCAGTAGACGTAAAACTGGATTTGGTGCGCTATATTCCCAAATGGCAATCTCCTAAAAATAAAATAAAAGAGGCCTCGATAGTGTAATAACCTTTATATACACAGATAATTGTGCGCTCAGACCTACTCACATGGAGTTAGCGAGTGTTAAACAATTCGAATCCGTGATCGCTTCCGAGTCGGGGTGTAATCCGTCCTCTCTACTGTGTGCCTGGCAGGGAAAATCTTAAAATAGTGTAGAGCGGCTGGTGTAAGGTGCAAGATAGAAAGTTTATGCGCTTACCGGACGAAGAATAATCAAGGCGCGTTCAGTCCTCTGGGGGTAGCGGTCCGATGTAGCAGTCCTCGTGGATGGATTAGCCGGTCCGGTTCGCCGTTCTTACCGAATTCAGCTGGGAGATGAAGTTCAGCAGTAGGCGATGGATCCACAGCTTGTCACTTCCGGAGGGCAGCTCTCAGCCTGTTTTCCACGCTTCAGAGTGAGGGGTTTGTCTCCGCTTATTCTTTTTTAGGCATTAACACATTCAGGCACATTAAGGGGAATGAATGGATGATTTTATTGGAATAAATAAATAAAAACTTTTACAGAGCTTTAGTATCGCCCATAGCCCAACGCGTTTCGTATCCTGGAATACTTCTTCAGGGGCAATTTACACCCCCATTGGCCGCAATTTAACAGGTTGGTGGGTGGGTTTACCAATTTGCATAATTAGCACAATTAAAAGACATTTTTCGTTAAAACAAAAGTTCTATACAATCTTGAATTAATCGGTTAAAAAACATTTTAGATCTATTTCTATATTTAATCCTTTTGGTGTCAAGGTTTTTAATTTGTGTATCCAAAAAGTCTCTTCTTTGGATATTTGGTTAATTATATTGCTACCTCTCCAGTGTGCCGTTTTTTTGGTTATTCCTGTAAAGGTTAACAGTGAGGGATCAGAATTGTGATGGGATTTAAAATGTGCAGATACACTGTTTGTAAAAAAGGGGTTTTAACACACAGTGTATCTGCACATTTTAAATTTTGCATTTTGATTTGTGCCATATTATAAATTACATCCTTGTGGCATATTGACAACAGAAAATAACATTAGTAATGGAAATTCACGGCAGTAGTAAAAGATGCTGCTATGGTTGTGCTGTTGGAGCCGCTCCAATCAGCACACTGGTAGCAACATTTTGGTCCTGCTATGGACACAGCTATTTTTTTAGCAGTGCAGCTATTGGCTGGTTATCATTTGTGCCAATAGCAATGCTGCTTTAGATATTGTTTCTCTTCATCTAGATCGACTAGAAATCAGAAAAGGTTTTACCTGGACAAAAGTTTGCACTCAAATATTTAATCCTTATCAATGTATCTATGTAAGATAGACCATACGGAAATTTGAAATACATCAGGATATTAGAGCAGTGATCCCCAAACTATGGGACTGGGTCTAACCTGAAGGCCAGTTAGGATGTAGGGAAAACTCCTACTTGCTTTCCTAGATTATCCTGGAAGCCCTGTTTTAAGGTAAATTAACATGATGCTAGGAAGGGCTCTGGCCAAATATTAGCTTTAAAACGGGATTAAACCAAAAGAACTAGAAAACCACTGCAATGGAGGTATTTAAATGGTCCTTTCTTTTGCACCAAGCATCCTGCTGTTTTGTGTTTTCTGGAAACTAACCTTTTAGTGTAAATGACTTAAATAATCTTCTGTTTGTTCTTTGATAGTTGTTGGTTATTAATTTGGGAATTCAGAATTTCCAAAAAAGTTAAAGCAACAAATTTGAGTTTGGAAACAAGGGCGAACTCGAAGTACGAACAAAATTCATCAACCATTTAAACAGATGTTTTACTTTTTTATTACATAAAACTAAAATATATAATACGCAAGGAAATTAAACAGTGCTATTATCACATACTACTCTGTGTAGCCTAATACTGTTAGGCTTTAAAATGACTTGCTTATCAATCTTTAAAGACAAGAATCCACTTAATGTTTAACCTCTGTATATTGATAGGACAATGAAACAAAACTGTACAGGTATCTTCGAAAATACAAAAATACACAGAAGAGGAATTCATTTATGAAAGTGTTTTAGGTCCCAACATGTAAAATCGAATGAGCCGAATATACAGTAAATTATGTCTAGCATATAAAAAAACAACAAAAGCCACTTTAAAGTAATTCTAGCCATATTGTCTAGAGATGCTATAGCTACTAAAAATGGTGTTACCTCAATCCTCAAATCTGAGGTAGGGGGATTCTCCTTGGTCGTTTGCTCTGTGGCAATATACCTACATTTTTTATTATATTAAACAGTGCAATTTACATCACATTTCATTTGCAATTTAAATAGAAAACAAAATGCAGTCCTATGTTACAAGCCTATATCTTTGGAAAGTGGAGGCATACAGATATAAGTATAAAAACATTATTGACCGTTAATAAATACCATCACATGACAGATCTCTAACATGTATATGCAATTTATCAAAAATCAAATTTTTGAAGCTCTACATTTTTCTAATGCTAAAAAATGTGAAAATCTCGATTGTTAAACTTAATTGATGTTATATCACATTCTACTTACCATTGTCTTATCTGTCACATTTCATTATGAGTCTCACAAACTCAAATTAAGAAATAGCTGGAGTTTTGCTAGAATATCTCCCATTTACTTAAACATGAACTCACCAGCCACATTTCTATACCTGAGTTTCTTGTGTTTAATAAATGCAGAAAATGGAGTTTTGGAAACTCAAATTTGAATTTGCGATATTTTCTGCTAAATAAAACCCTCTGCTCCTTTATTTTTGTAAGCAAGGACCATCTTTCAGGACAGAAGGTCGATCCTGAAACATTCAAGCTGTGTGGTATTAAATCTGGCATGATATAGACTACTGTCATTAGCCTTATAAGCCCACCCACAGGGCTCTACTACTGTATATACCAAAGGCCTGGATATATATCACATGACCAGTAGTGTAAAGTGTAATGAACAAAACTAAAGAATTCTGGGCCAAATAATGATTCCACCAAAATCTGCCCTTGGTGTTGTACCTGTTGTTTAATTTAAATAAAACCACATATTTTAGTTCAAAAACAACATATAGTAATCTGAGGAGACTGTCAAATAAAACTGAATATGTCAGCAATTCAACTGGCAGTCAGTGCTTTTGCCATATGTATATACATTCAGAGCATATATATCATATATAACAGGATAGCCCAACATTTTCATCCTTCAATTTTATGAACAGGACCTGTCGCATCTGAACAGCAGAGTCTCCGTTAAATATCTGAAAGAAACAAAGAGGCAGATTTATTCAGTTTGCAATTCCTTTTTGCGAAAGTTGATTGCACAAAAAAGTGATTAAACTTGACTGAGATTTCTTTCATGATTGGAATTTCTTTTGTTTATTATATTTACGAAGTAACCAGTCACTCCAAGTCTCAACAAAAATCACAAATTCATTAAACTCAAAAAATCAAAATCGCTTGAATGTTGAAAAAAACTTCTCGACGTATATGCAGTTCGGCAGATTTCAAATATTTAGTTTTAATTGATAAAATCTTGAAAATCTGGAATGTGAATTCGTAAAATGTGAGATTTTAAATAAATTCACCCCAAAATTTTAGAGTCAGGTTTATATTCACTAAAACTGAACATCATTTTTAAAGATCTATCTACATATTGGCTAATAAAAATGTGTCCAAAAAATGAATTCATAAAATGGTGCCAGAGATAGAGCGGGGAGATAAAGAAAAAAGGTGGAATAAATGATGGTCGGGTAGTGAAAGAAATATGTGAGAGTGTGTTAATGCTTGAGTGTTGAACAGAGAAGATAGAAGAAGAAGTATATGGCTAGTAAGCACCAGGGGACACACTCTATATTCTTGCTTGCCTAGATGGAAGTGGAAGTTATACAGCAACCCTATGCAACAAGGCAAGAATACATGTAAATTGTTTGGTCATATGTGACCCTTATGTATCGCTCAGGTTCCAGCTGCACATTCCCAACTTACTATGACCCTCAGGTGTAACTTTTAGTGGGAGACTCAGAGGACTCCCTTACTGAACCAATTGACCTACCTCCCTCTCCGTTGAATACACAAGTTTTCTTGCACTCATCTTCAGTATCAAAACGATTGCCATTTCCATTGCAGCCACCGTACCAGAACTGAGCACAGGAATTGGCTTGTTTGTCATAGTACCATTTAATGATGTATGTTCGGCATGGGCCCTGGTCTAAAGGCAGAGCACAGCGCGCATCCTGAATGAACTCTGTAGAGATAGAACATGTTTTAGAATATATTCCTAATATAACTGGGATTTTTACAGAAAGTATAACTGAAATGGCTATTAAAAGACAAAAAGACTTACTTAAAGGAACAGTTCAGTGTAAAAATAAAAACTGGGTAAATAGATTGACTGTGCAAAATGAAAACTGTTCCTAATATAGTTAGTTTGCCAGAAAATTAATGTATAAAAGGCTGGAGTGACTGGATGTCTAACATAATAGCCAGAAACCAATTTTGTGATTTTCAGCTCTATAACTCTGAGTTAGTCAGTGGCTTTAAGGGGGACCACATAGGACATAATTATTCTGTGAATTTGCAATTGATCCTCAGCATGCAGGTAAGATTCAAAAGCAAACAGTTATGACTCATGTGACCCCCCTTCAAGTCGCTGATTGGTTAATGAGTGGTAACCAATCAATGCAAACCAAGCAGGACCAAAGCAAGAAGTAGTGTTCTGGCTATTATGTTAGACATCCAGTCACTCCAGCCTTTATACTTTACATTTTTGGCTAACTGATTGTATTGAAAACATTTTTTATTTAGCACAGCTTATCTATTTACACAGATTTTATTTTTATACTGAACAATTCCTTTAATAAATTAACTTTGCATCCCCATATTTTCACCTTCTGTTTGAAGGGAGTCACATAACTAGAAACCAAGAGGGCTGCAAAGCAGAAAGTAATTTAATATAGCTTTTGCGAACCCGGAGACTGTTTAGCAACCACTTCCGACAGTGGAAGACCATTTGCGAATTTTCTACTTTGCACCAATGCGCAGTCAATGTAATAAAACTTCTTACTGAAAAAGTTGTTATGTTTGCTCCAAAAGATTAAAACACCTTCAAGGACTTCTTAAGAGTACGCAATTAACATTCGCAATGTGCAATTATAGTTCACAATATAATAACAGTTTAATGAACAATATTGCATTGCGAGATGTGGATTTTATGTCTTATTGGTGCGAATTGTTTTGCTCTTTGTGACTTTAATTACATTCCCCTGATAGAGTTTAGAATTACATGAACCTGTTTTAGGTACGGATGGCTCAATGAGCACCGAGGGTCCTGATATGACCGTTGATGTGGATTTAGATGTAGATATGGGCTGTGTGGATGAGGAAGATGATGATGATGAAGTAGAAGAAGATGAAGATGTTTGCGTGGAAGATGACGATATTACCGTTGAGGATGATATAGCTATGAAACCAAAAAACAACTTTTTAGTACAAACAGTTTATAGATGGAATAAACATAGTAATGTAAATCAAGTCAGTTTGGCTGTTCAGCAAAATGTGTAGTGATAGGATTATAGATTGTACCTGTTCCTCTTGTATCTGAACCGCCTGTAATGTTAATGTTTTCTGACTCCTCTTCATCATAGTCCTCCTCTTCTTCTTCTTCCAGTTTAATTACTGTGATCTCTTCTCTTTTCTACAATGAATGGTACAACTTTACTTTCAGAACGATACTAAGATACTGTCATGTTATACCTCATTTTCCTTCCTACTACATGTTGGTACATAACTCTTACACTCCACATGTGGCTGGAAACATGGCTACATTATCTGGCAAGTTCAATGGCAAACATTATTATATTGTGAAAATTAGGGGTTGATAAAGCAAAATACTTCTTTGTATGAACAAAAAATCCCAAGTACCATTTTTTTGTATTGTTTTCTAATTTGTGTCAGGTGTAAAATGTGTTGGGGGAAATGTCTGGATTTTGATCATTCTTCCTCTAAATTCAAATCCTGTAACTGAGCATCGGACTGTAACACGGTAGCTTAGATCTATCTATCTATCTATCTCCATCCATCCATCTATCTAGCGTATATACTGTATATGTGTGTGTTTAAGTTAAAGGGATCCTGTCATCGGACATTTTGTCAATTTCCCAGCTGCCCCATGTCATGTGACTTGTGCCTGCACTTTAGGAGAGAAATGCTTTCTGGCAGGCTGCTGTTTTTCCTTCTCAATGTAACTGAATGTGTCTCAGTGGGACATGGGTTTTCACTATTGAGTGCTGTTCTTAGAGCTACCAGGCAGCTGTTATCTTGTGTTAGGGAGCTGTTATCTGGTAACCTTCCCATTGTTCTTTTATTTGGCTGCTGGGGGGGGGAAGGGAGGGGGTGATATCATGCCAACTTGCAGTACAGCAGTAAAGAGTGATTGAAGTTTATCAGAGCACAAGTCACATGACTTGGGGCAGTTCGGAAATTGACAATATGTCTAGCCCCATGTCAGAATTCAGAATTGAATATGAAAAAAATCTGTTTGCTCTTTTGAGAAATGGATTTCAGTGCAGAATTCTGCTGGAGAAGCACTATTAACGGATTCATTTTGAAAAATGTTTTTTTCCCATGACAGTATCCCTTTAAGACTCAGGCAACTGGAATTTATATGAGAAACAAAAAACAAATGTTTTATTACCGGTTGGGGCTGGGGTTGATATATTTCCTCTATTTTTGTTGTCTTCTCTTTTTGATTTTCCAGTTGAATTTGTCTATCATATAGATTGTACCTTTCCCTGTTGATCTGGCTTACAGAGTGAGTGGAACTATGAGATCCCTGTTGCATGGCCACTGAATTTATTGTACTTCCAATCCTGTTGTAAATAAGAGCTCCATTCTCATCTTCACAGAACTGGTTAACCAGTTTGGATTCCAGGGCTTTCATAATAGGAAAATAAGAAAAAAAATAGAATTTGTGTAATTCAACAGCACACTCAGTTGGTTACATTCAAAACATTGAATTGATGCTGGTGTGGGGGTGTAATTTAATAAATTAGCATACTCTATTACTCATGTAAAATAGGTTTTGCAAACCAGAAAGGTTTCTTGAGGTGACTTAAGAAAAGAACACAGAATTAGTAATTTACTAAAGCAGGGGAAAAGTACAAAAATAAGGTGCACATGATTTTTCCCACAATTCCTCCACCTCCCCTATATTTATGCCATCTTCTGTCTGGTGCCTCTATTCAAAAAATTATCCCCTTCTCAGCCTCAAAACTATAGGCCATTTAGTCTGACGTCAGTGGTAGGCAACCTTTTCGAAGGGTTAATAAAGGATAAGATACTGGACTTCATAGCAAATCATAATACTATGAGTTTGTGCCAGCATGGTTTTATGCGTAATAGATCTTGCCAGACTAACTTAATTTCTTTTTATGAGAAGGTAAGTAGAGACCTCGATTCTGGGATGGCAGTGGATGTGATTTACTTAGACTTTGCTAAAGCATTTGATACAGTGTCACACAAAAGGTTACTGGTTAAATTAAGGAATGTTGGCCTGGAACATAGTATTTGTACCTGGATAGAGAACTGGCTAAAAGATAGACTACAAAGAGTGGTGGTAAATGGAACATTTTCTAATTGGACCAGTGTTGTTAGTGGAGTACCGCAGGGCTCTGTACTAGGTCCCTTGCTTTTCAACTTGTTTATTAAAGGAATTGTTCAGTGTAAAAATAAAAACTGGGTAAATAGATAGGCTGTGCAAAATAAAACATGTTTCTAATATAGTTAGCTAGCCAAAAATGTAATGTATAAAGGCTGGAGTGATTTGATGTATAACATGTCAGTCACAACACTACTTCCTGCTTTTCAGCTCTCTTGGTTTACACTGACTGGTTACCCTGGCTACCAGGCAGTAACCAATCAGTGACTTGAGCGGGGGGCATATGGGTCATATCTGTTGCTTTTGAATCTGAGCTGAATGCTGAGGATCAATTACAAACTTACTGAACAGAAATGTACCGTGTGGCCCCCCTTCAAGTCGCTGACTAACTCAGAGTTATAGAGCTGAAAAGCAGGAAGTTGGATTCTGGCTGTTTTATTAGACATCTCTTCACACCAGCCTTTATACATTACATTTTTGGCTAACTAACTATATTAGGAACATTTTTTATTTTGCACAGCCTATCTATTTACCCAGTTTTTATTTATTTTATTTATTTTTTATTTTTTATTCCTTTAATGACCTGAAGGTGGGCATTGAAAGTACTGTTTCTATTTTTGCAGATGATACTAAATTGTGCAGAACTATAGGTTCCATGCAGGATGCTGCCACTTTGCAGAGTGATTTGTCTAAACTGGAAAACTGGGCAGCAAACTGGAAAAGTTATACATTAAATGGCAGTGTGTTGGGAGTTTCCTTAAATGAGAAGGATCTAGGGGTTTTTGTAGATAACACGTTGTCTAATTCTGGGCAGTGTCATTCTGTGGCTACTAAAGCAAATAAAGTTCTGTCTTGCATAAAAAAGGGCATTAACTCAAGGGATGAAAACATAATTATGCCTCTTTATAGGTCCCTGGTAAGGCCTCATCTGGAGTATGCAGTGCAGTTTTGGACTCCAGTCCTTAAGAGGGATATAAATGAGCTGGAGAGCGTGCAGAGACTAAATTGGTTAGAGGGATGGAAGACTTAAATTATGAGGGTAGACTGTCAAGGTTGGGGTTGTTTTCTCTGGGAAAAAAGGCGCTTGTGAGGGGACATGATTACACTTTACAAGTACATTAGGGACATTATAGACAAATAGCAGGGGACCTTTTTACCCATAAAGTGGATCACCGTACCAGAGGCCACCCCTTTAGACTAGAAGAAAAAAACTTTCATTTGAAGCAACGTAGGGGGTTCTTCACAGTCAGGACAGTGAGGTTGTGGAGTGCACTGCCGGGTGATGCTGTGATGGCTGATTCAGTTAATGCCTTTAAGAATGGCTTGGATGATTTTTTGGACAGACAGAATATCAAAGGCTATTGTGATACTAAGCTCTATAGTTAGTATAGGTATGGGTAGATAGAATTTAATTAAAAGTAGAGAGGGGTGTGTGTATGGATGCTGGGTTTTCATTTGGAGGAGTTGAACTTGATGGACTTTGTCTTTTTTCAACCCAACTATGTAACTATGTAACTATTGTACTCAGTTCCAGACAGTGAATAATATACAAGAATGTAACTGGTGGCACATGGGTGGTTCATTGGCATTCACGCGATTTCTCCTTTGTGGTGCTCAGTTGCACAGGGGCTAGGAGGACTGCTCTTGGCCACAAGATATTTAAGGAGCACATCTCTTCAGAGTGCTGAGTATTGTGCCAGATAAGATAGCAAATGGAGCAGATTTACTTGTGCACCAGTTGTATTGAAAACAAATGGGATTATGCCTGTCCCTTCATAAATAAACCATAGGATGTTTAAAATGTTTTCAAGGGAATCATAAATTCTCTTTTCCAAAATAAACCCAACATCCTTGTGGTATTTAGCAATGATCTCTAAAAAAACATGAGTATTCTAGGACTCAACTTTCATGGCTTCCCTACTTAAATGTCAACCTTTCTTGTGTTTGATAAATAAAAGGAAACTGTAATATTTCAAATGAAAGCCTTTCTCAAGTCACAAGAGCTTGTAAATTGGGCAATAACCTGGCAAGTATATCATTTACAATAAATGTTAATGATAATAAGGGTATTGCCTAGTGATGGGTGATTAAATTCGTCAGACACTAAATTGATGCTCATCATAATTATTTTGATGCCTATTAACTTCAATTCGTTTTGCAAATTTTTAGGGAAAACGGCATAGATTAGCCCTTCACTAGTATTGCCTTCATAACTTAAAACATTGCCTAAATTGTGACTTGACATACCTGGAAGGGTATTGAAATCATCAATCAGATACATGTGCTCAGTGTCAGGGTCTGAAGCAATCAAATTTAGCTCCCGTAAGAAGTCGATTTGTGTAGGGTCAGAAGCATTAACTATTCCAATGGCATATACTTCAATGTTAGCAGCATGAGCCTCGCGGACAGCAATGTCCAACTTCACTGCTTCTCTCTTGTCTGTCTGTCCATCTGTTAGTACAATAGCAACTTTTCGCACTCCTGTTCTAGCTCCAAAAAAGCCCTCCTGTGTTGCTTTACGTATAGCTGTGCCGGTGTATGTTCCCTCTCCCATGTACATCATCTTCCTTATTGCTTGCTTTACATCTTGCTGAGTGGTGAACCTGTTCAGCCCAAACTCTAAGCGGACTACCAAACTGTACAGGACAAGTCCTATGCGAGTAGCATTTCTGCCCACTGTCACTCTGTCGACCAGAGCTGTCACAAAGTCTTTGATGATCTCAAAGTTTTCAGGCCCCACACTCTCAGAGCTATCAATTACAAATACCAGCTCCATAGGGATCTCCTTGCACTTAACACCACAGCCTGAGACAAAAAAGAAACATAGAAAGTTGAGGTATATTTGAAACCTCTGCAAAGTTTGCTAATTTTTGCATTGTTTTTGAATTTTCCAAACATTTCTTCAACCAACCACAGCTAAAGCAGGATATATACAGTATGAAAATTCCTGCATCCACTGTAATCACAGACTGCGATTGATTGAATAATAATGGAACATGGGTAAAAAGTTGTAAGTTGCATTTCCACAAAAAGTGGGGGAATGTGAAAGAAGATTTTTTTTTTATGATCAACAAATGGCAAAATTTGGAAAAATTGCATGATAATTTTGTGACTTAACACCATCTATTAGATTTTCTCAAGGTAGACTTTCTAGGCAGCAGATTTAGGAAGCTCTATACAAGTAATTACAAACAAGTAATAATGCAAACCGAAACCAATATTTATCATTATACAGATATGGGAGGGGTCTGTTATCCAAAATGCTCGGGATCTGGGGTTTTCCAGGTAACACGTCTTTCCTTAATTCTACTAAAAAATCATTTTAACGTGAAATAAACCCAATAGGCTGGTTATACCTCCAAGAAGGATTAATTATATCTTAGCTGGGATCATGTATGAGATAATGTTTTATGATTACAGAGAAAAAGGAAATCGTTTTTAAAAAATTGGATTATTTGAATAAAATGGAGCTTTCTGTATAATGGGTTTCCGGATAACAAATCCCATACCTGTACCTTAATATATGTTAGTGGTGATATTATATGACATTTCTAGAGATAGTAAATTTACTGTGAACATGAGGAAAATAACAGTTTTTATTGATATAGTGTTTCCGTTCATATTATTGGGAAGGATTAGACTTACCACAGATTTCCTTGATTAACTTAATGATATCTTCTCTCTGTGTTAAATGATATAAACTGTAGATTAGTTTTCACATTTCTGTAATTAGGAGACAAAGCATTTAATGGGGTATATTAGTTATTAATAATAATAACAACAGATTTTGGTTGACAGACATGTACATATATTTTTTGCAGCTGCTTCTGGTGACAGGTTTGGGCCTAAAAACCTCTAATTCAACCTGAGAAAAATGTGACTTTCCAGCAGGCTGGCCACAAACCACCATGTCACCTCAAGAACAACTACTGTGTTATCTGTAAACGCTTTATAAGAAGCCAAAAAAGGATGAGACCTTACAGTCATTTGGCCATGGTTAGTCAAACAGTGCTGTAAATTTCTATGGTATAGACATACAAGGCAAATAGTTAGGTGAGCAGGAGGGCCCACTCACATTTGGGCCCACCTGGAGTTTTCCTGGTATCCTGGTATGCCAGTCCAACACTGCTTGCAGGAACTGCTCCCTAAGTTTCATATTGGTTATACCAAGAGATATAATACATCTATGACTGTATTGATATTCCCATGTACTGGGCATAATTCTGCAGGAAAGTGTAATTGTATATTAACCCTTTTAAAGAGCAATGGACTATTCTATCTAGTTGCCTCCCAGTCACTTCACTAATCTCTCTATATATTCTGCAATACAAGTTTAAGAGGGTTATTTACTAATCCTCGATTTTTTTATGGTCGAGGTTTTTGGGGCAAAAAAAATCAAATTTTTTGAGATTTATTATACCCCATAGCTGCTAAAAGTCAGAATCCGAAAATCCGCCATCTCAAACCTGCCGAGGTCATGTAAAAAAACAATAGCAAATGTCCCTTTTACAATTTGAAGCTATCGTGATCTGCGCTGGGTTTTTCTGATAATCTGAAAAATTAAGGGTTTTTGAATATAAAAAATATAGCGAGTTCAGGTGTCGAATCCGAAAACTTAGTACGATTCGAGTTTTGATTTTATCATCTTTTCCCGACCTGACTTTTTCAATTTATTTTATTGATAAACAAGGGAGCTTGGTTTAATAAAACGATGAGATAAATTTGTTTTTTTGTAAATAACCCCCTAAATGTGTAGTGACCTTACCGTTAATCCAACTTCTCCCTTAGTGCCAGGTTTCCCCTGAAAGAAAAACAGAATGTTGAATATCACAATTATGATGATCTTTGTATTTTGCCTCTATCCAGCAACTGGAAACTTTTTTAACCCTAAAGTTAGGTGTTACTTATCTTTTAATACATGCCCTTTCCTGTCAATCTTCTAGTCTGCCATTCATACTACTGCCATGTAGCAATGGTAAATGGGACCCTAGCAAATGGTATTCCTCTCTCTACATTATACAAGCTTTTATTTTAATGATAACCTTGACTTAAATATTACAATATGTTTTTGCTTTTGGTAGGACGGAATATTTATCATTTTGAAATCTGTGAGTGACAATGGACTCACAGGTTCTCCTTGAGCTCCATTTTCTCCGAGGTCCCCTTTGTCACCTTTTCTTCCTCTTTCACCAGAAGCACCACGGTCACCCTAAAGGAGAATAGCATTAATTTTGTTTTGCAGTGTACACGCTTGCTGAGGTTACACGATAAATATTATATTTATTAATTATACATTTTATGTTTAACTAAAATTTTGTGCTGAGGGACAAGGTAATCATGAAAAATAGTAGGTAAAAATAGCATCAAGTATTATTTTCACCAACCAGGTGGCAACCCAGACTGGGTTTGAAACATAAAGAGGTCTATGTGGGTTGCATATGGGCATCTTGTAGGACCTCAGGGATAAGCTTTTACTTCCAGCAGCAAGGGTTCTCCGAAGACATGCACAAGGAAAATGTTTTTTTCAAAATAACAGCACATGAATTTTGATAGTTTGGTTAGGAGGTCACAATTTGACCAGCATTAGATGTTTTGTGTTTTTTTTTTTTGGATCTATACAAGCTGTTCCTTAAATAGGACTCTATAATCACCTTAACACTTTTTCCATAGATATAATTAACATTTTTAAAATGAGTAGACCTGTCCTAACCTTGGGGCCTAGAAGTCCTTCTCCTGGAGGTCCACGGGGGCCTGGTACTCCTTGAAATCCTTGTTCTCCCTGATAATAAACAAATAATAGCTTAAAGATAAATATATGATAGTTTATTTAAGGTAGTTCAACTTATTCTACAATACGTTGTTACATTAGTATGAAAGCCTTTTGGACAACAAGATATGTAATGCTTTGATGCCAAGAAAAGAGATAAAAGTTATCATTTTATGTCTCTTACCGTTGGTCCTTGGATACCTTCACCTGGAGGACCTGAGGGACCAGGTAATCCTGTTTTTCCTATATTACCCTTTTTTGAGATACAGAACATTATGAGAATCATGATTGTGTCAATTGTGCAAAAACATTACAATTTTATCAGTCTTGTTCAAATTCAGATGTTTTGTTACATAGTGCATGCACTACATTTGAGAGTTCAAATTGCCATTATACTAAAAAAAGAACATATAAAATCTTCTAAAGCTGCATTCTAATTATACTTACTTTGGGTCCTAATAATCCTTCTCCTGGGGGACCAGGAAGACCTAATGGTCCTCTTGCACCTTGATCACCCTATAAATGAATGTATTTGTATTAAGTAAAGCAACAGAAAAACTTGCATTGCTTTATAAAACCCTGTTACAATATATATTACTAATAAACAAAATTAACTATTGGATATAGTATTCCAGAAACAAAGTTAACCAAGAATTGGTAATGCCTTTTATTGTAAATGAATATTACTTACTAAGACTGGGGATACATTACATTTAGAGGTTACATACAAAGCTAAGTTTATCTTCTACTAAAGAAGTGCTTTCTTGATATCCTAAAGATATTTCTAGTATATTAGCTTTGAATGTGATACCTTTGGTCCTGGGAGTCCAATTCCTTCAGATCCAGGTTCTCCTTGAGGTCCAGGCATCCCAGGCATCCCCTTAATTTAGAGTAATAATAATCTAATTATTATTATTTGTTATCAAAGCTAAAGAGGATGTACACATAAACATAAACATTGAAACCTGTAAATAGGAAAATATTTATAGATCTTTTTCCATGTGAGCTGATGAGCATGTGCATTTAGAACTATTCTTGTGGGATCAAAAAGGGAAAATTGCCCAGAATAGGTCCCTGCAGAGCAGCAGTCATAGGATAGATTATAGGTATGATAAGAGAGAATGGCACCAGTAGTAACATTTTAGATAACTGCAGCCCAACTTGCAGCCCTACCATTGTTGTCAAAGTTATTGATGATGAAAAGTTCTAATTATTCTGCAGTATTTTACACCATACATTAAATATGCCCCTGTATATTTGTCTTAAGGACTCATGTCAAGTATTTATTTGTTGAGTGTAGATATTTACTCACAGGAAGACCTGGGTAACCATCTCCTTTTGGTCCAAAAGGTCCTGGGGGTCCAGGGCTACCTCTGTCACCCTGTGGAATGAAAATATATTTCATAATTAAGTTAAGTTCATATTAATGAACAAATGGGCTAAATTACCCTACAAAAATATTATATATAGAAAGTAGTAAAGTTCCCATATTTATTTATAGTGCTAAATATCATCTCTGTGTTTAGTTTAGTTATTTTTTGCAGCTATAGAGGAAGCAGAACCCATGGAGGGAACTCGCCCTCTTCCCCATGCCCCAACCCGCAACTGCAGGATCTGCTTCCTGTATAGTTACACCACTGGTGTATATAATGAACATACAGATTATTTACAAAAAGAAAAACAAGCCATAGCTAATATAAGAGGAAAAGATGGTTATGTGATAGGAACTGATCTGAATGATGAACATTCTTTAAAGCTCTGTGGAATATGTCAACATCAATGATAACAATAGTGATAAGTCAAAGTTTACTTCAACAATACTGATACTTTTGATTTGCCACTTACCTTTGGACCAACGATGCCAATGCCTGGTTCCCCTATTAATCCCTGATGTCCTGGAAGGCCAATATCACCCTGTAATAAAATAATATACCTAAATAATGGCTGATGTAGATTTAAAAATATTATCTTTTAAAAAATCAGAACTGGGAAAAAAACATCTATCTATCTATCTATCTATCTATCTATCTATCTATCTATCTATCTATCTATCTATAATAGCCATACTATTTAAAGAGCACTAGGGGTGCTGCTATATTAATATGAACATTGGATACCTCTGCAGAGACAGCCTCTTACTCATGTGTAAAAAATGAAAATATACAGAGAGGAAATGGTCACTGCAGTCTGTAAGCTATATCCCATATATTTTTAAGGAGAAGAAAGGTAGATAGACTTCCCATGCATGCAGGCTTTAGCAATTACTTTAGACAGTAGTTACCTTCGGACCAACAACAGCACGGCCTGGAAGACCCGGCATTCCGAGACGTCCTGGGGCACCAGGTTCACCCTAAATATGAAAAGTAGAAACCAACATACATAATCAATCCAGCAATAGGGTGTAGGCTACACTATTACCAGTCACCTTTTTTCTACATTTATTATTATAATTGCTTAAAAAGATCAAGTATATGGTGTGGTCCATTATACAAAATGAAAATGTGTCTAATTACTTTTGGTCCTGATGGTCCAGAGGGTCCAGGAGGTCCTGTCAATCCACGAATACCTCTTTGACCTTGGTCACCCTAAACAAAAGAGTAAACAGACATCATTTTCTGCATGGGGGTTCTATTAAACAAAAAAATACATAAAGAAAGTGGTCAGACCTTATTTCCTAACAATTACCTAGTGGGTTTTCAGAATACAGCCATAGGAGATACAGGCACATATTAGCATATGAAAGACCTGTGTAGTTCCTGAGATTTTAGGCATTTGTGGGCAATTTGGATAGGGGGTCACTAAATATGGGTCATATGATTTATTTATACCCTCCCCAAGAGACAATAGGCACTGGGGGATATACTCAAGGCAGCAGAGATATACTCAGAGGCAGAGTCTCTTTGTTTTATTTACATGCATAACCTCATCACTCATCAGTGCATGGAACCACCCTAAACTCATATCTATGCTGGGGTAAGGAATAGAGATCTGGGGTCTCTACAACTCTATGGTATGGGCCCAACGTATTGGCCTGTTTCCTCCTACCCCTGCCTCCCTCCACAAGCATAACATAGTTCTGATGAACACGGTGTCTTAGTAACCACATAGGTAGCACTGCACTCCTGTGCAACTCATCTGAGTCGTTTTTTCTGTACATTCTAAGGGTAAGTTAACAGAGCAGGTTCATCTTATTCCTTTGCATGTTTCTAAACAGTATCGGACTGGGACACCCAAAAACCTTAGACCAGGGGCCCACCGAAGAACCATAGATCAGGGTCCCGCTCTCAGTACAATTATTCTTCTTCTCCTCACTAAACCTCTATTCTCCTAGTCTCTATTCTTTACATACTATTATTCCATCTATTTAGCCTCTTTGTTCTTAAAGAAATAGGAAATGGCCAAGAAATAGGCCAAATCTTTAGCAGCACAAGGGCCCACTGACACCTGGGCCCACCGGGAGTATTCTTGGTATCCCGGTGGGCCAGTCCGACACTGTTTCTAAATATCTAAGCAAGTGAAAATCATGCAACTTTCGAATTGTCCAGCCCTTTCTGTATTGAATGTTATTCTTTATTTATAACAACTGCATTTCATTAAACACTGTGGCTTTTAAAATATAAATACAAATATTTTTTGTATGACACTAACCTTTTCACCTTGTATACCAATGCCGGGAGAACCTTCAGAGCCTCTGAGACCTGGCAATCCTGGCTCTCCCTGTGGAATTGTAAAGAAAATGAAACCTATAGTTTATAATTCTGAATATGACATATTATCTACCATACTTGCTGCTGATGAGCTGGTAATAACACTGTAGAGCATAAGCATTAGAGTTTGGCATGATAATTAGCTCAGAAGCTAAGCCTCTGGAATCTGATTCATGGATGTGTGTTTGATTGCCTTGGAAGTTCATTGTGTCAGTCAGTCTTCTTATGATTCAGGCACCAGCATTTTAATAGAGCAGGGGAAAACTGTGCCTGGAATTCTCTGTGCACAGATAGTTATGTACAGGATCAGAGCTAGGGGTAGATTAGCTGGTTGCCTAGGGTGCAATGAGATGGGGGTTTTGAGAAGGCTTAGTGTCAGTCACTGGCACTGGAAAGTGAGTGAGAAACTAACCAGCACGAGGGGCTGCTGGTGCTTTGTGAGCTTTAAGTGGCAGTGGAGTGAAAAACAGTAGGAGCGCTGGGATGGATGCATGCCAGGCCAATGTTTTACATTGGTCTTCCTGTATAAATGGCTGTATTTGTCATCCGGTTACATAAGGTGGGTAATGAACTAAATGCTTGAAACCAAATTATTGCTTTATTAGCCATTAGCAACAAAGCAAACAGTAACATTTCTCTTTGAATTTTAATTGTCCAGTATGTCTTATATACATTTATATTGCTCTTTGTCTGGGATGGAGAGTTGAACATTTCTCATTGCTTACTTCATTTATGCTATTGACCATAGGATTTCATTTCCAGGTCCAGGTAGTCTACTAATTTCTAGCCTGTGTAACGTGGTCAATGCCTATTGATAGTTTCTGGAAATCTAAATACTTATTTTGTATTCTGTACATTTTTAAAATGTAATCAATATTTATGTAAAAACCTTTTGTCCAGGGGCTCCGTCTTCACCAGGTAGACCAGGTAATCCTGCTAATCCTGTGGACCCTGGTTCTCCCTTACGAACAACAGAAAAATAAAAATCATATTTTGTATTCTCCCAGATGTGGTTAAAAAGGTAACATGTTGTTAACATGTCACGGAACATTCTAAAATGTTTAGAATTAATAGCAAACTGACAATTTGTTGATAGAAAGTATAAACACATGGAAGACTATACAATCATGTTTATAGGATACATGGTATTCTGTTGGGAAAACAAATTATTTAGCTGCTGACATATTCAATGTCAAAAATTCTAAAGCTCTTCTCTGCATGTCTAAAGATCAGCACCATATAGTTAAAGGGACACTATACCCTCAAAACATCCTGTAGAATTGTGCTCAGAAACAGAGAATAACGTTTCTACCATGCCAGAGACAATTTTGAAATTAAATAGTCAACTTCTACCCTTTACTTGGCACTGTGTGCAATAAATATGTCACAATGTTTAGTAAACAACATATTTTAACTTACCTTGGCACCTGGTTCACCAATCCCCCTCTCTCCAGGTGCTCCAGACTCTCCTGGAAGGCCTTGCTCACCCTGTAACATGAATTGACATTGATAAACAAAGAAGCTGT
Organism: Xenopus laevis; assembly: GCF_017654675.1. Taxonomy (NCBI): domain Eukaryota; kingdom Metazoa; phylum Chordata; class Amphibia; order Anura; family Pipidae; genus Xenopus; species Xenopus laevis. The sequence continues at coordinate 75,175,252 of NC_054387.1, read as the reverse complement.
GTGTTAAGAAGTAGTTCAGGAGGTGTGATATTTATTTGTAAACCTATTATACTGTAGTATATCTTTACCTTGGGTCCTATCAGTCCTTCTCCGTGTGGTCCCCTCATTCCAGGTGGTCCTACAGGACCTTGTATTCCCTAAAATAAACATATCATCTGTTAATAAACTATGTATTTTTGCAAATGTTTAATTAAATGTTTAGACTTTTCTGACATTAATAAGTACAAAACGACATCATTTTGTCCTAATGTGTAACAATGTATATACAGTATGTTCTTATATATACATGAATTTGAAAACTTCAAGTCCATCAGGGAAGTCAAATCTTTAATTCCTTGAAGGGTTGATGGGAGGAAAATTCTCACCTTTTCTCCTTGAATTCCAGTACCAGGTAAACCAATAGGACCAGGCAGTCCATGAGGTCCAAAGTCTCCCTACACAAATAAATAAAAGAACATTATGGGTAAATCACTATGATGCAAGAGAGACAGAGGAAGAATCATATGATGTGAGAAAAGGAGGATATTACCCAGTTGATTGCATTTAAATTAAGCATTGTCGTTTTAAAGGAGCAATATTCCACAAACAGAAATAGGGTTAATAAATAACATCAGCAACTCTTTCAGTCCTACGATTATTGTATTATTGCAGAGAATCTAAATAAGACCTAACAATAATAGTTTGTAAAAATATATAAGTGTAGGTTTATCCTTGTGGTGCAAAATGGAAAAGAAGGGATTTTGTGTTCATTAGAACATCATTCAAATATACACACCATGCTACCTAGGAGTGTCTGTTTCTAGCCATGGGATGCTCCAAAGCATAGCCATAGTGACAACAAATAGGAGTATAATGCATGCCCTGTAAATCAAGATCAGCATTTGACTTCCTGTAGCTGTCTACAGCTATTTCAGTTCAAGCCCCCCGTTACGCTCCAAATTGTGGTCAAGTCCCCACTAAAGATCCAACCTTTGGTCAGTACCCTCTTTAGCTCATGAAATGATTAATTAGTCAGCCATAGTTCCTCTTGAGTATATCTCAGATAGTAAGTTGCCATTATCTGCAGTTCTGACCTTACTGGTGTCCCCTCCCAGGTCCCAGCTACTGCTCAAAGTCCCCTTAAGGAGCCCCAGAGTTTTGGAATCAGTTTGGTAAGGCAAGGGTACTTTCAATATTGTTTTAGGCCCCACAAAATATGGATTTCTGCCAGTTTTATGGAAGGCTGGTAAGAGAATGCCCTTGCACTTTTGGCCCCCACATTAATTTCAGTGCACTTTGTGTGTGATGTGTATGTGGGATGTATACGATTAGCTGTAGATACAAGTGAAGTATTTTAATTTAAAGGAAGACAAAATCAGAATCAATACTCTAAAATAAAAAATATATATCATCCTTCATTTATATGGCTAATTAGTCAGTTTCTTGACAGCTTAGTTTCTAGTTAAAATAACCAACTTAGAGCTCACTATTTACCTTATCACCTTTAATGCTGGGCCCCTGTTGACCACGTGGACCTCTCGGCCCTTCAAATCCTCGGTCTCCCTGAATAAATAAAATGGCAACATATGTGAACAAAAGTCCCTTATATAATACACAATACATACATATCAGTGCTATATTAAGGCAAAAAGATATACTGTACTATTATGGCCAAAGGACCTGCTAGAATATGGTCTAGTGAACCTTCCACATAGTGAATCTAGTTTCCTGTTTACACTGCACCGGAAAAAAGATGGTTTTCTAGAGTTATTGCCCTTCCTGATTTTCTGGCCCATTTGGCTTAGTCATTGCATTGTTGTTTCTCTGTACTTACAACTGCTACAGGAAGAAGTGCCTGGCCTCATGGACTTCTGGTCACACTATACTGGTTGAATCAACTAATAGGGAAAAAAGCAAAGAGCAACAAAGTGGACAAACTATAGCTTGGTTCATCATTACATTTGGCCTCTTTTCCCATAGTCCTCCTGTTGTGTTAGAATCATCTTATAAAAAGATAGCAACAGCAAAGATGTATGGTCAGACATTTGGGGATGGCAAACCAAACAGCCTTGTAGTTGCAGCAGAACTGACGTTTTTTCCTCTTCTTAGCAGACAGATACCTAAAAACTGTGTGGGTATAGGAATTGCTGTACTGTAATTATTTACCTTCCGTTGGTCATTTTCTTTTAGAAATGTTTTATATTTATCTATTGGGATCTCATATAAAAATATATTAAAAGTAGTCACTACAGATTTGAAATCCAAGTATTTCTACCTTTTATCACACTTGTACACTTACTATGTTCTCTCAAGCAATACTTTAACTCTGTGAACCTATATGACCCCAAATATTCTTTTAGCAAGCCCTCAAGCACCACAGAGTTTATAGCTTTATCCTAAAATTAAATCGTGTCATAAAAGCACATTTTTCTGCCTAATATAAGTCATAAAGGCATTTTCTCAAGGCAGGGTTTTCACTGTATTTAGCAATATTTACTATTGTTCTTCTGTTATTTAAAAAACTTTTATGGGCAAAACCCCTACAGTTACCTCAGGAGGCAGCATGCAACTGACACAGGACACTCTCATTCTGACTGTGATTCTAAAACCTGAGATTGGACATAACTCTATATCTGAATGTAAGGCATTCTGCAAAAATCGCCAGTGTAAGGGGCATATTAGCAGACATCCAGTAGCATTCTCAACAGTTTAATATTTTCCCTTTTTATCAAAAGTTTTCTGACCATCAGGAACAATTTGCTGGCAGTTAGGAATATTTTTAAGCAACTGATACATTTATCAATTTGTCATTCTGTTTATTGGAGTAGAAGTGTTCAGCAGTGGTCAGAACACATCCAAATGCTTGTTTCCCATTGTAAACTATTTTTGTTCCAGCTTGAATAAGAAATTGTTCAATAAAAAATTACCCCAGGGCTCAAGTGCCAAAGCAGTAAGGAGAGTGCTTACTTTAAAGGGATACTGTCATGGGAAATTTATTTTTTTCAAAATGAATCAGTTAATAGTGCTGCTCCAGCAGAATTCTGCACTGAAATCCATTTCTCAAAAGAGCAAACAGATTTTTTTATATTCAATTTTGAAATCTGAGATGGGGCTAGACATATTGTCAATTTCCCAGCTGCCTCCAGTCATGTGACTTGTGCTCTGATAAACTTCAATCACTCTTTACTGCTGTACTGCAAGTTGGAGTGATATAACCTCCCTCCCTTTTCCCCCCCAGAAGCCAAACAAAAGAACAATGGGAAGGTAACCATATAACAGCTCCCTAACACAAGATAACAGATGCCTGGTAGATCTAAGAACAACACAATAGTAAAAACCCATGTCCCACTGAGACACATTCAGTTACATTGAGAAGGAAAAACAGCAGCCTGCCAGAAAGCATTTCTATCCTAAAGTGCAGGCACAAGTCACATGACCAGGGGCAGCTGGGAAATTGACAAAAGGTCTAGCCCCATGTCAGATTTCAAAATTGAATATAAAAAAATCTGTTTGCTCTTTTGAGAAATGGATTTCAGTGCAGAATTCTGCTGGAGTAGCACTATTAACTGATGCGTTTTGAAAAAAACATGTTTTCCGATGACAGGATCCCTTTAAGGAGAAGGAAAACTATTTAGCACTTGGGGGTGGCAAATGTTTGGCACCCCCAAGTAAATGTATTTACTTACCTGAAACCCTGGGCTGGTGCTCCTATCAGCAGAAAACTGCACCAGCCCGGGGTTATACCAGCGAGCACCACGGAGCGCTCCTCTTCCGGCTTCTTCTTACTTCATGCAGCTGCATGTGCGCATTAGAGTGAGAAGCCGAACTTTAACTAAAAAGTCGGCTTTTTCATTCTACTGCGCATGCGTCTGCAACGGGAAATTTGAAGAATGAAAAAGCCAGATGAGAAGCACTCCGTGGTGCTCGCTGGAATAACCCCGGGCCGGTGCAGTTTTCTGCTGAGTACCGGCCCGGGGGTTTCAGGTAAGTCAATACAATCATTTGGGGTGTCTAACATTTGGCACCCCCAAGTGCTAAACAATTTTCCTTCTCCTTTAAGAAGCTCTGGATGATACAATTTTTCATTTACATATTTGAATATGAAAAATGTTTAGGTTTGGTTCTATATTTAACTGAATATCCTTGTGAAGGATAGGAAAATGATTTGGTGTATCCCTGATATCTTCAAATATTTCTAAATTCGGGTTAATGAATTCACAAAATATATAAAACTCTTATAATAATAGGTTAAAACTGAGAGATTTAACCTATTCAACCTGCATCCTGTACCAATTCACACCTTAAGAAACAATGCCAAAGATGTTAGTCTAGCCATTCTGTTTAGCACAAATTACCTTTGGTCCAGGCAGCCCTTCCCCTGGTGCTCCTCTTTCTCCTGGAATACCCTGAGATCCTTGAGGTCCCTGTTACAATGAAAACGTACAAGATTTAATCTTTTCAGAACGACAGAATTGACATTTCACTGCATGAGAACAATCCCCCTATATAGTTCATCTTGTCATGACCTGTTTTAAAAGAACTCGGCATTGTTCTGGGAGATGATGGATCCCATAAATACAGTATTGCCTGTAGCTAACACTGAATATCTTGTTCCTGGGAGTGATATAACTGATATAGCCGCACTTTGTGATTTAAGATCCGGTGGTGGAAAAATAAGGGCATTGTTTTGAGAATAGCACTCTGAATGTTTATATTTTTCCACTGAGCCAAAATATAATGTTACTCTAGTGGGAGAATTTTTAGAGATGCTTTTGCACTTTTACAGATTCCAAGTAAAAACATTGCAGCAAATAGGTTAAGATCTCTCTAGGCAAAAAAAAAACAAGAATCTTGCTACAAATCTGCCAAGACACACATTACTTTTAGATTAATTAAAGGGATGCAGCAGTCCAATAAAAACTATGGAAAAGGGAATTTACCTACCACACTTAACCCCATAGTTACCAGCTGATAACCACTTAGATGCTCATACACACAGACACACACATTTGCTTTCAGTCCCATTAAATGAGAACTAAAGCCTAACTAAAGAAGTAGCTAGAAATGTTGTATATTATGTTTAAGGCTTCTATATCAGCCCAAGGCAACCACAGCCATTTAGCAGTAAAGATCTGTGTTTCCAAAGATGCCCCAGTAGCTCCCCATCTTCTTTTCTGCGGATTCACTGCACATGCTCAGTGCTGCTGTCACTTACTGAGCTTAGGGACCCACTCACAATATACTGTATATTAGGGATGCACTGAATCCAGGATTCGGTTCGGGATTCGGCCAGGATTCAGCCTTTTTGCAGCAGGATTCGGCCGAATCCTGCTGCTCGGCCGAATCAAATCCGGATCCAAATCCATCACAATAGTGAAATAAATAGGGCTTGTGTTGAAAATATACTCTGCCTATTCTTTTCATTAAATAGTATCTATATTTTCTTTATAAAGCACTAATGCATCATTAGCTTATAATTTAGGATGGTAGTCAGCAGAAGTCTAAGACAACTTTCCCTTAGTCTTCAGTTTTTTTAAAAAACTGTGGGGGGACAGGAATAAAATTCGCACAGAGAACACATTTGTGCACAAAAAAGAATAAAAATTTGCATGTTCCATTATAAAAGTCTTCATTAGGCTTTTATTGCATTGCGAATCTTAACTGCCATTGCAAACTTTTAAGACATGCTTGAAGGTGGTGTAAACTTTTGGAGCAAACATACAACAAGTAAGAAGTTTTGTTATATACACTATAAATTTTGCAATCGCTATCCTACAGTCACCTACATAAAATGGCTGATTCCATCATGAGTCAGCATTTGCAAAAACTAGCATGGTTGAGTTGCTTGAAGTAGGAAAAGAGTTAGCCAGGCATAGCACACTTACAAACCATTTTTATTTCAAAAACTATAAGAAACACATTCAGCTGACTTGGGCCTACTAAATTACACATTATACCATGCACTGGAAGTAATGCCATTTGCACTCAATGCACTAATTTGCATCTGATTAGTAAAGTGCATGCAAGTTGTGATTAACACAGTTTTGCAGGTGCCCTCTATTATGCTGGAAATCTGGGGGGAAACACTGCACTGTTGGCAAAAAACACAACATTTTGCTATGATTTTTGTACATTGTACTGGTGGTGTCGTAAATAATCATTATGGTGCATTGTTCCCAAGATTAAACAGGTACATACTATTCTACATACTGTACAGGTGCAATTGTATAAATAGCACAATAACTTCAGTATGTATCCTACAGACCAACTGGGCACAACTGGTCACCAGAAATTCATTATTTTATGTAGCTTGTTAATTGTTAATACCAGAACTCAACATGTTGTAATTTATTGGAACCCAAATCCATCTACTAAACAGCTCCACTAGCAATTGCCTTCTACCTTTGCCATGATTCTGAATAACTGGTAACCACTAACGCTGTATTGCACATAAACAAAACATGGTGACTATAAAACTGCAGATCAGGGCATAGATGATGCATTGGAATTACTCTGGAGGTCCCCAAGGTTTAACCCTGCATAAATGTATGGCACTATATAAATAAAAGATAATGATGTTAACAACAATTTTTTACTCCGACCTCCATGTTTGTAGCAGAGGATATATGAAACCAAATGATAGGTTACCAAGTCCTCCCTCTGCAGAAGAAAACACTTACTGCTGGTCCTGGTTCTCCAATTCCAGGAGGTCCACTTGGCCCGGGTCTGCCTTGCATTCCAATATCTCCCTTAAAAGAGATATATTCACATTAGCATCCAAACAATTCATGCAACAGATCTGTGCAAGGCAATATGATAGAGACACTCACTGAGAGTAAATGGTCACCTGAAAACATCATCTTATTTTTATACATAAAAATATATATACATACATCTCTAAAGTATTTGTGTACCTGGGGCTACATAGGCAGAATTGTGGCTATAAAATAATGCTATCCTTGAGAATTGTCCCTGCCATGATCAAGCAGTACATGGATTTCATTTTCACTAGATAAAACTCTATCTCTTTAGTGCCTTCTGTATTATTTGTAACTGAATATACGTTTGTATTCTATAAACCACAGAGACTATACAAGATCATTACCTTATGACCAGGCAATCCAATTCCAGTTTCTCCAGGTAATCCAGGAAGTCCTGGTATGCCTCTGTCACCCTGTAGGGAATAAGCAGTTGGGGTAAGATGGAAACTGTAAATGTATATATATTCAAGAGTTCAAGGCTTAGTCCACTTCCGAAATAATATATTTCACCAAAAAAGTCCAGACAACAAGGGGCATATTTATCAAGGGTTGAATTTCTAATTGAAAAACTTCAAAATACGAATTCAAAAAGACCAACCGAAATTAAGTCAATGTTTTTTTTGGGTGAAATAGTTCAGTTTTCGAGCGAATAGGTCCATATTAGTCCGAATTCAAATCGTTTGAAGTGAAGGAAAAGCACATTCGATCGAATTCGGTTCAAAGTTTTTCCCAAAAAAAACTTTGACTTTTCAAAGTCCACCAATTGACTCCAAATAGGTTCTAGGAGGTCCCCCATAGGCTAAAACAGCAATTTGGCAGTTTTAGATGGCGAATGGTCAAAGTTGAATTTTTAAAGAGAATCTTTGAATTTTTTTCAAATTCAAATCGATTTTGGACTATTCCCTAGTCGAAGTAAACAAAAAATAGCTCGAAATTCGATTTTGTTTCATTTGAAAATTCACCTCGACCTTTGATAAATCTGACCCCAAGTGTGAGTGAAGCAAACCAAATCTTACCAATTCAGGCAAACAAACGTGCAACTTTTGGGGCTTCCGCCCCTTTCTCAAGCATCATTAACACCAGTGACATCAGATACTTATTAGGACAATAGACAAACTCATCACATGCATATGTATTAGTTTAACATGACCAAAATTATTCAGCATTCAGGTTACATGGTTCGAGGCATTCAACTTAATCATCTCTGTTCAAGCATATAATATCATGCATTTAGATTATGCATCAATATAATTATGTCAATTACAATTGTCTAAACAACAAAAATCTCAACCTTAACCCCCATGTTCATTTATCTAAATGTATCTAAACAAAAGCATAAAGGTCATACTCTCTCTATTGAGTCTTGAATGAATGCAAAGTGTCTATCCAAAATTTCTCTCTCTTTTGGAGTTGTAAGAGTCTGTTGCCCTCCTGACGTGGAGGGGGGCCGGCAACAGACTCGATTACCAGAAATCTGAGGGATGCTGCCATATGTCTGGCAATGTGTAGGAACTTGTAGCTTAAGGACCTCCTTTCTCACTGTAGATTTATGCTGACTTATCCTGTCCAGAATTGATTGTATGGTCTTACCTACATCAGCAAGGCCACATGGGCACTAAATCATATAGATCACATATTCAGAATCACAGGTGTAGTGGCCCCTTATCTTAAATTTCTTCCCTGAATGTGGGTGCGTAAAACGATTTGTACATATGACACTCAAACATTGATTGCATCTACCACATGGATACATGCCATTCCTTAAGGGCACCAACACCCTTTGTGAATCAGATCTAACTGACCCCACATCTATCTTTACTAATCTGTCCCTCAAATTCATGGAATGCTCATAGGACAGTAACAGGGTTTCTGTAATTTCTGGATATCGGGATACGCTCTCCATAGGAGTGGCCAATATTTGATCTGATGAACCTTACAGGCACATGGGTGGTATGTATGTACGGGCACTATTTTCAGTTCCCTGAGCTTTCTCCTGAATTATATACAGTATATATATATAGTGCGTGTATATATATATATATATATATATATATATATATATATATATATATATATATATAATATCAAAACAGGGGGGTTGTGGGAGCACTCTAAAGGCTTTAAAGTATATATATATATATAAGTATAATAAATGCTATTGCATATGTACCCAAAACAGGGGTTATTTTGTTACAAAGTTATGATCATAAAATTGATAAGCCACCATACCACGTCAAGGTAAACCCCGAATGGCGGTCCCTAACTTGTTTTATATTTTATGTGCATTTTAGCATTACCTGTAATCAATGTCCGTTGAACGCTGTTTTTTCACTGAGGGCTAAATCCTCCCCAGCCAGCAATCAGGCTTTTAAAGGAGAGATATTCCCAAAACAAACGCCCAATTTTAAAAGCATAGGATCACCACTAGTTTAAAGGGGGGGTATGGGGTGCTACAACCACTGAAGCTATGCCACAGCTCCTGGCTAAATATACAATATCAAAACAGGGGGGTTGTGGGAGCACTCTAAAGGCTTTAAAGTATATATATATATAAGTATAATAAATGCTATTGCATATGTACCCAAAACCGTTGGGTCCGTTCAACGGACATTGATTACAGGTAATGCTAAAATGCACATAAAATATAAAACAAGTTAGGGACCGCCATTCGGGGTTTACCTTGACGTGGTATGGTGGCTTATCAATTTTATGATCATAACTTTGTAACAAAATAACCCCTGTTTTGGGTACATATGCAATAGCATTTATTATACTTATATATACTTTAAAGCCTTTAGAGTGCTCCCACAACCCCCCTGTTTTGATATTATATATATATATATATATATACATAGAATATATATAGAATATAGAATATATATAGAATATCATGTAAAGCAAGGCACTCGCAGGACTTTAACATATGGTGAAAAAGAGATAACATTTATTATTCCAACATTTCGGTCTTCTTTGAGACCTTTAACCACAGATCTCACCTTTGATCCTTGATAGCCTTCTGGTCCCTGGTCACCTGGAGGCCCTTGAATTCCCTATAGAAATATAATAATTCATATTATCGGCTGTTTAACAGTGTCTTTTAATTTTCAGTCTCTATTTATATATTATTCTTACCTGTATACCTCTTAATCCTCTAGGGCCAATTGGGCCCTCTGGTCCCTGAAAAATACAGAAGAAGCAAAATTATTTCACATCTTTTTCTGATGTCATATTATTAGCTTTTTAAACTTTTAGTTATTTCTCATTTCAACATGTTCAACATGTTATGGCTTGTGTTGACCATATTTTTCATCTATTTATTGCACTATATAGGCAAAGACCAAAACTGGTTTCACCTCCCAATTTCCTGCAGACTTAATCCTCCTAGGTCCAAGCATTCTGGATGATAGATCCCATACCTGATACAAATAAGTGTCTTGACCATATACACCTTTGCAGGTCCATAATATATACTCACTCTGTCTCCTTTGATGCCAGGTATTCCACATTCCCCTCTTTCTCCCTAAATAAATAATAGAGTGAAATTTCATTCACTGTATATAATTGATGGTAAAAAAAATGCTTTATAAAAAGTTGCAGTTACCGGCTCTCCCTTGTACCCTGGTTTTCCCTGAAACAGAAACATAATCATGGGTTAATTTATTGGCCAATACTTTAATTCTATCACTAGTGATGCCTCTTTTGAAATTCAGGTTGGCATATAAAGAAATTACAGACAGATTAAGCGGCAGATTTATTAAGGGCTGAATTGAAAATTTGACATTTTTTAATAGTCTAAACTGTCAAATTCGACTAGGAAATTATCCAATTTAACTCCAAATTTTTAAAAAAATTAGAATTAGATTTTTGAGAATTATCAAACTCTGGCCCTTGAAGAATTCAAATTTGACAGTTCACCACCTAAAACCTGCCAAATTCAAGTATAAGTCAATGGGAGAGGTCCTGGGACCTATTTGGACATCTTAGTAGCCTTCCTGACATTCAAGTTTTTTTCAGACAAAAAAATTAAATCGAGTTTGGTCGAATTAGATTTAAATTCGATTAGAGTTTTCGAGTCAGTAAAATTTAGTCAGAGTTTGGGATATTCGATATTTTTAATAAGAATTTCAAGTATATTCAAATTAAATAGAGTTTAAAAAAAAATTAACATTCGAAATTCGACCTTTAATAAATGTGCCTCTTAGTATGTATTCACACTTTTCACATTTAGGAAAGGATGTTATAAAATATTTAATGGAAAAGTATACTCAGTCCAAACAATTTACTTTTTTTGTGAAGAGTTTTTCCTTTTTTCTCCCCACATATTTAATATGGCTTCTGCAAACCAAGTGCACATTTTAAAGTTTGCACTAGTTTATTCATTAAATGCATCAGGTGTGTTTTATTTTGAAATCTTCAAACCTTATAATAACTTTTTTGTATTGTAACCATAATCATCCAGTGAAAATATCTGCCCCATACCTTGCTGTGTGGCCATAAGTATTTTTTTTTTTTTACCTCAAGTCCATCTCTCCCAGGAATTCCATTTAGTCCAGCTTCACCCTATAAAAAATTAAATATTAGGAATCTGAGATTGATAACTAAGGAGGTACAGAATTTTTTTTTCAAGAAAATTACATAAACAGTTCTCCCTCCTCCCCACCCATAAGAGAATTAACATTAAAACTCTCAAAAAGAAAAGAAATGTAGCTTACCTTAATTCCCTTTGGTCCAGGAATTCCATCATCACCTGGTCGACCTTTTTTACCCTAGGAGAAAAAAATCCAGAAGTATTTGTAATTAGGGTTGTCAGGGTTAGGGTTTGCTATCGCCACAGAGCAGGCGGCAACCCTACTTGTTATACCATCTGCCATGAGCTCAGCTTATTATTTTCCCAATTCATTTTCAAGACTGAGGTAAAAATTTGAAATTAACTTCCCAGCTGTGAAGTCTTCACTGGTTGTGAACGAAAAGTTCCCGCCATCTCCTATGGCCTAATATAATCTTTACTAAACTGATTTTCCTGTTAAAAACTCTTTTTTGACCAAGTAGGCTTTGCCTACTTGGTCACCCAAGTAAGTTGGCCGAATCAGACTGCCAAATGCGGTCCTCACATGTTGGGGTATTTCAGCCAGCCTAATTAATACTTGACCAAGCCGTGACCAGATATCAGTTGGGAGCCATCCACTTGGGCACATATGTTAGACATTTTTAGAAGATGATTTCCTCAAAAGCTGCTCTTTGTTTTATAGTTGAAAGGGAACTGCTTTTCAATATATTGTATGGGAAACATCTTTATTTATTGTTTGGAACATACTTACTGCAGGCCCTGGGAGTCCTCTGTCTCCTTTTTCACATGAACACACTGTTGCCTGGGGACACTGTAAAGAAAATAACACTGACAAGTGACCAACTGCACTCACCTACATTGAATGAGAAATCAGTATGACCGTCTATATCTCCCAAACCATCAATGCGGGAAAGTGTAGGAAACATTTGGAATGCAACAAACTGTAAGAATTAGAACATCTTCAATGAAAAAGTTTGTTACTTAAATTTAGGGTTGCACCAAATTTGGGATTTAGATAACAGATAATGTTATTGGTTTGAGAACTTACATGGTAAAGGCCCCCATACACGGCCCGTGTGTAGAGCCCTCCAAAGGGCTTCCCCAATCAATATCTGGACAAAAGTTGGCCAGATGCAGATCATGTTGCTCTAAGTGGCCTCAAAGACACAATGTTACTGCCAAAATGTGGCAGTTCACATGTCATAGGGGTTATCAAATAACCAATCACAACCCATATTTGGCAAATCTCAGAAAGAATTTCCCAGCTGCTGTGGCTCCTCAACACTTGAATGGGGTTCATGGGTAAAAAAAAGTTTAAAGACCCCTAGATAATGTTTCTACTTTAATCTTTAATTGCATAACTCACCCCTTCCTCTGCAAGTTCTTTCTGCAAAAAAATAAAACAATTAGATTAAAATGGAAAAATGCAATGTAACATTTGTTAAATTGAAGACTGTTTACAAACTAGATTATTTTTGCATGTTTTCACTCTTGAAGTAAATAAAGTTGTAAATTGTTTTAACAGTATAGAAGAGGTATTGAACTCCCTGTACTTTGCTGGATATGCTTATGGTCACCTATGAACCTCCTGTTAGATATGGGTAAAATATAATGTATTGCATTATCATTCACAAATAATTTATAGGAATAAATAACTAAAGTTACTTTTAATCTTCAAATTACGTAATTTCCTTTAATTTTCCATGGTTAATATATCAATGTTGTAAACATATAATTCTGTATTAAATGCATTACATATTACATACCACTTCCTTCAGGATTTTATCCACCACGTCAGGGTCCTGCATATGGAACACGAATCTTGTAGCCGGGACACTGGCCAGCAATCTGAGTTTTGCATTATTAGATGTTTCTTTGGCTACAGATGTCATTCCCACAGTAAAAAGTTTGATATCATGTTGTTTTGCATTTGATGTAGCAGCAAATATATCAGGGTTTCTTGGGTGATCGACTCCGTCTGTTATAAGTAAAGCTACTTTGACACTTTTATGGGTCCCTTCATTCATATAGAGTTGGGTAAGATTTGTTATGGCATAGGATGTGTATGTGCCATGGCCAATATATGCTATTGGTACTATACGAGACTTGAAGTTCTCTGGGCCTTTCCAGTCTCTGAACGTTTGTTCTATTACCACGGTGCTGCTGTATTGTAGCAATGCCATTCGCCAGCTGAAAGAACGGCCAGAATTCAGCTTCACCTCTTTCAACTTGTCAACCATTTGCAACACAAACTTTTTTTCCCTATTGTGGTTGTAGTCCTTTGCACTTTCTGAGCTGTCCAGTAAGAAGGCCATTTCTAGAATGCAGTCTTCATCTGAAATATAAGGCACATTTTTTTCTTTATAAATTAATCTTTAGTACTTGATTATAATAATATCTAAAGAAATATGAAAATAGTGATATTTAACAAATTCATGACTGTCTGAAAGCTTTCTATATCATCATTATGTTGACTGATATGGCTGTAAAATATATTTAGCGAAAACTACAAGCTGGCACACAATGCGATTCAAACCTGGGTCAGACTCCTGGTGCGTTTATTGCGTCAATAAATGCACCAGAGGTCTGACCCTGGTTTGAATTGATTTGTGTGCCAGCTTGTACTTTTCGCTACTTGAGATTAGAAGTGCCGTCTCCCTTATTAGTTTGAGCACGAAGCAGAACCTCTAATCGAAGTGCCTGAGTATGCACGTGAACCTCTGTACTGTAAAATATATTTAGCATGACATAGTAAAGTAGTTGAATTACTGAGGTTTCTGAAAAACATATAGTAACAATGCAAATGTATTCCATATCTCTATAACCCAACAGTGAGGCCTATTAACTAACATAAGTGTTAAATTAAAGCAGTGTAGTTGATTATAGCCAACATGAAGAGCTTTCATTTCAGTGTCTAAAGGTGTTCATACATATTGTAGGCCAATAAAAGCAGTCATTCCACACTAAAGGTGGCCATAGATGCAAAGATCCGCTCGTTTGGCCACATCTCCAAACGAGCGGATCTTTCCCCGATATGCCATTAACAAACATGGCTATATCGGGGGTAATCTGATTGTTCGGCCATATGGCCGAACGATCCGATTACGATGTGCCGTGGGCTCTGGCGGGATCGGTCGGGTCAAAATCAAACCCCTCTATTCGTACGATAGGATTTGTGTGTCTAGGGCCACCTTAAGACTGCTGTTTACCCATGTATGCAGCACCTCTAAAAGCTTGATTGACCAATATCTAGCCAAATATCAGCCAGATAAATATCAGGCAGCAGGTTTAGACAAGACCTGCATTGCCATGTTGATGCAGTCCTCTACTGCAGGGTCTCCATTATCTGAGTGTTGACATTTACACCAAACAATCAGATTAGTCGGGTTTGTTGATCTTGCTAAACAAGCTGATCTTCTCATGTATGCTCAGCTTAACTACCTACAGTAAACTAACTGCTGACTGGATGCTATTAGTAACTGGACTGGTACAATTTAGAAACACTGTTAATAAATTTGCCCCAGCGATTTTAAGTAATCAACTACAAGTCCAAGACTTGTTCTATGGCAAGAAGTAACCATAAAACACAGATATATCAGACTAACTGGCTTTGAAGATATGCCCATTTGGTGGAGGTGGTAGGGGCAGTTTTACTGCTTGGGATGGGAAGCTCCAAAACATTAGATGGTATCTGTAAGAAGGTCCTGATAGATTCTTAATTAAATCACTGTGTCTACAAATCATGCTCAGGAGGCTTGGTAAGTTAACATGATGATAATGAACCTTATATTTGGGAGATATATTTGCTATAGTGCATATTTTTCAAGCTACACTAAATTGAATTAGACATTTTATGTTTTTACAATCTAAATCATTAACCTGTATTAGCTCATATTCATGAAAAAAAAGAATAAAATATACTTTGTTGTCACTTGCTGAATATTAATCAACCACAAACTAATTACAGATAACTTGTGTTAGGAAAAGCCACAGCAGCAAAAGAAAGACATATTTGTTGCAGATGCTTTTCCGTTACTGTAAACGGTAAATGATACATGTTGTGGCCCGAAGACACGGCCCAAATTCCATACCCTCTACAAATCCCTTTTACTATATTAGAAAGATCTAATATATAGGACTTGGGAAGAGTTGATGAAGATCAATTCGCCCGATATATTTAAAGTAACAATTGCCTCCTTCAACAAAGTGGGTGAGAAGAGCAGATTAATGTGTTGCTCTCCAGGCTGTATGTGATTCTATAATCCTGACATTTCAATTTATATTCCACCCCAAATCAGAGTTATAGAAAGACATGCTACCTGGAGGGCAACATTGAGCACTCTTTTATCAAATATGGGATTGGTGCACGCCATATTCTTTTGTCCTATACATCTCTGCATGCATGCACAGCATGAGGGAACTAGGTACTTTTCTAATTTTTTTCTAATTTTAGGCATGAAAGCTATGTGAACTATTCTATCTCTAAGATATGCGATTTTATCAAAGGAATACTTTTATGTGGAAAGGCTTCTGCCTCAGGGCAGTCTTTGAAAATAAGTGTATTGGTTGTAGGAATTGAAAAATCAAAATCTAAAAACTTTCATATGCCATTCTATATTTGTGTCTGTACAACTGCAGAGTAAGGGAATACATGTTGAATCAAAAAACCTTGAGACTCTCAAGAAAATACATAAACCAGCTACGTTTTTGGCTTGTTTGTCAGCTCAAAACCACTACAGTCCTTTAGCAGTGTACTAGATCTGTACTTCTGAAGGTGCACCTGGTAGCCCACATCTTCTCTTCTGCTGATTCACAGCACAGGTTCTGTTCTGCTGTCATTTGCTGTCACTAAATTATTTTTAGAGCAGAAACAGAAAACCACCATGTTGTCCTGCAGTTAATGACCTGGTGTGTTTTTGAATGAACAGTTGAACTCATCCTTGTTCTACCATATTTTAGAGATATGCTCCCAAACTTATTTTGGTCTCTATTTTACATTTACCTTCTTATAAGCCAAACAATTACACCATGTTATTTCTTTGGCAATTTGCTTTGGAATGGATTTGATATGTGTAATGATATTAGTATATATTAGCATTTGCTGCCTAAGAGTTCAAAATTGGTCTGATTATATTTTTAAAAATGTTTGTGATTCAAGAATTTGTATAATTAAAAAAGCTTTAGTTCTCCTGAACGTCTCCAGACACCTTAGGCAAAGTAATAACTGGTTAGATTGAAATACCTTCACATCATCTTTATAATCATGTACACTTAAGACACATCAGTCATTTATAATACCATGTTAGATGCAGACAGGGGTGTAGAGAGCCTCAGGGGGAGATCAGCTGTACAAGCCCACTGCCTGTCTCTGATAGTTGCCTATTTTCTCGTTCTATGAAGCCTCCAAATGGGGGGGGCATTAAAGGTAAACTAAAGCTTCTGGAAAGTTAATGTCATAGTTTAAAGGATTTTAAATGCAGTCTGTGGAGCATCTTATATCTATAATTCTATAGATATAATTCTACCAATGTGTCCTCTCTTGTTGAATTATACTGTTACCTTATAGGAAGAACTTGTGTGGACAGCTATTGTTGATAAAGTCATCAAGTGATGTCACTCTATATGATACACTCATTAGTACTCAGACAATATGAATATTGTATCACACTAGCTGCCAATAAAGGGTGTGCCAATAAGCCAGTGCCAATAAAGGGTGACTACGGGGGGGGGGGAGATTAAATGTTGCTGTATGGATGCATTTTTTGGGGGTTTTTAGCATATGTTTTAAATGCATTTGTTACTATATATTTATAAAAGTTTTCGTATTGTTATAATTGAAATATGCAGTATTCCAGGATCTCTCCTTAACATTGCTTTGTTAGTTGGGGGTTACTTGGGCAAATTACTTAGTTTGAATGTGACAGCAGCAGAAAGAGCAAGGAAAATCAAACATTTGATTGATTATCATTGGTTACTGCTCAAGGGCAATTAACTCATGGTTAGTAATTAAGCAAACTATGGTTGCACCTCCTTCCTCCTAGAATTGATGTTAAAGTATCTTTGTAAGGTAGTTTCAAATCTATCTCCCTCCAATCAATCTTAAATTCTGCTACTAGGATCTTCTCTCCTAAGAGGGAACCTGCTCAACTCCAATTAAAATCCTTAGAATGGCTGCCTGTTAAGCAAAGGATAGCATATAACATTCTTCTGCTAACATTCAAAGTCCTTCTCTCCTCTGCTCCTCAAAACATTTCTTCACTAGACATCCCTGCCCATTTTCTTCACTCCTCAGATCCACCATCTTTTTACATAGGCCTATGACTAAGTGCCCTTTAGGCACGAAACGTGTACGGCTTGTTCTGTTTTGAGATTTTTTTTCTTTAAATTATATTATACTTTTAACTGCACCATTTTGAACATATCGGTTCAGTTTGTGCAATCCTATCTACACATTGCATTAAGTCTCTGGAATTACATCCCTGCATTCCTCTGTAAGGTGTGCTCTCTTTAAAAAAAAGTCTACTGGAATCTGGTATTGCCCGTGACCATCATAGTAGTTAAACTGTAGCATTTATTAACACGGTTATTGCATTGTAATAGAGTGTATTTAAAGTAGCTGGTAAAGGTTGTGTCCCTTGTTTCAACTTTTTTATTTAAGAACTCAACACTTTGGTGACCCTTTGCTATTTTGTTTCTATCTGTCTTCTCCTCTTAACATATTGTAAGTTATTGAGGGCAAGTGTGTGTTGAAACTCCTAGAATTTCAGTGTTTATTTAAGTTTGTAGTAACAATACCCTTGTTTGTGTTTACACCTTGTGAATAGTGTTGCCACCTTTTGGTTCAGCCCCTTACTGGCCCATTTAGCAAAGGTGGGAGCAGGACTGAGAAGGGGTGGCACTATGATGCTACAAGGGTGAGGTTATGATGTAAATTGGGGAGGAGCTGGGATGCTGGCAGCCAAAGGGGGGGGGAAGAATCTGGGAAAAAGTGGCTGAAAGAGGTTATGGGTGGCATGGATGGGCGAGTATGTAGTTGGACTGGGACAGATCTGGGGCAGATCAAGGGCAGGCTGGAGGCAAGTACATAGCAGGTTAGGCTGGTGAAATACCGGCCGAGTGGCGAATTACTTGTGAAACACTGCCTGCATTTGTGGTGCAATATAAATACATAAATATGATTTCAAATGAAATGCATTAAAGCCACTGATACAAGCAGTGTGCTATGATTTTAATCTTACAACCTCTAATTGCTTTTGCAAGTCCAGCAGCAAATAATTATGAAAGGTTAATAACAACGTCAAGGAGAGCAAAGTAGCTGTACAAATTATAGGGCCCCTACTGCACAATTTGCACTTTCATATCTGACCGCCTTCTCCCATTTCCATACCTCCCAACTGTCCCGTTTTTCAGGGGACAGTCCTGATTTTAACAGCTCAACACGCAGTCCTGGGTTTGTTGCTGAAATTTCCTTACTTTCTCTTTGATCTTCTGCACTAAACAGCCAAAAAAAGATAAAATGCTTTGCGCAGCAAATATTTTTGTCACTCTTTCCATTTGCAAAATGTTGGAAGGTATGCTTATCTGATCATAAAAGTAATAGCCCATTAGAGTTCATTTCTGTCCACTTTTCTTCCTGTCCTTGGTTCTCTGGCGGCAATCACCAACCTGTCGCCTTACTTCAACTGTGCATGATTTTGATCAGTGACCACCACCAGAGGGCCACGGTCAGGAATTAAATTAGATATAATTATTGGTTCAGGTACTCTGGAGTTTAGGTGGTGCAATTTTGACAGAGGCATCTGTAGATCCCCCTTAATTTATACAGAAATTTAATTCTCCTTTAATGTGATGTTTTGGTAACACTTTAATACAGAGATTCCAGATTCAAAAAGGGAATTAAAGAGTAATTAAAAGTAGAATACATACAGCACAAAGCAGGGTAATGTACATGTTTTGCTCAATTTCTAAAACCTGTATTTAGGGCCAATTAAGGTTGTGAGATTTTTTTTTTGTTTAAGCAAACATTATCCTGCCTTTACACTTAAGGGACTGGTACAGCACCCACAGCTCAGCATAGAAGAGAGATCAAAGTGCTACCTTGCTCACTGAGGTTGGAGACTTTCTCCACTGGGGTTCCAGTTAAAGCTTTAGGCCGAAATCTCCCAATTCTTCTTTCTTCAAAGTAATTCTGTGCAAAGTATGTCTGAATATCCCATAAGAATAGGAGCCACCAAAGTTGGAGGTACATGATTGATCTAAAATGAAAAGAAATAAAAGTATACTGAGGTATTTTGTTTTTTTTGCCCTGTCAAAACAAGTACACTATCATGATGAAAGCAGTATAAAAAATCATAGCATCCATGTGATCAATCCTTTAAGTGGAATATAATAATGTGGAGTCAACGTTTACCGGGCTGCTATTTGTTAACAAACAGCTGACTGGTTACTATAAGTTATTAGACCTTGACAAATATAAAAAGATTGATAGGAAACACATACTGCTTCGTTTAACTACTAATACCTATAGTTATTTTTAAGTATCCAGCTAATCCAATTTACTTTGGTCTGTTTTGAGTTACATTTTTATGAACAGGATACAGCACTTCATAATGTCTTAATGGCATTGATGAAACACCTATCAGATCAAGTGAGTGCTTTCTCAGTGTCACTTCATAGCAGGACTAATGCTTGATTTCATTTTCAATGGCTCAGCAGGTGATATAAGGAATTTATTTCCTACTGATAAAAACAAACTTTTTTAAACTAGCAAAGCTCGTTCAGTATCTTTTTTTTAAATTTTTTTAAGATTTTATTTTTCAGTTTTTAAAATACAAACAATTACAAACAGAAAATTAGATAGGAGCAAGAAAAGGAAAGTGAGGAAAAGACACAAATTATAATTTACCATAATAGGGATTAAATATAGTCAGTCATTTAAAAAAAATAAATAATCACAGTTAATCTGTAGATCCAGCCATGTACCCCAAATAGTATCAAATTTCTCTGAGCAACCTCGATAGATATAAATGCATTTCTGGCTTTGGAGGGAGCAATGTATTCTCCCTGCTTTAACTAAGCTTTAACTATTTTCCCTGCCAATTGTTTAAAATCTACAGATACATCACTAGCAAGAAAGCGCTTAATGTAACTTATTTGATTCCAGATCAAATGAATGTGCACAACCGGAAGGTCTAGACTGCAGTTAGAGAAGAAATCAAGCCCAAGATGTCTAGCTACATGTTCTTAGAGTTACCTGGATGAAGATGAAGGTGCAATTGCAGAATAACAGATGTTTTGCAGATGCTGCAACTTTAACAAGTCTAGGAACATCTGCTATACAATTGCCCCTCCTTCTCCTACTATCTTAACTTGCCTTTTGCCATCTTCTTATTCTCATTACTTTTGGTTTCCAGACAGTGTTAGATGCTTTCATTGTAAATGTAACAGCTACTATTTGCCAAGTATGCTAGTTGTTTTCACTTTGAAATTGGAAAGCCATAACAAACCCCTGAAAATGTATTTTATTTGTGAAGTCTGCTTGTCCTGAAAATTCAGCATCCATTGTGAGTGATTTTGTTTCAATTTCGTAATTGTTTCAATATAACATCTACAAGTGGATTAGCAGCAGATTATTTCCATTTGTGCTTGGGAGTGTATCATGATTTGGATGGGTTTGGAGTGCAGGAAGATTGGTTTGGGGGTATGATGCTTTCTTGGCTGTTTGTTGTTGACTTGACTTGTATTGCAGGATCATCACATCAATGAGAAATATGGCTATAACTTTGAGGTTTAGAACTAGCAGATGGGTTTTGTAGAAGCCCCTGAGTATATACAATGCATAATGCAAGTAGATGGGCCATAGAAGTTTGACAGCAGATATGAATGTACCCAGACCGCGTATTGGGATATGTGCAAATGTTTTGAATGAAACCGATGGATATATTAGGAGAGCAATCTTTCAAAAAAGAACAGAACAGCTAATTTGGGATATAATAAAAATAATCATTAAATAAATACTAGTGCAATAATTATTTATGAATTAAAACATAAATTAGCCTGGCATTACCCCATTTACTATGCAAATGTGATTGGCATCAAGCAACGTTTAGAGATATATTATAAAATCCTTTTGAGCTGCCTTTATTGTTTCTCCTATAATTTGTGGTTTTCACTCAGTAATGGTGTGCCCTACCCAATAGTTTAACATTTGCAGGTGCCAGGTGCTAAACAGTGTATTGACCCAACCTGCCACGAGTCACAACATACACCAAGGACTAAGTTCACTGTAACAGACTGGACAATAGTTAAAGTTGCTTCTAATTGCTTCCTTGCTTCTTCTGCTTATCTAAATCAGTGAACCATGTGGATACTCTATGTTCTCTTATCTAGAGTCACAGTCTTTTCTACATAGACACTAGAACTGAGCATGATCTGTGCATGAAATAAAAAAAAAACTGCATTTTAAATAGATGTTGCCTTTAGATATGATCCCTAAGGCTGTTCCATATATGTGTCAGCTTACACAGCCTTTAAGGAATTTGAAGACAGCAGTTGTATAGCTAGGAGGAATAAATGCTTAAACCAATGTATAAAAAAACATTGATTCAAGTTTAAACTTGTGTTATGTAATAAAATAGTTGAATTTTATATCAAGATAATAAAATAACATTACTTCAGGTTTAGCAATAAAACAAAGTGGCTGGTGTTTATAGAAAGCACAATATAGAAAGTGATACATTAAATGGAAAGAGATACATCTACTTATAGTCTAGGAGTATGTAAATAGAACTGAGGGCCTATTCTGACCAACATACAGTAGCTCAAATATTTTTTTAAGGGGAAATTTACCCCCCAAAACATGTATTTTTTAAAAGGTCAGAAAAGTGAAATAGAAGGCTCATTCATAAGAATACAGTAACAAAACATGTACATTCTCCTAGAGTATAAACATATAGGGGCAGATTTATCAAGGGTCAAATTTTGAAGTTAAAAATACTTAGAAACTCGACCATCGAATGGAAATACTTCGACTTCGAATATCGAAGTTTTTTCATCGAATTTGGGTATCCTGCGGTCAAAGTAAAATTGTTCGATCAAACGATTAAATCCTTCAAATTGAACGATTCGAAGGATTTCATCGATCGATCGAACGATTTTACTTTGACTTCCAAAAACTTAGAAAAATGCTCTAGATGGTCCCCATAGGCTAACATAGCACTTCGGCAGGTTTAATTTGGCGAGTATTGAAGTCTAAGTTTTTTTAAAGAGACAGTACTTCGTTTGTCGAATAGTCGAATATTCAAATGATTTTACTTTGAATTGAATTCGAAGTCAAAGTCGTAGTATCCTATTTGCTGGTTGAAGTATCCAAAAAATTACTTCGAATTTAGAAATTTTTTTACTTCGAAAATTCCCTCGAATTCACTTCGACCCTTGATAAATCTGCCCCATAATGTCCAAAATCCAATAGGTGGAAACCAGGGCAATTAGTTGAGCTCCTCCCAACTAGTAAAGAACAGCCCCAAAATGTATCCAGTTACAGGATGATTTGAAACTTTGCTGTAATTCAATCTAAGGTTGGGTGCTGATACAAAAACAGCCTCCTCTAGGCCATTTAATGGCTTGCTTTTTTTAGTGGTCAAAGAAGTCATGTTTTAAAGTGTAAATCTGAGGTCTAATACATATTTTAGTTTTCCCATATGTTACAATAATGTGGGGATTTAAACTTCCGGCATGATATATACCTCCAATATAATGCACAATATGTTTGTATACATTAAATATTTCATAGACATTATGAAACGTACCACTGTCATGACTGTAGGCTTTACTCACTTACTATAATTCCATAATGATAGGGCAGGAGATCTATGAAACTGATATCAGTGGCTTGAACCACAAAAGTAATTGAATGTAAGGGAATATCATCTTTATGGCAGGGATTCTAGATATATGATCAGAGTGTCTGAAAGGATTATTAACATTTACCTTTATCTGGAGATGTTATTGACTAATTTAGCTACAAGGCCTAAGGCACATGACATGTTTTAAACAAAATGAGTTTTGGACAGTGTCTGTTGTACAACAAGCATTTCCCATGCATTGCTATGGTATGTGGTGACAGGCGAATTTGGGTGTTTTGGTTAAGTATACTACTCATGCATATTTATTATATAGTATGCAATGTTAATAAAATTGATCTGTATAGGATCTTAATGTTTAAAATTAATGATACCTGAAAAGCTGCTCACCACTTACATTTAGCTTGAAGCAAGCTTTGCTGATCCATGGGGCAAACACTTTAAATACATACAAAAAAAGTGTATCACTTTATGCACTGATGAGCAGGCTGCTATAAACTTTAGTCACTTATGCTGCTAGAAGAAAATTTTGATGATACTGTCTCATTAATCTGCATTCTAGAAGCCACGAATCCATCTAATCCATTAGTTTAGCAGCAATAAATACCAAAAGGTGAAAGCGGTTTCTTTTTTACTTTCTAAATCCTGATATAACTTGATTATGACTTGGAGGCATAGCTAACAAAAATCCACACTGTTCTCTTGAGAAGTCTACTGAGACATACTGTATTAAGACATTGGATTCACCTTTCTTTAGCTATACCCCTAAGGCTATCCTGAAATGAAATGTCTAATATAAATTATGAACTGGACTGTTAAGAGCTTAATCAGGATTTTTTCTTCAGTCTGAGTCCTAACAAGTTGCAGAACTTTGGAATTAGATCAGGTCTGACTGCATAGTATGAACAGACCTATCTGATTCCAAAAGTAACAAATCTGGAAACCTTCATCTGACTGGTTAGACCAGGGATCCCCAACCTTTAGAACCCGTGAGCAACATTCAGAAGTAAAAGCAGTTGGGGAGCAACACTAGTATGAAAAATGTTCTTGGGGTGCCAAATAAGTGCTGTGATTGGCCATTTAATAGCCCCTATGTGGATTGTCAACCAACATTGAGGCTCTGTTTTGCTGTACAACTGGTTTATATGCAACTAAAACTTGCCTCCAAGCCTGGAATTCAAAAATAATCACCTGCTTTGATGCCACTGGGAGCAACATCCAAGGGGTTGGAGAGCAACATGTTGCTCGCGAGCTACTGGTTGGGGATCACTGGGTTAGACTTACTCACTCAGGCTAACTAAATAGGATGGAAACTGGAGAGTGGTCACAAGTAGGAATTCGAAGTCTAGAATTTGAATTAGAGTCTTGAGTATGATTATAAACTAGAGAGCCATTCTCTAGTTTGTGACCATACCTGGAGTGTCCTTTTTGATTCAAAGTACCTAAAATTGAAAACTCACTAGTTCGTGTCTAAAAATAATATTTATTCTGCAAATGTTTTTTTTTAAATGAAACTAGGATCTCCCATTGTATGGCAAATTATCAGTGTAGATTATTTTCACCACTCCCAGTGATTTTATCAAGTAACATGCATTTTCCCTAGAAGTTTCAATGATTATCACAATTTAATTGCTTGCTATATTATATGGACACTAAATTGTTTAATTGCATATGGATTTTCATACTGAATTCCCCCAAAGCTAATTTTACCTTATAAAGCAATGCACTAGTAAATCTTTGATGCATTTTATGGAAGTGATTTAACTGATTGCTCCAATAGTAGACAAGATGGCAGCTATTGGTCACATGATTAAAGAACATGGAAAGAAATAACACTTGATGTGTAGAATGACTAGAAACTTGTTTTTATCTGCCCTCCCTTTTTCCTATACCATGAAAACAGATTATATAAAAGATACTTTTAAAGGAACAGTAACACCAAAAAATTAAAGTGTTTTAAAGTAATGAAAATATCATGTAATGTTGCCCTGCACTGGTAAAACTGATCTGTTTGCTTCAGAAACACTACTATAGTTCATATAAACAAGCTGCTGTGGATCAATGGTGGAAATTGAAAAACGGCTACATGGCACAGGTTAACTAATGGATAACAGATAACACCTTTAGACAGACAGAGCTTATTTGCTATCTGCTGTGTAAGCTGAGCCTTTTCTCTTTTGAATGGCTGCCACCATTGCTACACAGCAGCTTATTCATATAAACAATAGTAAAACACAGCAGTTTTACCAGTGCAGGGCAACACTGCATTATATTTTCATTACTTTAAAACACTTTTATTTTTTGACGTTACTGTTCCTTTAACAAGAAAGAAGAGAAAACAGAAATATCTTACCTGTACAAGGTGTATGGTGTCAGAGAAGAATGAGTGACAGATCTGGATTTGCACTGGAGCTACAATGAGTTGCAGATGTGAACAGCCACAGGGTGCCTTCCCATGTTACTGCAAAGCCTCTCTCCCTAGATCTGCAGTGAAATAATGTCAAAGTCTGGTCTTATATGTGGGGGCGGGAAAGCTGTCTGTACCTGTTGCAGACCTGCAGCTACAGGGCATTAGGGGGCTAGAACAATTAACTCACAACACCTGTATAGTTGCCGGGTAAACCAAAAACCGAAATTAAGTGAAACTGAACCTGAGAAGAATGTTAAATCAACTTGTACACTGCTGCTAATTAAAAGTTCTGTAATGAGCTGCTCTTGTTTTTTATTAACAAAAACAGAGTAGTGTGAATAATGCAATTATTT
Organism: Xenopus laevis; assembly: GCF_017654675.1. Taxonomy (NCBI): domain Eukaryota; kingdom Metazoa; phylum Chordata; class Amphibia; order Anura; family Pipidae; genus Xenopus; species Xenopus laevis. The sequence goes on along the minus strand of NC_054387.1, from coordinate 75,149,321 downwards.
TCCCCACAATGCAGAATTCTAGTAAGTAGTGTCTGCTGGGGTGTGCCAATATGGGTTCAACTTCTACATGTTTTCTAGTGCTACCCTCACAAAATTATTTTCTGATTGTAAAGGGCCTGTTCACCTTAACTATAATTCCTATTAGATTATAGAAAGACCAATTCTTAGCAACTTTTCAGTTGGTCTTCTTATTATTATGTTATTTATTTTATTGCATTATTGTTGTAACTTATAATTTTAATTGAAGTTTTCATCACATAAAATAAGAAAAGAAGAAGAAAAAGGGGGGAAAAAAAAGAAAAAAGAGGAAAAAGGTTCAAAAGTTTACATTGAGTAAATAACGCATGCGTACCAGCATAAATCTACATATGTAATTAAGATATATCAGAATATATAAGTAAATTAACAGCGTTAGGTAAATTAACCATTCAAAATTAAAATTGGAATTATCATTATGAAAAAGGTTCTGTCCTAAGTTTCCCATGACTCCTGCTCCTGGTTTGACTAATGTTGAGCATAGGTTTGCAACCGATATAGCAGCTCCCATGGTGTCCATATTTCCAGGAACTGTGCCATAGTGTTTTGGATATAGGCTATCCAAGACTCAAAATTTTTGTTAGTCTCAACTCTGGTAAGCACCTCTGCTATGGTTGTTGGGTGTAGCGTTTTCCACTTTGCTGCGATTGCCTGACGGGCTGGAGTCAGTATGTGATTTATCAATTTTTGCGTCTTCCTTTTTATTTTGGGAAAAGGTTTGCCCAGTATAAACGTTGGTATGTCCTTCAATATAGGTTCAATAAATAAATAATCGATCCAAGTGTGTACTGTGTGTGCCGATGAATAGTAAGTATATTGGCGTTGTGTAGGATGATTAATTCTCCAAGAGTCCAAAAAAGATTTTTGGTGTAAAAACGTCCTAAATTCTACCGAGTGTGTTTGAATGGTATGGTCAAGGGATGAATGCGACCTGCCCAAATGCTGTGAATGAACTAAATTAAAGTCTCCCCCCAATATTGTACATGTCTGTGAGTCATATATTCTAGCTTCTAAGAGTTTCCTCAGGAATCGTATCTTGTTTTTATTGGGCATATATACATTACTCAGCTGTATAGGTACATCTGCATATTTACCTTTCAAAATTATACAATAGGTCTCTGGGTCGGGAAGAGTCTCTTCAATTGTCATTGCATTTTTTGACTTATTTGTCTCTTTCTTCTTCTGACTTTTTCCAAAGGGCCACTGTCCTCAGCAGCCAAAAACTATTTTGTGAGGTTACAGTTTCTATTGTTATTTTTACTTTTTATTGCTTATATTTCTATTCTGCCCCCGTCCTATTCATATTTCAGTCTCTTATTCAAACTACTGCTTGGTTGCTAAGGTAATTTAGACTCTAACAACCGGATAGCTGCTCCAAACTGGAGAGTTGTTGAACAAAAAGCTAAATAGTTATAAAGAACACAAATAATAAAAAAAAAACAAGTTCATTTAAAGGGGTTGTTCATCTGAGTTAAATTTTAGTATAATGGAGAGAGATATTCTGAGACAATTTGGTTTTCATTTTTTATTATTTAGCTTTATATTCAGCAGCTCTCCAGTTTACAATTTCAGCAGTGTGGTTGCTAGGGTCCACATCACCTTAGTAATCATACATTGATTTGAATAAGTGACTTGAATATGAATAGAAGAGAAAAATGAATATTAAAAAGTAGCAATAACAATACATTTGTAGCCTTAGAGAGCATTTGTTTTTGATAGGGTACTTGACCTCATTTGAAAGCTGGAAAATGTCAGAAGAAGATGACTAATTATTAAAAAGCTATACAAATAAATGATAAAGACTGAAATGAAAAGTTGCTTAAAACTGGCCATTCTTTAACATACCCAATTCTATAACATATAACATACCCAATTTAACTTAAAGGTGAACCATGCCTATAATCTAATATGAAAAAGCTAGATGACAGCAATAAAGTGTGACAGAACTATTGCTTGGTGAGTGAAAGGTGTTTGCAGGAAAATTCCATGCAAGTTGAAGGGGTGTTCTGGTGCTGAATTTTTGGGCTGCTCCAAGTGCTATTTGTCCTGCTGCTCTGCTGTGTCCTATGGCAGCATCCCTATGCTATGTAAGATAGCATTACATTTCAGCTCCACATGCACAGTCGAACAGTCACAGTCAGACAGTCCTTCTTTTCCAAGTCCTGGGCAGAGGGCATCTACTTTACCATTGGTTCACAGAGTGGGGTCCTTAAAGGGGAACTATTGTGAAAATGATAATTTAATATAAGCTTCAGCATACTGAAAGACAAAGTTTTTTAAATATAATCAATTAAAAATTCTGTAGCGTTTCTGAAATAAATAAGTTTATCTTCACTATTCCTCTCTCAGCATCTGCTTCTCTTCAGTCTCTCTTCATGCAGTAGTTGGATGTCAGATGAATGATCCAATATATTTTATAGGGGGGGGGGTGGGGCTCCTTTTGCCTAGAAGATGTATTAGAACTCACTCTATTAAAATCACCAGACATCATGTCTCTCTACATGCAGGATTTGTGTAAAAGGCAGTTAATTTGTTAGATTTTTTTTTTTCTGGAATCAGTTATTTGAGTGAGCTCTAATACATCTGCTAGGAAAGGGAGCCCCCTATAAGATATATTGGATCATTCATCTGACACCCAACTGCTATATGAAGAGAGAATGAGGAGAAACAGATGCTGAGAGAGGGATAGTGAAGATAAACTGGATTATTTCAGAAACGATGCAGAACATTTACAGAAATTGATTGTCATACTGAAATGAGAAACTTTCTAAAAACAAAGCTTATACCATATTGCATTTTACCATCTTTAAGGAAGATTATTTGCTCAAGGGTATTTGGAACTTTTCTTAAGGCCCAGGGGTACTTCTTTAAAGTGGTGGTTTACCTTTCAGTTAACTTTTGTTACTGTATGTTATAGAATGGCTAAAATGACCTTCACTGTTTCTTTTTTAGTAGTTTTTGAATTATTTGCTTTCTTCTTCTAAATGTTTCCAGCTTTCAAATGGGGATCACTGACCCTATCTAAAAAACAAATGCACTCATATCCCAGTCTCTAATTCAAATCAATGCATGGTTGCTAGGGCAATTTGGATCCTAGCAACCAGATTGACAAACTTGTACACCGGAAAGCTGCTGAATAAAAAGCTAAATAACTCAAAACCCACAAATAATACACAATGAAAACTAATTGCAGATTGTCTCAGAATATCACTCTCTATATCATACTTGATGTATGTTAATTTAAAGGTGAACAGCCTCTTTAAAGGACCAGTAACAAAAATCTTTTTTTGTACTTAATGAAAAAAAACACCAAAACACTTTTAAGTTTAAATTCGCAAAGTCTTTATTAAGAAATAACTTACCGATTCTCCGCTTGTGCTCCTCTTCAGAAATGGCGACAGGGCGATGATCCATCTTGTGGCGCTTGATTTCTCCTCCCTGCCATCTCCTATAGAAGGCAGGGAGGAGAAATGAGTGCCGCACAATGGATCGTCGCCCTGTCACCGTTTCTGAAGGTGAGTGCAAGTGTAGACTCGGTAAGTTATTTCTTAATAAAGACTTTGCGAATTTAAAGTTAAAAGTGTGATTTTTTTTCGTTATGCAAAAACAAATTTTTTAAATCTTTTTCCATGTTACTGGTCTTTTAAGGACTGTTAGACATCCACCCACCCTGAACACTAACAAACCTAGAGGCCTGTTCAGAGAAGGTTGAAATGGACCTTTAAATATGTTGGTTTTATTTGCTTAGACATTTATGAAAGCTAAATATATTTGACAAGCTTTTTTTCAGCCAGCTGCAGGTTGATCACTGAAAGCAAATATCTGATTGGCTGCTGTGGGTTACTGCTCAGGTGCTAATTTGCCCAATGAGCTTGACTGTGTCTAAATCAATTAATCAGTTTATACTTCACCAGATATCGATTAGGGTTTTTAGTTTATAGTTTATTTGATTACTCCATCTTAATTCATTGAGAGAGTATAGGAAAATAGCCTTAATGTAATGGAATGCAATTGAATTGTTCAGATGTACAAGTGGAACCTGATATGGGGCAAACAAGTTGCGGTATCCACCAAAGAATTTGGGATTCCCTGAGGCATTCTTAGTCATCATACCTATAAAGTTGCTTTATGATACTTTATATAGTAAAGCATTTTCTATAAATCAATCATTTCTAGTGGCAATGGTGTATGCTTTTACATAATTGGATATTAACATTACCTCATACATTTTTAACTTCATGGGTAAATAGTTACTTACAGGATGTAACTTACACTAAGTCCAACTGCTGCCCTCTCCTAGAGTAAGTGCCTCCAAAGCCCAATCGAACAAAAGAAGAAATACAGGACACGCACAAAGAAAATGTTACTTATGGAAAGGCATTGATTGCCACCCATAACAGCTTATAATCAAGGGAATTGCTAATATTTACAAAATACACATCTCTTTACTTTGTACTAATTTTTCATTTTTGTTTCATCTTTTTAAAGAAAACCTACTGTAAATTACGTAATAGAAGAAATGTATAGAAAAAGATATATACATCAAATAGATGCTCATTCAATATGTATAAGGGGCTTCTTCTTGATCATTGTGCTGCATCTGCTTTGATCTGAAGCATAATACATTAGGAAGTGTAAGAGTAGATTTGCTTCTGTTGTTTGGAGGGACTTTCTATATGCAAAATAGATGCTGAGGGTTATATATAGGATAATGTCTCTTTATGTTTTTCAGTGTAAAAAACACCACTTTAGTACCTGTATAGTAGATGTGTATAAACCTCAAAGGGCTGCAAATTAATCATACTGCTGGAAAGTTTTTCCACATACAGTATAAGCTTCTCAACTGTTTGATGCACATTCTGTAGTTTAGGTAAATAAAATAAACACGTTTTTAGTAGTAAGATCTAGTTCAAATGACTCTTTGCAGTTTCATAAAACAAATTGGCTTAAAACATTCAACAGACACCTGACAATGACAAGTTTAAATCCCAAAGCCCACATTCAGTGCATGATAAACTACCTACTTGACATACAGACATGCATGAAGGTTAATATCTGTATGTCTTCACCTTTGACAGATGAGGTCTACATGCGTCATGACATTTCACCTCGTATCTAATGGAACATTTCATGTACAGCTTCAAAATACAGCACTTTTGAGATTGATTAAATAATCTTCCGTTAATTATATACCTTATTATTGTTACTGCTTTGCTAACATGCTACTGTAGTATCTATTCTTAGGGAGTCTCTCAGTCATCTAAGGTGACTGTACTGATTTTCTTCATTGGTCTACTTGTGCTTATGTACTCTTGAATTTATATAAATCACAGCAAAAGGTGTCATGCTAGCACAGACAACCTATATTTTATGTTTTTATCTGTTCCTATATTTTATTACCTTATATTATTTTACTTAATTATAAGTTCTTTCCCAATTTAATGAATTTAATATTATGTTGTTTTATGATTATTTGTATTTTCTTGGATATTTCTGTATAAGAATATAACAGGTGGGCTATAGACATGTTTATCTGCTAATTCTACGCTTTTCAGGAGTTGTCTCCTTCATTGTTTAGGGATTTCAGTATCTTCATTGGTTATTGAAGAATATGGCATTTGTACACATACTATAGTAGCTGAAATTGTATTCTGCTGATTATTAAATTGTAACCAACCAAACTACTTATTGTTTTCAGAATGCTTCAATTTCACACAATGGCAATTCACCTAGAATGTATGCCAAAGTAACAAAGTAAATTGAAGCACATAGAAAAACAACACAACTCAAGTACAGTAAACTTGCATAAAGACTGGCATAGCTAGAACCTATGCTTTGTAACCACTAACTATGACAATATATACTAAAGGGTTGACATAACAACATAGGAGGAATGTTATATGGGTCGCTAAAACAAAAGTTTTCGCAATCTGTTTGCAATGAGCATAATTGTTTGCAAAGGGAAAAATTCTGCCTTTGTGAACACTCTTTGCCCCTCATGCAACAGTAGGATAGCAATTGCGAATTTTGTAGTTTGTGAACGTTCGCAGTTTATGTAATAAAATTTCATAAACCCTTTTTTATGACAGAGCAGGCATTAAAGGTTCGCAATGTGCAATTAAGATTCTCAATTCAATAACGAAGCCTAACGAGGAATATTACATTGTGACATGCAAATTTTTATTTGCAAAGTTTTTGTAACGACTTACCCTGGTGGTCTAGTGGGGGGACGGCAGGGACGCACACCACACATCGTCTTCTTCCTGCGCCTGGTAACTAAGGGCGCGCACGGCGTGCCTCTGTTGTATTTATAGGCGCATGCGCAAGGGCGCGAAATTCAAACCTATTTAAAGTGCCAGTTTGTATTTTTCAGTGCCCGTGATAGGATTTGTTCCTGGTGCTTAGCTGTTGCTATTCTGACCCTCTCCTGCCTGACTACGTGGTTCTCTGGCTGCCCCGACCCGGCCTGATCTGACTACTCTTTTGCCTAACGTCTTGTACCGCGACCTTCGGCCTAAAGACTAGCTAACAGTCGTGCCCCTCTTATTATCCAGAACCTCTAGCCTTGCACCTCTAGTTTAAGTCATGGTGGCATCCAAGTAGCTGAGGGCTCCTGCCGAAGCCAAAGGCGGTCATACTACAGATGAAGCACGAGCCGAGACCAGGGTGCTTGGCATTTGTTCTGGTGTTGGGTGCCGACCGTGACAGTTTTGTTCTTTGCAAATTTTATTACATTTCCCCCTATGAGTCTTTACTTAGGTTTAAATTTTTTTGGGTTTTATGACTGAAAAGCTCGAATGTTTAGTGAAATCACTCAAAACCCCTGTTTTTTTAAGATTTTTGCCCGAAACTCAGCGCAGACCATGATAACTACAAATTTGAAATGTGACCTCTGTCATAAAATGTGTTTGTGCACTGTTTTTTTCCCTACAGTTTTATATGAATACGCCAGGGCTCCTCATTAGTGCTGTCCAACATTTTCTCAATTTACCAAACAGAGCTACAGTAGATGTCAATGGAGATCTTGAGTTTTGCAGGCCATAAAAATACCCCAAAGGGCCATATGTGGTCTTTGGGTCTCCAGTTGGGCTGCATAAAATGAACCATTTGTGACTGAAGTAAAACATACTTTCTAAATATTGATATAAATAGTACAAAAACAACATTTTGCAATCTAAATACCATTCTCAGTATGTTGAAAGAATAGCTGATATTTTCACTGGAAAATTGTATCTTGTATCTTATGTCAAGCTTATATAGAAGAAAAAAAATCTTAACCTACCCCCACAGCAGTCTTTAGAGTTATAACAGCAGACAGAGTAATGAATTTGATCATATCTTATGGAGAGCTTTTCAGTGTATCTCTCTGATAGGGGGAATATGACAGAACTTTGTGTAGAAGAGAGTCTTACTTTGATTCATGTCTGATATCCTACATGCAGTAACTTGCCTGCCTAGATGTTATCAGTGAGCATAGAGGATATAATATTTATATTTGTCCAGATGCCAAAGTTAATTTTATGTAGTGATGTAGTGAGTAAGTGATTTATATTTATTTTTATTGTCAAGACATTTTAAGATGTAATTTACATAGTGGTGCATAGATATGTATTTAACTAAACACATCAATGTATAGCTTATGATGCTTGTAGGTGGATCTACAACACAAGTACAAAGCACTGACCCATCTATCTCCGGAAAGGACCAAGTGGGGGAAAGGCAGAAAAGATGGCCAAACATGCTTAGTTGCCCTATAGTTTATCTGATTTTCATGCACACTGTCTAACCGTCTGGCATGTATGATACCTGGGGGTGCAGTTTTAACAGACCATTCAGCGATCCATTGGTCAGACCAAACTGAAAATGTCATCTGCTGATGATTAGGGTGACACCAGATTCAGTTGTACAGCATCTTGTAAAATTACACATGGGTAACCCTATGTAAGAAAAATATCGGCGGGGATGCCCGCCACATGGTACTTAGCTCCAGCGCCATGTTGTTTCTAAGGCGCGTGCGGCGCGTCTGCGCGCCTCATAAAGGCGCAGGCGCGCTGGCGTGTTTGCACCAGTGCGTTTTTGCTCACGTTTTGGCGCGAATTTAAGGCCCATTAAAGCTATTTAAGGCCCATTCAGCGTACAGCCCGTGATAGAACTTGTTTCTAGTGGTTTCCTGAGCCTTGTGCATCTGATCTGTATCTTGTCTGTCTGATTACCCTTGTTTGACCCAGCCTGTTCCTGACTACTCTGCATTCTGTATCCTGACCCTTGCCTGCCTACGACAACTCTTCCTGCTTAACCCCTTGATTGACAACCCGGTTTGACCCTTGCCTGCCTGACGATTCTTGATATCTGCCTGCCTCTACCCAGCCTGTCTGACGATTCTCTTGCCTGCTCCATTTGTACCGTGACCTTCAGCCCAAAAGACTCTGCTAACAGCCGTGCCCCTTTGCCAGCCAGAACATCTCGCCTTGCACCTCTCGTTAAGTCCAGGTGGCACCCAAGTAAGCTGAGGGCTCCTCCCGAAGCCCAACGGTGGTCACACTACCGGTGAAGCCGAGCCGAGACCAGGGTGCTTGGCACTTGTTCTGGTATTGGGTGCCGGTCATGACACCCTAAGGCTGGCCTGTGTACAATCTCTCAAAGCTAATTATTTTAATAGACTGGTTAGTTTTTAACCTAAGGTGCAATTCAGGGTTTAGAGGGTGGGCAGTTGTAGAAGCCCCATAAAGTTATTATTGGCATATCAGCTGGACTGTTTTGTTATTGACTGCTTCAGAAAAGCCAATGGACAATTAGATTCATACCTCTCCAATAACATTTCTGAATTGCAAACCTCAAAATTATGGGGCTTACAATAAAGTCGTTGTGGGCCAGGTTGGGGGTATATGTCGAAACGTAAGTGGACAGAGCCAGCGTGGATTGGGGGATTGGTTAATTGTTTAATAAAATTGACCCAATTTTTTTTATTAAATCTTGCAAGGTAAAATTAGTTTCCGATCGGATACTAGCTTGTCTTCATGTTCCCATGAGGATGTCATGACCTTAACTTTGAAAGCTGCAGCATAACCTTAAGACATATACCTGGTAGGGATTTCAAGCTAACTTTTAGGTGATACCTACCTTTAAACAATTAATCAATTTAAAGAGAAATAGGTCCCATCTAACATTATCTGGAGGAATGAGGTTTTCTTTAGAGATCATAGATATTCTAGGAGAAAAAAATGAATAAATAAATACAGGTTTTTGGTTATTGATGCTTTATTGGTGTGTTACATACTGTATATGAATATTTATTTGACACCTTTAAAATGAGAATGATCTGCACTGCCCCAAGGCGACTGGGAAAAAGTAAGAGAAATGCTGCCGGAGAAACGTTTGGGTTGTGGAAGGGAAAAGCTTATTGGTCAGTCTGCTTCTGCCTTTTAATAAACAGCAATAACTATAACCACTAAGATAAAATACATCTCTCACTTCTTGTGTCCCATACCAGTTTGGAGTACTTTGTTCATCAAATACAGCTGTTAGTCCCATTTAAGAAAAATGACTAAATACTTAGTAACACGAAGCATATTAATACCAAAGGCAGCTGTGGTCTGGTGAGCAGCTTTATTGTATGCTAGAGCCTGGAGGCTGAAATAGTTAGCAGAACAGAGCTGTCTAAATGGAATGCTTGTCTGAAAGGTTCATCTTCTATTGCATTTGCACATTCAGCTTCAGTTCCGAAACATCAGACAGTTCTGCTTCAGGTTTATTTGTTATAGAATTCAATGGAAAATTCTGTGGCTGAAGATAACAACTAAAAAATAATTTGCTTCTGCATTCAGTTTAATATTCAGATGATTTAGATGATATAATGTGTTGCTTTAGTTAGCAAGTTTAATTTTTTCTGCCCACAATGTTCACAAAAACTGCTGTGGGTCAGGGTGGACCTTTGCAGACAGTGGCGGAATCTGGAGCAAAGAGTCCTGTGCAGGGTTATATTGTTTATTACCAAACAACTCCCAACTATTTGCTTTAGGGGGATTTTGGGAAGGGCAGCACCCCGCTTCCATGAAAAAAAGTCCCAAATATAATAAAGAAGACCAGCAACAAAATACAGTGTGGGACTCTTGCCTGAATAGCAGGGCTGAGATTAGTGTAGAATCTGAAAATCTTAAGGATGTGATGAAGAATGAAAGAGAATGTAATAAATGAAGACAATTGGGGCACACCAAAAGAGAGATCAACAGGTGACAAAGTCTTGTTATGATAATAATGATCAAGCAGGACTAAATTCAACAGGACCACCAATAATAAGAATTTGGTTTGGCTATTTATAAGGAGAGATTGGGCAACTGTATTAAACGCTGCAGGAAGATGAAGATGTATGATAATGTAGTCATCAAGGGAAGGTTCCTTAAAGGAGAAGGAAAGGCTAAAATTAAGTAAGCTTTATCAGAAAGGTCTATATAAATATACCAGTAAACCCTCAAAGTAATGCTGCTCTGAGTCCTCTGTCAAAAGAAACACTGCATTCTTTTCCTTCTATTGTGTACACATGGGCATCTGTATCAGACTTCCTGTGTTCAGCATAAACCTCCAGGGCAGGGCATGAGCATGCTCAGTTTGCTCCTCTCCCCCTCCCTCCTCCCATCCCTACTGTAATCTGAGCTCAGAGCTGTAAGTGAGCAGGGAGAGACTCAGGCAGGAAGTGATGTCACACCAAGCTTATATGGCAGCTTGTATCCTAAACAAACAGAGACAGTGTCTAGAGCTGTTTACTCAGGTATGGTAAAGCATTCTGCAGAATAAATATAGCGTTCTAGCTTGCGCTATTGTGGCTAATCTCTTGGCAATAAACTGTCTTGGAGCTTTCCTTCTCCTTTAAGTAATGGGCTGACAAGAATTGCTTGGTAGATTGAAATATTTCAGATGAGAGGGATACCTTGAATAAATGAGTTAGTGCAGGAGTGCATTTGCATGGGAGGTCTTTTAAGAAGTGTTACAGGATGGGTTCAAGAGAACAAGTGGTGGATGGGGAGGGAAGCTTTGACAATTCAGTAACAGGGAGAAAGGGGTCATAGGGTTCCTGAGGTGGCTTACAATTCATAGGCAGAATGAGAGAAGAGGAGTCAGAGGTGAATAGCCATCAGCCTGGACCTTGCAGATTGCATCAATAGCCATGACTGACTTGTACCATTTGACCCATATGCCCTTATTAATGCCAATGTGTAAGAGAGAACAAGGTGCTCCAGAATTAAATGTAAAGTAACTCACCATACAGTGAAAGTGGTCCGGGTGCACCAGCCCCAGACCCCCAGCTTTAGGGAGCGGTACAGCAGAAGATAAAGAAGCAGAGCTGTCCAGCACTGAAACGAATCCACAGGACCAGAGATATTCAGTTAAAAGATATTTTTATTAGTATAAAAATTAAAAATATACTTGCATCTCCATCCACCCTACGCGTTTCGCACCTTTTGGGGTGCTTAGTCATGGGCTCCCTCGAGCCGCAATTCGTTAGATCAAACGATTAAATCCTTCGAATCGTACAATTTGAAGGATTTTAATCCATCAATCGAACGATTTTTCTTCGACCAAAAAAAGCTTGCAAAGCCTATGGGGACCTTCCCCATAGGCTAACATTGGGGTTCGGTAGCTTTTAGATGCGAAGTAGGGGGTCAAAGTTTTTTTTAAAGAGACAGTACTTCGACAATGGAATGGTTGAATAGTCGAACGATTTTTAGTGCGAAGCGTTCGATTCGAAGTCGTAGTCGAAGGTCGAAGTAGCCAATACGATGGTCAAAGTAGCCAAAAAAACCATTCGAAATTCAACGTTTTTTTTATTCTATTCCTTCTCTCAAACTGAGTAAATGTGCCCCGAACTGTTTTATTAAACTACCACATTGTCATATTCAGATAAAAAGTATATATAAATGGAATCCTAGATTCTTTTTTTTCCCTTCACTTTCTGAATCTCCACATCTAACTCATGTTTTGAAAAAACCTTGTGCAACAAATTCACCATTTCCTGTAGACATTTTCTGTTTAACTCTAATCAACTGTGAACATGGCACTGACTTTTTAACATGTGGAGGGTGTTTACTGGTATATAATAGGAGTTTATTACGCTTGGTATGCTTTACATATGCGTTACACAGTCTCCCATTCACTAACCTTACAGAAATATCCGAAAATGTAACCTTAGTAAAATCATACTGCATAGTGAAGGAGATGCTTGGTACACAACCATGTATTGTTTAAATTCAACCAAGGAACCAAGGATCCAACGTCGACCCGCCATGCTACAAACAGATCATCTATATAGATATATTTATTTTTTATTAACTTAAAATTAACATTAATGTCACATTCCTTCTACTCTGGTGTAAGTTTTCCCAAAGGCATACATTATAAGGTTGTTATGTGCACTTTTCCATTACTTGCTTCAAAGGTATTGTTATCTTTCTCAAACATGCAGTATCTTTATTTCTTTTTTGACAGCTTCTGGCCGCTGGGAAAAAACCAACATGAAAATATAAAAAAAAATATGATGAAAAGGGCAGTTGTTAAAAATGGACACGTATACTTGCTATGCATGCACACTGAATTTATGGAGGGATTTGATTTTTCCATGTAGTCATCTATATAAAATATGTGTATGATTTGTTAGGAATCATGCAGCAATAAACCTTACAAATAGGGTTGCCACCTTTTCTGGCAAAAAAATACCGGCCTTCCTATATATTTATCTTGTTTCCCTATTGATAATATTGGAATCAACCAGCCAGGTGGCAACCCGACTTACAGAGTGTCCCTTCCTCACAACCAATATGATTTGGATGACATGGGTGTTAAGGAAAACAGGGCTTTCCATTTTCCAGTGACTGGAAGGCTTTTGGACATTGCCAGGCCAGCACTGAGATTTAAAATAGGCCCTGTCATTTCAGTTACACAGAGCCCCAAAAAAACTCCTTTATGCCAATTAAATAGTGATTGACTATGGCATTTTACAGTAGCCCCTCTGGCATTTGCAAACATCTACAGATTGGTAGTCTGGGTTTGAACATCCCTTATCCTGCTGTTCCGAAATCGTAAGGTCGGAATACCATGTTAGGCCCCTTGACATCCTTTGAAAGTAGGTTGCCAGACCAGGAGACAATTTTGCAACCTCAAGTTTAAAGGAACAGTAACATCATAAAATAAAAGTGTTTTAAAGTAATAACAATATAATATACTGTTGCCCTGCACTGGTAAAACTGTTGTGTTTGCTTGAGAATCACTGCTATTGTTTATATAATAAGCTGCTGTGTAGCAATGGGTGGCCATTCAAAGCAGAATAGGCTCACGTTACACAGCAGATAAGCTCTGTAGAACATAATGGTATCTGTTATCCACTATTTAACCTGTGCCTTTTTTCAATTTCTGTTAATGCTACACAGCAGCTTGTTTATATAAACTATAGTAGTGTTTCTGAAGCAAACAGTTTTACCAGTGCAGGGCAACAGTACATGATATGTTCATTAAATTAAAACACAAATTTTTTGGTGTTACAGTTCCTTTAAAGGAAAACTTTACCCCCAAAATGAATATTTAAGCAACTTATATCATTTTAAGTGGCATATTAAATAATTTTACCAAACTGGAATATATATTTAAGTAAATATTGTCCTTTTACATCTCTTGCCTTGAACCACCATTTCATGATGATCTCTGTGCTGCCTTTTAATTGTCTCATGTGACCTAACATATATAGTTTGTTTTGATATGAAGTCAAAACTAATGGACATAGAAGCGGAGATAATAGCTAATAAAACATAAAAATTTAATAGAGACAATGGTGATTACGAAGGGAACTATGTATACTTTAAACCCAATAGGGTACAATATAGAAGACAGCCGAGATCTATCTTGAAACCAAAGGAAACAAATAAGAAACATGTTAGTTTCACAGATACCGATTATGCAGATAGTAGCTTCGAACAGTCTTCTGTCTCCTCCCTTTCTCTCTCTTCTTCCCATAGCACACAGGAACAGCGGAACAAAAAAGCAATGGAGATTTTTTCCGGGAAAAGACAGAGTACACCAGGGAATCCGGAGAGAAACAAAGGGAATCAGAAACAACAACGTCCGGATTACCAAAGTCAAGATATAGGAAGACAAGGAGGGGGAAAAGACAGAATGGACTTTGGGGACAAGAAGTATCCATTGAGGGACCGAATCGGCAAGAAGCGAAGTGTAATGTATTGAACTTATCCGACACTACATTGACTCATGCACAATTGACACTTCTTGAAAAGGGTCTTTGGTTTAGCCCTACGTTTAATTTTGGTGTTTTTGATGTGTTAATAGATGTAAGTAAATTCATAAGGAAATTAGTATTCTGTAAGCACTTTGCACAATTACAAGAAAAGGCAGTTTCAGATGAACATGGGATTGCACGATCAGATTTAGAGCACAAAGAGTGTGTGAATTGGTTCCATGCTTAGAGCCCACAGAAGGGGAAGTGAAAAAACCGTTACAATTTGTTGATCAAAGGGCTGCACATATTTCGGAGTCGTCACTTTTTGATAGCGGGGAGAGTACAATGGTTATGGAAAGGGAGGACGCCCAGTCCATTAATAAATGTTTGAATAAAAATTCCACTTTCTATCCAGTTAACAGTAGGGGCGAAATAGCGGATGTTTTCCAGGAACTAGTCGAACAAAATTTGATTAAATTACAGCAGAGAAGGGGATGCGGACTAGTGAATCTATCAATAGGCCAAAGGAAAGCATTACAACAATTAAAAATTAAAAACTAACAAAACTTTGACATTTAAACGAGCAGATAAAGGGGGCTTAATAGTCGTGCTAAATACAGCAGACTATGAGAAGGAAGCCCTTCGACAGTTGAGACAAGGAAACGTATAAAGAATTGAGTTTCAACCCTACAGAAGTTTAGGAAGGATATTGAAAAAATAGCTATGTTTGGGAAACAATTGGGCCTCATTACTGAAAGAACTTGGAATACTATAGTACCAGATAATCCACAAGTGCCCATATTATATCACCTTCCTAAGGTGCACAAGCATGAAATACCACCTAAGGGGAGACCGATAATCTCAGGAATTTCATCCCTGAATGAAGGGTTGTCTGAGTTTATCGATCTCATGTTACAGCCACTAGTAAAACGTCTTGACTCCTATTTAAAAGATACAAGAGATGTGTTACAGCTATTACAGAAGCTGCAGTGGAAAAATACATATGGATGGGGGATGGCAGATGTAGTTTCACTATATTCGAGTATACCACATGAGAAAGGTATAATAGCAATTAAGTACCATCTAGATAGATATAGTGGCTATAATGAAGGAGAAAATGAATTTATACTGGAGGCTACCCTCTATCTACTGACACACAATTTCTTTATGTTCAGTGACACTTTCTACCTTCAGGTACGTGGGACTGCGATGGGGGCGCGGTTTGCGCCCACCTACGCCAACCTTTATATGGGCTGGTGGGAGGAAACCCACGTATTTGAAGGTGAAAACCCCTCTTTAGAACATGTCGTTTTGTTTCGACGTTTTATTGATGACCTGTTGTTTGTATGGGCCGGTGATAGTGAATCATTTAACAATTTCATAGTGGGTCTGAATAATGAGGCTTTGAATTTGAAATTCACTCGTCTTTTCAATAGAGAGAATATTACCTAATATGCGGGGAATTCTCTTTTAAAAGCCGACTCATGCCATCCGAGGCATTTCAATATGGGGATCCCAAGGGGACAGTTCCTGCGTTTATGCAGAAACTGCAGCACTGAAGAGAAGTACGTAGAGGAATCCTGTAAACTGCGTGATAAATTTCTATGCAAGGGATATGACATGAGGGTATTGCAGAATGCCTTCTTGTCAGCCCTTAACATGGATAGAAAAGATCTGATTATGGGCAGTAGGAATAAGAAAGGGAGACACCATAGACAGGTGGAGAATCAGATTGATACAATTCCGTACAAACAAGAGGATCAAAAACTCACTATGAGTATGACATATAGTGCCCAGTATAATAAAATAAAAAATATATTCTTTAGGCACCTACCTGTACTGTATGGCGACAAAATGTTTAAAAAGATATTAGAACCAGGAGTTCGAGTTGTAGCACGGAGAGCTCCTACCCTTGGGATGGCCTTAGCACCGAGTTCATTTAGGACAGAAACCAAGTCAAGATCTTGGCTACAGAGCCAAGGGATGTATAGGTGTGGATCAAGGCGATGCGTGACTTGTGAAGTGATTCTGGTATCGGATGTCTTTGAATGTAGTGTTACACGGGAAACTTTTCGAATAAGGAATTACATTAATTGTAATACAAGAGCGGTTGTATACCTAATTACATGTAAGAAATGTCAAATCCAGTATGTGGGATGCACTATAAGGAACCTGAAAAGTCGAATTAGGGAACACCTCAACACTATAAAATTGGGTAGTAATACCACCCCAGTCTCTAGACACTTTAACAGTTGTAATAATGGGGATCTGCGGTTGGTTTCAGTTCAGAGTATAGAGAGAGTAATTTTGGGCCCAAGAGGTGGAGATCTACAGGCTAGATTGCTTAAAGCAGAGGCCAAATGGATTTTTAAACTGTGTACGAGACAACCTAGGGGCCTGAACTCTGTCTTTGACATCAATTGTTTCTTCTAAATATAAAATGTGAGCATGAGACGTACTGTATGGAATCGCTACATATTTAAAGATTTGGAATTTAAGGAAATGAATTGACTCAATTTTAACAAAGAATTGTATCTACTTTGGCATCTAGTATAGTAACTTTTTCAGGATGGAATGTAACTATAATTATATCAATTTGAAACGGTAGTACTTTAACACAAGTGATTTAAATGAAATTATGAAAAGTATCCTAAGACATTGAAATCTGGATTATCTGAATGAAAGAGATGAATTTACATATATAGAGAAAACATATTTAATGAATTTATACATAATTAATGAAGTGTTTGTTTTTTAAGGATATATCCGAATTGTATTTTTAACATTATGCTATTAAAGGGTTAACTATGAAAACCAATCGGAGGGGTTAACTGGGGTTAAAACAGGGATTTGCCAGTAGGAAGTGGGGTCTCTGATGAAGTGCAGTGACACGAAACGCGTCAGACCTCATGGTGCAGGGTTTAACAGTTTGTTAAAGATGTTTAATATTTAATAAAATTCAAGTTTTTTACCAATGATTCGATGACCAAGCGATTCCTTGATGTGAACTGAAGAGTGCGCTGTCCAGAAATTTTGGTGTGTGTGCACCATGAATCTTACGATCCCAGGGGGCAGCCCTTATTTTTTAAAATGGCAGTTTTCTATTAAAGATTACCCAACGGCACATACTACTAAAAAAGTATATTGTTATGAAAATGGTTTATTTACATGAAGCAGGATTTTACACATGAGCTGTTTTATGCAATATCTTTTTATAGAGACCTACATTGTTCAGGGGGGGGTATAGATTTCCTTTAAGATAACAGGGACAGTTAACCAAAGAAGAATGCATCCTAATTGACAGCAGCTAGAGAAGATGCAACATGTGCCGAGAGCAGAGATGAAAAATAAAGTCACAGAATTTTTAACCTAAAGTTTTCTTGGGCTTTAGTTTTACTTTATACACTAATACAAAACACAAGAAAATGTCCAACCACTCCTTTGTGGCTGGAGCTAGAGAAACCTTTCAGCTTGTGAATCTTGATAGTATTAATTGTAGGCTACGTGTCTTGTTTGCCACTACAGGCTGATGTCAAATACTCGTGGTTTAATGGATGGGAAATACAGTGGATAGCATCCCATCACAGCGGAGCTCAATTTGTAATATTGGCAAACTTTGCCACTGTGCAGTAACCATCAGCAGATATTGCCTTCATAAATATACTTGCAGTAGACCAATCAAAGCTATTTGTTGACTGATTGCGCTTAGTTATGGCATTGTGGAAAACGTGTGGCAGTGTTAGTAAAAGTACCCCGTGAGCACCAAGGATGTCAGTCACATCAAACCCCTTGACACTCTTAGTTTAAATAACTGATCATATAACATATAACAAGCATATACGGCAGTGCTTCAGATAACCATTATTGTTTTTATGGCTTAGAGAAGCATACATAGTTTAAAGTTTGCACTTCATGCTGTCATGTAGCATGTAAGTAAAGCTAACTTTAAGGTGAAGACAAAGGTATTCATAGGGTTATGAAGATTTAAAATTCACCATCCTGCTAAAGCAAGCTAAAGCACCGGCCCGGGTTGTCAGGTAAGTAAAAGTAATTACTTGGGGGTCCCTAACTTTTGGCACCCCAAGTGTTGAATGGTATTCCTTCTCCTTTAACAAGAATTAATTCTCAGTGTCTACTGAGCACATGGAAGAAAGTCGATACACTTTGGAACACCACAGCAGTTTATGCAGTACTAAATACCAAGACAGCAAACATTTTTTTATGAAGAAATTTATTATTTCACCAAACAGCAAATTCTTTACTTGCAGGAATTTTCTTTTCATGGCTCTTACCCTCTAGACACAATATATTTCCCAGGTGTAGATCAGCCTATAACGCTTTGCTGGTCCTTAATAATGTCACTTTAAGACGTGTACAATGAACACCAGTTACCTGGACAGAATTCCAGGAATGTGAAATGTCTGCATGCACTTCTAGACTTGCAGGCAACGGAAATAATGTTTATTATCTAAAATTCTGTTTCAATGGTAATCATGAATAATTAGCCATGTTTCATCCACAGATACATACATACTTACAGTGTAAGAGAAATATTCTGAATAAAAGTCAACATCTGTATTGCTTAATTGGTAAGTTCCATTCTGGTGAAGGCTGCTTTTGTTATGAGAAAAGTTGAGATAGGAAGTAAAAGGAGAGAAAGAGTTATACTGCATTTGAAGCTGAACTATTGGATTGTAGAAGCAGCTCAAACTAACTATCTATCACTAGAACCCAAGGTCCCAAGCTAGTCAAGGCACACAAGGGAGCCTTGCATATTCTGGTTCTGCCACTCACAATACTACTTACCAGTGAAACAAGCTTGATGCACAAGTCATGTGTTTTATAAAGGCACATGTTATACCACAATCACATTTAGTCTTGCAACCTATTGGTCTGGCTTTGTAGTCTGCCTTTGGTTTTTGCAAGTTAGTCCAGAGACCAGTGCTTCTCTTAAAGAATTATATTTAGTACATAAGTACTTATACTTATGGTTGTTCTTTCTGTGAGAAGTATTATAATGAGGGGAACATAAATGTTTAATTACTTTCAATACATTTTTATTGTATCATAAACTGTGACATTTTAGTTTTTTCTATGATAGCAGAGATCCATACCAAGGCAACTCCATCTCATGCAAGAAGAAGAGCATGGCAGCTGGTCTGTTGTACCTTCATACATGCAATAAATTGGATGATACATGGATACTATCAAAAATGCTAGGTAAAAATAAATGTACAGATCCGTGACTGTAGCTCATACATTACAGGGATGGTTAAAAATATTGATTTTTTATCAGGCTCAGAAAAACATGTAGGTGTAAATGTCTGTGGAAGTCCTTGGTATGCTTTAAGCCCTTGAGTGGAGTGTTGAAACAATTAGTTTACAGCTGGGGGCTATGAACTATTTGAGATAAAAGGTTATCTTGTTGACAGTTGCAACTTTAGGCACAACACTTAAAGGAAGGATGCCAACACACGGTGTGAATTCATAGACAAACGTGTTAATTCAGGAAGTGGTATATAAAGCTTTCTTGCTCCTTCTCTTTCCAGCAGTGACCTCCTCCATACTGTGTTGCTTTGCACATGGCATTTAATCTTTGTATAGTTATACTTATTAATTATGCTTGTTCTCCTAGGGGCACATTTACTTAGCTCGAGTGAAGGATTAGAAGGAAAAAATCTTCGAATTTCAAAGTTATTTTTTGGCTACTTCGACCATCGAATTAGCTACTTCGACCTTCGACTACGACTTTGACTTTGAATCGAAAGATTCAAACTACAAATCGTTCGATTATTCGACCATTCGATAGTCAAAGTACTGTCTCTTTAAAAAAAACTTCTACCACCTACTTCGCCACCTAAAACCTACCGAGCACCAATGTTAGCCTATGGGGAAAGTGAAGCAATTTGTGATCGAAGGAAAATCGTGGATTAAAATCCTTCTAAACGATTTTTCCTTCGATTGTTCGATCAAAGGAATTGCGGTACATCCTTTGACTAGCCTTTTATCTCTTAGGTTACAGTGCACCAGATTTCTGAATATATGACGAATAGAAACAAGGAAAAAACATTTTTTCTGCCATAAAGCAATTTTCCATTTTTGCCACCTTATCTTTTTACAGATATTACCCATTCTCACTCAAGTGTACATATATTGCTCACTTGTTCACACATTGCTGAACCCTTCCTGTCATGTTTGTTTACTCACAACTCTATGGGGGGGGGTTGTGGATGCACACCTGAGGCCAATTTCAAAAAGTTTAAAGCCCTAAGTAATTCAAGTAAATATGCAAGTGCATGTAATTTTGAAACAGGGTTTTTTTTGTTACAAAGTTATGATCATAATATTGATAAGCCCCCATACCACGTCAAGGTAAAACCCCACATGGTGGTCCCTAACTTATTTATCTTTAGTCATAGTAGAAAAGGAATATTACCTCTCTGTGTAGTAACAATTCTTTATGTAAACATCTCCTGTGCTTTGGTTTCAAACTCTGTGCTAAATCCTCCCCCGCCAACTGCTGAGCGGCTTTTAAGAGGGAGAGACTGCCTTAACCAACGCCCATTTTAGAAAAGTAGAAGTCAGGTGTTGTAATTAAAAACAAAGTAGAGTGATATGTGCAGTTGCACAATAGTGTGTATACATGTGTAAGTGAAATGTGAAGGTGTGTATGGTAGTGATAAGGGAAAGTGTATGTGTATTTGGGAGTATGTATGTAAGTAAGCATAGAATGAAAGAGTGTAAAGGAGAACTAAATGAATGACACAATAAGTGTGTGTGTACATAGAGAAGTGTCTAATGGGACGTTGGTTTTTTCACGGCTAGATCCTCCCATGCCGCTAGCATTTATGGCTTTTAAGAGAGAGCGATTGCACAAACCAAGGCACAAGAAGTGAGGGGGACCACCAAAAGTATAAAGGGGTGGGTATGAGGGTGCAATAACCACATGAGCTTAGCCAAAGCTTCCGGCAAATACATAACTATGGGGGGGTTGTGGATGCACACCTGAGGCCAATTTCAAAAAGTTTAAAGCCCTGTCTAAGTAATTCAAGTAAATATGCAAGTGCATGTAATTTTGAAACAGGGTTTTTTTTGTTACAAAGTTATGATCATAATATTGATAAGCCACCATACCACGTCAAGGTAAAACCCCACATGGTGGTCCCTAACTTATTTATCTTTAGTCATAGTAGAAAAGGAATATTACCTCTCTGTGTAGTAGCCGTGAAAAAACCAACGTCCCATTAGACACTTCTCTATGTACACACACACTTATTGTGTCATTCATTTAGTTCTCCTTTACACTCTTTCATTCTATGCTTACTTACATACATACTCCCAAATACACATACACTTTCCCTTATCACTACCATACACACCTTCACATTTCACTTACACATGTATACACACTATTGTGCAACTGCACATATCACTCTACTTTGTCTTTAATTACAACACCTGACTTCTACTTTTCTAAAATGGGCGTTGGTTAAGGCAGTCTCTCCCTCTTAAAAGCCGCTCATCAGTTGGCGGGGGAGGATTTAGCACAGAGTTTGAAACCAAAGCACAGGAGATGTTTACATAAAGAATTGTTACTACAGAGAGGTAATATTCCTTTTTTACTATGACTAAAGATAAATAAGTTAGGGACCACCATGTGGGGTTTTACCTTGACGTGGTATGGTGGCTTATCAATATTATGATCATAACTTTGTAACAAAAAAACCCTGTTTCAAAATTACATGCACTGGCATATTTACTTGAATTACTTAGACAGGGCTTTATACTTTTTGAAATTGGCCTCAGGTGTGCATCCACAACCCCCCCATAGTTACTCACAACTCTACCACATTTGGATAAGGATTACCCTTGGAAGTTTTTCAAGCTTCTTACCACCAAGTTCCTCAACAAGTGAACTGAAGAACAATTCTTGTCTAGTGTCTCCTATGCTTTGTGCCTGTAATCTGTTAAACACACATTCATGAAACACCTTCTAGTTACAGTAAGAGTAGTCCGGCAACATTTAGGTTCCAGTGTTCTCCAGCTTATTATCAAACATAAAGCATCATAGGAGCCATATTCTTAAAACAAAAGTGCTAACTGATGAACTTATCAACAGCATGCCATGAAAATCTAGCCTAATATTTAAAATTGACTCTTTACATAATTGACATCAATTTTAATTTTTAGCTCTGTATAACCAAGCACTTTATAAACCCTTCTGAAGTTTGATTTCAAGTGTAAATTTAACAAGCAAAAATGGCGTAGAATGTTAACTGTTTTAAACTGTTATATAATCATGAGATGTTTTTACACTAATGCATGATATTCTTTGGAGAATTCTCTTGAATATGTAATTAAGCTTGGGATACCCATTGTAGAGACCCTTATAGGTGACAATATCTCGATAAATATCATCTTAGCTGTCATTTGTCTGTCTGCATAACCACATGCACTATTTGTCAAGTTTTGTTAATCAATCATCTCCTTCACGTTACCCTAAAATCTACTGGAAAGTTACACACTTATTCAGCTTTCAATTTATTTTGTCTGATATCAGTTGTAAAATCTATTCAGTTAGATAATTAATCAAATAAATACGTAAAATAAATACATAAAATAAAAACATTGATAAGACTAAGACTCATTTATTAATCTGTGGAAACCTGTAGGTTCTCCACCATAACCTTTAGGTCATGCTGGCCTTAAGACCTTTGGTTTGTAGGAGAATGTAGAATATTTCACCTTTGCACAACCCTAATGTAACCTTGTCTTGAGTAAGCGTTCCTACGGTAATGACTGAATGCAATCAAGAGCATGGGGTTTAAGACGTATTTTTACCTACCTCAAAGAACTGCAATGTGCAAACATGTTCATATATTTACTGAGCAATAGAATTTTTCCTGATGAGAGAAGCACTTTTCTGTCTCATGGACTGACCATTTATGTAGTATTGATTTGGTTCTAAGGCACACAAATTCTGTCATTTATACACTTTTATTATTATTATTAATAATAGTAATAAATCAATTGGTAAAGTACCAACATAATTTATGTACACACAAACTGATACGAATTAAGACCCCTGCCAACAATCTAACATTTATCAAACACTGCACTAACACTGCACAAAAATTGGCAGGGCCAGTGTTACTGTTGATGCAAGAGGGCTCGCCAGTGACAATTTTTATAATATTTTTCTGACACTTAACACTTAAATAACCCTCTATCAGCGCTTCTGAGGTGTTATTATACAGGTATGGAACGAGTTATCCAGAATCCTTGGGAATGCTCTTTCCGTAATTTGGATCTCCATTCCTTACGTCTACTAAACATTTTAAAACCAATAGGACTGTTCTGACTGCAATAAGGATTCATTATATCTTAGTTAGGATCAAGTACAATGTACTGTTTTATTATTACAGAAAGACCATTTTTAAAATTCTGAATTATTTGATTAAAATGTAGTTTATGGGAGATGCTCTTCACATAATGTTGAACTTTCTGTATAATGACTAAAGCTGACAATTGAAAGTCCCTATCACATTCATGCACAGTAGAATTAATTTTATAAGAAGCCAGTTAACCTGCCTGGAATACTAACTGGAAACTAATGCAGACACCAGGAGAATATACAAACACCTTGCAGCTTGGCTGATATATAAAGTAGTAGGGAGTTAAAAGGCAAGTCAACCCCAAAATAATAATCTGCCTAATAAAAGAAAATATAATTCTAAGCAACTTTCCAATGTACATTTAAAATGTTTCAGTGCTTTTAAAGTTATTAGTAAAACATTGCTATTGAAAGTAGCATTTGCTTAACTCCTGGTTGTTACTTTTAAACAATGTTGCAAATATAGGTCTATTAATCAGTTGCCATGGATATATGGCTCTGAACCAATAATCTGTATCTGTGCTATAAACCAGCAGTTTTGGATGCGTAGGGACATAAAGAAGTGATTTGCATGTCTCCACCCATGATGCCTTATGGGAGAATCAAAACTCTCATTTTTGGTATCTAGGCAGTGCTGTGTGTATGGCATGAGACAAGTAAATACCTTCTGGTTTCAGTAGGCTTCACTTTGCATGTAATTCCCTTTAAGTAAAGGTAAGTTGCTTGTAGGAGCAGCAGCAGAAAATGCCTTTACAGCTGGGAGATGACTGCAGCTGAAGAGTGAGAGGAGGCTAACAATTAAGTATGTACATTAAAATTAGCAAAATAAAATGAAATATGTCGATCTGGACAATGACAAAAAGCTCACTTAATGAAACACTTTAATATGCAGAGTCCACTAGCCCCATAGTAAAAAATAACAAGAGACTCTGTATATGTTACTGATGTACTCCAGTGTCCTTATTTATCAAAATCCGAATATATATATATTCTGATTATTTTAATTAAAAAAGTCTGACCAAACTAGAATCCACGATTGGACCTTATTTATTATTTAAAAAACAAGATTTAATCAGATCGGGGACAAACACGAAAAAATCAAACGAAAATTTTTGTCTGGAAAGTCAGGAACAATTGGATTTTCATCCAGCGTGGACCACAAAAATGTCCAAATAGGATAGAGACCTCTCCCATTGATTTATATACAACCTTGAGATGCTGGATTTTTTCCCATCCTCTATGTATAATAAGTCTCTAAAAATTCTAGTTTTTTTGTCCACTAAAAATTTGGATTTTATAGTAAAAAAAACTAAAAATGTTTGGGTATTTGGCAATCAGACTTTAATAAGTAACCTCCTACATCTCTGCATCAGCTTATAGAAGGCAGCATGCCATCCAATACATAAGTCTTACGGAGAAAATAAACAACAGCAAATGAAATGAGTTCATTGGATGAACGTTTGAAGAATGCAGTGTCGGTGCAAGAAAAAAGGTGGAGTGTCAACAAAATTTATCTTGCCTTTGCCTAATACATATTCTGAAATGTGGATGCTGTGGAAAATAAGAGCTATGTAACAATTAAAGAAAGTATAACATCTTATTCAGCTTTTAGAACAGATGTATTACATGGCTTAGTATAATGCTAATTATTCAAATGACGGTAACGGAATACTAGAACATGAAAGGCAAAGGATACCTATGGATGGAATGTCTTTAGCAAAACACAAACCAGACTCTGTATCCTATTTCTGTAATGATCAATACTGTACAGTGTATGTGAAGTCTGCATATTTCCCTGGAATCATGAAAGAACTTGGTTAATGTTAGAGGAATACCCATCTGTTAAGCGACTGACAATAAAGAATGCTTACTTTACCGGTGAAAGTCACCAATAAACCTCCATGGTCCTGGAGCATTTAGTAACATGTATTTTCATATCTGAGGGTAACAAGAGCCTTAGAGTCAAATATATATGTTGTCAGTCCTGTCATATTTGGCATTATTTTTCCTCTCAATAAAAAATTAAACAATTTGGAATATATTTTAGGTGCAATGTTTCTCTGCTGAAATGTTATCTTTCTAATAAATCAATCAATCAATCAATCAATCTAATCATTCATTTATGGGCACATTTATTTATTACAACTGGGAAAATGTGATTTTCGTTTGTGATCAAGTTTACTTCAACGTTAAATGATTGAAATTAAAGGCTCTTCCAAAGATATTAATAATAATATGATAGATTTTTTTGCACTTTGCAACTATTGCTGACCTTGGGAAAAAAAGTTCTATATTTCATTGTGCATTGTACTCTGCATGTAAGAGAGCAAGCTATGGGGGGTATTCTTTTCAGCTATAGAGGAATCAAACCCCGTGTTCCAAGCCCCCCAGGGTCTGCTTCCTCTATAGCTATGCCACTGGTTGTATGCTAACTATAGAAGTTAGGAGGGATAAGTAAAATATTTTGCCTCATTTTGCTGGGAAAATAGCCCATAGACTGTAACAGTTAAAAAATGTTGCATGGTTTAAAAAATTGTTGCATGATAAAATGCCCATTGACTTCAATGCGTTTGATGACTTTTTGCAGTTTGGCGAAACATGTCAGATTTCGCCCATCAATTGTTAGGAGAAATATTTGGGAGTTTGTGAAAAACATAGAAGTCAATGTAGGTTTTTTTTGCTGCTTTTTTTCCTCAAAAAATACACTGAAGTCAAATTTTTTTGAGTAATATACACTGAAGTCAATTGGCGCCATGGTTTTTCTGTGGTGAAAATTTTCGTGCCAAGATTCTCTTCAGTTTCATGAAAAAAATGTGGAATTTCACCCTGAATGCTTCCACAAATTCACAAACAGAAGCCATACAGAAAAGTCAGGTTTTAGTTAACAGTGTTGTTTATAGAATCTATTAGTGCTGTCGTTTTACTAGGAGAAATTACAATGTAATCAGAGGCTGGATATAGTTCTGCTGCAGTCTAAGGTCTTTTAATTAGGGCAACATTGTTTCAGGAGTCATAGCCAATAGTGCAGAGAATGTAAGCGGCCAAACAGATTTTTCAATGGAAATTACGTTTACAACGTTAAAACTAGTGCAAATTTGTCATTATTGCACACTGGAAAGTTACTTAGAATTATATTTTCTTTCACTATGAAAAAATAGTTTTCAGGCAGGACCCTTTAAATGTCATCTGTCAAAATAATTAATCATCATTGTCTTTTAATTTTGAAAAAAAAAAGTATTTTAGATTTTTGTCATGGAAAAACACCCCAAAGTTTGTATGCATAACTGAGGAAATGCAATCACTGTAAATAAGCTGCAACATTCAGAATATGTTCTAAAGGCCTTACTATAAGCACCTGAGCTAAATCAAGGACAATAAGAAACACAAGGCAAATAAATTATTTTATCATAAAAATGTCATTTTAGCCTAACCTCTATAAGTCTGTACTAAAGTAGAAACCTAAAAGCCATATATTGCTTTTTCAGGTTTATTACTGAGCTGCTCTCTTGCTGTGACCCTAATTCATTAAAGCAGCTAAAACTGTCGTAACAGATCCACATGGCTTAACTATACATTTTACTCTACCCGCCTTGGCGAATAGCCTGGTTTGCTAATATGATCTGACCTATGCCCTCCAGGCTGACAGTTCACTTCAGGAATGTCATGTTGGGTCAACCTTTCCTGCCTTTTCTTGCTTTAATGTTACAGGAGGGGGAATGTTGGGCTGTGTTCTGTACATTGCTATCTACAAAGTGCCATGCCAGATTCACTCACATGTCATTTCTTGTTTGATTGGCTTAAATGGAATGACACCTGCAAACCAGACACAACAGTTGCACTGCCATAAATAATAGTTGTCTTGCATTGTTATTATCTTCTATTATATCAGTAGAGGCTCTTCTGCCATTTAACTGTAATATGTTCATGAGACTGGCGCTGGAATGCGCAGAAGCTGAAATAGTGGGGGGTTGAAGGGTGGAAAGCATTATGTGTTCCCTGGTCTAGTCATTTGATCCCCAATGAAAGCCTAACATGGAGGAAATTTGGGCCAATTTAACACCTTTTTTTATTTATTTTTACAAGTGGTACCTCTCTTTAAAGGATATGAGGCGTCATTTACCTCATTTAGTGGGAAAGCTGTGCTCCTCTTCTTGCACTCTTGCAATGTAGTCTAAGTCGAGATGATGTCAGAACACAAGAACACAATAAGGCCGATTGACTAAAGGGCGAATTGACTAATGGCAAAGTCTTGTTCAGTGGCGTAACTAGATATTACTGGGCCCCACAGCAAATTATTTTTCAGGCCCCCAAAATGTTTAGAGGTTGACTTGTTTCTCCAATATTTATTGAAATTGTATATGAATTAGGGCCTCATGGGGCCCCTATACCTCCTGGGCCCCCCTGCAGCCTCAGGGTCTTATACTGCCTGTGTAGTTGTGTGAAGGTAAGGGCTTCTTACTCTTTTGTTTTTATGGGTATTGCCTATATTTGTTTAACTTTATCAATAAACGTATAGTTTTATTAATATCAGAGAACTATCCCATTAACTGGAGCAAGTTGGCAGGCACCGCTGTATGGAAGTAATAAAAGCGCAAAATTTGTTCTGTCAATCATCATGCAGTATTTACTTGTTAACTGCTTGAAAACAAATATCTGATTGGTTTATATGGGCTGCTAAACCTGAAGCAGTGCCCCTGCTTACATTGCCTTCTTTATGTTTTTATTTGTTATTGGTAAGTGAGTTTTGCTTTGATCAGATTGTACAGCAATTTTGGAGCTTTACTGGGGTAGGGCTAGATGCCAATTAATCATTCTCTGTTATATGCTGTTTATTTTTGGCACTATATAAATAAGAGACAGTTATAACAATCTGTATATGAGTTTTTCATTATATATTATGTTATTCTACCATCTTATGTCTCACCACTAGAGTGCACTCCTGCTCTTTTCTTCTCTTTAGTTCATTAAAGATGAGGCTGCATGTAAATGTTGATTTGGAAGGGTCAGTGAAGGTGACCACTGCTGCTACATCAGCTAATTCCACAGAATTAAATTTAACAAGAATCCAGGTTTATTCCAAAGTGTAAAACTTTTTAACACTTTGTCACAAAGACTAAGGGCAGAACTCCAAAAATAAGCCTTTTGTGCTATTATACACAGAGGTGATCCTTGCCTTTTTGCTGCCTGAGGCGGCCTTCCCTCACTACCCCCACCACTCCACATGGCGCCCACCTCTTCAGTGCCAGAGGGGGTCGGGGCGGTGCACGTCGCTAGTGTAGAGAGCACGATTGCGTTCTCATCACTAGAAGAGTCGAATTTCCGTGTTGAAACCCGGAAATTTGGCTCTTAGTTACCAGAAGCTGCATTTTTGCCGCCCCTGGCAACCAGGGGGGAGCTACCGCCTGAGGCGAGTGCCTCAACTTGCCTCATTGGTGGAGCGCCCCTGATTATACACCATAAGTGTTATATGTAATGCCAAGAATACATTTTTTAAGGTTGCTACCTGTTTTTAACTTGGACGGCCTATTTTCTAGTAGGGCTAGCTGGGTGAAAGCTGCCTGTAAATGAGGTTATAGTCCAACCCTTAACATCATATGCCTAGCCCTCTCTCTTGATTTCCCTGCCCCAAAAAGTGCACCAGCACAGAAGTCTAAACAAAAAGTATTAGGGCCCTGAAAACAACTATTTAATACTCTATGTTATGCCAAAAGTTGGGCCTTCCTGAGCATTTCTACTGTACACACAATTGTAGGCAGTGGCGCAACTATAGAGGAAGACTCCATGCCCAGACCACTGGGTCTGCTTCCTCTATAGCTGTAAAAAAAACCTCCCCGCTCCCCAATTTCTCTCCTACCAGTGAGTGGGAAGGGAGGATGCTGGAACATGCTGGTGGGTAGTGGGCCGGTGGGGGCTGTGGAGTAGGCCAGTGGGGAGCCAGGTAGGGATTGCTGTATGCCAGGCCCCTCAGAAGATGGGGAGGTGGGCCCAGTGCACACTAGTTACACCACTGATTATAGGATCAAGGGATTCTGGGAAGTAAAGTTGGCGGGCTACAGAGGTGTAAGCCAACTTTTATAATACTAGGGTGTACAAAGTGGTCATGGAAATGAAACAAAGCCAAAAGGAATATTTTCAATTGAACTATTATAGATACTGTAAATCTCATTAGTAATAAGAAAACTTTTCATAAAAGTATATTGCAGAGTTTTAGCTACCATACTGCTTGCATTGCCTGAGCTCTATTCCATAGACTACACCAAAACAGCAGTATCAGCTGATGTTAAACACCTAAGGTTATGTGCTTGTGGTGTATGAATAATGCCTCATGCAGAGAATGGAAATTCTTGGCACACAATCAGTCAGTTAGTGAGCTGCAAATCCGGTACTTACTTTTATATGACTGGTATTTGCAATTATAAAAATATTACTATATTCTCTTCTTAGAAGTTTGCATTAGATATAATGTGCTTTGTGCATTCTTAATGTCTTGTTCATGTACAGTAATTATGGCTAAAATAATAGGCCAGATTTTATTCAGTGAGATAAAGGTTCATCACGTGCAAAAAAAAAAAATGGACGAGATTCAATTTCAGATGCAATTCAATTCAGAAAAACTTATCTCAAGGTTTATCATATGAAAACTCTATTGGTCTATGGGGAAAAAACTGAAACTGAATTAGGAGAAAAGTTTGTTCTCCTCAAATTGAATCTTGCTTGTGAGTTTTCATATGATAATCAGGCTCCAGAAATACAATTTTAGTTTTGCTTAGTATATTATGGGAAGCTTCAGATATTCTTTATGTAATGGGCCCAATGAATCCAATTAGATGGTTAGTTAAAACTTTGCCAACAAGATCCTCCTCTGCAATGACCATTTGATACATACATGTCAGATGTTCATGAAACAGATCCTTTTCTTCTAAACGGAATGGGTGACCTTGTGTCAGCTGGAAAGATCTACTGGTAAATAAAGCATTAGAGAGATTATTATATGATCCCCTTATATATTTATACATAGTTATCATATCACCCCTTAAGCTCCTCTTATCCAACTTGGCCAGTCTTTTTCTTATTGCTGAGATTTTCCATACCTTTTACCAGCTTAGTTTCCCTTTTCTGCACCCTTACTAATTCAATAATGTCCTTTTTGATAGTCTCATTGTTCTATAGTTCGCCAGGCTTCAGAATAGTATACACCCCTTTTCAACGTGAGCTGAATGAATATGGCTTGTGCTGAACCTAATTTTTTGTGTATTGTTTTAATTAAGAAGCGCCACGTATGTTTCACCACCTATGTTTTGAATGTTTACTGGTGGGAAGGAAACAACAAACAGTTTTTATCCTGCAGTTTGGCTGGTTAAAAAACAAAATTAAAAGGTTGAACTTGATGGACGTGTGTCTATTTTTAACCTAACTTACTAGGTTACTATGTAACGTTGTCGTCCATGGTAGAGAAGATTTATTGCGGGCAGACAAACATCCCATGTGCCATTAGGCCACTGGGTTTTATCTCTTCTTCCTCACCTGCAATTGCACCCGACAGTTGCACTTTCAGCCCAGATGCAGGCACCTGCAATGGATTTTGAAGAAGAAATGCAAGAGTTTGCATTCCATGTCAAAACCAACCATGTGTGCCCAAGCAGACTTAGGACTAAGGGCGAAATATACTAAAGGGCGAAGTGGCTAACACTGGTGAAAATTTGTCATTTCGACACTTTGCTGATTTACTAACAGGTGCTAGCGTAATTAGACTAGCGAAGGCGATAGAAACTAGCGCAACTTCACACTCTAACGCCAGGCGTATTTTTGCTCTGGCGAAAGAGCGTTACTACGCAAATTCACTAAGTTTTTGTTTTTACTGAACATTACCTCTATTGCCAGACTTGCCTTCGCCCAAAAAAAGCTGGCGTCTTTTCCTTTTTACAGAGTGCTAGGCTGAAA
Source organism: Xenopus laevis (assembly GCF_017654675.1). Classification (NCBI taxonomy): domain Eukaryota; kingdom Metazoa; phylum Chordata; class Amphibia; order Anura; family Pipidae; genus Xenopus; species Xenopus laevis. Next base: position 75,117,732 of record NC_054387.1, on the reverse strand, counting down.
AAGATTGTACATTTGTTTTTGTTGGGCAGCCTCCTTCCCTCCTATATTTCCTTACATGTGGTACCTAAACTATTTAGTGGGTTCATGTGTAGGGCAATATAACAACTCTATTTTCTTTTATTAAGGTTCCCTGGGCTTGTGTAGTGTAATGTATTTGCTGCAACATATACGTCCATTGAAATTTAACTTCCCACTGTATGCAAATTATGCGCTAGCGCAACTTCGCTATGCCTGCCTTAGTAACGCTAGTGCAACTTCGCAAGCGTTCGGCGCTTATGTCAGAACTTCACAACTCAGCGAATTAGCGTTGTTGGTGCGAAGTTGCGCCTGGCGAAGACGGCAAAGCTGCCTCTGGCAAATTTTTGTGAATTTCCCCCTAAGAACCATGCGATGTGAGCATTACTGGGCCTCTCAACAAATAAATTTTTTTAGCTCCCTTAAACATTTAGCATACAACATTTTCATAATATATATTAAAATGACTAATCTGTCAGTGCCCCATTAGACATACTATAGCTGCTGGGACCTCCTCCCAGCAGTGACAGAGTCTGCTTCCTCTATATTTATACCCCTGTGTGTTCACATAGCATTCAACAATTACCAAATAATTGGTGCTCACTGGATAGGAATAGCCAATTCCAAATGTCAGATAAACAAACACAGCAATATCCATGGCACTCTCTATTACAGCACAAGCTGACTTTTTGGAGTATCACAGCAATCTTAAGGTATAGTGGAAATAGCCCATATCAGAAAGTGCCTAGTGGAACTTACAGGCTTAAGTCCCTACCATTTAAACATGCTAAGGTGGATTTAAATAGAAGCCAATTAACCTGTCTCTTTTTGGATAAAAATAGAATAAAATATCTCTATAATATATGAGACATTAACAGCCACCAAGGAATATATTATTATGCAGCCCCAGGTCTATTTTCTAGCAGAACTTTTATCCAAGAGGCAACAGTTTCCCTAGTGCTTCCTGCTCAGCTAAACAACCTTTCAACTTTACAAGTTCAAGCATCAAACATAGGGTACAAGGATAAAAACATGAAAACATAATTTCCTACAACCTAGTTATCTTAAAGCCTGAAGAACCACAAATCTATAGAAAGACCTACATGCTTATGGATTACACTGGGGATGAGGGGGGTGGAAACTGAGTCTGCCATCTGGAGCAGCAGGATTGTCATAATTGCCATTTCCCCTATATTTAAAAAAAATTCTGTTCCGTAAGCTTTGGGTATGTTTTTCTACCTGAAATGTTTTCTCAAACAGATTTAAAACAGATCAATTGAACTTGGTGAATCATCTAGTATCACTGCAGATTGCCTGAAGTGCCTGTGCAAGAGTTCCTGTTTATGATTAAAAGCTGTCTGTACTTTTGTTCAGACTTTTCAGTATTTGTGCAACATCATGTTAATTAGTAACCCCTAACTGAGGAATTTAATGCAAGGGCTTCTTTTTTAGCATTTTTTCTATTTCAATTAGTAACCCAATGTCACCTTTGCCAACAAACCCCATCTTAGGATATTTCCGTGCATTAGTGCAGCAAGGGCCAGGCTAAGTTTTTATCCATCCACTATTCAGATTTCATCTTTATTGGCTGATTTGGATGAAATGTAATACTTTCATACAAAGTATAGCAGGTCTCTTTTTTAAGAGTTCATAGTTTGTTGTAAAACCTCATACCTGCTCTTGACATGATGCACATATATCTTCTCCATACTGCTTTGTAATACTGAATATCCAAGGAATACCTGTAAAATACATCTTTATCATTCACAAAAACCATGAATATCCTGTAAATGATATTCTTATAAACAATGTGTAATGATAGAGCCCAGGCTCAATAGGAACCACATTTCCAGTTCTTCAGGCAGTGCTGTGGTTCTCCCCAAGAGCACCCAAGGTGGTCCAAATGCCAGGTGTGCCACAGGTCTTAGGTTTTCCCAGAACTGGATGTTAGATATTAGGTTTAGCTGCTATTGTATTTCACAAATGGATTAGGTTTACAAGATTACCCATTAGCCATTTTGCAGCCGTAAATGGTTAATCCTATGGCAGACCCCTAAAATCAGCACAGTGAGCCTGTTTAGAATGTTTACTCATTGCAGTAAGGAAAAAACTGTGGAGTGCAATGCTGCTGTCAAATTAACTACATATACATTTGTGTTATGCTGTACACGTTTAAATCAGTATCAAGTGCCCACTGTTGCTGTTTTGGTGAAAGGGGTTACATTGTTACATTGTTGAATTGGGTTGAAAAAAGACCAAAGTCCATCAAGTCCAACCCCTCCAAATGAAACCCAGTATCCATACACACACACACACTGACACTGATTCTAGTATCACATTAGCTTTGTATATTATGCTTTTCCAAGAAATCATCCAAGCCCCTCTTAAAAGCATTAACAGAATCAACCATCACAACATCACCCGGCAGTACATTTCACAACCTCACTGTCCTGACTGTGAAGAACCACCTACGTTGCTTCAAATGAACGTTCTTTTCCTCTAGTCTGAAGGGGTGGCCTCTGGTACAGTGATCCTCTTTATGGGTAAAAAGGTCCCCTGCTATTTGTCTATAATGTCCTCTAATGTACTTGTAAAGTGTAATCATGTCCCCTCGCAAACATCTTTTTTTCCAGAAAAAACAACCCCAACCTTGACAGTCTACCCTCATAATTTATGTCTTCCATCCCTCTAACCAGTTTAGTTGCATGTCTCTGTACTCTCTCCAGCTCATTTATATCACCCTTAAGGACTGCAGTCCAAAACTGAACTGCATACTCCAGGCGAGGCCTTACCAGGGACCTATAAAGAGGCAAAATTATGTTTTCATCCCTTGAGTTAATGCCCTTTTTTATGCAAGTTAGCACTTTATTAGCTTTAGTGGCCACAGAATGACACTGCCTGGAATTAAACAACTTGTTATCTACAAAAACCTTCTCAGTTTAGGAAACTCCCAACACACTGCCATTTAGTGTATAACTTGTATTTATATGATTTCTGCCCAAGTGCATAACCTTGCATTTATCAACATTGAACCTCATTTTCCAGTTTGCTGCCCAGTTTTCCAATTTAGACAAATCACTCTGCAAAGTGGCAGCATCCTGCATGGAACCTATAGTTCTGCCCAATTTAGTATCATCAGTAAAAATAGAAAGAGTACTTTTAATGTCCTCCTCCAGGTCATTAATAAGTTGAAAAGCAAAGGACCAAGTACAGACCCATGTAGTACTCCACTAACAAGACTGGTCCAATTAGAAAATGTTACCACCACTCTTTGTAAGTCTATCTTTTAGCCAGTTCTCTATCCATGTACAAATACTTTGTTCCAGGCCAATATTCCTTAATTTAATCAGTAACCTTTTGTGTGGCACTGTATCAAATGCTTTAGCAAAGTCGATCACATCTACTGCCATCACAGTTAACTTTTATTATGATGCAGAGAGTGATATTCTGAAACAATATGAAGTTGGTTTTAATTTTTTTGTTATTTGCGGTTTTTGAGTTATTTAGTCTTTTTTTAACTTTCATTTTTTTATTAAAACATAAAAGTTTAACAAGAAAAACAAAGATATTATTGTTCAGTAAATTTGTATACCATAAACGATCAACAGGGCAATTATTGCAGAAACTGTTACCATTCACCTGTTTCAGCATGGCCTTAGCATATGAGAGCGTAGGAGGCAGAGAAAAAAAACTTAGGAATAAGAAAGAGTAAGAAAGGGTCAGATGAACTGTGTGTGGGACTATTAGAGTGCTGTCTAAGGGCACAGCTACAATGGGTGCAAACTACTGCAAACTACTGCAAACTATAAACAGTGCAACAATAGGTGCAGACATTAAAATGCAGAGCACATAAATGCCCATACCAGGCTCATGCGACACCCATATAAATGTGGACGCAATTCATGATTTACAAAATGATGCAACTTTTATGCCTACATTGGCACATTACTTGCACCAAGCAGTGGCATGCAGCGAGGCTTAAAGTCTAAGAAAAAACTTTGGGTAAAAAAGGCTTATTTTAGTGGATAAGGGCAATATCCACCACATTTTGTATAATATAAGACCATATTCACATTCTGGGAACAAATCTTTTATTAGCCAGTATTAGCAGATAAAAGATTTGGTTTCATTGTCTGAGATGTTAGTAAATAATTTGGTGAGACCTGATATTAGGTGCTGGGAAACATTTAAAGTTCTACTACATAAGAAGTAATGCATTAACTCCAGAAAATGTAGCGATTTGTGGAAGTAAATGCTTTAGAGGCTTGGTAATTGTTAATCTACTCTTTCAATAAGAAGTACAAAGTTCCATTTTTAAGCCAGGCTAGCTTTATTGTTTTCTTTTGTTCTCAGTTTTTTTAGCTCTGGATATTGGGCAATGAGTTGATATTTATTTTTTCTTTAAAAATTCTGTTTTTATCTTCATTATTGTCATAGCATATAAATATTTATATATAGGGAATTGTGTATCTCCAACTATAAATAATTAGGATATAAGAAATCACTAAGCAATAATTACCTGATCCTATAATGTAATGGCACAGTCCAGCCTATTGCTGGACAAGTCATGGGAGGATCAATTGCCAGGGTTTTGCCACTTGTTGAACTGGGCCTTTTAACATCTGTTGTTGCCCTTACAGTTGGGGTGTACTTTAATTTACCCATGAAATGCTACAATTTCTGGGATGCATTGCATGAGCAAAGTATTAGTAACCATTGAGTTGTCTGATTATACAGGCTTGTCTAAGAAACCCTGCTTAACTTATACTAAATGATAAGAAGAGCTGTCTTGGGGATGGAAATGTTCAAATATGGTTAGCAGTATGCAGTGGCAGGTACAGTAGGGCAAGATGAAATAGAAAATCAAGATGGAGACAGTAGGAGCAAAGTGGAATAATAAGGCAACTGAACACAATAAAGCTAGATGAAAACAGTAACACATATATAAACTGTAGGTTAAGGAGGGTAACTGTAGGGTAATTTGACAACTAGATGGCAGAAATAACACATTTTTAGCTGTATTGTCCAATGTGACCCACAGTGGCCCTTTAGCTATTGTTAATGAATACTTAATGGGTGAGTGCTGGGATTAGATCTATAACAACTCAAGTGCCATAGGTTGGACAGTCAGTTTGTATGGTAAACCTAACTGGGACATGTAAAGTCTGATATGCTCTTCTCTGCATCTCTCTGCAAAATCTATTCAATCAGTTTAAAACTATGTGACTGCAAAACTCTTTTCATAACACTCCATGTTTGATGTGGCTGGGTATGAAATAGATGGCCCAAGCTATTCCCCTTTGTGTATTTGTCCACTGCCTGCTCTAATGGCTCTCCAACCTTCTGCCCACATCTCTCCCTCTCCCTTATTTTCTTGATCTATCTCTGTGCTTCTGAACCTCAGCTGCCTGTCCTGACCTGGACTGTTCATCTCATCCTTGCACTCAGTTCCTGTTTACTCATCCAAGACTCTGGTTCACGTATGTTTGCTGTCCTCACTTCATCCTCAGATCAATGAGACTCTCTTTGTCTTGGGACTGGCAACATAACCCTGCCAAGAGGTAAACAGTTTCAGCCTGACAAATATCTTTAGTAGCACTGTCAAACATGGGATAAAGGGCAGATTTTTATTTGTCGCATATGAAGTTTATATGAAGATTTTGCCCTCTAGCAGATGTGATCCATGCATACAGATAAATATATATATATATATATATATATATATATATATCAAACAATTAAACGTTATATTCACCACTAATTTCTAAAACCATTAAGCAGGGGTACAATGAGGCTGTGACCACAAAATGCACAGGGCCGTCATCAGGGGAGCACAGAAGTCCCGAAGTCATGAAGTGAGCTGAAGTTGAAGTCCTGATGCGGTGAAAAGACCCAAAGTCACAGAAGGAGAGGGAATTGAAGTCCTGAAGCCATGAGTTCAATTCTACTGAACACCAATGTGTGTTTTTTAATTTTTTTTAAATCCCTGGCCACCAATGTATTATTTTAATAATTCATATAGTATCAAGGAGGCCACAAACATCCGCAGTACTGTGCTGCAACTTTTTATTCCAAATTCCACAACATGTTTTTTCGAGTTGACAAGGACCCTTTTTCAAGGGACCCCACAAAGAGGGACCTTATCTGGCTATGATGAAGAACTACCTTTCTAGAAAACCACAAATCCCAGGGCACTTATAGTGAAAACAGATGAGGAGAGTGCAGATTAGAATTTCCTTAGTCAGAGCTAAAAAGAAGGAGCGCCAAGGTCACTATCCAAGAAAATTACTTAAAAAGAACCCCCCCAAGGTTTTATCTAAAAATTATATCAACCGTTTGTATAAAAAGTAACAAGCGTTTTTTTGATTGAAAGGGGATACTTTTCTTCTTTTCCTTTGCATACTATAAATACTGACAGAAGTCAGATCCCCTCCTTCAATCAATTTCATATATCTAAAGATTGATAATTTTCCTTTTAACTTACCCACTAGATAAGAAGTTAAGGGGCGTGCTGGGAAAACTGCATACAATTAATGTATTATTTTAATACTCTATTGGCGCCAATGTTTTTTTAAACAAACTTTTATGGTGGGCCCTGATGCCAATGTTGTTTTAAAAAATATTCTCTGGGGCCCCAAATTTTTTTTAACTTGTAAGGGGGGCCCTGGTGCCAATGTTTTTTTTAAAAAAAAAAATAAACTTTTATGGGGGCCCTGGTGCCACTTTTTGTTTAACATTTACGGGGGCCCTGACCATCAAGAGCTTTTTGTAACTTGTGTGTGTGTGTGGGGTGCTACCGTTTTTAGCTCTGATGTCTTTGTGGTCTTTTAACTGTGGTGTAGAGTGGGCGGGATCTGCGGTGGGGCTTGGGGGCTGGGGTGGGCAAAAATTTTGTTGTAAGGGGCCCCATGATTTCTAATGGCGGCCCTGAAAATGCATGTAGACAAATACAAGAGATCCTCTGCACTTAACCCATTATCAATAGATTTATGACATTATGACGTTTTGTGCATTAAGCTACTAAAAATGCCTTACACGTTAAATGAAACAGGGATTGTTTGTCCATATATTGCAATACATTTAAGATGGCCAACTATGTCAAAGTCATCCCTGGTATGGCCAGTCCTACACTCAACTTGCATCTGATTCATTAAGAATTCTATTGCTTCATAAATACATTTTACACAGGGACCAAGTTTTACTGCAACTTACTTGCTGCTTTCAGCACATGAAACAACTCCCTTAGACCCTAGGAGTAATATAATTTAAGTGATCAAGTAACCATGATAGTAAATGATCCAGAGGGTCATACCAAGGAATTAATTGAGTAGCCTGGAAGGGGTTAAACCACCGGACCTGTAATAAGAGGAGGAATATACCTCGTAATATGTTTAGTTATTTATAGTGACTGATAATGTATGTAATTAATGTGTAACTATATATCAATGATTTGATACAATTATCGTTGCTACTCTGTGCTTTGTTTTTAACTTTTAATGTCTTCTGTGTGTAATAATGCTGAATTGTTTTTATGGAGTTATATATGTATTAAGGAAGATGTATTGTGATATATGACAGGGGGTTAATGTATTTTAACATAATTAATACGTCATTGTGACACTGCTGTTTTCCTGGCAAAATTGCAGATTTAAGGCATACTCACAATATTTCAGTACTTTGAGAAAGGCCTTGGATGGGGCCAAACTGCCAGATTGAAGTTCCCTAAATAAAGATTAATTTTATTTTATAAGTCCTGAGAGTGCGGATCCTTCTGGAGGTATAGTGAAAATTTGATGTTTCTGCACCCAGGCATACATATTGACTTTGTCGAGAGTGCTGGTAGCACTTTCTACGTTTGGTACCACATCATCTGTAAAACATGGCAGAGGCAGTGTGATGGCTTGGGCGTGCATGGCTGCCAGTGGCACTGGGACACTAGAGTTTATCCATGATGTGGCACAGGACAGAAGCGGCCAATTGTGTGTTCGGGGACACACTGTTTAAATCCAGCTAAATGCAGTCAAATTGAGGGAGGCGTTTCATAAAACAGATGGACAATGACCCAAAACATACAGCCAAAGCAACCCAGGAGTTTATTAAAGAAAAGTAGTGGAATATTCTTGAATGGCCAAGTCAGTCACCTGATGAACTTGTTGAAGACTAAACTTCGGACAGAAAGGCCCACAAACAAACAGCAACTAAAAGCCGCTGCAGTAAAGGTCTGGCAGACCATTAAAATGGAGGAAACCCAGAATCTGGTGATGTCCATGAGTTCACTTCAGGCTGTCATTGCCAGCAAAGGGTTTTCAACCAAGTATTAGAAACGAACGTTTAATTTGTCCAATTACTTTTGAGCCCCTGAAATGAAGTGATTGTGTTAAAAAAAGGCTTTAGTTCCTCACATTTTTATGCAATCTTTTTGTTCAACCTACTGAATTAAAGCTGAAAGTCTGCAGTTCAACTGAGTTGTTTCATTTAAAATTCTTAATGTACAGAACCAAAATTAGAAAAAAAAGTTGTCCAAATATTTATGGACCTAACTGATATATATTTTACCTTTTTACCTTTGCATTTGTCTAATGGAAACAAAAAAAGAAGGGAAGGGTTAATCACTGGGGGTGCCAAATGTTAAGCCTGATACCTTGGGCCTGTGCTTCTGTTAGCAAAAAACTGCACTGTCCCTGGGTACTTTGGTGCACCATGGGGCAATCACATTTTTCCACTTCTTCTTTCTTCAATAGCCCCAGTCAGATGCATGTCTCAAAGTACTTCAGACTGATGCAGTTTTCTGCTAACAGGAGCACTGGCACAGGGTATCAGGCAAGTGATCACAATCATTGGGGGGTGCTTAACATTTGGCATCTTTTACTTCTCCTTTAAGAATATTATAAATAAATAATTTTTTTTCCTCAATGAAGGTGCTGCTGTCTAAGGTCCATGGCACAAGAAAATTTCTGAGCAGCACAGTCGTCTTAGGTAGGGTTGCCAACTTTTTGAGCTATGATGTGACGATTGGCATTTGGTCAATCACTGTGTCAATCTAGAAGAATCTTGCCCGGTTTTCCTAATTTTAGGAAGAACCATGTCTGTAAAAATAAACCTTTCCTCCAGAAGCCACTTACCCTTTAGTTGAATGGGAAATGTAATGCATATGAGAAGTGTGACGTGCTGCAAGTGTGCCCTGGCACCCTTGGATTATGAGCGACTCCCTGCAACTCCCAGCGGTGTGCAATTGCCCATTAAGCACCTTACCCTCAGGAGGGTCCAGCTTGTCTCCTGGTGCACAGATCAACCAGATTTAAATAAACTGCAGCTTGGTTGTTGCTTTAAACCAGATGAACTTCTTTATTGAATAAATAGGCAGTTTAGCAGCATCACAGTTGTCAGATTCAGTTCAGTCCCTCTTATGGATAATAGTACAGCCTGTTTTGGTGATTCTTTACAGCACTAGAGATCCCATGGTGTATCTTGTTCCTTGGCACTTGTTCCTCACCCACTTGAGTCCCTGTCTGGCGGCTTAATCATTGCAAATTTTCTTTATTGAAGAATAAAAAACCTGTTGTGAATAAAACACAATAAAACATTGGGTGTAGTGGCTAAATTGTCATGAAATTAGTAAATTTGTTGCTGGATTTCCAGAAAGTTGACATCTCTGCTGAAGGGAGGAGCTTACTGCCTGCTGAGGCTTTGACCTATGAAGTTAACTAAGGCCATTCCCCCATGCCAAAATAAAAGGAGGAATGCAACATTGCAACATGCACTTGGCATAGTGTTTCTCCTTTGGGCAAGAGAAGCAAACATCAATAAAAGTCAGTGGCTTTTTATCCTGCTGTCTAAAAAAATTATGAGTGATTGTTATTAACAGTGTAGTAACTAGTCACTAGTGGGCCCGGATGTAGGATGTGCACTAGGGTCCCCTGTTCCCCCCGTCCACCACATTCCATGTAGTTACGGCATTGCTGATTAAGAACCTCTGGCTCAGACAATTCCATGTTACTCTATGGGGCACATTTACTTAGCTTGAGTGAAGGATTAGAATGAAAAATACTTCAAATTTCTAAGTATTTTTTTGGCTACTTCGAGCATCAAATTGGCTACTTCCACCTTTCAATACGACTTCGACTAAAAATCGTTTGACTATCTGACCATTCGATAGTCGAAGTACTGTCTCTTTAAAAAAAACTTCGACCACCTACTTAGCCACCTAAAACCTACCGAGCACCAATGTTAGACTAAATCCATTAGAAGGATTTAGTCGTTCTAATGGATTTAGTCTAACATTGGTGCTCGGTAGGTTTTGCCTTTGATCAAACGAATTGTGGTAAATCCTTCGACTTCGATATTCGAAGTCGAAGGATTTAACTTCGATGGTCGAATATCGAGGGTTAATTAACCTCGATATTCGCCCCATAGTAAATGTGCCCCTAAGTGTAACAATGCTTGTTTAAGGGGACATACACATTTCATAATTCTTCCACTCCACTCTGAACATTTCCAAACTAAAATAAACTCTGGAGAGCATGCTTTAACCAATTGCTTTTTGGCCAATTTGCACTCTAGCCCCCTTTTGAAGGCCATCATCTGTAACTGGGTTACAGACTACAGAGAGATAGAAACATTGTAATATTGTCCTGTTACAGTTCTATGAGTATTTGAGACAACTAAAAAAAAACATTCATGCTAAATGTCCTTTAGGCTGGGGTTCTCAGGATATCTAAAACAGCTATTAACCATCCAAACGCTAAAAACTTAAAAACATTAAAATAGCATTTTACATTTATTTGTTAATGCAATTGATCTTAAAAACAAAAGTTGAACATCCCTTGCTATTTTCTGCACTGCTGGCCCTTACTATTTACATTTACAGTTATGTTGAAAAATAAAATTTTTAGAATCCCAGTGTAATTGTGGACATTTGTGGTGCTGTGTCCACCACAACTGTGCGCAATGTGTCAAAGTGAATGTTATTGTATGTGCAGTGGCAAACTGGATACAAGTTGAGGCTAACATTTTCAGTTAGAATTGTGCCACTTCCAATACTTGGCATTAAAAAGTTGCTAGCATGTGATTCTTTTAGGGCAAGTATTTGGGAACCCTGGAAACCACCACATTCAGCGTGATTGTAACTCCAGGGTTCAACTTCGTTAATAGGTTCACTTTTCCAGAATTCAGCAGAAGAGGCAGGATGAATTCAATGGTGCTTGGTGCAAGGAATATGGGACACAATGAATAGTGACAATAAACAGAAACCACACTTATAACTGCGTATGTATCTTTAAAGGGAATGTCAACCCAAAAAATAATGGTTTGCCTAAGAACATACAATTCTAAGCAACTTTGCAATGTATATTCATTGCAAATGTTCTATGTTTTTTAAGTTATTTGTATATGTATTGCTATTGAAAGCAGTGTTTGTCTGTCCCTGTCTGTTCTCTGTCTTGATGACTCCGACATGTAAGACAAGGCAGCTGATTGGCAGACCTGTCTTTGCTGGGGAGCAAATAATTTTTTAAACCCTCATTACCGGATTCCTTCTGTTCTTTCACAATTTTCAGATTTTTACATGTAGTATTTGTACCCTGAGTAGCTCCCACTGTATGGACAGTGTGATCAGGTTTTTTGTGTATTATACGAGTGCACCTAATTTTGGCTATAGGTAATTATTCTTCATAGAACAAAGACTTTTGCAATATTGTTTTAAATGTAACTACCAGGAGCTAGGCAAACCCTTTTTTCAATAGCAATTGTTTTGACAAATAGCTTCAAAAGCACTGAAAATGTTTAAGTGTTAATATTGCTTAGAATTATTTTCTTTTAGTAGGCAAATTTCTGTTTTGGGGGTTGACTTGCCCTTTAACAACTTGTAGCAAAAGTCATCTCTACATCTATGCTAGATGAAGCAAAAAAAAAAAAGTTTATCTCACTTATCATGTAGGATAGCATTCATGGAAGGGGCGGTAGGGTGTTTCTCCACTGGAGGTCCACTTGAGTTCTCAACTCAATCAACTCTTTTATCATGGTCTGCTCACACCGGGTTCACTACAAACAGACAATGCAGGGGCAGGTCTTCGTTGCAAAGGCAGTATGCACATTGTGTAGTTGCGCATGGTCATGCTTATTATAGCTGATTTAGAACTTGGCTGCCAGCCCAACAGCATTCAGTGACCAAGCAACACCCTAGAATATGTAATTCCATTGCTGTGGCTTGTCCCATTTTGAGAGATGCATGTTGAGGGCAGCTGCTTTGTGCATGGACAATTTATGTATTTAGAGAAAAATTGATGTATTCATTGAATAGAGGTCAGGAGTGAATTGCTACAAGTGTCATTTATTGTGGTACTTTGATTCTTTGGCCAAGGACTGCCTGTACTGGCTCTCACTATAGCAATTGCTAGCTGTGTCTCAGTGGGGAGTGCATTTTCCTCCCCCATGAACTGCTTCTGACATTTGTTTCTTTGACAGTGTACTTGCATGAAAATGATACTGCAAAAAATAGCGCACAGTTCCCTTGATTTTGTATACAAGTATATATTTATATATTTATTTATATACATTTAAACTAATCCATAGGCGCCTCTTCAGACTTAGAAATACATTTTATCAGTGATAATGATCCTATGAGAAATTCATCTGAATTCTAAAAAAGCACATTACAGCATGCTGGATAATGGCAAGTTCCATTAATAAAGAGCCTGGGAAACCACTTGTTCCCCATTGTGCTAATATCAGTGAAAAAGAGTGTATGTTCAACATACATTAAGTTTCTTAATTGAAGGAAACAGTTCAAATTCTAGAATAAAGGTTTGAGTAGGACTGAACAGGAAGTGATAAAAAAGAAAAAAAATATTTTAGAAACTAATTAAGTCACCTTTAAACTGCTTGGATCAGTGACTCAGAAATCCAGGTCTGCAAAGAATAGAAAGTAGTAAATAGTAAATATCTTAGAAATGTATGCATATAAAAGAACAGCCACTGATTTAGCATGTTAGCAACATGCTGGTTACAAGAAAGCATCTGTGTTGGGGAGAATGGGGGTGGGCTGGCCATGACAATTAGACTGTGCACCCCCTATCAGAGTAATTAAAAAGAAAAAAACCACAGTCAGGGATGCCCAAACCACAGTGTACTAGTTGTTACTGGAATTAAACTGCCAACAGTTCCATGGGAGTTTCAGGTTAATAATGGACATAACTGAAAATATCTAAAGACATTGATAACAAAGATAATAACATGCTACTTTACTTTAATTTCTCCCCGTTGATGCTAGGGGTCTAGGATATGCCCTGCCCTAAAACTGACCCTAGAGGAACACATTAAGGCTGATTTATCATAGGCTGGGTTTCTATCTGCATGATTTTTGTTTCTCCAACAGGGTCAGTTTAATTTTCACATTCATAAATATAAATAATTTTTGCTTTATTTCACCAGCATCAACATTTTTTTTGAGACTAATATATTCTCCCTATTTATTAAAATAGTTTTAAAATTTAACCTTGGTTTCCTTTAAAAACGTATTCACCGGTTTTGAAATGATGGAAAATCATTTAAATCTATAGGTAGAATAGTTGCCAGTTTGGGGAAATAATTTCAGTACATGCCAACAAAATGTTGTAAAATGACTTGCACATGACAAATTCTCACAATTTTAGTCTATGGAAAATTTTTGTTTGGCGGGAAACTCTTTTTGCTGTTGCTGTTATCGCCGATAATAGTAGATGTCCAAAAAGAATGTACAATTTATTTCAGGCAAAAATTTAGAAAATAGCACAATGATGCAAACAAATGAAAAATTTTAAATGTTGAGCAATTTTACTGATTTACCTTTTTATAATGATGTACAAAGCTGACAGTTTCTGTGATCCCAAAAAAACTGGTTTGGTGGTGAAACTAAAGTGATATCCAACTGTTTCTCCCCTGCTCTGATCTCCTCACAGTTGAAGGCTTGTTGTGGAATTAAAGCAGTTTCAGAGATTCGGCCTCATAGAGAAACTCAGCTGGTGACGTTTAGTTCGAATTGATCCGTGCTGTGAAACCACGACAAGAATTCCAGCAAGTTGGCAACAGTGGAACAAAGGAAAGAACAATAGGGAAAGCCCTTCAGAGCAGAAAGGAATTTATCAAGGCCTGTGCTTGGCCACTGACAGGAGACACAAGGGAGAGACAGAGAGGGGCTTCAAGACAAGTTGTACTTGAGTGCTTGGAAGGGAGGGATTTTTTTTTTGTTTTTTCTTCCCCCTCTTTGTGATTCCTGAAATACCAGCAAAACTCACTCAATATTCCGGTCTGCCCCCAAAGCTTCATGTAGTTTGACCCTAGTGCTGTGTCATATGCCCTACATACTCTGAACCTGAATACCTAAATAACTAACATTGTACAAAGTAAAATATAATTAGTCCACATGCTGCTGTCTAGTCCCTTCATTATCTTGGCTGGGATCAAACCTGTGAATAGTAAATCTGTATTAAGGGGTCTACTTATTTTAAAGTCCATTTAGAAAAATGTCTAGGAATGCTAGTGAACACACTTGCACCTTTACACAATAAAACATGTTACTTATAGAAAATGTAACAAAAAGTTTCCAACAGCATACTTGCACCAAGGGCACTTTAGGATTACCCTGGTTAATGGACACAAATAACAGAGTATTTAAGTATATACATATATTAATAAAAAAAAAACTATTATTCAGATTTTTTTTGATTCTGCCCTTATAAAGTCCATCAAGGCAATCTGCTCCAATGTTTACTAGTTTACCTTTGTAGTTTACCTGGAACAGGGTTGCCCAACTAGAGGTCTGTGGGTTGGATGTGGTTTTCTCAAATAGACTTGTATGCCCTCCATACTCTGCTGACCTCCTTGGATGATATCATAATTGTATTATAATCTTGATCCACTGCATGGAAACAATTAGTTTATCTTGAAAGGACTTATAGAAATGCTTAAAATGCAAAGGGGTCAATTATGACATGGAAGTGCAAATAAAATGCAATCTGCCCTGTTTTGCACTTTGCAACCAGTCTTCCATGGCAGATTTAATGCTGTAGGGCTCTGCCTTCAGCTTCATAGCATAGAGACCTGCGGCCACCCCCCATGATGCCATATGCATATTACAGTCTGTGTTTGCCACCACTGTATTCATGAGAGGCAGGTGGGGGAGGCAACTATTTACTGCATGCTCTAATGCAGCTGTCTTGTGAATTTTTGAATAGGGTAGACAGAAGTGGTCACTGAATGAGTAATAAGGGATGCGTTTTAGCACCCCTTAGTGCTCTTGCACTTATGTCTGGTCCTTGTAAATTGCTCCTCATGTTTCCTGTTGCCTGAAGCCTTTCCAGAAATGCTATTTTTTAGTAGTCATAGTCACGTCACTTACACCATCATGGATTTCTTAGCTAGCTGGGAAAAATGCACAGGTTCACTTGTGACCCATATGCCATCACTGGGTTTTGGACCACTGTGCATGCTCCATGCCCAGAGCACTGGGATGCAGGGAAGAATCTTGATGTTTCTGGACTGTGACTTCATCAAATGTATTCAAATACATGATGAGGGCTTGCTGGAGCCGGAACTGACATGCTGAGGGGCAGAGTGGCGAAATATGTGTTCAATATTCTTATTTCTTACATTATAATATTCTTATTGCCCTGATGATTGAGATATAACTAATATCACTGTTGCATTATCCTTTAAGCTGGCCATACACTGGACTGGACATTTGGTCAAATTCATTGCATGTTATATTTCAGCCATTTATGTTGGTTATCTCTAACAAAGGGACCCTTTTGCCCAGACAGGGCATCAGCACTTGAACATTTTGAAAATTTCTGTCTTGATAGACCAATTTTGTGATTTTGTCCCCAATTCCTCCCCCCCAGAATTATATGTGACCAGATGGTTGGGCAGCATAGTCAATCGCAACCACACTGCTCAGCCCAATATGGGCAAGTTTTGTCAGTTTTATGGGGGTTATTTAGTAACAAAGCAATGTTTGCTGTAGCAATCAATCAGATGCTTATTTTCCATATACTTAACATCTGTCACAGATTCAATGCACGTCATTGTACAAATGCAGCTTGCATGTGCTGCAGTACCCATGCATACACAGTACATTGCATTCTGTAGCACATGTGACTCCAAACAAGCACACAAATGGTGGAGCTATTTTTCTTTCTCATTTATATTAGTTACCAAAGCAAAGGAAATATTCCATCTTAAAAAACAGTCCAAAACATCTTCAGTTTTGTAGACAATCTAAGTACTTTTCTTTGAATTTTTAATTTTTGTAATTATTTGAATTATATAAACCCCCATTTGTCACTGCTTCTGTAACAAGCAAGCCACTTTAAACAGATAACTGTTATCTCAAATGATGAGTTTTACTTTACCTTTCTGTTTAATTTTTTTAAACTTTACTATTTGGATGCACTGACTAACATAATCCTTATTTTACTGATGTGGACGAATAGTTCAAAGTAAATAATTCAATAACGGTTGCATGCACTTTTCTATTTATTTTAGCCGCTTCCTTGCTGAACTGCAGCTATTCACAGATCACTGTGTTCACTCCTTATCTGACATGATTGGCAGGATTTGATTTCTTTAATAAACATGGGATGGCACAACCCCCCTCTTCCTAACTGACCTGAGCCTGCTATGGGAAAGTAGCGGATTGAGAGCTGCAGTGCTCACACACTGGCTGACTAGTGCAAGACTGCCTACACTTGCTGATTAGTGTGCATGCCGCTTGCAGGGTTCCCAGGGGCAAAGCTCTTTATAAATGTCTAGAGGGTGGGAGTTGATTGAAAACACTAAAGTACACGCCTTTCTTCCACAACTTGCTGGATAAGGAGGAAAAAAAAACCTCTTGGGTACTTAAAGAGAAATTCCCATTAGTGTCACTGCTTACTGCCTGCAGGCTGGTCCAGTCCCTGCAGGAGACAGAGATGGGAGCTCTCCCTGCTGGGATGCAGAGACCTGTTGCTCTACTCGCCCTGGGGCTTCTCTTCACTTTCTTCATCCAGAAAGCTCACACTCAGAGTAAGTAGCACTTTTTGCACTATTGTTATAGGCTGCATTAGATTTATTTACAGCTTAATATTATTCAGGGCTTGGAGGGATCTGATTGCGCCTAGGGTCCCAAACTGGCTGCAAACTAGAACGACTGGAACATCTTTTTAGACTCATTGTCTTGTTACATATGCATGGACTTATCTTATGACAGGTGCAAAGTTTGCTCCATGTCATTCCTAAAGTACACACCTTTACTAGTAGCCAAATATCAATTTTCTATAAAGGTTATCTGTGTCTGAAATTTCAATTTTGCTATGCAGTTGTTGTTATACTACAACTCCCAGCAGTCCACATCAAACTTTTTTTTTGTAAAAAGAACGATTAAGCTAAGTGGCAGCTCACTGGAATCCCTTTAGTGACATGGGCCACCGTTCAGTCATACATTCGCCTGCTACAGAATCTCTTTGGAAGAAAAACCTCTGAAGTTGTAGGGAAAAATGTAGTTGTCTTTTCTACTTTCCAAGCTGTTCTTCTTCGGCTCTTTACTTCTCCTTGCCTTACATTTCTGGGTATTTGTTGTTTAGGAGAGATCGGAGGCCTTTTATTATGTCAGTATTTAAATCTCTTAGAAACTGTCATTTATATTACCTATTCCGCAGTATAATAATATTAGAGATATTAGTGAGATAATGTTCAGTTTCAACAGTTTATTCACATTTCTTTCATGACAATCAGACCACCACTAGGCCATGCCCCCCACCCCCAAATAAATCTGAGTTGTTTTTTTTTCTTTTTAATCTGGGCAGAGAATGGTTGAATGTTTGTGGTGCAATTGCTTAGAAACTGCTAGAGAGACCCCTATCCAAACAGATGTGAGGGGATTGCTTGTCTCACAAAGCCTCTCTCAGCCAGTTCAGAAAGAACTTTTTTTGCCTGGGCTTTATGGTTGCCTGGAGACCGGCACTAGCATGTGACCAGCAGAGACAATCTAGGGAGTGTTGGCCTGTGGCACTAATCTATCTGTGAAGAAGTCTCCCCCTCATTGTGCTGCTCTGATAAAAAAAAAAAAAGATTCTTTTACCACCCGCTTCCCTTGTCCTGCAAACAACTTAATTGCTATTGAATGAAAATGAATTCCTATTGTTATGAGCTTAAAGGCAGAATACATTGATTTCCTGGCCTACATATTGGCAATGCCACGGCAGGGTTGCATGGACATGTTCACGTAGTAATCAGCTTTCTTTTTTCAACTCCTAAGTGTAATCTCCTTACAGGGAATCAAGTAAGTAATTATACATCAAGTGCTGCTGGAAAGGTCCAAGCACAGAATTGTACCTCTCTTGCATATTTCAACATGCTTGCCCTTCACAACAATAAAAAACAGAAAATCCTAGTGCATTATAAAAATAATCTAGCAGGGTTAACATGCTAAAAATGTGTATGTAATGAAATTAGTAGGGACATGGAATAGATAATCCTACTAGAGGAGATGGTTGGCCAGTGTAAAATTAGGTTTATAAGGGAAATAGACAAGGTATGCTAAAGAGTGTTTATTTACTGCTGAATGTACATGTTTCATGTGATCAAGGTTTCCTCAGAAAATGACAAGTGGAGGAGTATTTTGGCACAACAGTGCTGTGTTTGTGGGGAGGGGATGCAATCTGGAGTCACGCATTATCCCTTCTGACTTTCAGTCACTTGTTTGAGTCCCAGAGAATGCTGGGAGTTGTAGTCTAATAAAATCAATACATTACAAGGGATATTTTCTTAAATGGTAAAATGTTTCAAGGTAAAAATGTAGAATAAACTGCTGTGAGAGGGTATCAGTGTTAAACAAGTGGTTAACAGAGCGCTGACTGCATTTGCTATTTTTGTATTTTGAAGTAGACTGTAAAGTTTCCAGAATCTGTCTTTTGTGGTCATAGGGTGCAGGGCAAAAAATAATGCAGTTATTGCTTGCCCTACTATATCTGCTATGCCACAGAAACAGCCCCTTCCAGGGGCACTCCAGTCATGAGGCAAGTTACCAGGGTTACCAGAAAAAAAACGCTCCTGGTAACTTTATGAGAGGAAATTCCATTTTTTAAGTCAGAATTTCAGCTCTTCTAGTGTAGAAAGTGCAATTGCACTCTCTCTGCACTAGCAATGTGAGCCCCCTCGGCCCTCAACCTGTTCCAACACTGTAAATTTAAGTGTGGGGGGGATGCTTTGGCTATCTCAGGATGGAAGCAGGGGCTGGATCACCCCTGGCTTCTTCACAGAGGCTATTATCCCCTATGCTAGTATAGGCACCATCTCTCCCTACTATACCTGCTATCCCACAGCCACAATCCCTTCCCAGAGACTATTATCCCACTGCTACTATAGGCACTATCTCTCCCTACTATACCTGCTTTCCCACAGTCACTGTCTCTTCCCAGAGACTATTATCCCACTGTTACTTTAGGCACCATTTCTCTGTACTATACCTGCTATCCTAAAGCCACAGTCCCTTCCCAGAGGCTATTATCCCACTGTTACTATAGGCACACTCTCTCTCTACTATTCTTGCTATCCCACAGCCACAGTCCCTTCCCAGAGGCCCAGAGGCTATTATCCCCACTGATGCTATAGGCACCATCTCTCCCTACTAGACCTGCTATCCCACAGCCACCCTCCCTTCACAGAAGCTTTTATCTCACTGCTACTATAGGCACCATCACTCCCTACTATACCAGCTATCCCACAGCCACAGTCTCTTCCCAGAAGCTATTTTCCCGCTGCTACTAATAGGCACCATCTCTCCCTACTATACCTGCTATCCCACAGTCACAGTCCCTTCCCAGAGGCTATTATATCCACCACTACTATAGGCACCATCTCTCTGTACTATACCTGCTATCCCAAAGCCACAGTCCCTTGCCGGGGCTATTATCCCACTGTTACTATAGGCACCATCTCTCTGTACTATACCTGCTATCCCAAAGCCACAGTCCCTTGCTGGGGCTATTATACCACTGTTACTATGGGCACAATCTCTCTCTACTATATCTGCTGTCCCACAGCCACAGTCCCTTCCCAGAGGCTATTATCCCCACTGATACTATAGGCACCATCACTCCCTACTATACCTGCTATCCCACAGCCACAGTCCCTTCCCAGAGACTATTAACCCAACTGCTACTATAGGCACCATCTCTCCCTACTATACCTGCTATCCCTCTGCCACAATCCCTTCCCAGAGACTATTATCCCCACTGCTACTATAGGCACCATCTCTCCAGATACCATGTGACTGATACATTCTTTAATTTTTCTATGATCATGAACCTATAGTGATTTAGCTAATAAATATATTATGTCACCACAGTTTATGGTACAATAGTAAACTTAAATTAGCACATGGCTCATTGGTACATGCACTTGTTGTGAGCAAGGGGATGAGCTGACGAAATTATGGACTAGCAAAAGTGTTGCTCAAACCCAAGAAGTTTAAACACCTTGTGAGTCTATCTAGTATAGGTAAATCTAAAAAAAAGTCTGGTGAGTCTGTTAGCCTTTCAGATCACAGCAGATAAAACCAATCTTCATTTCTCTTTATTGAAAAGTTTAATAATGGCTAATCTTGCACTGGTTCTCCAA
The DNA here is from genome assembly GCF_017654675.1 of Xenopus laevis. Classification (NCBI taxonomy): domain Eukaryota; kingdom Metazoa; phylum Chordata; class Amphibia; order Anura; family Pipidae; genus Xenopus; species Xenopus laevis. Next base: position 75,097,086 of record NC_054387.1, on the reverse strand, counting down.
AAACCAGCGGTGCCCAGGGTCAGCACTGAAGATTTAATAACATGCCAGTTTTTTGAATCAGCGCACTCACTTCTTTCATTTTTCCAAGAAACCTGAGGCAGGTTAATTAAGCATTAGGTAGGGAAACTGTGAAATATCTTGTGTGTTGGTGCATTGCCAAGAGTTGAGCACCTGTCATAAAACAAATAAAGCTAAAAGTAAAATGTTTTGTATTTGTTAAATCCTAAATGACACCTAAATATAAGCCTTTTATAAAAAGAAAACAAAGATGCTTCAATTTATTAGTTTGACACGTTTAATGTATTATTTGTACTATCTTAATAGAACCATATAAAATCTGGGCTTTTATTAGTATATAGTACCACTCAATGACAAAAATGAGTAAGCATTGTTGAAGGTTGCAAAGCAAGAAGCTGTCCCATGCATTATAGTGCTCTGAAGCAGGATCATTGTGAGTCTGGCATTTAAGGGGTTAAAGCCCACTTTACTACTTTGTACACTCAAAAGTTTTACTTTTTTGAAGTCCTGATATCATACACATCGAGCATTTATGTCTCACACATTTTTCCATGCTCTGATTTTATGTTCCTGCTGTAATTTGTTGTTTGCACTTCCTCTTAATTATTGCATTTGATTTATTTATTTAAATAAAATGTGTAATATAAACTAACCTCTTTGACTGTCCTGGCAAGTTGGATAATTATTTTAGTAAATTAGTCTAACCATTTAAAGTTTATGCCTTTTCATAGCATTGGATTTGAGTAGGTTTACCACCTCACTCCTATAAAAGGGTCGTTCATCTTTAAACTAGCTTTCAGTATGATGTAAATAGTGATATATTAGACTATTTAAAAATATTTTTTTTTACTTATTTTTGTTTATTACGTTAATTAGCTTTTTATTCAGAAGCTCTCCAGTTTGCAAGTTCAGCAATCTGGTTGCTGGGGTCCAAATACTATAGTAACCATGTATTGTTTTGAATAAAAGACTGTAATATCAGTAGGAGAGGGTGTGAATAAAAAGATGAGTAATAAAAAGCAATAACAATACATCTGTAGCCTTACAGATCAGTTGCTTTTAAGATGGGGTCAGTGACCCCCATTTGAGAGCTGGAGAAAGTTAGAAGAATAAGGCAAATAATTAAAAAACTAAAAAAAGGTCCACCGAAAAGCCATTCTATAACATCCTGAGGGCTCTTACACACGGCCGTTCCGACCTGCGCTCCCCTGCGTTCCGTTTTTTGGCGTTCAGCCGCAGGGGAGCGCAGGAATAGACGCAAGTCATTATTTGAAATGGGGCTGTACTCACTCAGGCGCGTGTAGGCGCTGAACGCAGGAAAAATGCAGCATGTTGAGTCTGAACCTGCGTTCGGCGCCTACACGCGCCTGAGTGAGTACAGCCCCATTTCAAATAATGACTTGCGTCTATTCCTGCGCTCCCCTGCGGCTGAACGCCAAAAAACGGAACGCAGGGGAGCGCAGGTCAGAACGGCTGTGTGTAAGAGCCCTAAAAGATAGCTTAAAGTTGAACCACTCCTTTAAAAGCGGACACTTGAATACACATGCTGCAAATTGGATGCATGGATCAAGGATTTGTGTGCAGTGATGGATTAAACTTGCAGCATGCGTAATCAATGTATTCTTTTTTAAAGGGGTGAGATGGTAACCCTAGATTCAAGAATTTCCCTGACACATCATTTACTTCCAGGTGGACTTTCAGCTGAAGAAACTTTATATGAAACATGTTTGCATTGGTGAACACTTTATGAATGTTAAATAAATGTACTCAGCTGCCAGTGAGAGAAAGAATAGAATAAAGCATAACAAGATAATGCAGCAGCAGATAAGAAGTAAATAAGATATATTAAATTAATATGATAAGTTAAGCTCTTAGTTCCCTTTCAAATATACAGTATGCAACTCTCTTGGTACATGATTCGGTGCACATCTTTTTTATACATAATAAACTGTATAAACATAGCTAGATAACACTACAATGCATCTGAGTTGCAGTGATGAGGGGGTTCAAATTGGGCTCATCCAATAATTTCGGTTTAAGGCCAACGATGGATATGGAACCAATACAATGCCATTGGCTAGAGAGAAAATCTTTGCACCAATGCGAATTAACATATGAATGGGATCTAGTCAGATTTGCATTGGGAAGAGCATAGCTTTAGTCATATCCATTGCCTTTTGGCTGCCAACATGGGCACCATTATAATGGGCACAAATTTTGTTTAGAAAAAGAGCAAACTTTTGAGTCAAGCCAATGTCAATTTGTGCTATGCCATTTCTCTCACTCTCTCTCTCTCTCTCTCTCTCTCTACATACACACACACACACATTTCTCATTTTGATAATTGTGTTAGTTTTGCCTATTCTTCTCCTTTTGCACCTAGACATCACAATAAATGTATTAACATTAATACTGTAGCTAAAATGCTAGAATCAGTAGTTAGAGAACTATTATACATTTATTTTAATTATAAATATTTTGAGACACACTAAAGTGTCTCTATATTTTATACTGGTTGTGTACCACTGTTCTTTATTAGATGTGGCTAGAAAATTGACTGTTGTGGTTGGCTAAGATTGCTTACCATTATTATTATTATTATAGATTTTATTTCACAATGTCTTTGGAAGCAGCCTCTAATAATTTACTTCTCTGGGGTAGTGAACCACATAAGGAATTTGCAAGTTCATCACCTAATGATACAAAAACGGAGAAATCTGTAACGGAAAGAAAAAAAGACTAGTTAAAATTTGAAAGCAGTAGATGACCGGACAGCAGGTCAGATTACTAACTGCTAGAGTTACAAAAAAAAGGCAAAGTCCAAATGAAAGAAGGTATCAGTAGCATAGTAAAGTAAGATTGATGGGCAATATATGAAAAAGGCCTCTTTCTCTCAACAAGACAGCCTTAAATGTTCTTTCACATGTTCAGCTGAATTGAAATTTGAGTAATTAAATCCCTTTTTAATCCAGATTTATTTTTTTCCATGTGTTTTGCAGGAAATGAGCAAAATGCTCATTTGTGATCAAGGAGAATGCAATTTCATTAAAGGCGTTTAATTACTCTCTTTTCCTGTCGAGGCTTCTGAACCGACATGATATCTTCTTAATCTGTATAGAAGAATTTGTATTTGCTTTTAATGTGGCATAATTACTAATTTTCAGTCTGAAGAAAGAAAGGCTCTAGACATAAAACACATATTGTAATTTTGCAACAATAAATGTATGTTTGTTAATTTAAGTTGTGCTTTTCACATATGTCATCTCTTTTGGTGATACCCCACCCCTTTCCCTTAATTTCCCTTACAGCCAACCTTCTATAGCTCTGTAGTTCTGCGATTTTAGGGTCTAAGGACTGAAAGAGCTTTCTTACCATCACTGCTATTTCACAGTAGACAACATTATTCATGTAACTATTGCTGTGCTATAAAACATTGTGCCTCCCTTTCCTGAATGGCTTCTTCCCTGGTGCACATACACTCTTTATATTTGCTTTCCAGCCTACTATGTTCCCATTTCTCACCAGTTTCTCCTACTCAGAGTGCAGAAGTTTACTGGTAGGAGTAGGTCAATATTTTCATCTGATGCCTATAAGCTTTCTTACCTTGATCACTTTTTACCTAGAATTATGTGCTCATTTACAATTGTTGAAGTAAAAATGATTCTGTGTAAGGGGTGATTCAAATTAGACCTGATCCTGTCAATAAATGTCTGCATTTTCATTTGCACAGAGAAGGCATTGCAAGAATTATTAAAGTGATCACTGTACATTGGATGCAGAAGACTTGAATGAGGCAGAGAAGAATCCATTCAGAAATGTGGCTGCTGACAACAGTTGGAAGCAGCAAACATACTTATAGTATAACATAACTACAAGTCAACAGTTCAATACACTAAATAACATTTATGTATATCACAAGATGATTGATGTATAATTTCAGGGAAGAATAAAGGAAAACTTCTGCTGAAAACACATCATACTTTGTTCTCCATATCTAGAGTTCACAGAAGGAATGAGGAATGAGATATCTGTATGTTCATATGATAACATTGGCTTCCCTTTTAATATTTGCCACGCCCTAAAACTACATAGGGATATACTTATTTGAGAGTGAAGACAATTCTCTTTATCACTTTGTCAATTATTACCTTTTACTTTTTTGTTTTGATAACTATGCCCCTTCAGAAAATGTGTGAAAATGTTTCTTTTCCACCAAGATATAGATCTGTTTTTACTATAATTATTAGATCTGTTGGAATTTCTGTGTTTGGAAGGAGTTGAAGCATTCTACAACTTTGACAGAACCATCTGATTCTCCTAGGCATTATCTGGTGCCACTGTGATCTGGCATCAGACCCAATTCATTTGTTAAATTAGCACAATTACTTAACTAGTCTACATATAGGGGCCTATTTATCATGCTGTGTAAACAGTGGAGTTAAATTACTGGTGATGTTGCCCAGAGTCCAATCAGCAATTACAAAATTTAGAAAACAAAAGCAAAGATCTGATTGGTTGTTGTGAGCAACATCACCAGTGATGTTTGACTCCACTTACACAGCATGATAAATAGACCCCATAGACTCTCCCCAGAACTATTGGTGCATTCAGTCTAGGGTGTCCAGAGATCAGAACAAAACATAATTGGCCCCACAATATTGGGTCTATTTATCAAACAGTGTAAAACATTGGAGACAAACATCACCAGTGATGTTGCACATAGCTTTTGTTTTCTAACTTGTAGGTGACTGTTGAAATATAATTGCTGATTGTTTGTTATGGGCAACATTACCGGCTAAGTTTTTATCCAATATTTTACACAACAGGATAAATAGGCTCCAGAGAGTGATGATCAACATGTCTTTACTTTGGGGCACCATGGAGCCATTTGCTTACCATGAGCTAACGCACCGTGAACAAATGTTGGTCCTTCGGGTGGGGGGTATTAAAGCAAAAAAAAGTCTGATGACCACTGTCTTAGATCAATTAAATGTTCCTGCAATATGATTGACAAAATGACACCTTGAGAAACGTCAGACAATATTTTAGCAAGATGTCAGAGGTATAATTGGATTTGCTCCTATGTTGGCTGATAAATAACAGAAAAAAAAGGTCACTAAGTAACTTTTTTGTTAATTAATAATTAGTAAATGAATGTAGGACACATTTTAGGGCATTGTCCATGTTTTGGTAAAAGAACGAGTTGTGCATCAATATTTTGCAATAGTTGTTAGACATTAGTACTTTAATGTCATGGATGTTAAAAACACTTCAGTTGTGGTTACATCTCCCAGCATCCAGTTAGAATAGAAGGCTGTCAGGAGATTTGTAGTGCGGAATAAAGAAAAGCGCTCATTATTGCAGGCAAGTTGTTACTCAATCTAGCCCTATGCCTCCTTGTTCCTAGGCCATAGGTGACTGGGGGACCACCACACTAGCGAAAATGTGACTAAAAGGGGCTGATTACAATCATTTTCCACATTTACACATATACAGCTGAATTTAACTTGCAGCTAAGCCTCTTCCAGAGCTGGAGAATAACATCTATGATAACTTATTCTCTGCATTCTCTGTGTTGTAAACTGACCCTGAATTTACAAATACTTTGTTCCCTAATGTAGAGATTCAAGAATAGCCTCATGCCCTTTGTTCAATATATGCAGTATATACAGAAATAATACTACATAATAATAGTAATAGGGCTCATTTATGTCCACAGACGTAGTGGGCAACTTTCTCAGCTCCCTTAGCACCCTGAGTCAATCACCATAGTGCAGTTACATATGAAGAATTGGGTGCAGACATCGAACACTGGAATTTACGTCTTTAAAAATATTCGACACAAATGTGTCTAATTTACAGCGAAGTGGACATGCAATTGCATCTATATTGACAAATCAAACATTGGTAGGTGTAGCGATATTGAGTCCAAATACCTGCATTGCACATACAATGACACATGAATTCCATGCTGATTGCTTCCAAAAATGCACTTAGCTTACTGCGTCAGGGTAAGTGAATGAGCCCAAATAGCTTGACTTCACTGATTTTCTCCACCAATAATACATACCCATGGGCATTCAAACTGCAGTGCATTTATTAAGTCCCACCACACCATGTCATTAACCCCCCTTGGTCAAGTCTTGGTTAAGTTATTTTTCACATTAGCTGGAACCATTTATAGGAAAATCCACTTCTGTCAAAGCCTCCCTATAAAGCTATTACTAAACCACTAAACTGAAATTCACATGGTGGCTGGTGGGGCACAGATTGGCCAGGCCTGGTACAACTGTATGCCTGCTGAATGAGTTAACTGCCTTTGCTCTTTGTGGCAGAACCACTTAATCCCATTTATTTAAATGGAGCTGTGTCATTCTCCAGTGCTGGTAGCGGCTTAGCTGCAGGCTGAATAGAGCCCTTAGTGTGCATTCCGGCAACAATCTCTCAATATTGCAAAATAGCTTTGTTTTGGCATTCTAATCTGTCCTTTCTATTCACATTTCTGCATTTCTGTGGCAGATCTTATGCATATGGAGAAGGAAGTACAAAATCTTAGCGCTCTTTTATGTATGTCAGGGTGCAAACAGCAAAATACAAACGCAAACCGCAATTTTGTTTGCATTTTGCAACCTGTCCTGTGCTTAGCACCCATAGGTGCAGGTCTTTTCTCTTCAGAATGTGTTATGGTCCTTGTCCCTGCATCACCCTCCTGTATACTGTCCGTCTGTTTTATTTTCACTGTCCCCACCTAAATAAGGACATTTAAGAATCATATTGGCAAGAACCATTCATTTGCAAAAGTGGTCCCAGGGCTAGTTCTCATGGCACCAGTCTGTAAACCAGTTGTCTTAGTATATAATGACCTCATTTACTAGCAGACTCATTGCTACATGGGAAAACATGTGTGTATTTTAATGCAAAGCATATTGACTTCTTCTTTTCTATGTTGTGCCCAGTGTCAATATTTCCATTACATTGCATGCAGTGTGTTACAAGCTAAAGAGCGAATTGTGTTTTTCTGACGAGTTTTTGATAAAAGACAATTCGCAATGACATCACATATTTACTAAAAGACAAGCAACACAGTTCGCTAGCAAATTTCCTTGTCGCTGCTGAAGTTTCGATGCGTTTTGACAGGTGTATGATGTAAATACGCTAATTTATCCGTGTGAACAAAAGTGTGAACATTTTAATTCCTTACCCTTTTCACCCAAATCTATTTCGCCAGGTTCTAACTGGCAAATTAATACAATGAGCTACATCCGCAACATTATTATGTCAGTGACATCATATCCTGTATTCCAAAAAAAGTCACACTTTTTTTAATATTTGAAGCTCGTGTCACATTTGTTATGGGGTGGGCTCATGGCCCATGGACAATTTTGCCTCCTTTGACATTTTTAAAAAAAATTGGCAACTTCGAGCAATTTCACCAACATCACTAATAAATACATACATAGACCTTTATATACCCACTGAATTTAAATTGATTGAAGTGAAGTGTAAGTAAGTCAATGAAGTTTCGCTAGGAATAAAGTAACACTAGAGAAAATTTATTATGAAATTTTCTCACCAATGAATTATTGCTGACGTTCCATTGCCGAGATGTAATTACACATTTTGATGAATAAGCGTATGTGTCACTGAATAATGTCTGACGTAGTTGCGCCAAATCTGTCATAGTAAGTAAATGTGCACCCATAATGGCATGAGTGCAATAAAAAAACAGTAAAAAAAAAAAAAAGCCTCAGCAAGTTTATAAAGCATGGCCTACAAGGATACGATTGTTCTCTATGTAAAGGGTGCATGTTAGTTTGTATATGTTATTGTATGTATACTATAGATTTATGTATATATAAATGCCTTGTTCATGTGCATGTTGGCTGTGGCTTAAAGTAATACATTTTAACTGTCCTACAGTCCCTGTAAACATTTGAAGATTTCGCTAGTGGATTGCAAGACAATGCCCTATTTGCCTTTTGTTATTGTAAATCCATCTTTGCATGTTTACAAAGTCTTGTTGTTATGAAAATGCCCTCACTGTTTTCCTTCCATGAATCATAATGGCCAGAAGCTAAGTCTGTGCTTACCTGTGTTTTTGAATGGAACACTCTACATATTCTTATTATCTAAGAGAAGATGTAAAAGACTGTAATATACAATAATGGTCGTCATAAAATTCAACTGGATATTATACATTCAACATGTCTAATGGTTTTATAGTCATTTCTGAATGTAATTGCTCGGAAAAACAGCACCCATCTGTATGTCCCTTAGTATTCTCTACATTGCTTGTCCTGACTACCGGTATGAATGAGCTCTGCTAGAGGTCAAGACCAGTTTCTATTATTGTTTGCGTGTTTAATAAGTACTAGGCGTGCAGAGAAGGAGAATCATGCAATGATAGTGGGAAATAATGTAAAGATGTTGCAGGAGATTAATTCTTGCTACATTATTTTTAATGGTACATGTAGTCAGGACCTGCAGTACAAAAAATAACAATACTATTGAATATAAAAATCATTCTTGGGGTCAACTTGTATTGTATTGGTTAAGTAGGTTTTGCATCTAGAAAGAGATTGAAGTCTTCCTCAATTTAAGTAGTAAAACAAAAATAATTTTTGGACTTAAAGAGTTTACAGTAAGCAAATATAGTAATAGCAAACTAAATAAATGCTTTTGCAGTCTTGCGAAATTGTCTTTTCACTTGGTTTAACTTGGCACAGAATTTCCCCGAATGAATAATGCCAGTGTCTAATAACTTGTTACTGCACTTTTCAGTCATATGAGCAAATTACTTCTTTATGATCAAATACATGTAACAACTGCCCATTCAGTACAAGGTCCAACCAGGGCCACCCCCAGAGAATTAGGCAATAACCTAGCATGGGTCTTTGGCTTTCACTGGTTTATGTTACCAACCTGCCTTTCTAAGTCTTAACCAGCATCAGTTTCAGGCGCTGTCAATCCCCTTTTGTGTTACTAGCAATAGCAGACCTTTGGGGTTAATTTTTGTAGTATTACTAGCGCATTGATTTAGTTTAGATTTCCAGCTCTGCAGGTCATTTCCTTTATTGTTAATGGTTTTCCTTGCTTTTCTGAAGCCTTTGCTATACTGAACACTCATTTTGTCTGTCTGTCAGTGCAGGTTTCATAACCAGGTCCACTCACATGATTCTGTTTAAATGTGACAAATATTAAGACAGAAGAAGACATTAAGAGGACAGATATCATCCATAGCAGTTCTGCTCCACTCAAGCCTTGATGGACTGCAAAGCAGCATTCTTCAGCCTATTATTATGTAGTTCAGTAACTATAGCAATGGGCTCTTATAGAAGCACTATTTTCAAGTCCTTTAGGGCCAGTGTGCAAGTTTGGGATGAAAATGCTCTCAACATTTCCTTCCATAAATCATAATGGGGAAAGTCTAACATCATTTAAGGGATTTGATCACTGGCTCTTCAGTCTGTTTTAACCATATATGTAGACTTTGGATGACTACTAAACTTGTATTTGTTGACTATTTAGTCTTCAACTTGTGTGGCTACTTTGACCATAACTTATATGGTGTGTTGTCAGCTTAATTATATTTACTTCTTTGTCAAGACTAAATTCTTGGTTGTTTTGAATAGCTGGCAGCTTAGATGGGGTCCATCTTTAGAGATTTAGCTTTACAAACACATATAGTACACATACAAAATCCAAAGAGAGGGCTTTATCTGTAAGCAGCCACATTTTTTGGTAAAGGTTATGGAGAGTGGATCCCAACCCAAACAAAACAGTATTTTTGGCAACAGTATTTGTACGTGGGCAAGGACACGTAGATTTAAGAAAAAAACAACTCTTTCTACAAGCCACAATCAGAAAAAGGACACTAATGGATATAGTTGTATGCAGTGATTATTACCCTTTATGATTTTTGATTGTACTGTGATGGTATTATATTAACCTACTCCAAAAATGTAGTATGTTGTTAATACACAATGCACATTTTATGGAAATCACTTAAATATAACATATGCTGTGAGGAAAAGATATCAGAGTTCACTAGGGTAATTCCCAGACAGTCTGGCTGACGATGCCTATAAATAAGTGCTAAATTAGCACAGCTCAGCATTATGTGACTTATACCCATACCACGATCTGCATACAAAACCAAAACCAAAATCCTAAAAACAAAGAATTTTTGCACTTTACTCTAAATATTCATTCTTTTCTCTAAATATTCATGCACTAAAGCAGTTCCTAGGAATATACTGTAAAACTAGGAGGGTAAAACGATGGCTTCCAGATAATGACCTACAATTGAATTGATTGTGTGTCCTGATGTATGAGAACTGTTATCCAGAATGCTCAGGACTTAGGGTTTTCCGAGTGAGGGATCTTTCCATAATTTTCATCTCCACACTTTAAGACAGCTTAAAGTGGACCTGTCACCCAGACATAAAATATGTATAATTAAAGTCCTTTTCAAATTAAACATTAAATCCAATTTCTATTTTTTATTAAAGCATTCATAGCTGCTGTAAGCTCATTTACAAATCTCGGCTGTCAATCAAATATTGTCTGCCCTCCTCTATGCCTTAGGCATAGAGGCGGGGCAGACAATTACTTTCACTTTCCATTCAGCACTTCCTAGATGTCACTGCTCTCCACACATTCCACCATTCTCTTTACCATTTAATTGTGTAGCCAGGGCATGGGGATGGACATCGGGTCCCCCATTCTGGTGCACAAACAATATTCTGAGATGATACATGGTTTGCCTTAATAACAGTGTCCACAAAATGGCTCCTGTCTGCTTGCTATAATTATGAATTCCCAAACCAAAGGAAACAAGATTCAAATAATTTATATAGTGTAATTAAATCTTATTTTGCTGGACTAATGTGATAAAATAGGATTGTGATTTTTGGGTGATGGGTCCCCTTTAAACATCATTTAACATTAAATAACCCATTTAGGATTAATGATATCTTAGTTGGGATCAAGTACAAGGTACTGTTTTATTATTACAGAGAAAAACATTTTAAAAACTAGAATTCTTTGCTTATAATGGAGTCTATGGGAGATGGCCTTCGTGTATTTTGGAGCTTTCTGGATAAGGATTTCTGGATAACGGATCCCATACGTGTAAAATATATATATATATATATATATATATATATATATATATATATATATATATATATATATATATATATATATATATATATATATATATATATATAGTGGAGACCGAAACGTTGGCCTGAAACAACCTTTTTAAAATGTAATTAATAAAGAATTAATCTTTTATACTTTTGAAAAAGTACCTGGTGTGCACCCACTTTTTAAATTTTTTTTTATATACAGCATATATGGGTAGCACCTGGGTCAATTGCCCTATTTTGGAGTGCTGGTAAGATTATTAAAGGTTTACTTTTGGTTAGGACCCTCTGACACCCAACATTTTTTGAAAGATACTCGCACCACATACAATGCCTCTGAATAAGCATGTACCTGCATTTTGTGTTACAAGTGTGGGTAATGTAACTTGTGGTTGTAGCAGAGGTTAGCCCATGAGGAAGTTACACATTCATGTAAATAATTTTTTCATGTGAATACTGATTTAAGGCTCATTGCACAACACCCCTGCAGGTCATGTATCAACAACATTCCTGCTTTAGCTCTACAAACAAGATTCAGATGTTTCTCTGCCAATGACAATAGTCTACAGAAAGCACCTAACTTCTCTATTTAGGGAAATTGGGCACCAAAACAAGTTGTTTAAAGGGGTCACCTTTAAATTAATTTTTAGTATAATATAAAGACTGAGACAATTTGCAACCCGTCATCATTTTGATTATTTGAAGTTTTTTAATTATTTAGCTTTCTGTATTTTAGCAGCTATCCGGTTGCTAGGGTCCAATTTAACTTACCAACCTGGTAGTGGTTTGAAAGAGAGACAGGAATGTGAATAGAGCGGGCCTAAATAGAAAGTAGAAGTAAGTAATAAGAACCAACAATAGCAGTAAAAGTGTAGCCTCACAGATCAATATATTTTTTGGCTGCTGGCGTCTGTGACTCTCATTTAAAAACTGGAAAGAATCAGAAGAGAGAGGCAAATAATTAAAAAACTATAAAAAACAATGTCCAATTGAAAACTTGCTAAGAATAGGCCATTCTATAAAATACTAAAAGTTTACCTGAAGGTGAACCACCCCTTTAAGATTTATGAACACCTGATTGTCAACTCTTATTTATTTTTATCTGTGTTCAAGCATAACTACATTCTTGTTTTTTTAGTTGTTGTAAACAGCTCCCAGCAACCTATGCTAGCCAATGACTACACAGGTTTTAGGTAAGAGCAAATATATTAGTCCAAATGAATATTCAGACATTATATAAGCTTAGTTGGTAGGTTTATATTTTTCCACGCTCATGTCCATTGCATCTTGTACTGTTTCTGAATGGACCTAACAATATCACACTGACATACAACCATACACTTATGCCTCTTAAAACTGACCTACTGGGGGGCAGAATGAAATCCCCATTTACATACATTCAACCCCCACAACTAGTATTCACTTAACATTACCAAAGTCCCCCATGGAGTTCAGCATGAGGTTTGGTCAGCCACCTACTGTGTTTGTTAACTACTGAAAAACAAAACAAGAGGAAGTGCCCAGCTGAATCTCACAGCGGGCCCTAGAAAGTTGATTTTGGCTGCTTGACTGAAATTCAGTTTCTGTAACCCCAGCTGATATTTTCAGTCAAAGCATTTGTAAACCTGTACTGACCTGAATCAATGAGCAAGGTACTTAAAGGAGAACTAAAGCTTAAAAAATGAACTATTCTAGGACAACTATACATTGGCATACCATATTCACTAAAAATCGTAAGTTCCCTTTTACAAGAGAAATGTGGTGAATTTTTTCCTGGCGCCAGTATACAGTATTTCCCCATACAATAGTAGTAGGGAATTCTCTGGAAAATTTTCACTAGAGAATTTTGGCTAGAGAATTTTCACCAGAGAAAAATGGCATGGAAAGGACAATGTAGACTGTGATTTAAAAGAGGCTGCTCTATTTTTATAATGGGAGTTTGCCAGCCTGAACCATTCACACTTTTAAATTACCGAATTTTGTCTAGAGAGTTTTTGCTGGAGAAACTTTGCTAGAGCATTGTCTGGAAAATTCTCTGCCGAAATTGGATGAAACTTCTCTAGCGCTGAGCTTTTTCGCTAGTGAATTATGCCCTTCGACTTTTAGTAAATTGCCAAATACGATGGAATTCTCATTTTGGTAAATTTTCGACAAAAAAAACACAATTCGCCCTTTAGTAAATGTGCCCCAATGTCATCATGTGGATAGCGTCATGATGAGGTTTTGGACTGCGTGATGACACCGGGGCAGGTTTATTGCAACTGTCGTTCGCAATTCTGATGACCTCTGCCTAGTCTTCAGAATGGCAATTTTTTTTCAGTTTTTTGCTCGAAAACCATGAATTTATCGGATTATCGGGGTAAACCCAGCGCAAACCACAATATCTTCAAATTGGGGTAGGGACATCTACCATTGACTTATACATGACCTCAACAGGTCTGAGATAGTGGATTTTTGGCTTTTTGCGGCATTGGGATTCAATACATTTTGAAAAATGAGAGGTTTTTTTCCAAATTTTTTTTTACATTTTTGCCCTAAAAAGCCCAACCAGACACAAATCTCTCAAATTCGAATTGGGAATTATACAAACTCGATTCGAGTTTCCCTTAAATTTGACTATTCACCATGTAAAACCTTAAGGGCACATTTACTTAGGGTCGAATATCGAGGGTTAATTAAAATCCTTTGACTTTGAATATCAAGTTGAAGGATTTACCGCATTTCCTTTGTTCATACGATCGAAGGAAAAATCATTCAATCGAACGATTAAATCCTTCGAAGGATTTTAATCCATCGATCAAACTATTTTCCTTCGATCCAAAAAAAGCTAGGAAAGCCTATGGGGACCTTCCCCATAGGCTAACATTGATGCTCGGTAGGTTTAAGGTGGCGAAGTAGGTGGTCGAAGTTTTTTTTAAAGAGACAGTACTTCGACTATCGAATGGTCGAATAGTCGAACAATTTTTAGTTGGAATAGTTCGATTCGAAGTCATAGTCGAAGGTCGAAGTAGCCAATTCGATGGTCGAAGAAGCCAAAAAAATACTTCGAAATTTGAAGTATTTTTTATTCTATTCCTTCACTCGAGCTAAGTAAATGTGCCCCTTACTGAATAAGTCCATAGGAGATTCCAGGGATCAATTTGGTGATGTTTGTGGCCTTCCTGACATTCAAGTTTTTTAAATTCTAATAGAGTTTTTATAATTCAAATCTAATTTGATTTGAGTTTTTGGCTTATTTAAATTAGTTCGAGTTTAAAACGTTTGATTTTATTAATAAATTTAGACTAGTCGAATTTCAAATTTAGGGGAGTTTAAAAATCTCACATGAATTCAAAATTCGACCCTTGACAAATGTGCCTCCTGGCATACAGTATATATAAATATTGCATATGTAAAATAAATATTGCATATGTATTGCAATATAAGTCAAATTAGAAATGAATTTAGATTTACATTATGTGGAAGCATAGAAACCAGTGCATTCTACATGAGACTGAAATAATAATCAGCCCTGTAGCATCAGCTAATATGACAGATGTAACCTCATTTGTTTGTTTTGATCATTTTTGATCACCCCTTAGTTTCTAAGCAGCAGCCCAGAGCATGCACAGTGTGCAATAATGATTCATGACTTGTATTGGGTCATTGAGAGTGGACTGATTTTATCTTTTGATGAAAACGTCAAATGTAGAATGTGTATATAAATATATATACTTGCAAGAAATGTGTTGCACATTACTACCATCATCTTTTACCAAGGGACAATTTACTCCTATGAAACACAGCATATAAGAAAACCAAGGAAACTGCCAACCATTTTTTCAGAAGGGGAAACTTTTATATAAGAAAGGCTACAATATGTTTTTTACAGTACACTTCTTTATTGATATATGAATGTAGGAAATAATATCCTACACCTATCTTATAGGGTTTTTTGTAGAAAAATAAAAGTAAACTCACATTATACTTCTGTCTCATGTCCACAAATTATATAAATATATAGGGGATTGGTATTCTTTGTCAACACTTATGGCTGTAACTTTCCCTGTGCCCCACTCATTATGGACTTGGAACTTTTGACCTGATAATCATGGGCTATAAAAGATTTTGTAACTCATTTCTGGTCTACTGCCCAATCAGCATTCTCAATTCCAGGCTAGTACTGAAGACCTATTGTTCTGCAATAACTGTTGTCTAGTACTCCACTCCAAGTGATTTAGAGTGAAAATTGATGTGTTATTCGAAGGCACATTCCTTTGCAGAAAACATGCCTGAAGAAGGGATCTAAATCCACTTGGTAGCCAATAAGGGTATCATATCAACCCTACTTTTTTAACAGACTGTTGAATATCTTCCATTCTTTAATCACATATATAATCTTGTTATTTTTTAGAAATTGGCTATGAGAAATAATTCATTCATGGTAATACTGAATCGGTTATAGGGCAGATATCAGCTGAATACCGTTAAACTTTAAGTATGTTATAAATGGACCTATGATAATGATACAGTATATTAACAAAAACCCAGCAGCTACAGAGGATTTTTTAAGGAAATATCACATGACAGCAACTGCTGTACCAATGATAATCAGAGTGGACTGTTTATTATCTAAACCCCATGAAAAGCAGTTGATCTCTCTTTATCTTCTTGTTTAAGAGCTATAAACATTTTCTGTTATATAAATGTGTGGCCTTTAACTCAAGTTCAACTTGAATGGTGGCCCCCATGGCTACACAGCTGCATATTTATATACACTATATTAGAGCTTCAAATCAAATGGACAATTTGAACCAGTGAAGGGTAACAATACATTATATTTAATGTAAAAAATCCCTTTGACTTTTTGGTCTTACAGGTCCTTTCATTGTTATAAGCCTTGAGCAAAGTAGGCTGTGTGGTACCCTATGTCTTATATCTTATACAAGGCAGGGCTTCACACATCTAGCTAAAACTCCCAGAATCTCCAGTATACTGTAATTCAGGACAGACACGGATTGGAGAGCATTTCTATAGAGTATTACTGCTAAAAAACTGTATCCTGCTCTACAAACAACCTATGTGTAGATTTGTTTTATTTGTTTTGACAGGGATAATATGCTGCCCACAAATCTTTTCTAAATAATGTTATTAATTTGTGACGGATACATTTCTATTAGTAAATTTATTCGGCAGGTTAACATGTCACCATGTCTGTAGGTCACCGAGTAGGGTAATACCCTCAAAATAGGTGTATCTGTCTCATTAAGTACCATTTACCAACAAAAACAAACTTAACTTTTATAATGTCTCCCTTTAAGTCACAGTCTCTAGTGCTGTCCTCGGTACTGATGTAGTTTTCATATGTCCGTTTTAGATGGTTAATGCATGTCCCTAAACCAAGATTATTTTTCCAAGTTTGGCTACTCCTAAGCTATATGTAATGCTGGATGTCATTGCTTGTGACGTATGCTGGCTCCTGGATGTGTTCAGGTCTCTACAAAAACTATAAGGACTGTAGTTAGGGAAAAATGGGCAGTGTAAGATGCCTTGGATTTTAGAAGCCACAGTTCAACAGCAGGTTACAGGTTGACTGTTCTAATATAAATACTTATTATATTAACAGTGATTACACAATATAATGATATGTAAGACTATTTCTGGTTAAGAGACATCACCTGAAACTGGGCAAGTGCCCAAATACCAGCCATTCTCCTGGATAGTTGCCTGTTGCTTTATTTATTCTGCAACCATGCTTGTTGTCTGCTGTGTGAGGGGTAAATGGATGATAAACCTGCAGTCCTCCAGCTTTGGTTGAGCTACAAATTCAGCTGGTTATAAATCCCACATATATGTACTAAAAGTATCTAATGACATAATGCTGTATGTTTATATATTTATCTACATCCCTCCAAGGGGAAACTCTGATTTTTAGGGGCTGAACATTTGGCAGCATTGTATTTATGAGAGGTGTGCACAGAGGGAAATCTGCACATAGATGTCACCCCTTCCACCCCTATACCCATCCCCTAACTTGCATATATTTCAGACATGTAAGTTAGGATGCAAGCCATAACAGGGTCTAGACATGCCTGCACCCCCTAATATGTGATCTTCACGTTGCACTGGATACTTTTATCTGGCACAATGTGCAGACAATTCCCCAAACATCCCCCAGATTATATTCCTAGGAGGCTGATGTACTATACTGTATGTGTGTTTGTTATCTATGTTTTGCATTTACTTTTTTTATTGTGTGTATGTAGTTCTGTATTTAGGGATATACACCAATTAGAAAGGTGAGTTTCCAAAGATGAATTGTGGGTGTGGTAAATATTAAAAAAAAAATACAAAACCTGAGATACCTTCATCTTAGGTGCAAGATTATTTAGGTCTTTACTTATTAGGCACAGTGAACAGAGCCAGTGGATTTGAATGATGTTCAACTACTATTGTGTGGTTTTAAATTACAGTTGCGGGGGCACATTTCCCCCTTCCCTGATTACCTGGCTGGAATAATTTAATCCAAAGATTGAATTTGAGGGTCATTTTACAAGTTTAGAAATTGTATTTAATAATGGCATCCAACTGTAAAATACTGTAACTGTACAATGTGTAATATGAAAGATACATGTAATATATAATAATAGCTTATGATAAATACCGATATAGGATCTATTATCCAGCAAGCTTGTTACCTGGGGTATTCCAGATAAGAAAAATTTCCATAATTTGTATCACCAAACCTTTAAGCTATTAAACTATTTAAGATTTAGTGCTTACACCTTGCGCAAAACAGTCAATTGGATGCGCAATACATATAGGTTTCCACACATGGATAAGAGATAAAGACAAAGGGCTGTATGCGCTTCCTGTAATAATCTTCCACCAAATTATAAGTTCCTCTTTCGTTAGAAATCACTCTTGTCTCTCAGAGAAGAAAATGGATGTACATCTCTCAGCTACAGAAGTGAACGCCGCTCTCTCCCTCCAAGTGAAACAGCACCTTCTTCTCTGAGAGACAAGAGTGATTTGTAACGAAAGAGGAACTTATAATTTGGTAGAAGTTTATTACGGGAAGCGCATACAGCCCTTTGTCTTTACTAAACTATTTAACCATTAAATAATCCCAATAGGATAGTTTTAAGCATTTTACTTAGGATCCCATATGAGGTACTGTTTTATTATTACATTATGGACATTGCCATACTTTTGAGTATTCTGGATATTGAGTTTTCATACCTGTATGACATATCAGAGGGCCTTATAGCTTGTGATACAGAATTACAGTACTGTAACTGGCATTTAAAACAAAAACACAATGCAAATTATATTGTGGTTTTTTTTGTACCCATTTTAACCTGAAATGGGGAACCAACAGGAGCAAATTAAAAAAAAAAAAAAAAAAAAAAAAAAAATATATATATATTGTTTTTCTTAATGATATTTCTCAGAAAATGTAATACCGGAGTTAAACACTTTCTCAGAAACATTGAGATCAGTGGGGGTATATTTATTATGATTTTAAATTGAATTATTATTGCCTTATTGCAGTGTAATGTTAAAGGATGCTATATTTGCAGACTCTCTAATGCATCTCTGCCTGTTAGACTTAACAGGCCTGTAGAATAGCTGTAATCTCAGGCTCTGCACAATGACATTCACTGATAGCGCTCAGGGATTCCAGAATACATTTGTACATTCCTTGAGAGCATTTGCTGCTGGGGAGGTTGTTGTGCTGTAAAGGTGATTTGATAAGAACCCTGCAGCACCAACCCCAGACCTGCACCACCACCCACCACCATACGTTATTCCATAGAAGGTATTTGGGTGTACATATTCCTGTACCACCCTGTACCAACAATGAGCCAAGTAAAATCTCTGACCACTAGCAGCGTGCGTTATAAATCAGGATGTCATTGCTAGACAATCAGGGTTTTGTGTTCAGAGGATCAAGCAACTTGCTTTTAACACCAAGGTGTACACCACAAAGCAGAATTTATTAGAGACAAATCTTTCTCTTTCTAACCTGGATTCAATGAGATTTTGTATGCCCCCTAGAATGTTGTGGATTTTATCATTGCCAGCCTTGCTATTGGAAACATTGACATCAATCATTTTCTTTAGAGTGATAATTTCAATGTAAAGTTCAATGTAAAAGTTCAATGCATGTTAAAGTGCATGTAGGAATGCCCATGCTTTATTCAGATGGTCCATTGAGCACAGCTATGGTGCAGGTAACCACAGAGCCCTTTAGGGGCAGACCCAAGCATTTATCATATATACAATAACTCCAGACACAAGTGCTAAAGCACTAAGGGGCACAAAGGCCTGACTGCACTCAGGCACCACATCGGACAATATACAACAGCTCAGAAAATTATAGAAACCTATGCACCTTTAATATACAGAGATTAATATACCCACTATTATACATTATTTTATAATGCATAATGTATTATGGTTGAAACACACAACTGAGATCAGTAATTTATCATGGATAACATCAGTAGGCATCTTTTGTTAGGTTATATATTGTATATATACAAAATGTGGAGTATATGACACTTTCTGTAGTCTGAGTAATATTATGTTACCTTTAAGTTAACTTTAGTTAGCAAATAGCTAATTCTAAGCAACTTTTCAGTTGGCCTTATTTTTACTGTTTAGGACAACAACATGCTACTTACTGTATTAGCAATGAAAGTCGCTCTTCTTACCTGCTCCATATTACAGACTGAGATGCCATCTCGCTTTCCTAGCAGGCCAATTGGTGTTAAGGCCTTGCACAGATCAGCTCAGCAGCTCACATTAATCAAAGTGTTGTATAGGGCATTCAGTATCAGGCTACCCCAGAATCATGGGGATTAAAGGGCTCGTTGATGATTGCTAGGTGTAACTCTAGGCCCAAACCTAACTGTGCCCATGAAACCAAGACAAAAGTTCTAGTGATCCTATAACTGTGCTGGTTTGTTTAGCTATATTATTTTACTTGATGTTTCTTAACTATTGCATATGCTAATAAAAGCACAATGAGCCTGAAACCTTTTCAGTTACACATTTTAATGCTACAGCATCTACTTTTGCAGCATGCTCATCTGAAAGTTTCCGGTGTTCAAATGGTCGTTGTATTCCTCTAAGCTGGAGATGTGATGGAACAGCAGATTGCGCAGACAACTCAGATGAAGTTGGTTGTCGTAAGTGATTTTTATATATATAGACATCCAATTATTTTTAAGAGTGTTGAGGAAATGGAGCTCAACTCTTGGATAATAGAGCTAATGCTGTGTTCTGTATTTTAGCACCTCGCACCTGTTCAGCAACACAGTTTCGTTGTGGAGATGGAGACTGCATAATCCGCTCATGGGTTTGTGATGATGAGGAAGACTGCGATGATGGCTCAGATGAACAACATTGCCGTAAGTCATTCTTGCACATGTCTCCATTTGCAAACTTATCAGGGAATCCAGGGAAAAGAGAGTCTGCATGTTTAAAGGATGCCCTTTAAAGGATACACCGTAGGTGTATTCATACATTTTTCCAGTTGCAGTTTTTCTGCATGGAAGACTTTTGCAGTCTGTCTATTTGGCAATAATTGTGGGTCTTGGGGATCTGTAGCTACTGTCTGTAGCAGAGAGTGAGCATTTGGAGTGACATTATACAAGGTAGGGATCAATACACCCTGTCACTCCAAATGCAAAACCTTATTTGTTTGACTTAATTGCAAAACAATTCAGATAAATTGTGTATTGCTGCTTGAAAACAAGCAGACTAGCACAAGCTGCAATCTGTTTATTATCAGACTCACTTTTTTTAGTCTGATAATACCCATAATCCTGGCTGGTAAAGCACAGTGGGAGCTATAAATCAGTAACAACACTTCCCTACCTCTCTTTATGTTGTAACATACAATCATTATCCTTTCACAGCTGGAAGGACATGTTCTGCTCAACAATTCACATGTTCATCTGGACAGTGTATCCCCGGGGCATACAGGTGTGATCGCATGAAAGACTGCACAGATGGGGCTGACGAGAGAAACTGTCGTGAGTTTTGTGATCTTTACATAAAGATTTATGCAAATTGTTTTAATGTATTTTTTAAATTTATGAGCTACACAACTGCATTGTATTTATACTCTTTTATACTCAATGTTCCTGTTTTCAGAATTAATGAAATTGCACTTTGTGTAATATATTTATAATTACTCCTGCAGATTAACAGTGTAAAAAATCACCTAATTTCTCTTTCTACTTCTGAGTTAACCAATGACCTTTCACACTCACTGACAGAGATCTTTGTTCTAAGAGCTACTGTGATCCAATGGGATAAGCTGTTTGTCACCTGAAGTGGGCTTACTTGGACCATGTTAGCCTATTATATTTCTCCATAAGCTAGTTTTAGTTTCTGTGCTGCAAGGATTCCTGAAAGTTTTGCTGCAACACATTGTTTAACTGATCTCATATTTCCCAGTGTTCTTATGGGAAGCACAATGAAAACCTGTAAAATTGCCTGATGACTGCTGAGTGTACTTCCCTTAAACTTTATCCATTTTTCAATGAGCGCTGAGCTTATCTCTTAACTGTAAAACTTAAGACAGATTCACGGAATTCATTGCTTCACCGTTCTCCCTTTAAGACAAATACAAGGAACAAGAGGGAAACTGGTATCACTTGGAAAAACTTCAAAGGCATTCAATTAAGTAGAGGAAACCATTTCCAAAAAAGGTCTGTGAGATTTTCACCTTCCAGGTCCTGTTGGTGCTGTAATCCAGTAAGTGCCAGGGAGGAGTGCTGACCCCTGGAAGAAAAAAGATCCTTGAGTGCAGCACACACTGCTCTTGGCTTAATCATCTTGTCTGAGATATTTCAGCAGGCAGATCTTAGTTGCAGTGGAGATAAGAACTCCATTTTACCTCAGACTAAGGTGCATTATTTAAGAGACCAGTCAACTGAAAAATTCAGCCAATATTAAGTAACTCGGCTCTTTAACATGTCATAAAATGAAAAAGAAGGTTTTTAAATTGCAGTCCATTTTGCAGCTAATGGGATTAGCCCCAAAAGGTAAAACTACCCATGCTCACTAAGATAAACATCTGAGCAATGTTGTAGCCGTATGCTATTTAATTAAGGGAGATAAAATAATTTCATTTAAAAAAACAAACACCTTTTGAGATAAGTGAATTTAAAATCTATTGAAAAATAAAGGTAAAACCAGTTTATAAATGCAACTAAAGGTTCTTATCAGCACCATGTTTTTTTTTCTTCCACTACTTTTTGTCCCAAAAACTCTGGAACCTATATGCATTCACAAGCCTGGAGTTAGGGAAGAAGGGACTTTAGAATAGAAGGACCATGCGGAAATATGCATAGATTAGGGCCCAGTTTGGGACAGACTAAAAATAAAATATGCCTTAATACATTTGGGTATAGAACACCAGCTATAAGTGATGTTAATGGATATACATGCTGGCTTGATCCCTCCTTCTGGGTTTTTTCAATGTGATTATAATAAAGTAGGCTAGGAGAGCTGATAAGGACTTTTGAGACTGGCCTGAGCTACAATGGTCCAATGCTGAAGATAGAAGCTGAGTCAGTAATAGAGTAGTTGAATGCTGATTATTTTTCCCTGCTCTATAACCATATACTTGCAGGTTGGATTTTTTTATATTTATGAAAAGTCAGTGAAATATTTTATTTCTCCCTATTGATTAAGCATTTGTTTGCCGGGTTGTAGATGGTGGAAACTATTATAAGCCATGGGCAGTGAACCCACTTAAAAAGTTTTTGACTTGCCCTGTGATAAATTCTCAAATTGGATTCCTAGGGGAAATTTACGAATGCTAAGAACTTTGTGGAAGAAATAATTGTTGCTAAGGACTGGAATACAAAAATTGGACAAAAAAAATTCAAACTAGTTTCCCCTTCCATTTGCAGAATACCCTGTGTGCACTGAACTCTCTTGTGCTAGTGGAGCATGTTACAACAGAAGCCAACGGTGTGATGGTATTGTAGACTGCCGGGATTCTTCAGATGAATCCAACTGCAGTAAGTCTCATGGGATCTGTATGAAGTGGTTTTTATTTGTGTACTTAATTGCAATAAAGTAAAAAATGAAAATGTAATAAAATGGTTCATACAGCTAGTATTTTCCTTTGCTGTAGTTTAACAATAGTTTAACAATATTCTTGCAAACCAAGGGAAAACTGAGATATTACTGTATTAAGGTCACATATTTATGAGGCCAGAGGTTAAATAAATATCTCCAGGTTTGGACTGGCCTGCAAAAGTACTGGGGTACAGTGGACTTCAGCCTAGGACAATTCCCATAAGTCCTTTCTTATATCATCTATGGGCCTATATAAAAGCTATGCCATTTACCACTGTATGCTGTATATCTAATTGTTGGGAGTGTGGATCGTGGATGTCAGGTTCTCTGTTGGCCTTATGAACTCCATTTGAAAGCTACATCTTTTATGTAGGTGGTGTCAGTAACCATTTCTATCTGAGTTCTGCACCCCACAGCCTCTCTCTGTAAAAGTAAAAATTTAACATCTACCAACCACTGAAGCTGTAGGTTGCATTTTGAAGGAAGACACCCCAAAGAAGCAGTTTTGACCTTGCTACCACCCCCAGACATCCCGAGTCTAGAGTAGCATTTTTGGGCACTAACTGTAGCAGTCAAATGATACTAATGTATCCTGAAATAATGAACTCCAAATGCATGCAAATGTAATAATTGTAGAGAATATATATGGCTAAAACTCTTATATGCGTTCATCTTCACAGCTCAAAGATGTCTAAGCAGTCAGTTCCAGTGTCCGAGCGGAGAGTGTATCCCGCGAGATTTTCTCTGTGACCATGATGATGACTGCGGGGATGAAAGCGATGAGAAAAATTGCAGTACTGTTCCTCTATTCTTTGCTTTTTAAAGTAACACAATAACAGTAAATCAAGCAGCTTTAGGAGCTCATTAAGCATAACTTTTTTGATTTTCTCAGATTTATCAAAAGGTGAATATAAAATAATGGAATTTGCCTCTAGCCTCTTGTGGTGAACTTTTTACCTTTTGATAAATGCATCCCAAAGATCCTTAATGGACGATAGAGCTAAACTACTTATGGAGGCTCCTGTGTCAGTGCAGACAGAAAGGCACATGCCACCATGCTCCTATGATGTTATTAGGGAGTAATATTTCTGTAAATACATGTATAGTTTTTAAACAGGTATGGGACTTGTTATACAGAATACTTAGGCCCTGGCGTTTTCCAGATAAGAGATCTATCTATAATTTGAATCTCCATATCTTAAAGGGATCCTGTCATCGGAAAACATGTTTTTTTAAAAACACATCAGTTAATAGTGCTACTCCAGCAGAATTCTGCACTGAAATCCATTTCTCAAAAGAGCAAACAGATTTTTTTAAATTCAATTTTGAAATCTGACATGGGGCTAGACATTTTGTCAATTTCCCAGCTACCCCTGGTCATGTGACTTGTGCCTGCACTTTAGGAGAGAAATGCTTTCTGGCAGGCTGCTGTTTTTCCTTCTCAATGTAACTGAAGGAGTCTCAGTGGGACATGGGTTTTTACTATTGAGTGTTGTTCTTAGATCTACCAGGGAGCTGTTATCTTGTGTTTGGGAGCTGTTATCTGGTTACCTTCCCATTGTTCTTTTGTTTGGCTGCTGGGGGGGGAAAAGGGAGGGGGTGATATCACTCCAACTTGCAGTACAGCAGTAAAAAGTGACTGATGTTTATCAGATCACAAGTCACATGACTTGGGGCAGCTGGGAAATTGACAATATGTGTAGCCCCATGTCAGATTTCAAAATTGAATATAAAAAAATCTGTTTGCTCTTTTGAGAAATGGATTTCAGTGCAGAATTCTGCTGGAGCAGCACTATTAACTGATTAATTTTGAAATTTTTTTGTAATAAGGATTAATGATATCTTAGTTGGGATCAAGTACAAGGTTCTGTTTTATTATTACAGAAAACAAGGATTTTTAAGAAAAAAATATTTTTTATAACTTCATTAAAATAGAGTCTATGGGGCAAATTCACTAAGATGCGAAGTTGCACCAGGCGCAACTTCGCCGCACTTCGCAAGGCGTAGTTTCGCCAGCGATTCACAAATTCACTAAAATCCGAAGTTGCGCACAGGGGTAGCGTAAGGTTGCGGAGTTGCGCTAGCGTTGTTTCGCTATATAAAGCGAAGTTGCGCTAGCGAAGGCTAATTTGCATACGGCGCGAAATTCAAATTTCAATGGAGGAACACGTATCTGCACTACAAATGCCTAGAAAACCTTCAAATCTGCAAATAAAATTTTTATTTTGCCCTACACATGTGCCCACTGTCTAGATAAGTTGCCATGAGTCAGAAAATATAGGGAGGAGGAAGGGGAGCCCCAAAAATTTTTCGATCTTTTTCAGCCTATCAGCCATCATGTAGAAAACACGCCAGCGTTTTTTGGGAATTAGAAAAAATTTTGACTTTTTTTGAAACAATCCCTATCTACGCTATTGTGCTTCGCCAGGTCTGAGTTGGTGAAGGAAGTCTAGCGTAAAAGGTAGCGTTCACTACACTGCGCAAGTTAGTGAATTTGCGTAGTTTCGTCGCTAGCGAAGATTCGCCTGGCGTAAGGTTGCGAAGTAACACTAGCGAAACTACGCCAGCGTTCATTAGTGAATTTGCGCAGTAGCGAAAATGCCAAACGCTAGCGAATTAACGCTAGCGTTCGGCGCTTCGCGCCTTAGTGAATTTGCCCCTATGGGAGCTATGTGTATATGGGAGCTTTGTGGGTAACAGATTTCCGGATAAAAGATCCCATACTTATATATTGAAATGTTCTCCCTGTAGTAAATATAAACCTCAGTATAGTTTAAATATAGTTTATATATAGTTCTGCACTCTGTTAAAGAAATATCTTTCATTTTTAGCTTACCCCACATGTCGGGGGGATTACTTCACCTGCTCAGATGGTCGCTGCATACATCAGACTTGGCTTTGTGATGGAGATGATGATTGTGATGACAATGGAGATGAAAGGGGATGCGGTAAGACATTTAATTTGAAATACTTTTACTTATGGGCTTCCAAGCAAAAGACTGGTTGTGGAAATATAAAAAAAATGTATAAAATTTATTTTTCATAGGTATTTCCTTGTATTGAGCCAATTTCTGCTAGGAACTTCAGCCTCAAGCTTAATTGCGCTAATACAGTATATCTGAATTTGTATTCATTTTTCATTTCACATTCAGTCTTTTTTGCCAATTGGAAATGATAGTTAAATTCCAGCCTTCCCTATCTGATCAAGTGATTTCTTAATTGTTACATAATTTCGCAAATATTTCTCAGTTGCCTAAAACTGCCCCAGATGGCAATCCTGTTACCAGCCTACACTGACAGTGTTTTTTCTCATAATTAATGTTTTATCATAGGGAATGTTGTAATTTTTGAGTGCTGTAGGATTAGGCCAACCACAATTTTCTGTTCTTTTAAAGTGATTATTTCAGTCTTGATTTTGCAGAATCTATCCTAACCTCTTATCAACCTTAGACCCATTAGGTTCAATCATTGTGGTTGTGCACATGGCTTATACACTTTAAAGTGGTGATAGTTATCTTATGAAATGACAAATTCGAAGCAGATTTTCAGTTGGTCTTCATTATTATTTTTTATAGTTTTTTTTAATTATTTGTTTTTTTCTTCTGATTTATTCCAGCTTTCAAATGGTGGTCACTGATCCCATCTGTAAGGCGACAAATGTATTTTTATTACTCATCTTTCTGTTCAGGTCCTCTCCTATTCATATTCAAGTCTCTCATTCAATTAGTGTATGGCTGCTAGGGTAATTTGGACCCTACCAAACAGATTGCTGAAATTGCAAACTGGAGAGCTGCTGAATAAAAAGCTAAATAACAAAAAAAAATGAAAACCAATTGCAAATGGTCACAGAATAACACTCTCTACATCATAGTAAAAGTTAACACAAAGTTGAACAACCCCTTTAAAGACATTCAAGTGAGAATTCTGCCTCCCGGGGTTGATAGAAACCTCTATTAATATGGTTGTGCAATATTTGGTTGAAATTACACACTAAGGAAGTATAAGTTCAGTATGTAACAATGGATAATTTATATATGTATGCATATCCCAACTTTACACCTTCATCCCTTCATCCCAGACTGCTTTGTAATTGTCCCAGAGTATTGTCAGAATCCTTGCTATTTGCCCACTTCTACTATAGGCACCACCTTACTCTTGTAAACCTGTTATCCTACAACAATGGTGCTTTCTTAAAAGTTAATATACCCAGTGCTATTATAGGCACCATCTCATCCTACTATACATGCAGTCACACAGTCACAGTCCCTTCCCAGGGTGTAAAATCGAAACTGCAGCCAGTGTAATGTCACCTCATACCTGTTATCCTATAGTCATAAGGACCATCTTTCCCTAAGGTCCCTGTTATTCCACAGCCACAACTGGGCGGAGGGCTTTCATCTTAAAGTCCCCTAAAGACACCTCTGTATGCTTTGCCAATAGATCTTCTCACTGACTATGCTATGTAATGCTTATTTTTGTTATCTTAACAATTTTATTTTTGTGTTCTTGTAGAAGGAGGGCATAGGGAATGTGGTCCGGGGGAGTGGGCCTGTCCTTCTTCTGGCCAGTGCATTCCAGTAGATAAAGTTTGTGATGGGATTGTGCATTGTCAGTTTGGAGAAGATGAAAGCAACATAACCGCAGGGCGGAACTGCAGTAAGTGTTTGTGCTGGGGAATTGCTCTGTTATGGCAATTGCCAATATGAAGTTAAATACTATGTTTTTACAATCAGTTCACAGATTGTACATCAAGACTTAGTGGAATTTAAGTATATTTCACCCTGTGAAAGTAAAGTTTGCTCCCCCTTCCACATGAGGTTGGGAAGCAGGAAAATGTCCTGTCTGACATAAAACAAGTGATCCAATAAGAGTTGCAATAATAAAGTGTGTATCTTCCCTGTTTTGTAAGTATAGACAAGGCAGATATAATCCCTTTATAGGTTCTGGTCTACTGTATGCAGAGTGTTATGACATCTTAGGTTAAAGAATCACTATTTATTAGAGAACAAGAACATGTATAAAAACAACTCATGTCAATATGTATTTAAAAATAAAGTCAATATAAATACCTCTTTGCCAATGGTGCATGTTACCTTTTATATTTACACCCTCAGATCACTGTTTCCTCATTATATATGTAACACTGTATACCCAACATTTTCTTCCTTTCAAAAACTATCTATAAATGTCTGACACATACTGTATATTTTTGGAAAACAGGTATAAACAACTGTGCATCTTTAAGCTGCCAGCATCGCTGCCATTCTTCCCCAACTGGAGGCCTTTGCTACTGTCCTGCAGGATTTGTTATCAGTAGTAATGACAGCCGAACATGTATTGGTTAGTAGAGATATCTGCATTTATTCTTTATTCAGGGCAATAATGTTTCTGAATTCAAACACAGTAAGGCAAAGTGAACACAAAACTGTATACTTGAACAACATTCACAAATGTACTTAGCTACAAATTTGTTATAACAATTTGCACATTCCACTTTGTAAACATTGGGAGTAGACTCTATGATAAACTCTATATAGCCTAATTAAACAACAAAAGACTTATACAGTATACGCATTTTGTGATAAAGAGGGAAAAATCTCTACAAACTTACAACCACTTTGTAAATGTTCTGTATTTCATATATTCGTTGTACTTCAGATTTTGATGACTGCAAAATGTGGGGAATATGTGATCAGTTTTGTGAAAATCGCATTGGGAGTCATCGATGTAGCTGTGCAGAAGGATATATACTAGAGCACCATAAGCACTGCAGAGCCAACTCCACCAGTAAGTTGTCTGATATGACAAACATGCTAAAGTTTTATATGTTTTGCATATTTGATTGTCTCACCTATTACTGTAAAATTGTTTTGAGATTTAGCTGCTGGTTGCCATATTATATGGCACTAATACTTTCATGTTTGCCACCATGTCCTTATTGCATAGTCTGTAACAATACCCGTTTATTAATACCGTAAAAGGAAATATTTAATCTTAATATATTGGGAAGTGAAGTTTGCACAAAGAACAGGAATGTATTTATTGCTTGTTGTGCCCTAGGACATGATAGCCTAATCCTTTGGGAAATATGCCACCCTAATAAGCCCTTTTAATGAGCCTTTTAAGGTAAAAAAACATATACCATAATTTCATCTGCTCACTTTATAGTGACTGAAGTGTTTGTATCAGTAACAGGGAATTTGTCCCACAGTGGATCTACCAGTCACAGTGGGTTACCGGTCCTGTGATCTCCTAGTGTCTTAAAGTACTGCTTCCATTTGTAAATGGTAACACTTGTTTCTCAGCCAGGGCTATAGCATAGGGGCCCAGAGGGATTAGGGGTCCATCTAGCCTTTTCAATTATTATCTTAATTTTCTTTAAAAAAACTATATAAATATTTTTCTCTGCGCTGCTGGGTCTGGGTCCAGTTGGGACAGGTGCACGGTACTTGCTTGGAGAAGATTAGTCAGCCAGACAAGGCAAGGCACCTGCTTGTGTCGCGTGCGCTTGAGCTCTCTAAAACAATGCTCATAATCTTTGCTCCCAGTAGGTATTGAATATAAAAGAAATGCAAATACAAATAATAATTGAAAGCTGATCATGGGCCCCTTGTGTCTCCAGGTGCATCCATAACCCTGCTTAATTGTTGTATATTTCAAAATTTTTGGGAGTGGTAGTAGCCTAGAAGGGGTACCTGTGGAAAAGGGCCTCACATATCATTAATGTGCCACTGTTCTCAGCGATTCACTTACCACTCATAACTGAATAAAGTACTTAGTACATAACTTTAAGTCTGCTACTCTAGGCTTGGTCCTTTTAACCAATATGGTAAATACAACCATTGCAGCAAATATTAGCTCCCCTAATGTGTCTCAATAATACACATATAATGCATAAATGCTGCAGTTGTATCTTGTACTCAGAGCTAACTACAATAAGCTTTATGTCATTCAATTTCTCAGTTCTCCTAGTTGTATTAGGTGCGGATGGTCTATAGAGTTGTCGTGATTGTCTTGTAGAAGCCATGGATTGTACAACCAATTTGCACTTTGAATACTTTTAATTATGATTCATGGTGATTCAGACATTTAAGTTGAGACTTAAAGGAACAGTTACACAAAAAAATTAAATTGTTAAAATATAATGTAGCACTAGTACAACTGGTGTGGTAAAACTATAGTTTATATAAACAAGCTGCTGTATAGCCATGGGGGCAACCATTCAAACAGTGTTGGACTGGCCCACCGGGATAACAGGAAAACTCCCGGTGGGCCCAGGTGTTAGTGGGCCCTCTTGTTTCTAAACATTTGTCCTATTTCGTGGTCATTCCCTATTTCTTTATTGGGAAAATGCTTAATAATGTGAGAATATTGTAAATATATATAAAAGACTAGGAGAATAAAGAGGTTGAGTGAGTAGAGGAAGAATAATAGTTTGGAAAGGTCCACTGTCTAAGATTTTCTGGTGGGCTCACGGTTTTAGGTTTTCTGGTGGGCCCAAGGTCTAAGGCTTTCTGGTGGGCCCCTGGCATCCCAGTCCGACACTGCATTCAAAGCACAGGTTACGTAGAAGATAACAGATGTACACTGTAGATTAACATTGTATTACAGAGCTTATCGGTTATCTATTAAGTAGCCTGTGACTTTTCTCATTTTTAGTTTGAATGGCTGCCCCCATGGCTACACAGTAGCCTATTTATATAAACTATAGTAGTGTTTCTAAAAGCAAACACATAACTTTTACCAATGCATAGCAACATTACAAAATATTGGAATTGCTTTAAAATGCTTTTATTTTTTGGTGTTACTGTTCCTTTCAGTTATTTAATGCCAAAACGATTGTTAAAATCATGCTTTCTTGATGGATCATCTACAGCAGGCTCTCCATCAATTATCTTTTCCAATGGACGGGATCTGCTAATTGGCGACATTCATGGGGGTAATTCCCGAATTTTGGTTCAGTCACGTAACCGTGGTGTAGCTGTGGGAGTAGACTTTCACTTTCAACTCCGTCGTGTATTTTGGACAGACACAGTGCAAAATAAGGTATGTAGAAATGTCTTACAAGGCGCAAGAAAACCACTTCAAGGCAAAGTGTTGAAAGAACTTCTCTTTTCCTAATCCAGATCTGGCTGTATCCTTTTTTTCCAGAGGAAAATATCTTGAGATATTTTAATTACAATGGCTATCATACTACTATGCCATTGCTTCTATTAAACAAAGCATTCATTGATATGCATCCCTCTTGTTCAGCTTTCCATGTTCTTCTTAATGGAGTCAAAGTACCTAATAGTGGACATTCTTTCAAAACTAGTCAATCTTTTATTAGTAATTTTTGGTAACCTGATCTATCAAATGTAAAAGTGCCCTATTTTCTACATGATAAAAATCTAATTTTTTTCCTGCATATTTCTCTTGGCATGGAAATGGATCTTTTGATACTAAATGTACTGAACTAAGTCATTGTTTTAGTAGAGCTTTATCAGGGAAAAAATTACCAGACTGAAGAATTGATGCACAGTAGGTCCAATATTTCTGTTAAATTTATCATTAGGGAGTAAATTCCAGACACATTATTTTTCTGGTAACTTCGGGAGTAGATGAGATTTACATTTTTCTGTAATAATTAACTCCTAAGATTACAGAATGAAACTTACCATGACAATGTACATTATGGAGAGTTGAAATCTACCTGCAAAACACACCAATTTTATATTTGAAATATCATCTCTGTTGCTAAATTATAGCAAAGACAAAAATCTAGCAAAGTCACAGGTGCTTATGACTGGGAAGTTAATACTGACTGAAGGAAGTTAAATCATTGTATAGTATAGTATATAGTATAGTATTGAATGGAACATATGAATAAAGGAGGGGTTCTACTTATTCTTTCAACTTAAGTGGGGAATAACCATTAATCAGTGACTACCATGACTGCCTTTGGCATATATTGACCCTAGTATAAATTAAATGGCTATAAGTAACATCCATAGTTGTGGGGTAGAAAATGTGCTTCAAGATAGGCACATTTTTTTTGTAGAGGGGACCAGATATCCAGTTATTCATGGGTTATTCATAGGTCTCACAAGATGTATAGCAAGCTCATTTATATTTGAATGGTGCACTCACCGCACTGCTGGCTGGAGAGGCAGTAATAGATATAATTGAAGCAAAAACACTTTGCTGATAGTGCCCCTGGATGTACTTTTGATTGATTTTTGTCAGCTAAGAGTCCCCTCTTTTACATTTAGAATACAGTTTAATATTGCACACTCAATTTCATTCTGCATTTGGTTCATGATCTTCTCTGTTTAAATTAAATCAGGTTTTCTCTGTTGATATTGATGGTTCAAACGTCCGCGAAGTCCTAAATATCTCAATTGAAACACCTGAGAACCTAGCTGTCGACTGGGTTAGTAATAAAATTTATGTGGTTGAAACCAGCATCAAGAGAATTGATATGGTGGATCTGGATGGTCAGAATAGGATAACACTCATAGCTGAAGATCTAGGCAACCCTAGAGGAATTGCACTTGATCCGTCTGTAGGGTAAGTAGTACTCAGGGATTACTTCATTTTGCAATAATCTCATTGTCATTTTTCCAAACCAATGTGCTTTTTTTAGACAGCTTGTTATGTTAAGCCATACATTGACATGTTTTAAAATTTATACAAGACATAAATGTCCTTATTTTGTTTTGAATCCAGGTACTTATTTTTCTCTGACTGGGGTAGCAATTCTGAAGAGTCCAAGTTGGAAAGAGCATTCATGGATGGCACTAATCGTCATGACATTATTAAGACAAAATTGGGTTGGCCAGCTGGGATTACTGTGGATATTGTAACAAAAAGGCTTTACTGGGTAGACAGTCGATATGATTACATTGAAACAACAACCTATGATGGTCTGGACAGGTATTTATGATGCACTCATAGGTACAAAGCGTATGATGATATTGAATTTGTTTTTTGGTCGTTTTGAAAGGAAAGATGAAACATAATGCTTGCAGGTTTTTGCTGCAGTGGCCAGGGATGGAATGCACCAGAGTATCTTGATTCAACAGTTCTTTCCCCCTTAGCTCATATTAATACTAGCGATGTATGAAGACTAGAAATTGATAGGTCAGAGTCCCTCACTTTTACTGTCAGTGCTCTACACCTAGCTAGTCCCCCTCTGTTTGTTACTGGCCCTACAAGTGCCAAAGTGGCATCCTACATGGCAGTACACAGATTATATGGCATCTCTATTCTTTTCATATAGAACAACACTCTGAATTAAAAATGTAATTGTTTGCAGGAGGACAGTTGTACATGGTGGGAATGTTATTCCTCATCCTTATGGACTGAGCATATTTGAACATTATTTGTATTTTACTGACTGGACTAGGGTGTCAGTAATGAAGGCCAATAAATTCACAGACAACAGCACCCAAGTTGTTTACCGCTCTTCTTCAAGGCCGTATGGTGTTACAGTTTATCATTCTGCCAGGCAGCCTTATGGTAAGACCTCCTGATTATCTCTCAAAACTGATTCATATTAACAAATTTAAAATACAAGGTTTAAAATGATACATCATAATATATCAGCATAGAATGTTCTTTGTCCTAGCATTTAGGAACGCAGCCAAATATTTTTTTTTTACTAAAAAACTAAATTACTTTGTATATTTAGCATTTAGTCATTTAGTAAACATGTCAACTATCCAGATATTTTTTTTGAGTCACTTGGATTTGCCCCCCACCCTTTCTTGGCCACTCACTGTGAGGCCCCAGTCTCTTGTCCCAACATTTCTTTTGAAAAGGGTCTTATTATCTATTATCTCCATGGATGCATCACTCAACAGTCCTGGGGTTGCCATTAGGGGTGAGATGACATTACAGGTTACACCAAAAGGATTCACAGCTGCACATACCCTTTAAATATACTGTGGTGCAGGGTTCCCTAGACATAATGAGACGTCCCAGAATACTTGTTGTTCAGAAGATAGAGATCACACTCAGTGAAGCTTACACCATTTATTATGCCAGTGTAACCACCCAGATCAACTTTTCGGAGGGGCACTCATCATCCTGACGAAGGTATGGAGTGCCCCCAAAAAATATTGATCTGTGTTGTTACACTGGTGTAAACTCCCCTGCCGAAAACATTTAGTGAGTGCGGTCTCTATCTTTTGTACTATGAGTACACTACAGGGACATGGCCTAGACCCACCCAAAAAGGTGTACAGCCACTCTGATTTAGGTCTGATTTAGGACCAATTGTTTCTATGCAGACAGGTGGACTCCTATAACTGGACAAAAGTTGCATGAAATGTATTGCTGTAACTCATGGAACTAGAAAGCATGGCTTTATAAAATAATCAGAAATAAGTTTTAATCATCATTAATATTCTAAAAATTATATATTGTTCCTCATGCCTGATAGTATCCCCTTACACAGAAATATGCAGTAGAAAGTCAGTGACATTTTCATCCTCCCCATGGGTAATGCAACATATTGTAATAATTATTAGACCTTCACTGAAATAGCATGTAGCATATTTTTAAAAAAAAAGTGTTTTCATTTTGAATTTTCTGTTTAGTTTGGAATCCATGTGGAACCAATAATGGAGGCTGCGAACAAATCTGCATTCTGAGTCACAGAACAGACAATAGCGGGCTTGGTTATAGATGCAGGTGCAAACTGGGGTTTGACCTACATGAAGACGGACGTCGTTGTGTGGGTAAGAATGCATTCACCTCATTCAGCTGCTTCCAAATGTCATGATATTTTCCAAATAGGTAATTTTCAGAATTTCTCCCTTGCAGTGGTTCGGAAATTCTTGCTCTTTTCCTCACAACTGGCTGTCCGTGGTATCCCTTTCAACCTCTCCACTCAAGAAGATATTATTATTCCCATCACTGGGGTCCCCTCCTATTTTGTTGGAATAGATTTTGATGCTCAAGATAATAGCATCTTTTACTCAGACACTGTGAAAGACATGATCTATAAACAGAAAATTGATGGAACAGGTAATAAAAATGGCATTTTGATACATTATTTAAAAGTTTTTTTATAGCATCAGGGACACAACATGGTGATATGACACTTCCACAGGTATAATTTTCTTTTACATTTGACCTTCAAAAGCATATAGGCAATTATTTTAAGTTAGAACTTCATATAGGCATATAGTGCCAAAATGTTATATTTACTGGAAGCAAGCATTATGGCTTCTATGTATATTTATTAAAGAAAGTGGGTTAAAAAAGGAATGCTCCATGCATACAGTAAGCTATGATATTTATTGTCTATAGGAATATAAATGGAGTATAGAACCCTAGTCATTACTGTGAATGACAGAATCCCAGATATGCTATTAAGATAACTAAAGAGAACGCAAACTCTGTCGATGCAGGGGGAAGGAGTGGGGGGGGGGGGGGTGCTGGAGGTATAGAGATCCCAGCACTGACTGATAAGCAGATTCAATATGTTTATGAAACATGTCTTATTCACAAATTTTATGAGGGGCTTAAACTTATTTTGTTGTGAGGCCCAGCAGCATCTACTTACACCACTAATTTGTACAATTTACATTATTAGGATCTCCATCTGTAAAACGTTATTGTGATAGTATTTGTGATATCTTCTTTCTGATTAAAAGCAATGATTAATTCCTCTTACTAACTTATTATTAAATGCAAAATTAGTAGGCAAAGAACAAGATAGTCTATTCATTGAGACCCATCTGTCTCAGTCATACAAGGCATTTAGGAGAAATTCTTCTTTGAAGCACGTGGAATTTCAGAGGGAGGCACCAACAGTTAGTACTTGCCAGTGCCAGTTTATTAAGGAACTGTTGGTTTGCAAAACGTGGAAGTCTGAAATGAGTCAAGAAATTTACACTTACTGTATTACACTGGGGGTTTCATTACAAGCAAACAAAAACACATTATGGGGAGTTTATGAATGTACTTGTATTTCTTTTAGTTAAGCATGCATGCAATAACTCCTGTCTGGGCTTGGCTTGTGTTCATATGTTACATCAAAGGGGTCCTATATTATGTGTATTTATTTTAAGCATATTTAGGTAATAATTGTTATAATTTAAGGGTTTATTCACATTTAAGTTAACTTTTAGTATGTTATAGAGCATCCTATTCTTAGCAACTTTTCAATTGGTCTTCATTTATTATTTTGTATAGGTTTTTCTTCTTCCTTTTCAAGTCAGACTAAGCTTCCATAATATTAACAGTAATTGTGTACTTATCACAATGATTATATTATATAAATAGGGCACAACGATTTCCCTACTATTGTTTGTCAACTATTACTTAGTTTTTACACAGGATTCTGTTAGTGTGGCGTTACTGAGTCTGGGAGGTGAGGGTCACCGACTCTGTAAACTGTTCTAAATTGATACATTTAGTTGATACATTTCTTATCTTTGGCCCTGCTGAACAGAATTCCCGAGATTCATTAAAGGCAGCTGTTAGAATTGATACAATAGTTGCTCATATTTCATAATTGCAATATTCCATCCTGCTGAGAAATGTATACACTAATATATCAAATTGTAACAGTTCATGATCTGCACCTGAATTACTGAGCCGCCAGACTTAAACACCAGAGACAAGAACATTAAACAAATTAATTTTGGAGAAAAAAAAAAGCTGGAAAGCAATTGAAAAAAGTTCATATTTCTGGTGAACTAACTGAAAACAACTGAACTGAAAATTGTGTTTGGAACCAAAATCAGGAAGATAAAAGTCAGTTTTCTGCAATGTATATTACAGGCAAGGAGATTCTGACAGCCAATAGGGTGGAAGGTGTAGAAGACTTGGCTTACGATTGGATATCAAAGAACCTTTACTGGACAGATCCAAGATACAGAAGCATTAGTGTAATGAAATTGGCGGATAAATCCCGCAGAGCAATTATCCAGAACCTAAACAATCCTCGTTCCATTGTGGTACATCCAGTAATTGGGTATGTATGGCACAGCTCAATATTCTGCATCGTTTAGCTGTTGTTAAACTACAACTCCCATGACACATTGGCAGCCAGAGGCAACTTTCTTCACAGATAACAAAGATGCTGGGAACTGTAGTTCTGCAAGTTGATTCATAAATATTGCCCCAAGTTTGTAGCCCGGGCCCCTCTAAAGCCACTAAAGAAAACTGTAATCTGTATAGGTGTGTGGTGATTTCACATTCTAGTACTGATAGAAATACAAGAGGAGCTGAGGGGCTGATCATTGGTTCCAATACAGTGCTGTCTGCTCTCCCTGTGATTGAGTTCCAAGTTTTGCTCCGCTTTGCTGATGATGTTTAATTGGTGAAACTGGATCCCTTATAACTTCATCCTGCTTTTCTACACTCATGCAGTATTATTTCAACACATTACAATAACGATCAAATTATTAGCAAAGTACAGGCTTCCCGCACTGAATGTATAGATTGTTTTGTATGAAAATAATGACAGGCACTATTTTGTCTTTAGCATTCCTCTTGATCCTAACCTGTGACAGTATTTGAAAATACGGTGCCCAAATATCCCATATGCGTACACCAGCCCATGTATGTTTGTTAGCATAGTTATTTGGACGGTGGTCTTCTGTTTTATTGCTGTATGGTGTACAATTACAATTTCTGCTCTTTATATGTAAAAGCACTTAGTGCACTGTATGGCCTTTCACTTGGGTCTTTTAGAGTTGGGGGTGTACAAACCATGAAAACCACCCAGGCACTACATAGCTGTACATCTGCAGCATACACTCTTTCATAAGTTGCAAGTATTTTAGTAAATACATGCTCCAAATGTCAACTGGACAGAATGCCAATGAGGCATTAGCTTTAGTTCATCTTGTCCATAGTTTAGTTCATACAGAACACATAGCTGAAATAACAGAATATGACCACAGCCTAAATTGTTGCTTGTGCTATACAAGTTTAGACACAACATACTTTAACATGTTAGCATGCTGGGAGATGTAGTCCAGTAAAATCAGAGTTATGTAATTAAATAAATATTGTAAGATCAAACTATTTCCCTGCTATTTATAACAGAATCCTCCAATAATATGCCACCAGATCTGAGTAAATCTGGCTCCATTTTGTTTTTCAGATATGTATTTTGGACAGACTGGTACAGACCAGCTAAAATTATGCGGGCTTGGTGCGATGGATCACACTTACAACCAATTGTCAATACCAGCCTTGGGTGGCCTAATGGCTTGGCTATGGATTGGAAGTAAGTAAGCCTGCAGACTCTGCTTGTGTGTGTGTATGTATATATATATATATATATATATATATATATATATATATATATATATATATATATATATATATATATATATATATATATATATATATATATATATAAAATCCAATCAATGCTTAACCACTTTCCTGCAGTTGCCAGGCAAATACAGTATGGCAACATTAAAGGCCTCAATCATCATGGGGTTACATACTTGTAGCACTATAGATATTTGAGGTAACTATCCAGCTGCTATTACGGGTAGAGCACTGCTACATTGTGACCACTCACCCCACTTGGGCCTCCCATAAATATTGGAGGAAGGGTCTCCACACTGAATTATTGCCCTCAACACATACACTTCAACAAAAATCATGGGTGCCAGTGGATGTTACAATGGAACAATAGATTTATGAAAATAATGACACACGACAAGGTACTTCCTTGGCAACCCAGCCACTTGCTTCACTATGATTTACCCCTTGTCGGGAATAAGAACATTTTCTTCTAGGAACCAATTTATCAGATGGGATCAAGTCAGAACCCCAAAGTCATCCTTATCACCCTCGTGTGAAATGAGCTAGGGTAGCATTTAGCTGAATTATTTTTAGATATAATGTGTATTTTCACCAATCATTTTGCAGTTCGTTGCGGCTGTATTGGGTCGATGCCTTTTTTGATAAAGTTGAGCACAGCACATTTGATGGTTTAGACAGACAAACACTGAGCAGAATCACACAGATGACTCATCCCTTCGGCCTCACTATTTATGGAGGTAAGAGCTTAGCAAACTGTACATTTATATTGCTGGTATTCATAAGCCTGACTATAAATACCTCTTAAGCTGCATTCTTCTTACGGAAAAAGGAACATACACTACGTACATTATGCTTCAAAAATATGCTCTTGTTATATTTACCTATATGTTTTCTTCTACACTCATCAGATGTACTCATAAGAAATCACTTTATATTCTGAGAAAAAAATTATATGTATATATTTGATATTGTGTCTGTTCATTCTGCATGAATATGGAATCGTTAAAGGGGACATATACCGTCCATAGCAGTGTTGTTGTTTACAAAGGATTTTATGCTGCACTTACCTACAGTTGTAAATGGGTAACTCATGGTTAAATACACTAGTATAGAAGGTTTAGATATCCTCTAATGCATCTGTTGCTATGGTTATGTTTATGATGGGATTATTACAAAATATGTTACCGATATATTATATTTTCATCCTGAAAAAATGTGTATTTAAAAAATATATTTATCTTTATAATATTTTATTATAGGTTATGCATACATTACCGACTGGCGACTTGGGGGCATAGTACGTGTCAGAAAATATGATGGGGGAGAGATGACAATTATTCGTAGAGGCATTAATAACATAATGCATGTGAAGTCATTTGATGCTAGCACCCAGATAGGTAAGTGTCCTTGCGTAGAGACTGATAGATGATAAATCAAAGGGTAATTCATAATTCCTCCTGCAGTGTGCAAAGTGAAAAAAAAGCTGCAACATCTGCAGGTGCTTTATGCAAATATCTGCAGGCATCTTCAATCTGTTTCACACACAGAGACCTTCAGAATGCCCTTTGAATGGAAGGTTGCCTGTGTTAGGCAGCGCTCAATTTAATAGGGTTGGGTCTGGGTAGACACATATTCATCTAAGTAGGTGGGGGAGACACTTGCGACACTTGGGGGCACATTTACTAAGCTCGAGTGCAGGATTCGAATATAAAAAACTTTGAATTTTGAAGTATTTTTTGGGTACTTTGACCATCAAATAGGCTACTACAACCTTCGACTTAGATTTGAACGATTCAAATAAAAAATCGTTTGACTATTCGACCATTCGATAGTAGAAATACTGTCTCTTAAAAAAAAAACTACCTACCTACCGAAGTACAATGTTATCCTATGGGGACCTTCCCCGTGACTTTCCTAAGCTTTTTTTTATCGAAGAAAAATCCTTCGATCGATCGATTAAAATCCTTTGATCGATCGCAGTATTTGCGCTAAATCCTTCGAATTCGATATTCGAATTCGAAGGATTTAACTTCGAGGGTCGAATTCGAGGGTTAGTTAACCCTCGATATTCGACCCTTGATAAATGTGCCCCTATGTCCTCATTCTAGGAGCACTTGTGTCTCCTGGGATCAAAAATGACTCCTCAGTTATTTCTTACATGCACAGCCCTCTGGGATCTTACTAACTGGATCAGCCTGGTTTGGCCGATTGACCCCTACAAATAAGATCTTCCCATGTATGTTACAAAAAAAATAAAGATGACTTCCATACTGATATGCATGAATTACCCAAAGGTTTATTCGGTCCTGTGTGGACAACATTACAAAGTAAAACTTTCTGGAAATGGGAGCTTGCAACAACCCATCTGATGTAACTACACTGTATTGTGGATATTTTATTTTACAATTCTGTTGTTACCAGTCTGATAATGCCTGAGATTATGTTGGATTTTAGCATAGTTAGACTATTGCTCAAAGCTACAATTTAGACAAATGATTGTCTGATTTTTTTCCACCACAGGTTCAAATTATTGCAACAGACCAACAAACCCCAATGGAGATTGCAGTCATTTTTGCTTCCCAGTGCCCAATCTCCAAAGAGTTTGCGGGTGCCCATATGGAATGAGGTTACGTCCTGATCAGCAGACTTGTTTTGATGATCCCTCCAGTGAGCCACCAACCATGCAGTGTGGGTCTTATTCCTTCCCCTGTACTAATGGCAAGTGTGTTCCAGTATATTACCGCTGTGATGGAGTTGATGACTGCCACGATAACAGTGATGAAGCAAATTGCGGAACTCGGAGTAAGTGATCAAATCAGTTGTATATCAGAGTTTTCGCTGTATTTACCATCAGATGTACATTTATTGCTTGCTATCCTCAGTTTGTTCCTTTCCTTGGAAAACTTAATTGTACAGTACAAAAAAATTGAAGCAAGCTGCCATGCTTTTGCATTTCCTAAAAGCACAAGGAACTGCACTTTGTGCATGAATACAGGATTTCCCTGTCTGGTGGCTCTGTGTGCTTGAATGGTGGGCTAGTGGAACATGTAGGTGTTGGCTTCTCTTGCTGACAATGTTATGGCTGGGGGATATGTTTGTAGTTTAGGTTGCACTCTTACACAGTATATTGTGGTAGTGAGGCAGATATTTTCAGTGCTCAATAGGGCATCTAATGACTGCTGACATTTTCTTTCAGATAGCACATGTTCTTCTAGAGCATTTACATGTGGTAATGGGCAGTGCATTCCACTGAACTGGCGCTGTGATACTCACAATGACTGCCCTGACAGGAGTGATGAACAAAACTGCCCCACTCAAGGCCCCCGCTCCTGCCCAACCACTTCGTTCACTTGCCAAAATAACCGATGCATTCCTCGTATTTGGCTTTGTGACACAGATAATGACTGTGGGGATGGGTCAGATGAATTAAATTGCAGTAAGTAATGACAATACCACTTTTGATCTATCAGGGATGTACAACCAATGGCCAGCCATCTGTTGTAAAACTTTCATATACACAATCCCCAAAGAATCAACTGTTAGGACTCTAGATAGATGTTCTCTTCTTATGTGGCATATACCTTCCTTAAACTGACTCTTTTACCCCCTTGACTCTTAGGCACTCTAGGCTTAATAACCGACTAAAGAGCATTCTCTAGTCACCCATACCAACTCTACATCAATCCCTTTTTGATTGCTAATATTAAATTTAATCAAACTTTAAAATGTATATTTTTTATTTATATAGCACTACTAAAATAAAGTGTGAGATCTCACTACATTTATATTTACAGATTTTACTGGTACCTGTGAACCGGGGCAGTTTCAGTGTCCAGATCATCGGTGTATTGATCCATCTTATATTTGTGATGGAGACAAGGATTGTGTTGATGGTTCCGATGAGATAGGCTGTAGTGAGTATCAATGTGTGTCTTACAAAAGCAGTGTAATTGTAAAACTACCAGTAAATCTGGAAACCAGTAAATGTGGGCAATATCAACCAAACTGACTTTTGTCAGTATTCCAACTGAGTCAGCATTCCTATGAGAATCTTTTCTGTTTGGCCAAGTGCGGTGGTGCGTGAAATTACTAATCAGTTGAATGAGAAGCATGGCATAGTCATTTACCAGAATGTTAATAATCTGGGCCTTCCTGCCCATATACGTCTAAACTGGCTAGTGAGCTACTTGTTTGGCTTAACTTAAAGGGGTTCTTCACCATTAAATTAACTTTTAGTATGGTGCAGAGAGCGATATTCCGAGACAATTTGCAATTGGTTTTAATTTTTTATTAAGTTGTTTAGCTTTTTATTCAGCAGCTCTCCAGTTTGCAATTTCAGCAATCTTGTTACTAGGGTCCAAATTACTCTAGCAACCATGCATTGATTTAAATAAGAGACTGGAATATGCATTGGAGAGAGCCTGAATAGAAAGGTAAATATTAAAAAAGTGACAGTAACCATACACTTGTAACTTACAGAGCATTTGCTTTTTTAGATGGGGTTAATAACTCCCATTTGAAAGCTGGAAAGAGTCAGAAGAAGAAAGCAAACAATTAAAAAACAATAAAAAATAAATAACGAAGACCAGTTGAAAATTTGCTTATAATTAGCCATTCTATAACATACTAAAAGTTAACATAAAGGTGAACCACTGTACTGCTAATACTTAACCCATGTGATAAAGTAGGGTGGTTCTAGAATGTTTAAAAAAAAGTGTAATACTACACTAGATGTTATATAAAAAAGTACATAATAGGGTCAGCATAGTAGGGTCAATTTTAGGGTGGATATCAAATGCATTCTTTCATATATTTTTAACTAGCTCCATATTTCTCTAGGCAAGTAATAGAAGATATTTATTTATACCTATAATTTTTCTCTTTCCATAAGCATACAACTGCTCCTACTCTGAATTCAAATGTGCCAGTGGTGATCAGTGCATTAGTTCCAGTTACCAATGTGATGGAGTCTTTGACTGCAATGATCACTCTGATGAACTGAACTGCCGTGAGTACATCTAGAACCTTCAGCCAAACATGTTAAACATATCCATATAAACTGTGCTAAGTGATGTCAATGGTTAAGATTAATGCTTTGTGAAATTCAGTGTTGTAAAAATAAAGTACCCTCTATTGTAAAATATAAGAAAATGACAAATCAACATGGCGTTTCACAAGCAGTGTTGTGTCTTTATATGGTCTTTATATGGTCACAAACCTCTTCCTTCATTCTAATGTACTTATCTTTATCAGGGACTGTACATTATTTCCTATGTATTCAAGATACAAACAGCACAGATGAAGAGCTGTGAGATTTTTGTTCCAATAATCTAAAGTACTAAAATT
This sequence comes from Xenopus laevis, assembly GCF_017654675.1. Classification (NCBI taxonomy): domain Eukaryota; kingdom Metazoa; phylum Chordata; class Amphibia; order Anura; family Pipidae; genus Xenopus; species Xenopus laevis. The sequence goes on along the minus strand of NC_054387.1, from coordinate 75,053,203 downwards.
ATGATGCCATATTTCAACCATTTCAAAGATGTGCCCAAAGTCTTTGGTCAGTATTTGGGACCAAACATCCATTAGAGGCCCAAAAATAATATTCAGGCCTCTAGTTGGATGGGAGTGAATGCAGCTGTTATGGCAGTTGTATACTGCATGAAGGAAGGACAGAACAGATTTGAATACATACAGTATCTACACTTGTTTTTCCAACCATGCTTATTGTCAAGTGGCATAGCTCAGATCTTTAGACCTAGTACAGATGAAGCAAACCAAATTCTAGTGCATCGTATATGGTTTCATACGTATAAAAAAGAGCTCCTTTATTTTTTTTTTCAGCGACTAGACCAGCTGGAATGTGCCACCAGAATGAATTCCAGTGCCAGTCTGATGGGGCCTGTATCCCCTCCAACTGGGAATGTGATGGGCACCCTGACTGCATCGATGGCTCAGATGAACATCAAACTTGCCCAGTCAGAAGCTGCCCGCCTTCTTTGTTCCGTTGTGACAATGGAAACTGCATTTATCGCTCCTGGATCTGTGATGGGGACAATGACTGCCGGGACATGAGTGATGAAAAAGACTGCCCAACACCACCTTTCCGTTGCCCCAGTTGGCAGTGGCAATGTCCAGGCAATACTATATGTATAAACATCAGTAAAGTATGTGATAACACCCCAGACTGCCCTAATGGGGCAGATGAGTCTCCTCTATGCAGTAAGTGAGCAGTTTGCTATTAACATTATTCATTTAGTTCGCATTATACTTTATTATTATATGGTTGTGTGAGGCATTGTTCTGTAACAGGGATAGACAACATGCAGCTTTCCACAGCATGTGCCTGACAGTTATAGAGGTGGATGCTGGCAAGGATTATGGAACAGATTTATCCTGTTCTGTTGTAGACATGTCACCAGTGGTAGAGATATATGAACGGTTTCTTATGAAACTCTGTGAATCTTGGCGAATCATCTGATGTGAGTTGCAGACAAATTGTTTATGGCAGATGCTTTGGTGGGAATCATTTATGAATTTGGTGGGAATGATCTTCCAAAATTGTGCATTACGATTTCACTTCTTGCACAATTTTTTGATGTGATTCATGTACAGATCTATTTTAATTATTTTCCTAACAAACAATAAGATTGCATGAACTTTAGTCATACACAATTAGGTATGATCAAGCCTGGTCACACAAATCATTACTTTCTTGACTTTTCTTCGTACATCACAGACAATGCATTTAATCATTTCTTCAAATCATCTTCAGAATAATTATTAGTATTTATCGATTAATCAAATGGGCATGATTGACTTGTGATTGTTAACTTGTCCACTTTTTTTCTTTTTCTCTCTTAAATCGATGCAAATTTTCAGATGAATATCAACCAGGTACTGTAAATTTATCCAAATTATTCTTTGTGATTAAACATGAATTTAATTGTACAGGATAACTGCATTTTACAACCTGTGTGTGTGTATATATATATATATATATATATATATATATATATATATATATATACTCACAATACTGGAGCACTCATGCACAAAAACAGCTGCCTGGGTGCAGTATTCAAAGATTATGAAGACCAAAAATACTGTACAAAAACCGCACTCACAGGACTTTATACAGGTGCAAAAAAGATCTATTTATTTTTTACGACGTTTCGGCTTCTCTTACTGAAGCCTTTTCACACCACTTGAAAAAGGCTTCAGTAAGAGAAGCCGAAACGTCGTAAAAAATAAACAGATCTTTTTTGCACCTGTATAAAGTCCTGTGAGTGCGGTTTTTGTACAGTATTTTTGGTCTATATATATATATATATATATATATATATATATATATATATATATATATATATATATAAAAAAAAAAATATATATATATATATATATATATATATTAACTCAACAACTGTTTCTTCTCATTATCAACATAAAGTTACCACGTTTGTATGCATTATAGGTATAGGGCTAATATACTTACATAGATGCTAACTTGCACCAGTGTAGTTATTGCAGCCAATCATATGTTTGCCTCATTTCTAGTAAACTGATTTACTAGATAGAAAATGTAATTATGGTTCGTTGTTATTAGTAAATGCAGTAGTGCAATTTAGCATCTATGTTATTAAATTAGCTACACTACATGGCCAAATGTATTTGGACACCTACCTCTGATATATTTAAATGCCTTCAGAGACAGCTTGTCCAACTGAAGATATGTCAGTTTGGCTGGCATATCTGGATTCTTTTTAGTTAAAAATCTGTACAGATATCTTTGGGCATATAGTGTTTATTATACAATAATTTTATGTTTACGCTTCATTTCACCTATGAAAATATGAAATATCCCCCAAGATATTTTACTTCTTATACTAGCAGGGAATGAAAAGTTCACAAAATCTGTGATTCCACCTCTCCGCGTTTCTGGTTTACATGAATACAGGTGTAATGTAACACTGTATATAAATATACATATACATTACAAAATTATTTTTCTTAAAACAGATCAAGAGAGCTGTGCTGATAATAATGCTGGGTGCACTCACCAGTGCATCCAGGGACCATTTGGAGCACAATGCACCTGCCCAGAAGGTTACCGTCTCTCGAATGATTCCAAAACCTGTGAGGATATCAATGAGTGCATGACACCAGGGTTTTGCAGTCAAACCTGTTACAATGAAAGGGGATCATTCAGGTGTTATTGTGAGGATGGATACATTTTAGAACCCAATGGAAGAACATGCAAGGCAGCAGGTAGGATATACTAAATGGCCCTGACAAGTTTTTTACGTATTAACGGTAGCTCTAAATATAACATACTATCTCTCTTGTCTGTACAGGGTCAGCAAATCTCTTGCTCTTAGTGGCTAGTCGTAATCAAATCATTGCTGACAATATCACCACACAAGCACATAATATTTATCCAGTCATCCGAGATGGGAGAACTATTGTGGCCATTGATTTTGATTCAGTAACCAATCGAATTTTTTGGTCTGATATCACGCAAGATAAGATCTGGAGTGCATATGTAAATGGTACAGACAGAAAATTGGTAAGTGGACTTATCAGTTTATTAAAAAGACTCTATGAAGGGTTGCTGCTGTATTTTATCCCCACTGCTACTATAGGCACAATCACACAATACTATAACTGTTATTGCATAGCCACTCTGCTTTCCCAGAGGCTACTTATGCCCCTGCAACTATAGGCACCATCTCTCCCTACTATACCTGCTATCCCACAGTCAGAGTCCCTTCACAGTGGCTATTATCCCCACTGCTACTATAGGCACCATCCCTCCTTACTATACCTGCTATCCCATAGCTCCATCCTTCCCTAGAGGCTATTATCCCACTGCTACTATAGGCACCATCTTTCACCAGCACACAAAGAAACTGTCTTAAAGCAACTGAATAACAATAGTCACATGCACTTGATGCAGGTGACTACAGATAATTGCATTACAAAGAATTAAAGCATGTATCTAATTTTGATATCTTGTGCAGATATTTGACAGTGGAGTCACAGTAACAGAAAGCATTGCTGTTGATTGGGTGGGACGAAATCTATATTGGACTGACTATGTATTAGAAACAATTGAAGTTTCTCAACTAGATGGGACACACAGGACTGTGCTCATTAGTGAAAATGTGACTAATCCAAGAGGACTTGTACTGGATCCAAGAACAGAGTAAGATACAATATAATGTATATGGTATATTTTTATTGTATTAAATATCATAATATATATATATATATATATATATATATATATATATATTTTTATAATATTAATGTGAAGATATATAATAACAATATGTAGCATATTTTTTTAATCTGATGATTTAAAAATATTGTTTCCCTAAAATGCATTCTGTTTTAATACATTTTTGTGTGTTACAGTGCTCATGTGATGTTTTGGACAGATTGGGGTAGAAACCCCCGAATTGAAAGAGCCAGCATGGATGGCAAAATGAGAACTGTGATTGTTTCCAATAAAATCTACTGGCCCAATGGCCTTGCCATTGACTATCCCAACAAACGTATTTACTTCGCAGATGCCTACCTTGATTATATTGATTATTGTGATTATGATGGAAATAACAGGAGACAGGCAATGGCCAGTGATCTGGTGAGATAATAAGTAGTCTTTCTATTGGAAAATGGCCTTGCAAAACACAATATAGAAAACTGTGTTTATGTCTTGCCTAATATTTTGAGGGCTTATTTGCTTTAGGTGTTAGGAAAATGGAGTAAATTGACTTGTGTTACAAATAACTTTATAAATCAAATACAGGTTGGTCCCAAATCAAAGTTCTTATACTATAAAATCAGTTCTTGGTGACTCAGACACAGAGAGATTAAATTTAGTCAATGACTCTAAAATTCAAACCTAGGTTTACTGTTTCAGTATCCAAAGACATGGGGCAGTCACACAGTCACACTATACCATTCCTACATTCACCTGCTTTATTCTATATCTATGTGATAACCCCTACACCTACATTCTTGGCCTAGTGTGGTCTTGTGCCATATCTTCCAGTGACATCATATGCCCCGAAGTCTTTGGGGAACCATCAAAAATGGATTTAAGTATTTCATTTTCTGCAAATAGGTGCTGCAACATCCACATGCAATTACTGTTTTTGAAGACTACGTTTATTGGACTGATCGATACACCAGTCGGGTAATTCGAGCAAATAAATTTCATGGTGGCAATCAGACTGTCATGATTTATAATATTCATCAGCCTTTGGGGATATCTGCAGTTCATTCTGTCAAACAGCCTGGAGGTGAGATAGAAATACCATTCTAACATATATATTTAGGCTACTGCTTAAAATGCACATATATGTAGCATATTCTTGTGTTCAACTTGAATCATTTGAACTACAGAATATAAGGCATTAAGAGAATGCAGCCTAACAAATCAATGTGTTGATTTTACAGGGTTATTAATTGCAAAAGCTTTTGATTGTCTCAGACCTTAGAATGATATTATGGATGAAATTAACAGTTCAAGGTTCTGTAATAACAGATGAACATATTTAAGTTTGGTCTATGTTGCTTTAGTTTAAGACTTTCAGAATAATCAGCAAATCTGTGTTTGGTACAGGATTTGATGTTCAATGTAACCTTCTGTTTGGATCCATAGGTGCCAATCCCTGTGCTTCCAATCCTTGCAGTCATATTTGTTTGTTATCATCCCTTGGACCTAAATTCTATTCATGTGCTTGTCCCTCTGGATGGACACTGGCTTCTGATTCGGTGAACTGTCAGAGAGGTAAGGAGAGTTATGTTTCTCTCTAGATTGTCTTCTTTCAATGTCTTTTTCTCTCTTCATTGTTGTGACTGCTCCTTAGCATTTGCTTTCACTGTGTCGCTAGCCGTTGTTTTATATCAACAAGGGTTATATATTTTTTATATTTAAGACACAATTCCCTTCCATCAATAGAACAGATGTTATTAAGACATACCTTGTAGAGTATTTTGAGACTATTGTATGATGAAATTGGGGGTGTATACAGCTGCTATTTTGTGGTACACTGAGAAAACCTATGTCATGCTCCTTTTCCATAGTTGCTGGAGAGATGCTTAGCTTCCCAAGGCTTTCATTAGAAACCACTTATTTCTCAAGGGTTCCACACAATTATGACATTTTGGGCCCATTGCTACTTTGTTTTTTAGGGTCACACGGATCATGAGGACCCATAAATGTTCTTCTTTGCTTTTTTGTACAGACTTGGCAATATGTGGCAACTTAACCTTATATTGGCTTATAGAATCTATATGTGCCACCATGTTCCTAACAAGGATATGTGCTAACAGTTCAGGAATGAAAATACAAAATACAAAAAGGAAAAATTGTGAGAGCACTCCATGGCTAAATAAAAATGTACTAAAATACATTGGAAGTGCTACTGATCTGGCCAAATTAACTACAGACATAGAAAAAAAGAAGAAAAATTGATCAATGCACATTCCCTGGTCCCCTGTCATATCAGTAATCTATGCAGATGCATGTATTTACAAAGACAGGGGGTTTTTTAGTTACAAAATTATGATCATAAGATTGATAAGCCACCATACCACGTCAAGGTAAAACCCATATGGCGGTCCCTAACTATTTACCTCTGGTCATAATTTCAAATGCTAAAGCCTCCCGGCATAAGAGCATTACCTGAAAAATAAGGTCTCCCGACCTGGGCATTGGTTTTCATCATAGGGCTTAGTCCTCCCCCGCCATTAGCTTTCAAAGGGGAGAGATAACCTAGACCCCAGCATTGGTTCCATGAGATTAACCCTCCCCCGCTTGCGGCTTTTAAGAGAGAGAAACTGTCCAGACCAACACCCATTTCCAAAGGCATTGTTCCACCATTTAAAGAGACAGGTATGGGGGTGCTACAACCACATGGAAGCCTGGCCTGCAGCATAGCTGCTGAACTTCCAAACAGAATAAATCTGCTACAATACAAAATACAAAAAGGAAAAATTGTGAGAGCACTCCATGGCTAAATAAAAATGTACTAAAATACATTGGAAGTGCTACTGATCTGGCCAAATTAACTACAGACATAGAAAAAAAGAAGATGTGGTTGTAGCACCCCCATACCTGTCTCTTTAAATGGTGCAACAATGCCTTTGGAAATGGGTGTTGGTCTGGGCAGTTTCTCTCTCTTAAAAGCCGCAAGCGGGGGAGGGTTAATCTCATGGAACCAAGGCTGGGGTCTAGGTTTTCTCTCCCCTTTGAAAGCTAATGGCGGTGGAGGACTAAGCCCTATGATGAAAACCAATGCCCAGGTCGGGAGACCTTATTTTTCAGGTAATGCTCTTATGCCGGGAGGCTTTAGCATTTGAAATTATGACCAGAGGTAAATAGTTAGCGACCGCCATATGGGTTTTACCTTGACGTGGTATGGTGGCTTATCAATCTTATGATCATAATTTTGTAACTAAAAAACCCCCTGTCTTTGTAAATACATGCATCTGCATAGATTACTGATATGACAGGGGACCAGGGAATGTGCATTGATCAATTTTTCTTCTTTTTTTCTATGTCTGCAGGAATGAAAATACTAGTTACCCTTTTGTGAAAGTAAACTTCATTTCTCTAGGTTTAATCTCTTATTTACTGGCCCTCAATCACTGCATTGGTCTGAAGGCTAAAAATGCTGTCAGAGTGTACTAAGCAATTGGCTTTTTGTTTTTACGATAGTGTATGTCAGGTTTCAACACTTTATGAGCCATTTGTAGCTCTACACTACATAAGGACCAATATTCCAGTGACATTTCCATGTTCTAAAGTGTTGGTAGAATCAAAATAGACTTTTCATACATCTGTCAAAACACACCTGATGACAGGAAAATTACTGGAAAGGCATAGGACTATCTTACAAGCATAGCAAATGATATGGGTCATTTACTACACAGAATGCAGTGTGCAAAGTACAAACAAAGGCCGCAATAGGCCATTTCTTTGCACTATTGACGCTGCATTCTGCCTTTTCAGAGCACAGAGACCTGGGGCGTTCCATACGAATACAGTGATAACTATATTAGTTAGAGCTGTATTAGTGAGAGGTGGCCAGGAGTATACAAATAGATGTCCCACTACCTGCTCAAGTTAAGGAGCAGCAGGCGGTAGCACGGGGTTGACCTGCGCCTCTTACTTTGCACCCTGCACCGAGCAGAGAGCAGTATTTCCTGGGGTACAATTGCTTGCTATATAAGCTCAAAAGGGTGCGTTTGTGCCCCTTAGTGCTCTAGAACTTGCCCCCCGAGGAATAATAATTGAATCCTAATTTCTATGGTTATTATTACATTCATTTAAATGATTTTACATGCATTTTTAAATGTATTACTTTTGAGCAAAGTATCTGTCTGTCCTATTCTCAGCACAGCACTCAGCACTATATGCACTTCTGAAACATTTAGCCAGTTTTTCAGTTTTCTCAATACCTTGCCAACTGTATTCACCTTCTGTACAGGTCTTTAACTTACTGGACTTTTGCAAGATATTGTGGGAAATTGAGTCTTATGTAACCACTCAGTTTCACAATGCTTAAAATGTATATCAAGTCAGAACCAGCAGCGCAGAAAATAACAAAGGAGAGACTGAAACTGCTTTCTGATGACCACAGTAATCTGAAATGCCATAAACATTAGAGTGCAAAATATTTAGCAGTCCTCTGGGCATTCAGAGAGCCTATATTAAAACTGAAATGCAATGTATTTAGCTTGGTATGACAAAGGTTTTATGTTCTGGAGTGGATCTCATTTTTCATTTTTAACTTTGTACATTAAAATAGATGAAAATGATTCCATTCTAATTCTACTAGTGTCAGATCTGGTACATTAGGTACTAGAGGGGGGGTCATTGTATGCTCTGAAGCCTGCAGAAACCCATAGCTTGCCATACATAATGACCCTCTTGTGACATTTTCACCTGAAGCAAAGTGCACTTAACAGAGAAGCTTTTACTATCTCCCAGGTATGAAAGACTCGATGTTGCAAGCCTGTTGCCAAAGGGTCTAGATTGATTGTTATCCTCCTTGTGAAAAGATTTTAATTATTGCTAATGATTGAGATAATAGACCTTTTGCCCGCTCGTCTTCAACATATTATGAGCCTAATCCGTGATGACAGTGTTAATTTTGTTCTCCAGCTCAAACTTTCAACAGGATGATTAAATTTAGATATGCTCATTCTGCGGCTATTGTCTTCATTTCAACATAGTAATATCCAGGATCTTAAGATCTGTAATTGCAGTGAATAAATATAAAAAATCTGTTAATTAAAAGTTAGTTCTTGGCTCCTTTTTTAATTTAGTTTTTTTTTCAAAGTGCTCTCTGCTGGACTGATCGTGAGAACAGTTGAGTGAATTATATTTTTAACTTCAGTCATCAAGATAGCAAATCCGGTGTGATGAGTTAATTACGGCTCACTTATTTAAAGGGATAGTGGCATCTCCGCCGTTTAAAATTTTCTGTCTTATTTTGTTAAATATCTTTTTCTTAGAAGGTAGTTATAATAGCCAATTCTTAGCAACGTTTCAGCTTGCCTTATTACTTGCCTTTTCTTTTCTGCCTCCTTTTAAAGACCTCTTCTATTCATATTCCAGCCTTCCATTTAAGTCCATTTATGTCTGATTGCTAGGGTAAATTGGACCCTAAATATTTTTAAACTGTAGTAGAGTAATTTGTAATGTCCTTTGTAATGCTAGGCTTCCTTATGACTCAAAATTCTTCTGTGATATTGGGGCTCATTTATAAACTTCATGCAGCACAGAATGATTTGCATATTTGCCCTGTGCATGGTTGTATTTATAAAGAGTGGTGTATTTAATGTGCAAACAAAATTGCAATTTTTTATTTGCACTGCAAATGTCCATAAAGGCTTTTAAAATATGGTATAATCTTAAATGACAAATATTTATGCATTCACTCTGCGTTTGAGTTACACCACAACATTAGTGGTGGAGAAAATATTAGCAGATCAGTTTTAGCAAATTGTGAATTTAATTTACTGTCAAAGCTAGTTTCAAGCACAACAACCTCACACAGTTGTAAATACCCATTTCATTTGAGAGCCATATGCGAATCTATTATCGAATGCAAATTTGCAAAAAACGGAAACATGGACACAGCAGTGCAATATTCTGCATTCAGGAAAAAACACAGGCAATACAACCATTTGCAAATAAATATGCGCTTTATGAACTTTATAAATGACCCTCATTGCGTTCAGGGCATTTTACCACTGTAATGTGAGTGGTCTGTTATAATAAAAACCTGCATTTCAGCCATAAAGAAACCGCTGCTTTCTTAAAAGTAAAGCTCTTTAAAGATCAAAAATACCCTATCTTTTGACATGAGCTCATTCGGTTGGGCTTTAGTAAAGAAAAAAAAAATATATATTTAAAAAAAAAAAAAAAAAAAAAATATATATCATTTTTATGCTTTGTAAATACTGTCCACTAGGATGTGTTTATGGAGTCCTCTCCTGATAAACTCCCCTCCATTATGATTATATTCCCATTAAAGTTGCCCTCCTATTCCATGTGACTTAAACGCATTTATGATCCCCTTGTTGTAAGGGGACTGGTTTTAATCAGTATCTTAGATACTGCCCTTCAACAAGGAGGATGGAAGCTTATGTAGAGTCTATGAACAATGATGCCAGAGATGGGTTTAAGCTGGGAAAATCCCGAGGCCAGGAATCCATGCTCAGTGCTATGGGCACACTAAGGGTAAGGCCACACTAAGCGATAGCGCGGCGATTTGACTCGCCGCGACTATTCGCCGCGACTTTTAATCCTCAATCGCTGGCGAACCTGTGGCGCTGGCGTCTATGGGGAATCGCTGCGTAAAAACACACGCGGCGATCTTTTTTCTATTGTCGCTCGAAATCGCCTCGCTATAAATGGACTTAAATGGAAGGCTGGAATATGAATAGAAGAGGTCTTTAAAAGGAGGCAGAAAAGAAAAGGCAAGTAATAAGGCAAGCTGAAACGTTGCTAAGAATTGGCTATTATAACTACCTTCTAAGAAAAAGATATTTAACAAAATAAGACAGAAAATTTTAAACGGCGGAGATGCCACTATCCCTTTAAATAAGTGAGCCGTAATTAACTCATCACACCGGATTTGCTATCTTGATGACTGAAGTTAAAAATATAATTCACTCAACTGTTCTCACGATCAGTCCAGCAGAGAGCACTTTGAAAAAAAAACTAAATTAAAAAAGGAGCCAAGAACTAACTTTTAATTAACAGATTTTTTATATTTATTCACTGCAATTACAGATCTTAAGATCCTGGATATTACTATGTTGAAATGAAGACAATAGCCGCAGAATGAGCATATCTAAATTTAATCATCCTGTTGAAAGTTTGAGCTGGAGAACAAAATTAACACTGTCATCACGGATTAGGCTCATAATATGTTGAAGACGAGCGGGCAAAAGGTCTATTATCTCAATCATTAGCAATAATTAAAATCTTTTCACAAGGAGGATAACAATCAATCTAGACCCTTTGGCAACAGGCTTGCAACATCGAGTCTTTCATACCTGGGAGATAGTAAAAGCTTCTCTGTTAAGTGCACTTTGCTTCAGGTGAAAATGTCACAAGAGGGTCATTATGTATGGCAAGCTATGGGTTTCTGCAGGCTTCAGAGCATACAATGACCCCCCCTCTAGTACCTAATGTACTCGCTAGGCGATTTCGAGCGACAATAGAAAAAAGATCGCCGCGTGTGTTTTTACGCAGCGATTCCCCATAGACGCCAGCGCCACAGGTTCGCCAGCGATTGAGGATTAAAAGTCGCGGCGAATAGTCGCGGCGAGTCAAATCGCCGCGCTATCGCTTAGTGTGGCCTTACCCTTAATGTAGAGACCCTGAGGATTAGGCATCTTCACTGACAGTTTCCCCTTGTAGTTTGGACACCTCAGGTGGTCTTAGTGAGCCCTGGGGGCTGTATGTTATCAGTATGATATGGTTCATTGCTTGCCCAGTAGGTGGCAGTGTGTAAAAGTTTAAAAGGATATGCACCTATGTGCTCAGGACTCTCTTCTTGGATCCCACCTTGTGGGGAGGTGGGTACAGGATTGGGTCTGACAATCCCTAGGGACAGTTCTATTTATTTAGTGATAGGAAAGTTAGGGGCAGTTCAGTTAGTAAACAGCTTTGTGGCTCCAACAAGGAGAGTAGTTAGGGTTAGCACCCTTGCTGCCAGACAGGGGCACAAGTGGGTGAGCTCAGGAGCAGGGAAAATGCCAAGGAGCAAGATGGGATCCCATGGGATCCCTAGTTCTGGGGAAGAATCACCAAGAGAAGTTGCATTACCCCCTCAAGAGGGTCCTACTTATATTTTAAAGTATGAAGGTTGTCCATGGTTTGCCTTAAATGTACCTGAAGTTCTATACCTCCTGAATGCTGTGACCAAGATTTATTACCATTGTTCAATTAATAAGCTATTGCTTAAAAACCCCCTGGACTGCTGTTTCTTCCAACCTGGTTGGTCTGTGCACCAGGAGACACACAGAATTCATTAGAGGGTAAGGTGCTTAAAGGAATCAACACATGCTGCTGGGAGTTTCAGGGAGTTGCCCACAGGTATCTGGGATACACTAGCAGCGAGTCACACTATAATCACACTCGCCTCACACTTCTCAAGTCCACCCACGAGTGTGTTACATAAAAAAAATGTTATCGTATGGAATTGTTGTATAACTTAGTAATGGATAAGGCATTAAACTGTTCTCAGTTTTTAGTATCTAGATTAATCATGAACCATTATATCCCACTCTTCTTCTAGATGAAAAACCTTTCCTCATTGTAGTAAGGGACAGTATTATTTTTGGGATGTCCCTTAACCCTGACGATAAAACGAATGATGCCATGGTGCCAGTGGCAGGAATCCGAAATGGGTATGATGTTGACTTTGATGATTCAGAGCAAATGATCTATTGGATCGAGAACCCTGTGAGTATCAAATCACTCACCATAACTCACATCCTTATTGTGATGAAAGATGTATACATAAAATACTTGGTGCTACTAGTATCCAGTGTATAATATATGTTTGCTTACCTGCTAGTCTGTTCAAAAATGGGTCTGTGTTTTGTTCATGTTGGGTTCCCATGATCCCCTATTATGCAGTAATATTCCTCCTACAACAGAAAATAGTAAATATAAATATTTAAATAAATTCTGACTTATGAGTCACAGCTCCGTTTTCATGACTTCACTGGATCCAACTGGAAATTGTTTATTTTGATCAATTGTTTTTCTTTTGACTATAGATTTTCTGTTCTTCAGTTACATATTTAAACTAAACCCAAAACCTACTGGTTTTTAAAACTATAGTGGCAGGGGTGGCATTTAGCCTGAAAGTTTATAAGATTGAGAATGCCTGTTTGTTCCCCTAGATACATTTGAAAGCCCAGTATAGAAAACTACCAGGTAAAATGGGCAGGGGAAACTGTAGCAAGACCATTAGTTCAGATGAAGTGCTTTGAAAATCTGAGCCAGGTGATAAGGTGGATGGTGCAATTTAGCACCAAGGCCCTGTAAGGCTCTTGTTATGATGCTAGGTTGAAGCAAGACCACTTACTTGTGGTCCTAGATATTCCTGAAACTATTGCAGACTGGTCAGACAACCACTGGTGTTACATGACTAAATAAAGAAAAAGGCCACAGGCCAGAATATTCTCCATTCTGAAAGAATGTGCATCATAAAGTGAGAAATAGCAACAGAGAAATGTCAAATTACATTCACTCTTCACGTCCAGCACTCTTGGTATTCTATTCACTGTCTTCAAATCATACTAAGTGGATTGCCTCCAAAGTCTTCTGGAGGTCTGGATCAAAATAATTGCTTGTCCTTGTAATTTGCTTTAGTGGTTTGGTGGTACCATCTTGACTGTGGGATTATATCACATTTCTTTGATTTAAAAAGTATTCTAGTGTATATATTGGAATGCTTAATTTGTAAATATGGATGAGATTTTGCTGAGAAAACGTTTTGCCGATTTTGAACTGAGAATATGTTAGTTTTTCATAATAATAGCTGTTAACAACTGTATGCAGCATGTTTGTTTAATCGCACTGCCAATCCATCTGTTTAATTGTTGGATTCTTTTGCAAAAACGATCACTTAAGATAACATTTTCCTATTGCAAAATGTAGTGAATTCTCTTGTTTTTTTTTCTCCTAGGGTGAAATTCATAGAGTAAAGTCAGATGGAATGAACAGAACGGTATTTGCTCCAGCAGCAATCATTGGTACACCTGTTGGTTTAGCTTTGGACTGGATTTCAGGAAACCTTTACTACACAAACCCACAAACTCAATCCATCGAGGTACAGTTACATAAACCCAAGCCATGTGGGCCCAGCAATTTATATATTTCAATTCATTAATTAAAAGGGTATTTGGTACCAGGGTCACCATTCATATTGCTGTCATTGTTATGGCAAGAATTTCATTTATTTTCTGGAGAAATATCTTGTTTGGAGGTGGACCCCTACTGGCCAATGTTAGCCCTTCCATAACTGTGGTGTGAAGCACACAAATGTTTATTTGGGAATGGCATCAGTGAATATCGGGCTCCTAGAATGTAGAAAGGCTGCACTCCCATCATTAAGAGAGAAAGATTAAGTAATTCAGGAATGCCTATCCTGAGTGTGGTTTTGATATGCTTTGCACACTTCTGTGATTATCCTTCTTTACTGGTCTGGTAATCATAGAACATACAAAGCATTGTAGGAACTGGCATCTTATCTGAACTATCACTGACTATTGCAATATTGTTTCAATGGTATATGTAGCCAGAGCCAACAGTGCAGGCAACATCAATGGACAGCTTTTACTGCTTTCAACAACAATTCAGTTTACAAATAAATGATAACTCATACAAACCACTGAGAATGTGGAATTAATAAAGATGAACTGTTTTGGGTATAGACAGGTTCCCAAAATGTAGCTAATATAATTCTCTTTCACAATTTTTTTTGTCTTCTTCTACATTTTGAGATAAAAATAATTGTACTTTTTACCAGCTGCAAATAACTTAACCATGCTGTAGTGCATTACATAATGCTGGAATCAGATAGTTAGAGAATGGCAAAATCTGTCAGTGCCTCACAACATGGATATGTTGTTTGCAGCCACTTTACAATGTTTGGTCGAGGAATCATAATAATAAATACCGTGAAACAGCATTGTTGATCATCTACTAGACTCTAGTCAACTTTTCATGATGGCTATTTCCCAACATGTAAATGCAATGTATTCACTTTTAACACTGAAGGTAATAAAGCTACGTGGAGAAGTGAAGTATAGAAAAACTCTGATTACAAATGATGGAACACAGACCGGAGCAGGAGCACCAATAGGCATTGCTGTTGATCCATCCAGAGGGTAAGGTTTTTAACTCTGTTTTTTATTAGGATGTTTCCAATGGATAGGAGAGAATAAATATTTTTGTTACCTTACTGTTTTATCCTCTCCTCAAATGCTATTGTCTCTCATGCTAGCAGAGTCCTTATCACTTTCCTTTGCTATCCTTATTTCTAACCAAAGGGATGTGGTATAGAGACCATTTAAATACATGTAACCACTTCAGTGCTAAAAGAGAATGCATTCTTTCTACTACCTTCTTCCTTGCTTCCTACATTCTTCATTTTCTTTCTTTTTTTACCTTTCTGTCTTCCATTTCACCCTTTATTCTTCCCCTTGCTTGTTTTTTAATTTTCATCATTCCTTTCTTTTTCAGTCCATCATATTGTCTATACAGCGAATTCCTTCCATCACTTAGGATTAAACATTAACTTTTTTTCTTCAGAAAACTGTACTGGACAGACCAAGGAATAGATGGTGGGCCCCCAGCAAAAGTTGCTAGCGCTGAAATGGATGGCTCAAATCCATCTGTCCTGTTTACAAATAACTTGGATCATATTGAATTTATTACCATTGACATTGCAGAGCAAAAACTTTACTGGAGCGTTACAGGCACTGGCATTGTAAGTATGGCATTTAAATGTATTTCTCCCTATCTTCTATGAAAGTGTTACTGCCTTTTGGAGTATCACCACTGAAATTCCTTCTGGATTTCAGGATAATATTTCAGAATATTAAATTGATAAGGATGGCCTAATCCAGGCTACTAGGGTTATGTCACAATTCCTATTGTCATCTAACATATAGATTACCATACATTTTTCATTTTCACATAGGTTTTCTACTTAAGTTCAAGAATTCGTGGCACAATCAGCTATATTAAAAATTACTATATTTTCTACCGGCATAGGAATCATATATGGCAGCTTTCTTTAAGCCTTTCAGAAGATATTTAACCATGCATTTAAAATGTATCTGATCTTTTAGATTGAAAGAGGAAATGTGGACGGTACAAACAGAGTCACTGTGGTCAACCATCTCTCCCACCCTTGGGGAATAGCTGTCCATGAGGCTTTCCTTTACTATACTGACCGTGATTATGAAGTTATCGAGAGGGTTGATAAGTCCACTGGAGCAAACAAAGTAGTGATGAGAGACAACGTTCAGGGATTGAAGTGCCTCCGCATCCATCACAGAGACCGTGAGTATCCTGTCCATAAATAAATAGACATTGTAGTTAGGCTTCAGACAACCTTGCAGATGTGTGTGTGTCCAAGGAACAACTGAACCAATCATTCATTGATGCTCCTGGTTTGGCTCAAATAAATCATAATATTTTTATTTGTTTGAATAATGTTTGTTTATAGTCAAAATGACAATAAGAATAGAATGATAATGGCAAGGGATAATGTTCCAACCGGCTTCTGCTGATGAGCATTCCCCACAACAATGATATCCCCAAGATAACAGACTTCCTGATTTATCATTATGGCCAATCGTCAGTTATGCAATATCTCTGTATGCTTTAACCTAATGTCTGTCAAAATATTTATTTTCTAATTTTCTCCACTCCAGAAAAGTATTTGTACATAAGAATAGCAGCAGCTTACAAATTGCATTGGAGGAAATGCCAGTGCTTTGTTGATTGAGAAGTTACTCAATTATGTTTTAGAACAGACAAGGCTTGCTCTCACTGCTAATGGTTTGTATGCAATGTGTATAATGTCTTTTTTCATTCCAAAATAGAGTCTGCTGGCTCTTCTAATGGTTGCAGTAATAATCCAGATGCCTGTCAGCAGCTCTGCTTGCCAAGACCCGGAGGACAGTTTTCTTGTGCCTGTGCTACAGGTTTCAAGATAAATTCTGACAACAGAACTTGCTCGCCGTATAGTTCCTTTATTGTGGTTTCCACGCTAACAGCCATCAAGGGATTCAGCTTAGAGGCTGCCGACCATTCAGAAGCAATGGTGCCAATGGCAGGTCGGGGTAGGTAACTATTGAATATATGCCATGTAGAAAGAACTTTGGTTTCTCTTACAAGATCTAATGCACTGTTTCTAAATTCAGTCTTCAGTGCAGCACATACCTATGTTTGCCAAAAGCTAAGCATCTTATCTGCAAATAATGTTGAAGTGAATTAGAAAAGCTTTATTTTTATTTAAAATATGTAAAACATTTTAAAATCCTACTATGCTTCCAATATTTATTTAGCAAAGGATTAGCTACTTCACTATCCATAGCTAGTGAGTTCTTTATATTTAGTGTATGGAATACTGATGAGATTTAAATAACTTCAAGAGTTTTGTTGTGCTCACACAGATGCATGCCATTCTGTAAGACTGAGGTAATGATTGCTTGTGTTTGATTATACAGATTTTCTTTCTACACTAAAGATTTGCCACAAATTCTAGTACCCATTATTTCTGTTCACTCTATCCCAACCTGCTCTCTGAGATATTTTAGTAAATTGTATGGAAATCCTATGGATTACTTTCTATGGATCCAAAAACGGATTACACATACATGCCCACAGTCCCCAGTGCTAGACATTACTACCAACTCCTAGGAAAATGTGGTTTAAATTATGAAGGCCTGTATAAAAGAACAATGCAACGCCTTTATATGTTGGTGAAATTCTTGGTCACAGAGCTGTTTAATATACAAGTTACAGTAAGACCCAGTAATGATTTCCCATTACCGTGTTATGGTCTTGTTTTATGTATTTTCCTCAAATCCAATGTTCAAAATGAAAATTGTTTCTACCCATTCAATTCTATTAGGTCGCAATGCCCTTCATGTTGATGTTCACATGCCTTCTGGATATATTTATTGGTGTGACTTCAGCAGCACGGTAGGAGCATACAATGGGATCCGCCGAGTTAAACCAAATGGCTCTTCTTTTAGAAACATTGTGACAGGTGGAATAGGAAGAAATGGAATTCGTGGAATTGCTGTTGATTGGGTAGCAGGTAAGTGAAAGCAGTTAGTGACTATTTTCCGTAATTCCCATTCAGTCAGTAAAATGTGTGTGTGTGTATATATATATATATATATATATATATATATATATATATATATATATATATATATATATATATATATATATATATATATATATATATATCATAAACTCTTTATATTAAAATATATTTTTAACATATTTTTAAGGAGAAGAATAGAATTAAACACTGGGTGGTCCCAAATGTCAGCCCCCCCCAGAGATTGTAATGAATTGCCTGATTGTCACAGTCGGCACTCTAAATTCAGAACCAATGCTAAACACCCTGTTCTTGGCTCTTGCTTCCGCCTTTAACAGCCACCTTTCACCTCAGGAGGAGCCCTCGGCTAATCGGATGTCTCCAGGTCTTATTAAGAGAGGTGCCAAGCGAAGGGTTCTGAACGAGTAAAGGGGCACGACGGTAATGCAAAGTCTTTTGGGCAGAAGGTCGCGGTACAAGGCGTAGACAGAAAGCGTAATCAGATCAGACCGGGTCGGGGCAGGCAGAGTACAAACGGAGTCAGGCAGGCAAGGGTCATACAAATTGACAAATTTATTGTTGTCATAAGCTAATTATCATAAGTAACAAATTTTATGTATGATCACAGTTAAAAAACAGCGGGCCCCTGTCACAGTCGGCACCCTAAATTTAGAACCAATGCTAAGCACCCTGTTCTCGGCTCTTGCTTCCGCCTTTAACAGCCGCCTTTCACATCAGGAGGAGCCCTCGACTAATCGGATGCCTCCAGGTCTTATTAAGAGAGGTGCCAAGCGAAGGGTTCTGAACGAGTAATGGGGCACGACGGTAATGCAAAGTCTTTTGGGCAGAAGGTTGCGGTACAAGGCTTAGACAGAACGCGTAGTCAGATCAGACCGGGTCGGGGCAGGCAGAGTACAAACGGAGTCAGGCAGGCAAGGGTCAAACCAGGAGATCAATCAGAAGGGATGCGGAATAAGCGGAGTCAGTTACCAGGCAAGGGTCAGGATACAGAAGTCAGAATCGTCCAAAAACAGGCAGGGGTCACAACAAGAATCAGATCACAGAAGCTATAAAGCATAGAGGCACCAGGAAATTCACAAGGAACAAATCCTATAACGGGCAGTGTGAAATTGCATACTGTGGCTTTAAATATTTTTGAAATTCGCACCATTGCGCGCTGGCGTCAACACGTCAGCACGCCTACAAATACAGAAGACACGCGCCATACGCCCTAGCTAACCGGCGCAGAGGATCGGCGCATATCCCCGCCGCACTGCTGGATCACCAGGGAGGCAAGTTGTCACACTGATAACCCAGGCTAGTGCTCCTGTTAGCAGTACCACTGAGCGATCCTCTTCTTGCTTGTTCCTCTTTGCAGGACATGCATGAGCAGTAGAGTAAAAAGCTGAACTTTAACAAAAAGATGGCCTTTTCTCTCTACTGCACATTTGTAGGCCTGGGAAATTAAAGTATGAAGAAGAGGATCAAGAGTAGAATCCCAGGTCGGGGCAGTTTTCTCCTAACAGGCTGGGGTCTTTACAATCTCTGGAGGTGCCTAACATTTGGCACCCCCCAGTTATTTACACATTCTTTCTCCTTTAAAACAACCACGCTTCATATATCCTTTTCAGCTAATGTTGAAATAAATAAGTAAAGAAATCAAAAAGAAAAAGTAATAATCAGGTCACAGTAGAATGTACAATTACAGTTAGGAAACTAATAAATACTGTAAAAATACTTTATAATAAATACTGTAAATAACCAAAGTAATATATGGTATAAGATTAATGTTATTCTGCAGCATTTAATTTCTCTACTAGCTTAGCAAAACAAATTGACAAATTTATTGTTGTCATAAGCTAATTATCATAAGTAACAAATTTTATGTATGATCACAGTTAAAAAACAGCGGGCCCCTGGCAGGCTGAGTGACCCTTATCTGAGGCAGAGAAGAATACATTGTTAAATTACAACTCTATAGCATCCTATTGTCTTTTTGAAACTAGGTGGGCCTCAGTGTGTTACACAATATCATTTGTCTGTGTGTTTACCCCAAAGAACCCCATTCTTGTATGTGAATTTTGTTTATTCTTCATGGGGTAAAAGCTTTTTTTTTTCATAGGAAATCTATATTTCACAAATGCTTTCTTGACTGAGACATTCATAGAGGTGCTGCGTCTGAACACATCATACCGCCGTGTTCTAATGAAGACTACAGTAGACATGCCAAGGCATATAGTGGTAGATCCCAAGAACAGGTACATCTTCTGGGCAGATTATGGTCAAAGTCCTAAAATTGAACGGGCTTTTCTTGACTGCACCAACAGGACAGTGCTGGTGTCTGAAGGAATTGTTACGCCCCGTGGATTGGCGGTGGACCGCACCAATGGTTATGTTTACTGGGTTGATGACTCACTGGATATGATAGCCAGAGTCAAATCAGAAGGGGGTGAAACAGAGATTGTGCGCTATGGAAGCCGGTATCCCACACCGTATGGAATTACAGTCTTTGAAAATTCCATCATTTGGGTGGACAGGAATCTGAAGAAAATTTTCCAGGCCAGTAAAGAGCCTGGCAATTCTGAAACACCTAGCGTCATCAGAGACAATATTAACCTTCTGAGAGATGTTACAGTTTTTGATAGTCGCTATCAGCCAACTTCCCCACAAGAAATGAACAACAACCCATGCTTGGTGAGCAATGGAGGATGCTCACATTTTTGCTTTGCCTTGCCTGGACAGCAGACACGAAAATGTGGGTGTGCTTATGGTACATTAGCAAGTGATGGAACCCAATGCGTCATATCCAGAGATGACTACTTGATTTTTGCCCTTGAGAGTTCCATTAGAAGCTTGCTTTTGGATCCTGAGGATCACAGCCCTCCCTTTCCTCCAGTCAATGTTTTTAGAACAGCAGTGGCTCTGGATTATGACAGTTTGGATAACAGAGTATATTTTACACAGAGTTCTGGAGCTGGACGTAGCCAAATCAGTTATTTTAGCCTCTCTTCCCCAAATGGTCCTCGTACAACAGTTGCATCAGGTACAGTAAACATACTGATGATATAACAAGTGTGAGATACTTGTTAGTTATTTATTATGTGTTTTTTCGAGATCCAATCCAAGTTGGTTACGATTGTGAATCAGTGTCTTAGCTGCAGTGACACTCACCTTGCTAGCAGAACTATGTTCTGATGACCATGTATAAATATATAAGGGGATTATATAATAAACATTTTAATGCTTTATTTACCAGTGGGTCCTTCCAGCAGATACAAGGACACCCATTCTGATTAGAAGAAAATAAATTCTCTCTTAATTAACTTGAGTGTGATTAAGCAATGAAGATGCAAAATATCACCTATGTTGCTTAAGTATGAGTAATTAATGTGCCCTGTAATGTGCCATAGCTCTTGATGTTATACATTTGCATTCAATATGTATATGTATATACAGTACCTTCATCCCATTTTTTTAATGTATTTTTTGTATTAGATTTGGGAGCTCCGGATGGCATAGCCTTTGACTGGATACACAAAAGAGTTTATTACAGCGACTACTTGAATCAAACCATAAGCTCAATGGCAGTGGATGGGTCAGATCGTACTGTAATTGCACGTGTACAGCGACCTAGGGCTATCATGCTGGACCCATGCAGAGGGTAACTTTCATTTTCATCATCACTGTGTAGGGCTAGCATATTTTATTCTGGACTGTTTATTTTTAAATTATAAAAATCATTCTAAGTACTTTTAGTTCAAGATCTAACTTAAGTGTTTTATCCCATGTGTAAATACCTATTTTCCAATATCTTCATAGTAGTTTTAGTTGGCCATGTAGACCTTATTATTATGAAGGGGACTGACTCTTTGGAGGTGAAAAATTCCTTTGGGTGAGAACTATAAAGAACCAGTGATTGAGCCCTCTCCTGGCAGGTCTGCACAAGCTCCTCATTGGATCCATCCGTGACTCATTGTCAAATGATTAGCCCACTTGGTCTATGTAGGGGCCCATTTTTACCTATATTTGTTATATACAGCATTAGATTTGGTAATTTGGACAGCAGTATATACAGTGAAGTGGTAGGCAGCCACAAGGCTTCATTAGTGACTCATTCAGAAGGTAATATGGATTGGCAGAGGTAAGGTGTATATATGCATCTGTGGGTTGTGATGTGGATTTTCACTGTACTGCTTAGACCCTGTAATGAAAGCATATATGCACCTCTCTTAGATAATGAAACTCTGTTTGTTTGTTCTGATTGTTAGATATATGTATTGGACTGATTGGGGTACAAATGCCAAAATAGAACGAGCTACACTCGGAGGAAATTTCAGGACAGCCATTGTAAACACCAGCCTTGTCTGGCCAAATGGACTTACCCTTGACTATGAAGAAGAGCGGCTGTATTGGGCTGATGCAAATTTGTACGTATCCCTTAATTGGTCTTGATCAATCCTGAATTCTAATTAATGATATGATTGTAATGTTTTTCTAACACAATACAAGTAGTAATTGTGTTTTTTTAAAGATATTAATTTTAATTTGTAAGATATTTGGTTTATAGTTTCCTTTATGTCTGCTGATTTACAGATTAAAAAGAGACAATCGTGTAAGATAAAAAATTATTTCAGACAAAAACTGCTTCAGAGGAAATACACAAGTATATGTTTTTTGTGATATCTTTATAGGCAGAAGATTGAACGCTGCTCTTTAACGGGTACGAACCGTGAAGTGATTGTTAGCACAGCTGTATATCCATTTGCGATGACCCTCTATGATCAGCACATTTATTGGACTGACTGGAACACCAGGAGTATTTATAGAGCCAACAAGCATGATGGTTCTGACCAGATAATTATGATTCAAAACCTTCCTCAGCGCCCCATGGATATTCATGTTTTGTCCAAAACTAAGCAGAAGCAGTGCAGCAGCCCTTGTGATCAGTTCAATGGTGGCTGTAGTCACATCTGTGCCCCAGGTAAAGATAATACTTTGCAAAATGTTGTAGTGGTAAAGTTAAAGTAAAGTCTTGTAACAATGTAATTCTGTAACAGTATATTACCAGTACATAGCTCCTCCCTTTACCCCTTATTGTGACTGTTTTGTTAGAAGTAATACATTATGAAGGGGGGTTTATATGTGTACTGGTTATCTAATCATCTACCTTGCAAACATGGAGTAGCTTCAGTTTTCCTGTTTACCTGTTTTAGCCCAATAAATAACAAAAACATTTTGATATAATAATTTGCAAAAAGTATGTTCAGCACAAGCCATATTCATTGAACCCGTGTTGAACAAGGGTTATACTACTCTTTTAAATGGGTTGTTCACCTTTAAATTAACTTTCAGTATGATGTAGAGAGTGCTATCCTGAGTTTAGCAGCAGAACTTGTTCAGCAGCTCTCCAGTTTAGAACTTAGGCAGATATCTGGTTGCTAGGGTCCAATTTAACTTAGCAATCAGGCAGTGGTTTGAATGAAAGACTAGAATATAAATAGAAAGATAAGTAATACAAAGTAACAATCACACTGTAACTTCATAGAGCAATACATTTTTGGTTACTGGGTCCAGTGAGCCCTATTTGAAAGTTGGGAAGAGTCAGAAGAGGAAGGCAAATCATTAAAAAAAACTGTACAAACTAAAAAATGAACACCAATTAAAAAGTTGCTATGAATAGGCCATTCTATAAAATACTAAAAGTTAACCTGAAGGTGAACTACCCCTTTAAAGGCATGTACAGATGTATAGAACGTTATGCAGCATATGCACTTCCACTTAAACCACCTAAAATGTTCTCAGGTTATCATTTCCAAATGCATCTTTTGAACTATGCACTTTCCTTATAATAAAGGTGTTATGCTTTCTTGTCTTAAATTTCAAGGTCCCAATGGGGCAGAGTGTCAGTGTCCTTCGACTGGTCGCTGGTACTTGGCAAATAATAACAAGGACTGTATTGTAGACAATGGGACAAGGTGTGAAAATGGCAAGTTTACGTGTCTCAATGGCCGCTGTATTCCTGAACGCTTTAAATGTGACAATGACAATGACTGTAGAGATGGTAGCGATGAACTGGAACGTGTATGTGGTAAGTGAGGATGGTTATTTTTTTAAAAGCTTTAACTAAAAATAACCATATTTGATATAAAACTGGGGTTTAGTTAGTTCTCCAGTGTTGTTGTCTTGCAAAACATTAGAGGCAAATAGTGGACATTATGAAGGTTTTTTTATATTTACACAGAGTAGTAGGGCTCCTTTCTCCAGCTGCCGCTATGCCTAGTGTATTCATTATTGTAGCTAATAAAGATGTGATATATACATATATACACAACCACTTGTTACGCTGGTGATTGCACCCTGGAAGTTTTCTTTGCCATTGACAATCACCATGGATCACTTGACACTAAAATGACTGCACTATCCATTTACATAAATCAGGAGCAGTCTGTGATGAGTTTGGCCACTTAAAATTCTATTGTTATAGTTAGTAATAACAAGTGGTTTTGTATTAGATAATAAGTTTATGGTGTTTAAGCAGGTGGTGTTTTGTAACAAAAGCGCCTACTGTATATCTGGTGCATCACTGATTTTGTAGAATTTTTCACATTAATGGTTTGTTCATTTTAGGACACAAAGACTACATCATTTGCAATCTATTCCATATGTATAGAACAGGGGCTAGAATATATGTAACATTATTCAAAGAGTTTTGATTTATATATGCTGTGTTTTTAAAATTGTAATACAGTATACCTGTAGCCTTTACAGCTGCTTACTGACTCTGAGCATTCATTCATTATGGAGTCTATAAAAAGATCTATTTACATTAAGAAAGCATCTGAATATAACTAGAGATTGACTGAATGAAACAGAACATGTTTGCAATTCTGAATTCACAAATCGATGGTTTGTACTGTTTATCTTCCAATAAGATACCACCACATTTGCTAAATATTTCCAAAAAGAGTAATTATACTTGCTTTGGGGGCACATTTACAAAGCTCGAGTGAAGGATTCGAATTAAAAAAACTTCGAATTTCGAAGTGTTTTTTTGGCTACTTCGACCATCGAATGGGCTACTTCGACCTTCGACTACGACTTCGACTACGAATCGAACGATTCGAACTAAAAATCGTTCGAATATTCGACCATTCGATAATCGAAGTACTGTCTCTTTAAGAAAAACTTCGACCCCCTAGTTCGGCAGCTAAAAGCTACCGAACTCAATGTTAGCCTATGGGGAAGGTCCCCATAGGCTTGCCTGTGTTTTTTTGATCGAAGGATATTCCTTCGATCGTTGGATTAAAATCCTTCGAATCATTCGATTCGAATGATTTAATCGTTCGATCGAACGAATAATCCTTCGATCGTTCGATCGTAGGATTAGCGCTAAATCGTTCGACTTCGATATTCGAAGTCGAACGATTTTAGTTCCTAGTCGAATATCGAGGGTTAATTAACCCTCGATATTCGACCCTTAGTAAATCTGCCCCTTAATGTTTAACAATTAGAAAGTACTTGATACAAATAAAGGTGCCAGGTAAAAAAGACAAAATAATTTACTAAGTAACTACACCTCTTCATTTTTAATCCACTATGAAAACATTCAGACTCCCATTGACAATCATATTTTTAAAGACTGTATATCATTAGCCCTTGATGTAGCTCAAGTACTAAATTCTCTCTTAGCAGGTAGGGATCCCATTCCCGTTTTGAACAATGGTACACGATGAGTGTTTATGCCAAGCAATTACATAGTGCCAGAGATTAATTATATTAGCCTGGATATTACTGAACTCACCCACCCTAAATATGCTCAGGTGTGTGACATCTGGGTCATATTTTTTATTTGTCTTAACTTTCTAACCCCACTGGGAAATGCCAAGCCAAGAATGCCGTGTGTTGGGGATAATCTTGTGTTACATTTTTCTTGCCAGTCACTGGTTGGCATTCACAGAAAGAAAGAATGTGTTCCCAGTTTTTATCCTTGTTAATCAACTTACCTAGCTCAATTTACAAGGGTCAAAGATGCATTTACTCTGTGTGTTTTTGGTTTTTAAATATTTATATAATAACTGGTGGTGTTTTATTACTATGGTTAATTAGATATTACTATTTTGTTAAGAGGATTCCAGTAGCTATTTTAGACACGTTGGTCCTTTTTTATCCATGCACTGTATTATCTTTATTCTTATAAGAGTTATTAAGTATACATAGTGTCACTCAAATAATTTATGAGATACTGAAGTTGAAAAGAGCTTACAGTCTAAATGCAGTGCTTGGTATAGTACTTTAAGAATACCCATGGTTCATAAGTACTGCCATAGAATGTTTAAGTACCTTTTCAACCAAATGTATTTAAACCCATTTCTCTAGAATTATATGTAGTTCTTTTCGACTCTCAGTTTCTACAAAAAATGTATCATGGTAGTTTCCTTCTTAATAGGGTAATTCACCTTTAAGGTACCTTGTACCCAGTATTTTAAAGAATGTCCTTTTTAATGCAGCTTTTCAATTGGTCTTATATTAAATGTATATTTAGCTTATTTTGCCTCTTTCCAGATTTCAAAGGGTGGTCACTGATCCCAGCAGCCAAAAAAAAATGATTGCTCTGTCATCCTACAATTTTATTTTTACATGTTATTACTTATATTTCTATTCAGGCCCACTGCTATTCATCTTCCTACTTCCAATTCATGTCACTACCTGGTTGCTAGGGTAAATTGGACCCTGGCAACCAGGGAACAAAAAGCTAAATAATAAAAAAACACCAATAGCAAACTGTCTTAGAAAACCACTATCTACATCAGAATAAAAAGTTAATTTAAAAGTGAATGTCACCTTATCCATCTCAGGCTCTCAGAAAATAGGGGGCTCTCAGCACCAGATGTTCCATCTTAAAGTGCAAAACACAGTAACAATGCTTAAAGAGCTAGGTCTAAGGGCGAGGTCACACAGGTATTTTTATGTTTGGTTTCTTAAATGCTTATTCAAGCGTAAATATGCACAAAACAAAGCCCTAATAAAATTAATGGAATTCATAATATAACAATTCCCACAGGGCGCTTGTATGCTGGTGACATAAGTACATTGCATATTGATGATCAGTTACAAAAGTTTATTAAAATTCTTCTGAGTGCAATTGTGGGGAGCGAAAATAAAACAGAAATGCATGTTGGGAAAAGAGGCTGAAAACCGGCTGAAAATGCATATTATGATGCACATGTGATTTCATTGGCGTAGTTACGCTCAAAATGTAAAAATGCCCTGTGTGACCTTGCCCTAAGTGTCAACTTATTGCCACCCCTAGCATGCATGCGCTTGCACATAGTTTTTTTTAGTATATTTCGAATGTCAGTAAATTGCTGTATTGTAAACTGGTTAGTTATAATGATAATGATATAAATGTGGAGATAAACATTATCATTCTAATTGTCACAATGATTTTATTCTGCATGCAGTCCGTTTTGCAGCCGTGTTTGCAGTTAAAGGTATAGTATAAAGAGTGAGATCTATCTTCATGCATTTATTCCCATTACAATAACCATTTTCTAATTCATGCTATGACTTTAAATTGTCAGCTTTCCACACATGCCCATCTACTTCCTTCACTTGTGGCAACGGGAGATGTGTGCCATACCATTACCGATGTGACCATTACAATGATTGCGGAGATAACAGTGATGAGTTGGGCTGTTTATTCCGCACCTGCGACCTAAACACAGAATTTACCTGCAATAATGGCAGGTGTATCTCCCGCGAATATGTCTGCAATGGAGTAAACAATTGCTTTGACAATGGCACCTCTGATGAGCGGAATTGCCGTAAGTTAGCAAAAAAGTGGTTTGAGTTTGTGATTTTAAATATCTGTAAGGGGGGTGTAGACATTTTCCATGTGTGAATGGGCACAGCCATAAATGACAGATCTTTTGTTTACAGGTAGATCGTGCAAAAATATGAAAACATTAGTACTGGAAAGAGTAATGTTACATACCCCTCTAATGTTATATACCCATGTAGTTTTGTGCTGTTTTTGTGGTATCTTTCTCAATGATCTATGGTATGGGTTGTTCTCAGTATGGCAAGATCCATTTATATATTTTGGGATTTGTATTGTATGATTTGCTTTTTAAATCAATCTGCCTTACAGAGAATGTTAAGTACCTGCTAATGAGATAGCTACATAATTACATATTTTTACACGTTAAACAGGAGATCAATGCAGTTCCACATGACAACCATCAACTATGTATTTAGCTATGCTTGTATTCAGTATAGCAACCCAAGGAAACCCAGGCTCCCATCATTGTGCCAAAACCAAATGAATAAACACATATATTAAATACTGCCCAATCTATCACCAATATTATGAAGTGCAACCATGTCTGTTTTTGAGAACAGAACATCTACAAAATCATTATTGATCTGTCAAAACACATACATACACAGACAATATCATAAAAGGGTGGGATTGCTTACTTTAAGTAGCTATTCAAGATTTCTCCATGTACACAAATACTTCGTCCCAGTAGGGGTTGTGATGCTGTGCCAATGAATGCATTCAAACATAAAAAGAATATGTGCTTTTTAGGGTGGCCAATGCCACACACTGGTGAATACTTGTCAGTATGAGATCAATTGAACCAGCAAATAGTCATAAACAATATGGCCACCTTTCTATCGTCCCATTCAATGATCTGAACAGCAGGAAGCGAAGAGAAGCTGTGGCTCATCTTTACTTCGAAATATGTTGCTGAACCTTACTCTTGCTAATATGGTGCATTGGTACATTACATTTCCAAACATGTCAAATTGATGAATCACCTCAAATGCACTTTTTAAATTTTCTATTTCAATTTAAATTCAATATAGATATATTACAATAGTAATCTTCGATCATGAAATGAAGTAGAATAAACTGAATGCGGTGTGAAATTTTCAACAAAAATTCAGTTTCTTTGCTCATCCAGTCAGAAAAGAATGGGCATGCTATGGAACATATTCATAAAGACAAGAAGGAATCCTTCAGATAAGGGTTCACCCAGAATTTTGGTAATTTAGGTTACTCATATATTTGTCATCACTTGTCCTTTGTTTCTTTTTAAAGCTGATCGCACATGTCAACCGGGGTACACGAAATGCACCAGCACTAACATTTGCATTCCTCGTACCTATCTTTGTGATGGAGATAATGACTGTGGAGATATGAGTGATGAAAGCCCTACTCACTGTGGTGAGTCCTCTAATGGTTCAGTGGATGGGTAATCACTGGGAATGTAGATCTTTGCTGTTAAATATAGAAATAAAAGGGAAGAGCAACACACTATTGCTTTAAATTATATATAGTCTATACACTAAAATAGCATGATGTCGAGTTTCTGCTTATATACAGATAAGTTAAAACAAAATATCACACTACTTGTGATATTGTGTAAAACAAAAAAATGTAGAGATTGGAGCTGCCAAAGTGTACAGAGAGAATCAGTTGCCTTCAGGTTAGATTAAACTATAAATACTAACAAAATGAAGTATGGAAAGATAGGGACGTGACAGTGGGTCCCCCCTACCTTCCACCTTCTTGCCAACCAGTTCAGGCAAGCCCCTCTTGGCCCAACGCGGTTAGACTAAGGAAGTAACACATAAAACTCAACCTTTAATACTTCAAGTTAAAACAGCAAACAAGAAAACCCACTGGGCCATGCCCACACAGCAAACCACAATTAAAAAAGTATATAGACAAACTCACTGCAATTCAAGAGTATATGCAGTGCAGGACTGTGGTCTTTAAAAACACCAATTAAAAACGAAAACGTCATAGGTGGTAGGTGGAGGGTTAACAGACTCAAAAAATCATGAGACTGAAAAGTCTAGTGATCTATGCAGTATCACTAGAATAAAGTGTTAGTGCTGTTGCCAGGTAAGTACCCAATTCCTCATGCCGCCCCCACTCCCCTGTGTATAGTTCTACCTGTCTACGTGGGGAACAGGTGGGAGCTAGACCCCCACCGTCCACCTATGCTGCCCTACGCATTTCGCTGTCTAAAACAGCTTCTTCAGGGGCATAGGTGTCCTTTTGTCTAGTATTGTGTAAAACAACCCCAAAGTTTTGCACAATGTTACTGCCATTTCCAACATTTTTAAATATGCAGTTAACTTCCTATTGAATCCATACTCATATGTGACATTAGAGTATTGTGTTCACCATCAACTTCCCTATATAGCACCTACCTACCCATGTAGCATAGGGAAATAGGGACAAGTGTTACAAGGTGAGTGACAGTTGGAGCTGATTTAATCACATCAGAAAACTGACATGTGACTCTAAACACAAAGTTGCCATACATAAGCCAACTTTGGGATTATCCAGTCAATATGTAGACATTTGAAAATTGTCTAATTTGACCAATGCTTCTTTCATCTCTGTTTGCTGTTGCCCTATATGCCAATGAGAATAAGCCCAGTTTAGATGCCTAGATATTGTTTTATACTGACTGTCACCATTGGACGTCTGGCCACACTAACCCAGAGTCCATTGATTCACTGAGGGTTACACAGTAAGTTTGATATTGGTCAAACTACCTGTAAATGTAAACCTATGCATGAGGAGTCATAATTTCCCTGTTTACATATACATGCTTTCCTTGTTCTGTGTCTATTTTAATTCATATGTATGTAAAAATTGATAACATTTCCCCAAAGGTTCTGGGGTAAATGATATTACCAATAATGACAGTTCCCACTCTGATAATGAAGCTCTATTTGTTGTATGATTCAAAGTAATGTTTTTCATTTTGTCTTCTATAATGAGGACCATTTGCATTATGTTCTTTCTGGGCTTTTTCAGTTACATTGACTTGCACTGAAAGTGAATTCCGTTGCTCCTCCGGGCGCTGCATTCCAGGGCACTGGTATTGTGATCAGGGTGTAGACTGTTCCGATGGCTCAGATGAACCACCTACATGTGGTAAGTTGTACCTTTACTACAATAGTGTCATTTGACTATATCACCACTAGGATTGTGACCCTCACTATAAATAATTTTGGGGATAATGTACTGTATGCCCTTCTGTGCACACTAAGGATATTTAGGGGCCTATTGATTAAACCTCAATTTTTTCTTGAGTTTTTAATGGAGAAGACTCAAAAAAATTTTTAGAGGAAAAAAATCTTGAATTTTTAGAGATTAATTATACCTCAAAGCTGCTAAAAATCCAAACTCCCATGCTTGGTTTGACCTTATTTATTAATAAAATAACCAGAATTAATCATATAGCGGAAAAACTCAATAAAATCGAGCCAAAACCCGAATTTCTTTTTTCTATTTTTTTCTCTGTAATAATAAAACAGTACCTTGTACTTGATACTAACTAAGGGTGGCCATACATGGACAGATTAAAGCTGCTGATAGTGGTCCTTTTGACCAATTTGGCAGCTTACAGTATCTGTCCATGTAGGGGGCATTCTGACGGGTCTCCCTGATCGATATCAAGCCAAAAATTGGCCAGATATTGTTCAGGCAGGTTTGATGTTTTTGGCGATCGAGGACCACATCTGCTAGTTGATGCAGTCCTGGTCCCGTCTGTGCCCATTTCCTTCATTGTATCCAATCATTTGGCCCTAGGGCGAAACAATCATATTAACCCGATACTGCCCTACCTTTGGTGGGTATATCAGAATCAGATCAACTCATTTTTTGACCTGGCCAAACGAGCGGATCTTATCATGTATTGCCACCTTTAGATGCATGAATCCATATTGGTGGCAAAATAACCCATTTAGGTTTATTTCACTTTAAAAACATTTTTTAGCAAACTTAAGAAAAAAATGCTGTAACTGCATACTTGTATCTATCAAGACAAAAAGAAAAATGTTTTGTGCATACAATAATATATAACCATCAACATTACTACACCATAATGTAAGAACATTGTGTATGTCCTTTTAATAGTTTCTTAAAACATTTTTTCAACTTGTGTGGAGGAAGCTACATGGCTGCCATAATGTTTATTATACTGGCACGCTGACTACATAAAGAAATCTTTCTTTCCCCAAAAATGTGCCATGGCATTGAAGTCTGATTTAATTGACTTCACTTATCTGCTTCACATTAGCCAGATGACCTGTGGTATGTAGGAACACTGAACTAGACAGTCATACATTTGTAAAAGATTTAAAAGCGATTCAGATTTGAGGAGAACGTGGGTAAGACGAGTGGAGTAGCATCTTATCAACGGGGACCGGGTTGAAGTCTCTGAGATATTAGCCCTGTAATTTAACATGCAGGAGAGTAAAGAATGGATTCCTTGTGCAGCACTATCAGCAAATCTCTGCCTCGTCTCTTGCCTTAACAAATGCTCATTGTATATCTTTTTCTCTCTGTAGTTGCCCATGCGCGGACTTGTTCAAGTGACCAGTTCAGGTGTGACGATGCCCGCTGTATCCCATCATCTTGGATCTGTGATGGAGATAATGACTGTGGTGATATGAGTGATGAAGATCAAAGGCACAATTGTGGTAACAGCTTAGCTTTGAGATCCAATGATTTGTACTCACAGTGTTTTTTTAAATAAGAAAAGCTCTTTAGTTTGAAATAGGAGTAGGTCTTTATTTTTTAAATCAACAGCAATTAAAAATGTGTAAAATATATATAGAATTATCAGTAAACAAATTAAAGTTTCCACTTTTATTTCACTTCAATTCAAATTTTGTATTCCTAGTAAGGTAATGTTGGGCATATATATTTGATCATTGCTGTACTGTCTTAGGAAGTCCAGGCCTTACATCACATATAGGATTTTGAGCCCATGTAAAGATTAATTAAGAGAGAGATTGAAATAAGAAACGATAGCAGTGCAGAAAAAAATAACACCACAGCAGATGTATACCTGAAATTCAATATATTTATATATTTTAACAGATCTTTCATTCACACTGGCCAAAGATCCCATATAAAGTTCAGGCTAGAGGATTCTGAGCACATATCAAGATTAATTAGGAAAGTTATTGAAATATGAAAGTATAGCAGTGCAGAGGAAAGAACACCATAGCAAATTTATATTTATATAGTGGGCTGGATAGAATTTGAACAGAAATCTGCCCTATGCCAATCAATAGCACATAGAATAAAAGAAAACAGTATTACTTACTAATTTGCCTAATTGTAATATCAAAGTGTACATATTTAATGTAATTTGCATTATTATTTATAAAAAAAATTCTCTCTATCTTGGTATTACAGGCTGATTCTGTCGTTTCAGCCTCCCTAAAGCATGTGGCATTTTCGGTAGATGTGACCGATCTGCTGACTTTCACTTTCTGTTCTGTATTCACTGACAGGCACATAATAAGCCTGTCATTGCACACGCAGGGTGAAGTTTGAGTGATAATGCACACACATCAACATCTGACCCATTTATGTACACTGACAGACCAGTCCTGTGCCTGTCAGTGCATACAGAGCAGCAGACAGCAGACCTACATTTCACCTGCCACTAGACTTTATTTTTTATATCATTATTTTCCTGCAGGATGCCCACTATCTCCATATCACCTCTTATGGAACCTATTGTGCTTTTATTCCTATAACAAGAAGCTAGATGACACTGGGAGTATAGCCAGTTAAATGAAGCTATACATGGTACTATTAATGCCAGAATCAATTCCCTGCACTTTCTTATAATAATACAGAGATATATACCTTAAATCTGTGCTAGAAAAGGTATTCCCTATACCAACTGTAATACTGAACTCTGTTCTCACCCTGTAAGCAACCCTGCAAAATCCTCATAGTTTATTTAACTACTGATATTTTCTTTTGGTTTTCAGCCAGCCGTAGTTGTGCATCAACAGAGTTTACCTGCATAAACAACAGGCCCCCAGAGAGAAGGTGCATCCCTCGTTCTTGGGTGTGTGATGGAGATGCTGATTGCTCTGATGCATACGATGAACATCAAAACTGCACAAGAAGGTCCTGTTCAAGCAATGAATTCACATGTGCCAATGGACTGTGCATCCGTAGCAACTTCAGGTAATACTTATCACGATACTAAATAAGAATTGAAGATAACTGGGTCAAATAATTTTTGGAATATTTAAAGGCACACTGGTCTTACTGCTAATTTCCAGTTACCAGAAACAATGCAGGGTTTTACGTAAAGGGGTTGTTTATATTAACTTTTAGTATGATGTAGAGCGTGTTATTCTGGGATTATTTGTAATTGTGTTTCCATTTTTTATTATTTGTAGGTTTTGAGTTATTTAGCTTTTTCTTTCAGAAGCTCTACAGTTTGCAATTTCAGCAAAGACTGGACTATGAACAGGAGAGGCCCTGAATAGAAAGTTGGAATAATAAAAAGTAGCAATAACAATAATTGTGTAGCCTTACAGAGCATTTATTTTTTAGATGGGGGTCAGTGATTTAAAAACTATAAACACAGAAAAAATGAAGGCCGATTTGCTTAGAAATAACCATTCTATAACATACTAAAAGTTAACCTTAAGGTGAGCCACCCCTTTAAGAAGAATGAGAATTATAGCTCAATACCATTCAGTACATAAACAGCAACTGATTTTTTAATTTCCTCAATGAATGGCCTTATCTTGCAGGTGTGATAGACGCAATGATTGCGGAGACGGCAGTGATGAGAGAGGCTGTATTTACCAGCCCTGTGAGCAGCAGCAGTTCACCTGTCAGAACGGCCGCTGTATCTCCAAAGCCTTCGTCTGTGATGGCGACAATGACTGTGGAGATGAGTCCGATGAGCTCGAACATATGTGCACTACATCAGAGGCAACCTGTACCCCACACTACTTCAAGTGTGATAATGGGTTCTGTATTGAAGCAGGCACTGTCTGCAATAGAAATGATGACTGTGGGGATAACAGTGATGAGAAAGCCTGTGGTATGTGGAGATTTTCATTTATATATCAGTAATGGCACTAACCGAACACTAAAATGTCTGACATCTTATAGGATGGCTCTAGGATGGGCCCCATTAACACCTAGATCTATTGATACCTAATACACTCATTAAGGGTCAGATTTATCAAGGATTGAAGTAAAAAAAATCGAATTTCAAGCTTGAATCTTTACTTGATTTGATTTGAATTTGAAAAAAATTTGACTATTCGAATATCAAAATTTATCATATACTGTCTCTTTAAAACTTCGCCTTCGACCATCTGCCATGGAAAACCTGCCAAATTGCTGTTTTAGCCTATGGGGGACCTCCTAGAGCCTATTTGGAGTCATTTGGTGGACTTTGCAAAACGTAGTAAATTGAATACGATCTTACTTTGATTTGAACTAAAAAAACTGTAAATTTTTTTAATACATTTCAGTTGGTCTTTTTTTCTTTGAATTTTGAAGTTATGGGAGTTCAAAAAAACTCCCATTACTTCGAAATTCGACCCTTGATAAATCTGCCCTTAAGAATAGTTATTGGCAGAAGAGATTGTCTATCCAGGCAGAGGGATTGTGATACCTAAGGATAGCAAGATGCACTGTCGACACTGCCACCCAAGAGGCCCAAAGATCATGGATGCACTGATCTTCAAGGCTTACAATGACCAAACTGACCAACACGTAGCACTACCTTAATCCATATAAACTAACCAGTCTTTCTTGGGTTTAAGCATAATCCTGTACTTCTTTGAATGGTAGGCTACTACAATTGTGTATACAGTATAGTGTATATTTGATTGAGGTAATACACTTTGTCAATGAGCTTCATACATTATTTGATTGATTTCCACACTTTTTCTTTTTACACTTTGATAGGTATAAATGAATGCAATGACCCTTCAATCAGCGGCTGTGATCACAACTGTACAGACACACAGACAAGTTTCTTCTGTTCTTGCAGACCAGGATACAGACTTATGTCAGATAAACGGACCTGTGATGACGTTGACGAGTGCAGTGAAACACCGTCCGTATGTAGTCAGATATGTGAGAACACTGCTGGTTCATACATCTGCAAGTGTGCTCCTGGCTACATAAGGGAGCCCAATGGGAGAAGCTGCCGTCAGAACAGCAATATCAAGCCTTATCTTATATTCAGTAACCGTTACTATCTGAGGAACCTCAGCCTTGATGGCCAGTCTTACTCCCTTATCTTGCAAGGTCTAAGCATTGTTGCTGCTTTGGACTTTGATCGTGTGGAGAGCAGACTGTATTGGATTGATGCTGGAAGAAGGGTTATCGAGAGAATGTTCCTAAATGGAACAAATAAGGAGACAATTATT
The DNA here is from genome assembly GCF_017654675.1 of Xenopus laevis. Taxonomy (NCBI): domain Eukaryota; kingdom Metazoa; phylum Chordata; class Amphibia; order Anura; family Pipidae; genus Xenopus; species Xenopus laevis. The sequence continues at coordinate 75,017,078 of NC_054387.1, read as the reverse complement.
AATAGTGATGTTCCTGCCGGGGAAGGTTTGGCTGTTGATTGGATTGGCAGGTAAATTCCTAATATAACTTGATAAGAATAGATTTCCATACACTTGCTGCCCAATAATAGATGTAGACGTGCAGTAGTGAAAGCCTTGTCCTCTACTTGAACTGACACCCTGAAAAACACAGAGAGGACTGCAGAGACAGAGAGCAGTAAGACATACATAGAAAGTAGGAGAGAGAAACCCAGCGAGAGGGCAGAGAGATATATTACATGGCAAGTCAGCACAGTAAAGTATGAGGTACCTGGATAAGGGGCAGTAACATGAATGGACAGACAGGTGTCTGACATTGGGTAGTGTACATGCCTGCAAACTGAATAAATGAGAATCAAATTTTGGTGCTATCTGATTGCTAACCAATATTTCTGCTGATATTTAGGAAAATATACTGGTTGGACTCGTCTAAAGACTGCCTTTATGTTGCTGACCTAGATGGAAGGTTTCGTAAGAAGCTTATTGATCGCTGCATTGACGCCAATAACACCTTTTGCTTTCAGTATCCCAGAGCGATTGTTGTTCATCCAAGAAAAGGGTGAGTTTCAGTTTATTTTCCAGAATAAAAAACACAGAAAATCCCTTGATAAAAAGATCAAAATTGGCTCCAGTTCTAATAACCATTAGCAACCAATTAGATGTCTGCCCAGCAGATTAGTAAATGCTGCCTGCTAATTGGTTGCTGTGAGTTATAAAAACTAGAGCAAATCTTGCACCTGTGATTACATGACTCCTTACATACTGATAATGCCAATGTGCATTTAATATTACCCTTGATTTTGCTATGTTAACTGTTTGACAATATGTAATCCCTGTTTTTTTCTGCTAGATATGTGTATTGGACAGACTGGGCAGACAAACCCTTTATCGGCAGAGCTGGATTGGACGGCAAGAACAAAACTGTTATCATCTCCACTAAGATAGAATGGCCGAATGGACTCACAATAGATTATACCAACGACATGCTGTACTGGGCTGATGCCCACCTAAACTACATTGAGTACGTACATAGAGAAGAATAAAGCAACTCGGTAACTGCTCATATGACATTTACATGGCAATCTCCTCTCTCAAGCATACTAAAAAGCTCCTAATAATTATCTATAAATTATCGCCCATCAATGCTGAAAATTTTTTTGCACCAAATGAATTCAGCAAGTTTGTCTTGCGATAGCTGTTATCTGCACAAACTTATTTTAGTGATACTTCAGGCAAGTGTGAGTTTTTTGATGTCCATTTAGGTCAATGCCATAATCTGCTATTTCACATTTTTTTTGGCACCATGATAAAGGACAACATTAACAGATAGCATCTAAGAACTAGCAATAAATAGTGTAAGTAAAGTAAATAATCATTTATCAATATCATTTTGAATTAAGGCGAGTTAATAATCATTTATTATTGTGTGCTAATTATTATCAATGGAATCACTAATACATTCATAGATATTATTCTTCTCCAGGAAGGCTCAATAATCTTCTCTGGTCATGTTATAAACTGCCCGGACACCTCACCCATTATACAGTCATTGGTGATATTTCATATATTGCCACTCTCTAATCTCGATTTTGGTATGATTTGGGTTTCGTAAGAAGCTTATTGATCGCTGGCTCCACATTTCCCAGCTCTGAACAATTAAACAGCAATACACCCTTCGTTCTGATATCTGATTACTGTGCAATATCATGAAAACAAAATGATAACTACACAATGCCTGAAATAGTGCAAGTAATCAACATTCTCTTGGTGAATTCTTGCATAGTTAATGACATTTTGGTCATCTAATTTAGAAAAATAGAGGGCATGTCCATTGCCTATTGAGATGTGTGTCAATTAGTGCATACTGGTTATTATTGTTTTATTTTAACCTTTGTTGTTGGCCCTAAGGAGGAGCTCACATAGAAACACAGAAAAGAAATATAAAATTCCAACCCCACCAAAGTACCAACCCATGCAGAGAAAATATCAATAACTAGCCCAAATTTATCAGCTGGCTGGTTCTTTAAAAACCAGCCCAATTTGGTGGGAACCCAACTAAATTAGTAACCCTAGGAATAGGAAGGAGGATAAGAGGAAATTAAATCACATATAAAGGTTGGAAATGGAAGGGTTTACAGATATATTTTATGCAAATATGGCCACTAGGTGGCAAGATAACAAAACTTATACATGTATAAGACATGCAGTATATGTGAACCATATAACTATAAAACACTGTACTATTGCTTGCTCAACCCTACGCTCACCCAGATGTTGTTCATCTACTGTGCATCATCCACCATTCGTTAACATAGGATTAAAGTAACACATACAATAATAATATAGAGGTTGTATGCCCCTGAACACTACAGGTTCCTCTAAAAAATACTGTATATCACATAAAACAGCCCTTATTTACCATTTTCATCCAAATAAACAGTTTTTATGAAAAACAAATTCTTGTAGAAAGTCCGACTAGATGATCCCCAAAGTAGAACACTACCATTTTAATTACTCATCCCTCTCATCTCTCTCACTGCCTTTCTCACACACACACCTTGTGCCCACATAAATGCTAGGTTACATCAGCCATAAATGGACAGGGGGTGCATTTTAGTTCCACACTTCCTGTTACAGTTAGAGTATATGGTATTTCCTGTCAGGTGATCAGTGAGTGACACACAGAACATGCCAAAAATGGTGGCTCAAGGCAAAGCAGAAATATTCATTAATATGTTTATACCAATTTTATAGGTCACAGATTTTTTTGCTTGTATAGAAGGTGTAATGTCAGCCCATTTATTAATTTTGTAATTATATTACAAAAATTAGTCATTGACAGGATGATATCAGAATAACTTATATCAGAATAACATTTCCTTCAGCAGTTTAGCAGCTGTTAAAGGAAGGAAACAGAACACTGTTCGATTCAGCATTTGTCTCAGTAGCATTTCTTTTCTTTAGATACTCTGACTTGGACGGAAGGCACCGGCACACTGTGTACAATGGAAATCTACCTCATCCTTTTGCAATCACTGTGTTTGAAGATAGTATCTACTGGACTGACTGGAACACAAGAACTGTGGAAAAGGGAAACAAATATGATGGGTCTGGAAGGACCATGTTAGTAAACACAACACACAGGCCTTTCGATATTCATGTTTACCATCCCTATAGGCAGCCTATTAGTAAGTAACCTTGTGGCATTGTGGGAAGGGATAAAAAAAACAATTCTGACAATTCTTGCTGCTTTTGATTTTTAGCTTTCTTCAATATTTTCTGCCATTCATTTTTACACATATAACAAATCACCACCAGTATCGCTCTAGCCAATAAAAAACAGAAGAGAGGCAGCAGGCCTAGCTGCTTACAGGAATGTAAGGCACATGATGGGGCTCCAAACTAATGTCCAGTTTCACTATAGTGTGTGTGTGTGTGTGTGTGTGTGTGTGTGTGCAAAAGAATAATGGCTTATTTACAAAAATAGTGGCACGGTGCAGAGTACAACAAATGGCTGCAAAGTGTCATGTTTAATGTACATTGCCCCATGGAATTTTCATCCTTGGCTCTAAAGGGTGACTCTTTCTGTATGTCTCTCTGCTTAACAATAGCCAAAACGGCATATTCAATGACAGGGAGGTGGGCAGGACCTGCCACACCCCTGGTTTGCACATCATTCAGAATACACTAGACAAGAACATTTGTGGAATCAAGGTGCTAGTGAACTCTGTACATTCTATGGCAGGTTTTAGGCACAGGACACCCTTTTTGCACCAGAGACTTAATACTTAAAGGATACCAACATGTTAAGCACCCCCTATTGATTATAACTGCTTACCTGATACCCCGGCCCTGTATTCCTGTTAGCAGAAAACTGCACTGGCCAGGGTATTTCTGTAGAAGCTCATTTGCAGAGATCTTCTTACATTCCTGTTGTATTTTCTCTGCGCCATGGGCAGGCACATGATGCACAATTGAGTGAAAAGGGCAGCTTTTTGTGTCAAAGTTTAGCTTTGGCTTTACTGCACATACACACGCCAGGACCAGAACAAACATAAGACAGAAATGAAGATGGTGACGAGGAACTTCTACAGAAATACTCTGGGCTGTTGCACTGGCCTGGGGTATCAAATAAGCGATTCTAATTACTGGGGGTTCCTAACATTTTGGCACCCCCAGAGATGATACCTGTTGTTCTCCTTTAAAGGAAATATACCCCTCCCTTTCTGACCCAAGCTCATTCAATTGGGTTTAATTAAAAAAAGGTACCTTAATACTTACTCCCAAACATACTGTAAATATGAATGCACAGAATCAACCGTTTTATTAATAGGCAACCTAGAACATTTGGTTTAAAGAATATATTGTATGTTAGTAATTCTTGCCTACATGACAGTTTTGGAAGATAACAGCAATGATTTAAGCTGAAAATTTAAATGTATATTTCTGCTAATAACTCTTTGTTCCAAACCATTTTTAGCAAACAACCCTTGTGGTCGAAACAACGGTGGCTGCTCCCACTTATGCCTCATAAAAGAAGGGGGTCAAGGATACACCTGTGAATGTCCAGACAATTTCTTGGCAGTGCAGTTTGGATCTGTGGTTCGTTGCCTCCCAGCATGTTCCAGTACTCAGTTTTTATGTGCAGACAGTGAGAGGTATGTTGAAATGACTGACAATTCACTTCCTATCATGTGCCATAAGGTGGTTTTAGGTGGATAATATAATTCCATTTGTTTATTGCTTGTATTTCATTAATATAATACCAAATATATATGCCCACATATAGCTGACATTAAATTTCTCATACTCAACATACACACATAATTAAAGGGTCAATTTGTGTAACCCTATCTTGCAAATCTTTGTAGATGTATCCCAATTTGGTGGAAATGTGATGGTCAGAGAGACTGCAGAGATGGCTCAGATGAACCGGCTACTTGCCCTCAGCGATACTGCAGAATTGGTCAGTTCCAATGCAATGATGGAAACTGCACAAGTTCTCACTTCTTGTGCAATTCTTACCCTGACTGCCCAGATGGCTCAGATGAGGATCAAATACTTTGTGGTAAGTACAGAAACATTGTAATAATCTCATATTCAATTTGTCGCTTATGTTTTTCTATTATCACTGATATATCTTTTATGTATTGTCTTTACTAAATTTTTCTACAAAATTACATAATTTACCCAGGCCACAACTGAAATGCCACAGGCAAATAATATAATAGACACATTCTATCATTGGCAAGGATACGGGTGATTAGGGGTCTGAAATTGTGAAGAAGCAGAGGCTGGCATTGGATTGTTTTGGAGGTGTAATAAATCGAAAGCTAAATTTATCATAACATGCATTGCCCATATAGTTTTAATGCAGGCCCAGCCTCAGCTGGTGTTTTAGCAGACAGCTGGCAATCCTATGCCTACATACTAAGAAATATATTAAGGAACGTTCCTTCTGATTAATTGTTTTGGAGTGTATTAACATATATCTATCTTCAAGTCAAAGTACAATATGTATTTATACCTAGGGTATATTTTCCAGACAGGGGCTCGATTAATTTGTAGATCCATGCTGGGCTCTATGATTCCTTAGTCCTGAAAAGGTTCGAAATGTTCTTTCTGTAAAGCTCAGGTTATCAAATTTTGAGCCTGGTCTATAGAGATGAATGGATGACAGGCTGCCTGAATGGTAATACATGTGATATCTGGGAGTAAGAGTTTATTTATCTGCATACTCACATAACTATAGTAGTGTGACTGTTATAATGCAACACTGCTATGAACTTAGCAGGGCTGACCATTTGGTTTTCCAGAGAAGGGGACCTGAACCACAAAGGTCTGAAAACTATTGCTTTGATAAGATGCAAACAACAAAGTAGATTTCTGATGGCAATCCTAGGCTCAGTACATTTTCACATATGCATTTTACATGCTTTGTTCTTTATATATCAGAGTACTGAAGTATAATTAGTAGCTAATAACTTACAGTGGTTCTGTCAAAAAGATGTGACACGTATGGTAGCTCACATCACTACTTGTGATAGGAGATGTGTATAGAAGCAATGTTGTGTGCAATGTGTATTTTATTATAAGCTGACCTTAAGCGGCATAGAGCTTGCATCTCTCATGTCACCTTCTGTGGTGTGTATGGTATGAAAAGAAACTTAAACTAAGCAATGCTTGCCTGTTTCATCTAGAAGAATGCAATGCACTAGATTGAGTTAGCTATTTGTAATTCATTCCTCACCAGCTAGTTGCAAGGAGCCTGCTATAACCTGAAAAATGCTATTTTTCTAATAGTCTCTCTTTACTTAAAACTAATAATAAGACTGACCCTGAACCTGTCCTATGACACATACTTGTTAGTCTCCATTTTGAGTAGTGATTAAATAGTATATCCCTTGCAGCCAACCATCAGTGTGACACCCACCAGTGGCAGTGTGCTAACAAACGCTGTATTCCTGAGTCGTGGCAGTGTGATCAGGAGGATGATTGTGGAGACAACTCTGATGAAAACAGTGCCCACTGCTCTACTCGAACCTGTAACCCTGGGCAATTCCGTTGCAACAATGGGCGCTGCATCCCCCAGAGCTGGAAATGTGATGTGGATGACGACTGTGGAGATCACTCAGATGAGCCTTTTCAGGAATGCAGTAAGAGAGCATCTTAACATGAGACATATCCTGCAGCTATAAATGCATTTAACAACCACTTCAGGGTCATAATTTGAGGTTTCTTTTTTTTCCCAACATTACTTTTGAGCAGACTGAATCCATGTACATGTAGTTGTGTGTATATATACTAGGTATGACTGTTGGAGAGCAATTCACAAGTAGAGATAGCCCAAAATTGGCGTTAAAGTGTTTATTACTTTATCCTAATATCAATGCCTCCTTTTTAGTGGGGCCTGCCTATCGTTGTGACAACCACACAGACTTTGACTGTAGGACCAACTATCGATGTGTCCCTCTGTGGAGCGTGTGTAATGGATATGACGATTGTCGAGACAACTCTGATGAACAGGGCTGTGGTGAGTTTAGCTTCAGTTTCTATAATATTATTTTCATTATAAATTAAATATAAATTACTCCATTAGTCCTTAAATAGTGATCAGTGCTTCTCCTACTTTTTACGTGTTTGTTTTTTACGTGTTTACTTTTTACATATTTATAAACAGTCAGATGCAAAAGTAGAGCCCATTTGGGAAATCGCTCAATGGAAGTAATTTCCACTGTGTTTCTGTGAGAACGGTGTCACTTCCACCACATCATGTTTAAAACAACATTAGTGTCCCATTTCTTTGCTTCAAATCAGCAGCACCCATCAAGGCAACCTCCTGTTGAGCAACTTTTATCAGGGCAGGCTGCTAAAATTATTTGATTTGCCAGATTACAGGCTGGTGTAAGACCATATTTTGGAGGGAGGCACTTACAGAGATGGTATTTTTGTTGTCCATTCTAGTAGTGTCAGTCATACATTAATAGTCTGTTTTTAGGAGACAGTTGCAGATTTGCATATGCAAATTAGGGCAGGAGGGAAATCGCATGACTTTTTGTCACAAGACAAGGAAGTAAAAAATGTTTTCCCCTTCCCATTCCTATATGCATAAGCAAAATAGGATTTGGATTTGTTCGGTATTCGGCCGATTCTTTCGCAATGGATTCGGGGGTTCGGCCGAATCCAAAATAGTGGATTCGGTGCATCCTTAGTTCAGTCTCAAGTGACTGATTTGGCAACTTGAATGGCAATGTAAATATCTTTTAGCATTGGTGCTGCTTGTAACAATACCTATGCTGTTACTTTAGCTTCAGATACTTATATTTCTGGTATTACTATTTATTAAGCTGAATTTTTTACAGTGATTAGGGCAGAAATGTATGGCTTGTAATTACAGGTATTAAACACATTATTATTTTGTCAGCATGTTTTCTAATCCTACATTGTGCATTTATTATGCTCTATAAAACCAGTTCAGTGATTTTATGCCCATACAAACCACAGTTTATTTACACCGCAGGGCATTATGCCAACTCATATTAAACCATTAAGGGATTAACTAAATATGTGCATAATAATTATGGCCTTGTAAATCCTAACTGTGAATGATTGAAATTTACAGAGGAAAGGACCTGTGATCCTCGGGGTGATTTTCGATGTGATAATCATCGCTGTATTCCTTTGCGTTGGAAGTGTGATGGAGATAATGACTGCGAAGATGGTTCTGATGAACGCAACTGCAGTAAGTACAGACCATCAACTAGATGTAGACTAGGCTTCCCTCTTTGTACTTTAATGAAGGACTGGTATGCCTATCTGCGTGCGCAAATTACCACAGAAAATTAAAGGTCATTCAGTCCTTCCAATGATACTCAGCCATGATTTACTGTCATGTTGCTGCACTACAGTCACCAGCATGAATGGTGTCAGGGGTAAGGGAAAGTTGGGAGCTAAAGAAATATAATAATTTTTAAAGTGACATTGTTGATCATCAAGAGAACTCCAGTGATAGCGACTCACAAATATTGACATCTCTATGTACATTTGTGTTTCTGTTCTTTAGTCCTGCAACTGAAGCCAGAGCCATTTAAATACAGTACATATTTTACAGCACCAAACACCTGGTGGTTTACACCTGGATGCATTCATTATATTTTATATCTCATGTCAGGTCCAAGGGAGTGCACAGAAAGTGAATTCCGCTGTGACAACCTGCACTGCATTCCTGGACGCTGGATCTGTGATCATGATAATGACTGTGAAGACAATTCAGATGAAAGAGATTGTGGTAAGGCATAGCCACATTATGCTTTATTTTCTTATAGTTCTAGACCACGGTTGCCAATAAAACCTTTATTTTTGAGTGTGGGATATATTAGCAGAGGCTAATGGCACTGTAACATTTGCTTTTCCAAAATAAAAATATCTTTACAGCAGAGTGACTTACCATATTACCCCATCTTGTACTTTTAGAGATGAGGACTTGCCACCCGGGCTATTTTCAGTGCGACAGCGGTCACTGCATTGCTGAGCGTTTCCACTGTGATGGAACTGCAGACTGCCTGGATTTCTCTGATGAGGCAGCTTGCCGTAAGTTGGGAAATGATGCATAAACCTAAAACACTACATAATATTAAACCATTATATATATTTTTTAGCAGTGATGTTTACATTTGTACTACACCTTTATATGTATACACTTTGTATAAAGTAAAAGTCATTAATGAACTCTAAGCATTTTATAGGCTGGTGCATTTACTGACTCTATTTTTGTCATCAGCTACACGGTATCCAAATGGAACTTATTGCCCTGCTTCCATGTTTGAGTGTAGAAACCATGTCTGCATCCAGCCGTACTGGAGATGTGATGGTGACAATGACTGCGGAGATGGGTCAGATGAAGAGCTTCAGCACTGCTGTAAGGCATACCATAATACATACAAACACACACACACACACATACACACATATGATATATACAGTCCATAATCTGTTTTGATAACATGGATATCTTATATTTTACAGTGGAAATTCCTTGTGAGCCTCCATTCCGCTTCCGCTGTGGAAACAATCGATGTGTCTACAGACATGAAATATGCAATGGCGTGGATGACTGCAGTGATGGAAGTGATGAAACTGAGGAACAATGTAAGTTGTCTTTTACAAATAAAGTGTAACCAAAAATACAATTCCTTAATGGCTATCCATTCCCTCTGCCTCTAGTACCTGATTGCACTTCATACCTGCTTTACGTAAAAGCTTTATTATGAGTATGTATGATTATAAGCAAACAAGATATTCTGTGCGTTGGGGTAATGAACCATGGTAAAAAAATGACACACAGTCACTGACAGCACCATGGAAGAAGAAATCTAAAAAAGCACAAGAAAATTAATTAATTAAGGGAAGTTAGAAGTGTTGCATGAATGTAAGAGATAATTGAAGATAAAAATGCAGTACAGACCTGAAAGATGTTTGAAAACTATTCAAAAAATGATGTTCTGGGGAAAGACTGAAGTAAATACTCTCATTAGGGAGGAAAGGACACAAGAAAGTGAGGTAGGTTATAATAAGTCTGTTCATTCAGTACACCATTCATACCTATGGAGAGATGGTAAGTATACACAGCATACTGTACATTTCCCAGTAGTCAGTAACCTAAGTTGAGTTATTTTGTATAAACTATTAACCACTAGCTCCCAAAGCTGTCCTTCCATATGGTTTCAAACAATCATGAATAATTGCATTTACCAAAATGTAAAACATATTAATGATACAATGTGTTTGTTTCTGATTCTAGGTAGACCACCAACTCCAAGACCATGCACAGACGAAGAATATAAATGTGGCAACCACTACTGTGTTCCCCTTCACTATATATGTGATGACTATGACGATTGTGGGGATCAATCAGATGAAGCAGGCTGCAGTAAGTACATATTTAAAGTGCTTAGTGAGTTATGCTACAGTTATGCCATGTAAGTTATATAGTAATCACGTCACCTATATAAAAAATGATATAATAATATACTTCATAATGAAGTATATTACAATAACATACTTCATAATGAACCTAAAATATTTTATAATGATTGATTTATACCTGAAATTGAACCACTTAATTTTTTTAATCCGTCTGTTAAGGGGGATTTTCACCTACCAACTCCTTTTTTAATTTTTAACCTTCTTATGTCTTTCCAAAGCAGATCTGGGAGGAGGGGGTAATCTATTCTGTAAAGCTGTTCTGATTGATACATTAGTTGATCCATTTCTTATCTTTGTCCCTGCTGAGCAGAATCCCTGAGTTTCAATGGCAGCTGATATAATTGATATAATAGTTGCTAATATTCAACAAATACTGCTGAGAAGAAATGTTGCAACTAATGAAGCAAATTCAGAAACTGCACTTAGATTACTGAGCTGCCAGACTGAAACATCAGAGACAGGAACATTAAACTTTAAACTTAAATTTTATAAAAACAGTAAAAAATAAAAAAAGGAAAGCAAGTGCAAAGGTCTTTATATCTGGTGAACAATCTGAAAGCAACTAAACTGAAAAAAATGTTTGGAAGGTGAACAACCGCTTTAAAACATTCATTAGATAAATTATTTTCTGTATGTATGTTTCATAGACTGACTAATAATATTATGTATCTATGCCTCTATGATTTTTTTCAGACAGAGGAACTCAAAGAAGTTGTTCAGAAAACATTTGTGAACACAACTGTACCAATTTATCTGAAGGCGGATTTATTTGTTCATGTCGGCCTGGCTATAAAGCCAGTGAATCTGATCGGAATACATGTGATGGTCAGTTCATTATTCTGATGCATTATAATTCAAAATTGAGTTCAGATCATTGTCTTAAAGAAACAAATGTTTAATTTTTCTTGATTGTTTACTTTGACAGAAGGAAAATATAAATGATGATATGCATATTCAGTTTGTGTATTGTTCCAGCTGATTGTTGTGCACAACAATGAAATTGTATATCAACAATGAAATTGTATATCAGTTAGTGCACAACTAACTGAACTAGATAAGAGAAAAACCTGCAATGCTGTACGCCATAACGAAATACTTTTTTGACAAAATTGTAGTAAATGTTAATATTTTGTTTACAACAAAAAGAAAGCAAATGTAGTTCCCTAAATATTCTGTTTACATTTCTAGATATTAATGAGTGTGAGATATATAAAAAGTGCCCGCAGGACTGCAAAAATTCCAAAGGAAGCTACGAATGTTTCTGTGCTGAAGGCTTTAGGACTGTTGGTGATCAACAAGGAAACCAATGTGCTGCAGAGGGTAAGAAATAATAATGGGCGCATAATGGGATGTAGAATTAGAGGCTGAGTATAATTCACATAGAAGATCTGTGAGATTATGTTGTTGGGCTTATTTTTAAAAACCTCAATGAAACACTGCAAGCCTAATAAAACTAGTATAGTAGAGAATGGAATCCATTATCCTGCAATCCATTATCCAGAAAGCTCTGAATTACAGGAAGGCCATCTCCCATAGACTCCATTTTATCCAATTAATCCAAATGTAAAAAAAAATATTTCCTTAACCATAGACTGAGGGCCCACTTTACAAACTATTATTCCTCCTCTCCTCACTCAACCTCTTTATTCTCCTAGTCTTTTATCTCTACATACTATACTCTATTCTTCCATTATTAAGCCCTTTAAATAAATACAGAAATGGTCATGAAATAAGCCAAATGTTTAGCAGCATGAGGGCCCACTGACACCTGGGCCCACCGGGAGTTTTCCTGGTATCCCTGTGGGCCAGTCTGATACTGCTCCCAGTTCTTCAGTTTTGTTACAGATTAGTAAATTTAAGAAATGTGGGGGGGTACATGTGGAATTGAATAACAGAAAATAGCATTAAGAAGGTTAATTAGCATCATATATGATGAATGCAATGATCTCAACTACAGGAACAGGATGGATGCCTGTGAAACTTCTGCTAGTGAGGAGGTAGTTTGTGAACACTATAAAACTTGATTTTACAGGGACTCCTCCTTTGCTCTTGCTTCCTGACAATGTCCGTATAAGACGATTCAACCTTTCATCAGAACAGTATTCTGACTATATTGAAGATCAGCAGCATGTCCAGGCCTTAGACTATGATTGGGATCCTGAAGGAATAGGCCTTAGTAAGTATACAGTGGCTTTCATTTCTACCAATAATATCATGCTGGCAATTCGCTTTCTTTTCTTTTGCCTGTTATTTACAAAAATCTGAATTTATCTCATATTTTATTAAAAAATGCTTATTGATTAATTAATTAATCAATCAGATTACAGAACAACTCAATAAAATCCTGAATCGCTCAAATGTTTCAGGCTTTTTTCCCTGGGTGGCTTGAATTTTTGAAGTTTTTGCCTGAAAACCACAAAAAAGTTGGATTTTTGGGCTAAACCCAGTGCAGACCACAACAACTTCAAATTGAGATGGGTGTCACTCTCATTGACTTATACAGGACCGCAACAAGTCTGAGATGGCAGATTTTTGGATTCAGGCTTCTTGCAGCATCGGGGTACAATACATCAAAATACAATTTGAGTTTTTGCTGTAAACCTCCCCTAACTGTAAAGCATGGCTGTCCAGTTGCAGGCCCCAGAGTTAGAAGTGGCTGTACAAGGGATCTTTATGGACCCAAATTGAACATGCAGAATGACAAATTATTGACCCACAATACATAAAAATTGCACAGCAATGCATAAAGAAAACTGATTCCCTGACTCAAGCTAATAAGTTTTTTTTTAATTAAAGGGATTCTGTCATGATTTTTATGTTGTCGTTTTTATTTCTAAATGACACTGTTTACACTGCAAATAATTCACTCTACCATGTAAAATTTCATTCCTGAACCAGCAAGTGTATTTTTTTTTTAGTTGTAATATTGGTGTGTAGGCAGCCATCTCAGGTAATTTTGCCTGGTCATGTGCTTTCAGAAAGAGTCAGCACTAGGATGAAACTGCTTTCTAGCAGGCTGTTGTTTCTCCAACTCAATGTAACTGAATGTGTCTCAGTGGGATTTGGCTTTTTGCTATTGAGTGATGTTCTTAGATCTACCAGGGAACTGTTATCTTGTGTTAGGGAGCTGCTATCTGGTTACCTTCCCATTGTTCTTTTGTTTGGCTGAGGTAAGCAGTAAAGAGTGACTGAAGTTTATCAGAGCACAAGTAACATGATTGGGGGCAGGTGGGAAACTGACAACATGTCTGGCTCCATGTCAGATTTCAAAATTAAATATAAAAAAAATCTGTTTGCTCTTTTGAGAAATGGCTTTCAGTACAGAATTCTGTTGAAGCAGCACTATTAACTGATGTTTTTTGAAAAAAAAAACATGTTTCCCATGACAGTAACCCTTTAAAAACATAAATTAGTGAAATCACTGAAATTAGAATGGCAATACAAATAAATAATTCCATACACATAAACAACATATAAACACAAATAAATGCACCTATATTTATTTGGGATAAAAAAGAGATTTGGTATATATCTAATAAAGTTCTGCATTGTTGTTATTCATATGCATGTATTTATACTCGGTTTAAGAGTGCCATCATTTGTGTTTTTTAAAGGTGTGGTGTACTACAGTATCCGGGGTCAAGGCTCCACATTTGGCTCCATCAGACGCGCCTACCTGCCAACATTTGAGGATTATGGCAATAACCTAGTTAAGGATGTTGATTTAGACCTGCGCTATATTGTTAACCCTGATGGACTGGCTGTAGACTGGGTTGGAAGGTATAGTATCTCAGTGACAAATTTCTACCTAACACCAAATGCCTTGATTTATATGATATTATATATCTTCTACTGTATACTACATTATATATATATATATATATATATATATATATATATATATATATATATATATATATACAGTATATACACATATATATATACACACACACACATATATATATATACACACACACACAGATATATACTGTATATATATATATATATATATATATATATATATATATCTATATATATATATATATATTACCTAAACACCTATAGTGCACTATTGTGTATTTGTAATAATGGAGGAGTGTTAATCTTTTTGTGTAACCTCAGAGCTGACCTTATGCGTTAAGTCTTTATGACAATAGATAAATCAGTTAATCTTACTTATAGGTACATGGACTACTTATCAGAACTTCCCATAAATCCCATGGAAAAACACACTATATTCCTCTATCCATTTTTTGTTTGCTGTGGATGATGGGAAGTTCAAAATGATATATAGGAATACATATCAAGGATTTCCTTTCCTTATCATTCATTATTGTGCTTGTACAACTGAACCTATTAAACTGTAATCTACTTACTCCAAAGATTTTTTTTTTGTTTAGTTTATTTTTTCATTACCAATCACTTTACTTTGTATCTGTCTCTATTGACATATAAATACTGTGAATTGCAGAAACTTTTTGGAAAAAAAACATGTATTTGTATAATTTCTCTTTCCTTTACTTCATTTTAACTCAGACATATTTATTGGACTGATGCTGGCACTAATCGGATAGAGGTTGCAATGCTGGATGGACGGTATAGGAAATGGCTAATTTATACCCAGATTGACCAGCCAGCAGCCATAGCGGTCAACCCTGATCTTGGGTAAGTCATACTGTTACAAAATCAAAAATCCCACATTTTTTCATCTGACTGCATATGGGATGCATGACAAAAACCATGAACAGCTGAATGTATATCTTTTCTTTCGTATTTAAGATTGACCCAAAGGATCAATATATATGTGTGATTGTGTCCATTTTAATATATCAGTGACCTATTGCAGCAAAATTCATTTTATCTCTTCTGTTGTTAAACCAGACATACTTTGGTTGGGTCTTGGGATTTTAAAATGCTCTGTCTCGAATAGTGGAGGCATGTTTATCAAATTTCGAAATGTAGCTTGTAACTTATAAAACGTGAAAAGTTTTGTATTAGAGTTTTTTTGTGTTCTTTACACTTTAAATTACACACTATAAATTACAAATTTTTTGTGGTTTTGAGTAATTAGTCAAGCAATTAACGCAAAAGAATTTGATTCAAGAAAAAAAAAAAAAATGTTCGTTATTAATAGACACCTTAGTGTTATCTGATAATACTCTAAAAGGGACCTGTTAAGTTTCCAGCATTTTTTATTTTTCAGATTTATGTACTGGACAGACTGGGGCAGGCAGCCTAAAATTGAGCGTGCTTGGATGGATGGACAGCAGAGACAGGTTTTAGTTTCAGAAGATCTTGGGTGGCCAACTGGTCTCACCATCGATTACATAAACAATAATCGGATTTACTGGAGTGACTCTAAAGAAAATATTATTGAATCCATGAAGCCTGATGGGACTGACAGACAAACTGTTCTAGCTGGAGGTTGGAAAACTATTTAGTGCTTTTCTTGTCAAAACAATGTTAGACTTATTGGTTTGGTTTATGTACGTATTTTATTTACATATTGATTTATTAACACAGTGATATAAATACTGTATATATTCAGTTCTTCTTCATTCAGCACATAACAGCTCTTTACATACAAAGTCAAATAATAATTATAATAATAAAAGATATAAATCACACATTTGCCATATATCATTTTAAAATTATATGATAATACGGGTGTGGGACCTGTTACCCTGAATGCTCCGGACCGGGAGTTTTCCAGATAAGGAATATTTCTGTAATTTGGATCTCCATACCTTAAGTCTACTAGAAAATCATTAAAACATTACATAAACTCAATAGGCTGGGTTTGCTTCAAATAAGGATTAATGATATCTTAGTTTTGATCAAGTACAAAGTACTGTTTTATTATTATAGAGAAAAAGGAAATACTTTTTAAAAATTTGGATTATTTGGATAAAATGGAGCCTATGGGAGATGGATAATGGGTTTCTGGATAGCAAATCCCATACCTGTACTACAATATATGGTGCATATTTATATTAAGTTTTACTTTTCTGTTTTTTTTTTCCTTTTAGATCTGGGTAACCCTTACAGCCTAGATGTGTTTGAAGGTCATTTGTACTGGACCACAAAGGAAAAAGGGGAAGTCTGGAAGAAAGACAAATTTGGCACTGGTCAAAAGGTCAAGGTTTTAACAGTTAACCCTTGGCTCACACAAGTGCGGATATACCACGGGCATCGATACAATCATTCAGGTAATTATTAAATGCTCATCCATCAGTGGTGCTATAAATAAGTCACGGTTAAGGAAGAACAGAAGAACACACACATAAATACACAAAATAAAATTATCTACAACTATATATATATATATATATATATATATATATATATATATATATATATATGTGTGTATATATTTTTTGTTGCAGATCTATTTTGTATATATATATATATATATATATATATATATATATATATATATATATATATATATATATATATATATATATATACTGTACATTCTAAATGCTTATAAATGCTTATCTATGCTTGTCACTCAGTGCCCAATCATTGCAAGGATGTCTGCTCCCATCTATGCTTGCTCAGACCGGGAGGCTATTCATGCTCCTGCCCTCAAGGAACCCGCTTTATAGAAAGCAGTACCACTGACTGTGATGCAGGTACATCCACTGATCATAAAGAGAAGAAATTGAATTCTGCCTTTGTTATAGCCTATGGGGTTTATTTATCAAAGTCCGAATTTATCTCTGTATTTTCTGAAAAAAACTCGGGTTTTTTACGCTTATTTATTATTACATATTCCCGAAAATTTTCCCGAAAATTTGCTTTGCGTTAAAAAATCTGATTTTCACCATTTTTTTTGGATTTTTTTCATACGATTTTCACGATTTTTTCTGAATTTTCACCCGATAACTCTGAAAACTTCAGGGTATTGCACGAAACCCAGCGCACATCAAAAAATTATAATAGTAGAGTATGATTAAGAGACAGGACTCCCCAAAATAGATCAATCAATAGATATCATTAAGATATCCAATGGAAAGCCTTCTACTGGCCGACTCCTCAAACAACAAATTCACCCACCTCTCCTGGACATTTTTATAACTAGTAATGTGGTTTGGTCTCTGTAGTTGGTGGTTAGTGCCAGAAACTGTGTAGATTTAATATACATGCATTAGTAAAATGTGTTGAATTAGTCTTCCTCTATGGAGAGAAACCATTATGTATATTAGGAAATGAGCCTAAAACTGAATAAAGAGTACATAACCCTGGAACATATGCCAGTACCCTGTTTATGGTGTCAGCAGGAAAGCAAAGTTTACATAGGTGATAAAATTCCCAATTCACACACCATAGTTTTTTTGCAGTTTACAAAAACTTCTTATTAAAAAGCCCATTTCCTATTTGTACATTGACTCAATACCCATGTTGTGCATCATTTTCAACATTGTGCTGTTATGGCATGTAGTATTTGGCCTGGACTAATCATTGGTGCTTGTAACTTTAATCATTGTATTCCTTTACATTTTATAACTGTGTGCCTATACCATGTGCCTTTATAAAGATTGATATCTGTGTTCACGTGTTACCCTCACTACTAAGTGCTGAATGCTGCATTCCCTGCCTTACGTTAATACCCATTGCATGTCTTCCCATTAACATGCATGGCTTTCCATTTCCTTAGCAATTGAATCCCCCCCAACCATGCCACCAGCATGCAGATGTATGCACGGAGGAATATGTTATTATGATGAAAGTGGTCTTCCAAAGTGCAAGTAAGTCAGTTTTTTACATGATTTTATTTTCATGCCCCTTTACATGCCAGTGCATTGTAATCTTTCCCTTAGCCCCACTTATTTCTGTAACAGTATTTCTATTATATATTCACTTTATTCATATATTCAACTTGAGTTATTAATGTATCTGTTCATGTGTAGATGCCAATCTAGCTACAGTGGAAACTACTGTGAAATGGGCTACTCCAAGGGCATGCCACCAGGAACAGGTACATATTCTGTATCCTCACCATGGATTATGAACTCATTCCCTCCTCATAATGTATTTTATGACTTGCAAATATAATAGCTTTATAACCTTATTCATTCTGATGATTTGCTTTTGTCTGTTTGCAGCGGCTGTTGCAGTCCTTCTGACTGTGATTCTGACCATAATAATCGGCTCTCTTGTAATTGGAGGGATTTTTAACTACAGAAGAACTGGCAAGCTTTTACCTTCACTTCCGAAATTTCCAAGGTGGGCATATTTATCATAAATGTACAAGTATAGAATTTAGCATGAGATAAATAGATACAATTAAATACACAGATACAAAAAATACAATTAATATTATACTTGATGGTATGGGTAGAGCACATGCCTGTAGAGCCAACAAAAGCAACAGGGATAGCAGTCATGTAGAATCATGAAAACGCCCACGCCTTTCTACAGATTTATAGGCAAGTATGGGAAGTCAGCGTGGAGACAAATTGGCAGCTCAACGATTTTTCATATTGCTTTCTGTTTATAGCTTAAGTGGCTTGGTAAAGTCTTCTGAAAATGGCAATGGCGTTACATTCCGATCAGGAACTGATGTCAGCATGGATATCGGCGTTGCTGGGTTTGGTGCAGATTCTGCCATCGACAGAGTAATGCAGATGGTATGTATCTTTTCTTTCTGTAATACAGTTCCCATGGCGGTAAGTAACATAATGTAAAGTCTCAGGTACCAACCATGTCTTCATATACTCTGACTGCTTTAAAGGAGATCACCCTAAAAATGTATACTGCTAGAAATGACATATTTAATATTCTGATCCTATTGAACCCGCCTAAAGATTCATCATCACTATAGAAGTAGTGATCTAAGCCTTCAAAACTGTCACATGCTCAATGTGCGTTAAGTAGCTGTTGAGGGTCTTCGCAAATCATCAAGCAGAAAATGAGGTTTGGCTGTCATACAGAGTATATATATATATATATATATATATCCTTGATAAAGGCCCCAACGAGGTCCGAAACGTTGGACACACGAGTGATGACTCAATAAAATTGTTTGGAAAATTATCGGAGTGCTGGTCTACTGTGCACACTATACATCGCAATTTGACCTTGCACCCGCCATTGGACTCGGGGTAAGAGTGCGGGTACTTTCGGACTTTCGGATATTCGACTAGGAATTGAAATCCTTCGACTTCGAATATCGAAGTTGAAGGATTTAGCGCAGATAGTTCGATCGTACGATCGAAGGATAATTCCTTAGATCGAACGATAAAATCCTTCGAATCGAACGATTCGAAGGATTTAAATCCAACGATCGAAGGAATATCCTTCGATCAAAAAAAGTTAGCCAAGCCTATGGGGATCTTCCCCATAGGCTAACATTGACTTCGGTAGCTTTTAGATGGTGAACTAGGGGGTCGAAGTTTTTTTTAAAGAGACAGTACTTCGACTATCGAATGGTCGAATAAGCGAACGATTTTTACTACGAATCCTTCAAGTCGTAGTCGTAGTCGAAGGTCGAAGTAGCCCATTCGATGGTCGAAGTAGCCCAAAAAAACATTCGAAATTCAAAGTTTTTTTACTTCGAATCCTTCACTCAAAGTTAGTGAATCGGCCCCTACATGTTTCAGCCTAAAAGCCTTACTCAGGTGGATTAAGTACGGTATTCAACCGAATCTTTGACAAAGGATTAAGGATTCCAAATCCTAGAATAGTGAATTCTGTGCATCCCTATTAAATATACTATATACTGTACAATATACTGATTTTTGAAGCCATTTTGGAGCAGTTTTACCAAACACAATATTGGACAGTAAAGTATATTAATGTTTCATCTGTGGAAGACCAGTGGCTTACACTGTAGCAGCTGAGCAGGTTGCTTTCCATTTACACTGCAATATATTACAATATACCGTATTGGTACAGGATATATAATGGTACAGGGAGATATTGATTTATTTGTTGTTTTCTTTTTTAATTCCCAACAATTTCCCTAATCTTTTCTAGAATGAAACATTTACTGTGGATACTGGGAAGGAGCCCACTGTCTATGAAAACCCAATGTATAACACAGCAAGTGAAGGCACCGCCGTTGTTACCATAAGCCGACCACCGGATGTAAGAAGCATAAACTTTCCTATGTTACTTTATTTACCATTGTCCAGCTCTTCACCCATAACTCAAACAGCCATTCTGTGTCCCATAGACCTGTTTAGTTCTCTATACAAACCTCTGAAGATTAAGAGATGCCAGAAATAGTAGGCTGCTCCAAATGTGCATGCTGTGTCCACTTGTTTGATTCATTTGCATTGCAATAACACTGCTATTTCCTATTTTCTCTTAAAATGTTATTTTTCCTCTTAGGTGACTAACATCAATAATAATGGACAAGGGGCAGATAATTTTGAAAACCCACTATATTCAGTCGATACGCCTCAGTCATCAGTGAGCCTGGAATCCACCCAGGTCGGAACATTTATTGTACTTCTTAAATCCCTTAGGGGGAATTGCAATAATCACACACTCAGGCGGCTATTTACTAAATTCGGAGTTTAGTAAATAACCCCCTCAATCACTGAATTACATTGTTCTTTGCTTGAAACAGCTAGATAGCCAGCAAGATCGCAGACAGTAAAGCAGCAAAATGTACAGTAACACCTTCATTGACTCACTAGGTAGATCACTTGCAGAATGCAACTTTTCAGGACTACTTAAGTCTCTTCTTCAGGCCTGGTATATCATGATAACCCTTGCCTGAAGAAGAAACCTAAAGCTTGTGTTTTGGGATCTATTAAATTAGCTAATACAATGTATTACTTACTCTACATTGCTGCTATAAGCAGATATTTTTCAAAGATAAACTATACTCTCCTACTGAAACTATACAGATTATACAGTTTTGCTTTATTTAGCTGCATAGGCCTTTGACATACAGTAGGTCTTGAATGGCTTATTTATCAAATTTAAACCACACTGCCTTTAGACTGTGTATTTTTATTTGTGGTCATTTACAAAGACACCGGGCAGATGTGCAAAAGCAATAAGGAGCGCAAGAGGGTAAAGCCAAACTTCCTCCAGTTTGGAAATAACCCCCGATGAGTGGAAGATGCCTTACTGCTCAATTTGTAATTTGACTTTGCAATAGTCTACTTTCCCCCAGGATATTTCACTAGCCTCAGGGCCTAGTGTCTTGTCTCCCCAAGTAAACACGGGCAAATTCTCATTTCATGCCTTCAATGGTTGGTGCCACTCTACACACATATCTTATTAATATATTGCGCAGACAAGACTACAGAATGAAAACTGAAAATGGCACATAAAATACATATTTCTAAGCTAAATCGGGTGTTTTAAATGCAAGTCTCTCATTATGTTATTTCTCTCTTATATAGCCGGAGTCAAAGTGGAGTTTCTTCAAAAGAAAAGTCAAGCAAAGCACAAATTTTGAAAACCCAGTATATGCAGAGGTAACTAGTGAATTACATATTGCAATCATGTTCAGTTAATGCCAGCTAATATTAATAAGAGATGGTAGGGGTGGTTTTGGGTGTTTCGCTACTGGCTGAAATATGTCTGCTGAGAAAATCCCCTGTATTCCATTAACCATACACTCAAGATCAGAGCCACTCTCACATAAAGCCGGGAAGAAGATCAGACAGGAGGTTGTAATAGAGGATAAAGATTTAAAAGAGTAAAAATGTATTTTATAGATCATTTATATCCAGCAATGCATACAGAATAACATATGTGACGCTATGACACATGTGAAGGGGAAATTTGTTCTTCCAGATGCTATGGGCAGGGGCGATCCGTGGGCTGCTGCTCACGCCGATGCCGCCCCCGCTCCGCGCTTAAAAGTTTAGCGCCGGAGCTGGTCAAAAGGGGCAGCATCGCTAGTGCAACGAGAGCGTACTGTGCTTTCTGCACTAGCAGAGCTGAATTTCCGGTTTAAAAAACGGAAATTCGGCTCTTAAAGTTACAGGAGGTGGCTTTTTGCGGCCCCTTGTAACAGGCCGTTCACTGCCGCCTGAGGCAAAGTACTCCCCTTGCCTCATGGCAGGAACGGCCCTGGCTATGGGTCACCATGTGGCCACATAATTTTTGTTAGCTTTAATTATTAAAACTGAACCAGCTTTGGTCCCATTGACCAACCTTGTCTGGGCATGCATTGATGTATTTGTTTAATAAGGGCTCAGTTAAATTGCATTAATTCCATACTATGAACATCTCGGGGGTTATTTATCAAAGTCCGCATTTATGTCAATATTTTCTGCTACAAACTCCGATCAAATCCGCTCGGGTTTTTTACACTTATTTATTATTATATTTTCTCAAAAATTTGCTTTGTGGGAAAAAATCAGATTTTCACAATTTTTTCAGACTCTTTCATCCGATTTTCATGATTCATATTTCATAATTTTCACCCGAAAACTTTGGGGTATTCCCCGAAACCCAGCGCACATCAAAAAATCATTGGGACTTCTCCCATTGACTTATTTGCAACCTTGACAGGTCGGAGATGCCGGATTTTCAGATTCTGACTTTTCCATCTGCGGGGTTTAAGAAATTCCGAAAAATGTATGATTTTATAAAAAAATAAATAAAAACAAAGATTTTTTTTCATGATTTTTGCATTCAGAGTTTAGTAAATAACCCCCTTATGTTCCATATAGGGACCTACATAGTCTTTAGAACAGTTTAGAACTCAGATAATGAAAGGTTTCTACAAATGGAATCATAAAGGTAAATGATATATGAATTAATTGAATAGTTTGGGGATGTAACACTGTTGGCATTGCTGCACATCTACATATATCGCTCTTTTTAAAAAATATTTTAGATGGAAAAAGAGCAGCAAACTGAGGCTGAAGAAGATCCATCACCATTTACATCACAGCCGCCAACCAATCCCTCAAATAAAAAGGAGCAGCAACCCGCATCCTACTCGCCGACAGAAGACACCTTCAAAGACACTGCCAATCTTGTCAAAGAGGATTCTGACGTATGAATAATATAGGGAAATATAAAATGCCAGAAATATTTTTTCACCCATGTTTTTATACTTGTCAAGTCCATAAGGTTAACAGTTTTACTTGATAAAAAAATATCTATTTTAGCCTATAGGGGAAAATGTTTATTGAAGCTTTGCCTTGTTTTTTTTTTTTTTATAATATAAATGCCAATTGTTATTTTTATGAACAATTATCACATTGTACTATATGTATATTCTGCACTGCAACTGTCTGAAAATAATATTATAAATATTGTGTATATTTGTAAATTTTTTAAAAACAGATTGTTATGTCGTCAATGACGTGCATTTTCTTGCTACTTTAGAATGAATGTCGTGAATTAAAAAATGTGTTAAACTTTTTTTTTTTTTTTAAAGCAAAAAAAGGAATACTAATGGATCCATGGACCTCATTTAACATTAACAGCCTTTTATTGTACAGTTGTTTGTATAAACAAGAAATATAAAAGCTACTTGTAAACGCATACAAAATATATTGTATTTGAATATCCGCTCACCTTTCCTAGTGCCTGCCTAGAACATTGTAAATGATAGAACATGTCCTATGCAAAACTTGGTACAATCAATTCGCAGAATAATTAAAATATTAATTAAGTAAAAATATACTTTTGTTGTTATTATCTCTTTTGCTATTACAGCCAATGACAGCATTTAAGGGGTCATTTCATCATAGTAAAAAGGAATTGCTTGTGGTTGGAAACAGTATTTAATATGATGGATAGCAGGGTAGCTTTGGGGACAGAAATAATTCACTTAAAGGACAAGGAAAGTCTAAAATAGAATAAGGCTAGAAATGCTGTATTTTGTATACTAAACATAAACTTACTGCACCACAAACCTAATCAAACAAATAATTTATGCTTTCAAAGTTGGCCACAGGGGGCTGTCATCTTGTAACTTTGTTAAACATCTTTGCCTGACCCTGACCCTGCACATGCTCAGTGTGGTCTGGGCTGCTTAGGGATTGTCATAAACAAAGCTGCTTGAATTCTGCATGGCTGGTAAGTAAGGCGGGGCTCCCCCTGCTGTTCATAAATTTGATTGTTTCCCTGCTCAGCAGTTAGGGACTATCTGACAATTCCTATCCACAGCAGTAAATGAAGGGAGAATTTCACTGCATACAGTCAGGTTTCTTATAAAAACGGTACATATTTTTTAATTAAAGTATATTGGAGATAGGTTTCTTTTTCATTAAAGAAAGTAAAAATGGGATTTTACTTTTTTGCCTTTCCTTGTCCTTTAATAAAGCTCAGCAAACAATTAGGCTACAAATGTTACACTTTACGCCAGATTGAGTTCCATGAGAAAACATTATTTTATGGTTTATATCACGGGGAGGCCCATTTATCAAAGTCCGAATTTATCTCATTATTTTCTAAAAAATACTCCGACCAAATCCGCATGGGGTTTTCCCCTTATTTCTCAATACATTTTACTGAAATTTTCTGTGCGAAAAAACAAATCTTGTGAAGTTTTTGGATTTTCCACCATCTTCAGATTATTGCACAAACCCAGCACAGATCCAGATATCTTCAGGACTTCTCCCATTGACTTATATGCAACCTCGGCAGGTCTGAGATGCCGGATTTTCAGATTCAGACTTTCCATCCTCGGGGTATAATAAATCCCGAGAAATTTGTGCGTTTTTTTTCCACTAAAAATTTAATACAAAAAAAAACCCACAAATTTTTCAGGTTTTTGGCATTCGCAGTTTAATAAATAACCCCCTTAGAAACATATGGGCAATTTGAGGAAATTTTTTTTTATCCTAATCTAGTCCGAGTTTTGTTCCATAGACTTTAATAGAGTTTTCATGTGATAAATACGAAATACATTTTTTTCCTCATTGAATTACATCTGGCTCTATGAGACAATTTGGAATAAGAGAGAATTTATCTCCTCAGATTGAATCTGGTCCCTCATGTTTTGGGTATCTATACCAACCCAAGGCAG
This sequence comes from Xenopus laevis, assembly GCF_017654675.1. Taxonomy (NCBI): domain Eukaryota; kingdom Metazoa; phylum Chordata; class Amphibia; order Anura; family Pipidae; genus Xenopus; species Xenopus laevis. Next base: position 74,991,613 of record NC_054387.1, on the reverse strand, counting down.
CCATAGTCCTTTAGCAGGGAAGATCTGTGATCCCAAAGATGCCCTTGTAGCTCCCCATATTCTGTACAGTTGACTCACTGCACATGCTCTGAGCTGCTGTCACTTAAGGTGGCCATACACGGGCAGATAAAGCTGCCGATATCGGTCGTTTGGACCGATTTGACAGCTTATCTGCCCGTATATGGGGGCTTCCGACGGGTCTTCCCGATCGATATCTGGCCACGATATCGATCGGGAAGGTTGGATTTTTAGCTGACCGACCCGTCGGAGCCGCTTGGCGCATCGTAATTCGATCGTTCGGCCATACAGCCGAACGTTCGAATTACCCCCGATGTCGCCAAACGAGTGGATCTTGGAGTCTATGGCCACCTTTACTTGAGCTTAGTGACAGACTTACAATATACAGTATATATATCCGTTACCCGTTAACCCATTCCAATTACCGCAATGTAATCTCCCATAGACTCTATTTTATCAAAATAATTGAAATTTTTAAAATGTATTTTCTTTTTCCCTGTAATAATACAACAGAACCTGTACTTGATCCAAACTAAAATATAATTAATCCTTCTTGGAGGCAAAACAATTCTACTGGTTTTATTTCATGTTTAAATGATTTTTTAGACTTAGGAGGTTATTTACCAAACCTCAAATTTATCTTATTGGGCTTTTTGGGGCAAAAACGCAAATTTTTGGAGATTTATTATACCCCCATGCTGCAAAAAGCCAAACTCTGAAAATCCTCCATCTCAGACCTGTTGAGGTCATTTATAAGTCAGTGGGAGATGTCCCTATACCAACTGGAAGTTATAGTGGTTTGCACTGAGTTTAGCCCAATAATCTGATAAATTCTGTTTTTTCGGCAAAAAAAAATGATTCGGGGGAAAAAAGTACAAAAAAAACCATACAAATCGGGTTTGTGTTTTTACCAGATTTTTATTAATAAATATGGCAAAATCAGGGATGGGAGTTTGGTCATGGTTTTTTTTATTTCAATTATGAGATACATTCAAATTTAATAAATAACCGTCTTAATGTATGAAGATCCAAATTATGGAACGATCCGTAATATATACAATATAAACATAGATATGAGGAAAAAAATCACAGACAGGTTACAGCTTATAAAGACTAATAGGGCTGGTTGAGTTTTTAAAAATTATTTTAAAATAACTTATTTAAAAACAGGCTTTTAGGATGCTGAACTTGAACATTTTTATGTTCAGGGGCTGGGCCTCCTTCCATTATACAGTATTTGATATTAAAAAACAGAATAATTTCATAGAGCTCAAAACACGGTTTCATTATACATGAGGAGCCTAACGTTAATAACAAAACACTGATGAAAAATGTATAGAACAAATCACACGTCAATTTGATTTTTTGCTAGTGACTTTTTTATGCCAGTGGGTCTTGGGAGTAGAAGTTTAAGCATGATGTCGGCTACAGCAGCAGGAGCATAAGACAGCGGAAGCCAAAAAAACTTGGCGTCCCATCCTGCCCCATATCTTGTTCTGGGGAACCTTGCAGTCAAGGCGTGTTCCATACAGTTTGTAACCTTAGAGATGTCTGCATCACAGAATGTGTTCATAGATAACTTCTGCACTTTTAAATCTAGAAGAAAAACGGTTGGTTGTTAGTACGTTGTGCAAGCAGAAGCAGAGAAAGGACCAAAGCTTACGGTTCTGGACAAAATTGATTATAAAAAAAATCAGTTTGCTCTTTTGAGAAATAGATTTCAGTGCAGAATTCTGCTGGAGCAGCACTATTAACTGATTCATTTTGAATTTATTTTTTTTCCATGACAGTATCCCTTTAATGACCTCACTTGGCGCAGTGTCCATGTGCTCTTATTCCTTAATTTGTAATCATATCCAATTGAAGTATTATTTATATGAAATATGAATCCATTGAAAATGATATGACTGATTTTGCACAGATTATCCTAAAACAAATTTGCTGAGAATGCTCTAACGGCCATTTCTATAATCATTGTCTTAGGTGGTTAGACTTACAATTGTCAAAGTATTTCTCCCCATACGCAGTTTTAACATCTGGCGTTAAACGATTCCAAAGTCGATTTAAATCTTTCTCGATTACTTCAAGGTTTGTTACTCCAGTTTTAAAGAAACCAGGTTCAATAATGCTCACTCTCACCCCAAAATGCTGCATATCTCTCCTTCAAAAAAGAAAAGAATTAGTTGTACAGGCTGATACAATAGATAGTTTTAAGAAGGGGTTGGATGGCTTTTTAGCAAGTGAGGGAATACAGGGTTATGGGAGATAGCTCATAATACAAGTTGATCCACAAGTTGATCTTGGAGTCAGGAAGGAATTTTTCCCCCTCTAAGGCAAATTGGAGAGGCTTCAAGGGGGGTTTGTTTGCCTTCCTCTGGATCAACTGGCAGTTCGGCAGGTTAAAATCGAGTTAAAAGATTGAACTTGATGGACTTGTGTCTTTTTTTCAGCCTAACTTACTATTTTACTATGATAAAACAAATTTGCTGTTCTATACATAGGGGCACATTTACTAACCTCGAGTGAAGGATTCGAATGATAAAAAATTGAATTTCAAAGTATTTTTTTGGGTACTTCGACCATCGAATGGGTCAAATTCGATCGAATTGAAGTGATTCAAACGATTCTAAGTAAAAATCGTTTGACTATTCGATAGTCGAAGGTTCAATGTTAGCCTATGGGGACCTTCCCCGGCACTTTTCTAAAAAAAATTTGATCAAATAAAAATCCTTTGATCGATCGCTTAAAATCGTTCGAATCGTTCAATTCTAAGGATTTTATTGTTCGGTCGAACGATTTTTACTTCAATCGAAGCATTTGCGCTAAATCCTTCGAATTCGAAGGATTTAAATTCGAGGGTTTATTAACCCTCGAAATTCGACCCTTGATAAATGTGCCCCATAGTGTAACATATGCGTTTAATGTAATGACCATGTTGCAGTATAGTAATGACCTAATATAAAATCCACATTAGCAGCTAGCATCCACAGGAAGCATTTACTGATCTCCTGTTTAAAAGCAAAGATCTTATTGGTTGTTAAAGGGGTTGTTCACCTTTCAATTAACTTTTATGATGTGAGAGTGATATTCTAAGACAATTCGCAATTGGTTTTCCTTTTTTATTATTTGTGGCTTTTGAGTTATTTAGCTTTTTATTCAGCAGCTCTCCAGTTTGCAGTTTCAGCAGTCTGCTTGCTGGGGTCAAAGTATTCTAGCAACCATGCATTGATTTTAATACGGGACTGGACTATGAATAGGAGAGGCCTGAATAGAAAGATACATAATAAAAAGTAGCAATAACAATACATGTGTAGCCTTACAAAGTGTTTGTTTTTTTACAAGGGGTCATTGACCCCCATTTGAAAGCTGGAAAGAGTCAGCAGAAAAAGTTAACAAAGGCGAACTACCCCTTTAAGCAGTTTAGCACAGAAACCTGCCTGTCACCCCTCCATGTACCTTCAAGAGGGTGACTCTATCCAGATATAAAGCAGCAGTGATTACAAAGCCAAAGTGTTTGTTTTTTACAAGGGGTCAGTGACCCCCATTTGAAAGCTGGAAAGAGTCAGAAGTAGAAGAAGGCAAATCATTCAAAAACTATAAAAAAGAAATAATGAAGACCAATTGAAGAATTGCTTAAACTTAGCCATTCTATAACATACTAAAAGTGAACTTACAGGTGAGTCTTAACAATCTAAGTGCCTTTATTAAATGTATGTGAATTATTCTGTCTCATTCTTCCAACTTGATGTTCAAGATGGTGGGATCTCTAGGTGGTATTTTTTGACCGTTATCCAGGTTTTAATAAATTGACTAATTTCAAAACTCACCTTTCAAGACAATTGATTTGGAAGCTTTAGATGGAATACTATAGCACAGATAGGGGCATAATTACAGAGGAAGCAGGCACTGCAGTAGTAGGGGGGAGGGCCCAGGAGTGTAGGGGACCCAGTAATGACCTAATTCATGGGCAACTTCAATATATCTGAGTAGAACTGGTCAACTTAGCAATGTTTTGGGGCTCAAATTTGAATTTGCTGTTGGGCCCAGTAACATCAGGTTATGCTACTGGGCACAGACCTAGATGTTTCAAATATAAACTTCATAAATTGCTTGCCTAAATGCGCAATAAAGATCATCTTCCATGAACATAACAAACCCAATCTATAAAGCAGGAGGTTGGTATGGGTCTATTATCCGACTGAAAGGCAGAGCTGCTTGAAAGGTGATCCTTGTAGCATCTTCACTGAATGTCCTATAGATCCAGATGGTTTAGGATGGAATAGATGTACATGTTGTGCCTAAATGCTTTATACTGGAAATTGATGGTGTCCTACCTTAAACTGTCTGAGAAAGATTCAACGCCCCATTTTGATAGAGAATATCCACCTCCTCCAAATGCTAGTCTTCCCATTACACTTGCCACATTGACTACTCTGCCCTTGGCTTTTTTCAAAAGGGGCAGAAATTTTAAAGTGACTTCAATGAGTCCAATGAGGTTGACATCAAGAACTCGGTGGAAGTCTTCCATATCCAACCAATCAGTAGGTCCAATGGGTGTGGCCCTTCCAGCATTATTAACCAAGCCATATAGCCCTAAACAACAGAGATTAAAGGTGTGCGTTATGGTTTTATTTCATGGCAGTTTTTTACTTTTTAAAACTAGATTAAGTTATTCATCATACACTTCATATACATATCATAGAGTTGACCTTGGACCAGTGGATGGATCACATAAAAGATGCAAACAGACCTAATTCTTTCTTTCTGCTGAAATAGAAAACGTTATGGCAGCACTACAATTCAATCATAAAAATACCTTTATTACAGAAACTGACACAACAAAGAAATGTTGAATTTCCACCATCACTTCTCCAACGTTTAGAAAAATCTCATGTCTCTCATAAAAACGAGTTAAGTTTGGAATATGGCACATATTGAGAATTTACCTTTGCTGCCTGTTTCTGCTGCAACAAATTGCACTGCTTCATCAATGCTCTTTGGATTAGTTACATTTAATATCACAGTTTTCATTGATGGGGACGTACAAGCTATCAACTCTTGGCACCCTTTTTCAGTAAAGCAGGCAGCAATAACACCAAAACCCTTTCGATGTAGCCTTTGTGCCAACAGATTTCCAAATCCAGTATCACATCCAGTGATGAGAACATACTTTTCATGGACATTTTTGATTTTAATACTGTCTCTGATTATCCAACACAAAAGCAGAAATACAAGGGAAGTCGTCGTAGCCAGTAGAGCTGTGTTACCCATCCAGATCTATAGGGAACAGAAACACAATTCATAGTTTTTTCGACACAAAGCAGAACTGTGAATTAAATTATACTGGCTGTTCTTTAGTCAGGTACCTCTTTAACTCTCTGAAGTATATCTTCAGCACGGTCCTCCTGCAAAGACAAAAGAAAATGGCTGCACTGAGTTGCCAGAAAAAATGCATCATCAATGTATCTCACGCATTTAGTAGAGATCAGATTATGACTTGTTTTGAAGAAAAACATTCAAATTCTTTTTGGTCAAGGGAATAGAGATCATCATATATAGATATTTCAATGATCCAGAAAAACATTATCCAGGATGTTCCAAACTCCAGAGCATCCATTGTCAACAATGTACTGCTTCAATAAACAATGAATCAAGTAACATGGCCGACACTGTCAGTGACATCAACACAATCATAATGGGTTTTTTTCATGTAATCCTTTTTGGCATGTGTCTCCAAATATGTGCACATAATTTACCAGAATAATAATAAAAGAGTCAATTATATATACATTGCCACATTTTTGCTCACACCTGCATATAGTTTCCTTACACTACCTCTCTTTATTATATAAATGTGTGTGCAGATTAATCTCACATGTGTCATTTATGTGGGATGGAGGTGCAATCCACCTCACCTGTTACCACAGTAGCTGAAATACAAACAATATAAAAGTTCTCTACCCACGAGTTTACACTAAAGGAAAGTTCAGCGAGTTTTCTTGGCCAATATAATACATATCAATGACATTTATTAAGGTCATGTATTTTATTGCCTATATCTATTTATGTGTAACATTTCTGAACTGTCAATTAACCTCTTAACCCTTTCCCTTCCAGCAATGTTTGTATCTTTTGCCATAAAGTTACAGCATGCCAGTGATGTACATACAGTGTCCATGGTACATACAAATATTAATGCACACATTGCCTAGTGGCAACTCCACTCCATTAAAAAGGACTTTTACTGGACATGCTCTCTGCCTATTGTTTTACTGAGCAAATAGTTTTTTAGTTGTACTAAATAAGCAGTGTTGAAAGGTGAATGGTTCATCAGTGTAATCGTAGGAGCAGGAGATAGTACTCTTCTAACAAATTAAACAACTCCTCCGTATCTGTAAGCCTGAAACACAGGCAGTCTATAGGGGAATAGCATGTTTGTGCAGAATCAACTGATTCCGAAGATAGAGTGAGATTAAAACAACACAATCACACATTAATACTTTTTAGCAAAAATGAAGAAAACATATCCAATAAGAGAATATACAGCAGGCATTTTTAATGCTGTTTGGATCATGCTAGATATAGTTGTTATTATTCCTTTTATGTTCTTGCTGCAGATTAGATGGAATGTTATAACAAGGTAAAGGGGGTCACAATCTACATATTTTTAAATAAAGCAAACATTTACATTTACAATCCAAGATACCCATAAGCTGTGTATTATCTGGGTGACCTCTAACATCATTCTGGGCCTATAGGAACTCTAGTCTCTGGGCTATTTCTCTAAAACTTCTTGGCTGCAGCAGTTGCAGAAGGAATTGAGGCAAGCAATGTCCCTGGACAGCAGTTGGATAGTTATAAGAAGGTCAAAGCTGCTTGTTTGGTAAAGCAGAGCAAGGTAGAGTAGCTTGGAGTATTTCCATAGCTGGAACTGGTGGAGCTTGGTTACTAGGTGCTCTGGTATACAAGGCTTGGACTTCAGCAACTTTCCAATTAGACAGCAACTTCCTTATAAAAGCTTTTTGTAAGAACCTCAGGAATATCTGACATTCCACAATACAAACCAAAATATATGTGAATTCTTTAACATTTGCATAGAGTAGTTATGGAAGGCTATCCATGTAGTCTTCATTAATGACTTAAATTGCCTGGGTGTGTTAGTTAATCTATATAACGTGGACTGTGGAAGGCAGACAGCTGTAAAATACTCTCTTTGACATAGAGACACAAGGGATTTAAACGTGATACCTTTATTGGCTAAGACAATCATTGTAAGCTTTAGCTGTATGTATATGTATATTAGATAATGTTTATATATATATATATATATATATATATATATATATATATATATATATATATAAGTTTCAAAAAAAAAAGGTCCGCACACACAGGACTTAGGTGAAAAAGAAAAAGTAATAACTTTATTCAACGTTTCGGCCCAGTCACATGAGCCGTTCCTGAGGACGGCTCATGTGACTGGGCCGAAACGTTGAATAAAGTTATTACTTTTTCTTTTTCACCTAAGTCCTGTGTGTGCGGACCTTTTTTTTGAAACTTGCATACTATTGTTGTTTGGTTCCAGCACCGAGGCATCCATTTTGTACTCTGAGTGCACCGACTCCACGCTATTTATATATATATATATATATATATATATATATATATATATATACATATATATATATACATATATATATATATATATCATGTCTATGAAGATTTTCATTTATCCAGGTCATGATATATACCATTTCAGTTGAACCGAAGAAGCTACTCAATTGAGTGGTGAAAAAAAACCAAAAAAAACTCTTAGGGGTTATTTATCAAAATACCAATTGATCTGATTTTTTAAAATAAAAAGTCTTATTTATTATTAAAAAAAACATGATTTCATTGGATCGGGGAAAAACTCGATAAAACCTAACAAAAACCCGCATGTATTTATATATATATTCCAATCCAAGAAAGCACTCATGGCAACTAGATATAAACATCCTTTAGTAAATCTTTAATATTGAATGGCATATTAATGCGTTTCAATATTTATATTATATGCTCTGCACAAAATGTTGGCACTCAAAAATACATGTTAATAATAATATATTACCGCCAATACACGTGTTTTTAATAAATATTTTAAGTCAGGTTTGAAAACGTTCAAAGTTACGACACATCTCTTACTGTTATGATGTTTTATGTACAGTTATTACATACACATTTTAAGACATGACTCCTTTCCTTGGCCACATTTAAAATATTTAGCTGGAAAGCTCTTTGACTGTGTCAAAGTATGAAACAGCCATTTCACAATGTAAATGGTATTCTGAAATGTATGTTGAAGTAAAACATGAATTCAAATACACACACACACATAAACACATATACATGCATAGTAAAATTATCCTAAAAAAAGGGGGGGGGAGAAACACTACGTCTTTTCATTGCAAGTAATGGCAAAAGTACATTTTGGAATATAATAATTATATATTTAATATACTTATTTATCCATATGAATAAACACTACACTATATGTGCTCCATATTCTATATTTCTTTCTACTTTCTAATGCCCTATAAATATTTGCCACCTTTACTTATATATATAACTTTTTCTTACATACACAATTTCAGGGGCAGTTTTTACAGATCAACTGAAACCTTTTATGACTGAATGTTATTATTCAAACTGAAGAAGTACTCGCAGAGTATTAATAATACAACATTATTACACCAATACGACTTGCAAGAAATATATGCTTTAAGAAAATATATGAAATTCTATGCATGTTCACATTATTCCTTTACAATTCCGGTACAGCACATTATTATTCTATAACATTTGTGCAACATTTATTTACAAAAGCATCAAGCAATGTTGGTGTTCAGGGAAATACAAATCGATTAAAGAGTACGGGGTTCTGATTCCAAGAGATGACAATCTGAAGTGGTTATGAAATGCACAAAACACCAGCACTTAAGTAATTTAAAATACTTACATTTTGTAGAAGCATCATGAGGAAGGAATGGCCGTATAGGAAAGTTTAACAGAGAGATAAAGGTTTGCTTCCACGATGCATGTTTAATTTAAAGGTTCTTACCATCAGAACCTTTACATAAAGTTTAAAAATAGACACTAAGGCATCCCATGTAATAACCCCTGCATCTTGTTCTGCAAGCACATATGTAATCTCTATGTGTTCAGTTCATATTCCGACTCTAGTTTGGTGCTTCACGTATCCTTGTCCTGATTATTTTTGGAATAAAGCAACTTAATCCTTATTAGTGAGGCCTAAAGCAAAAGCATCTCAACTCCCTCTGAGCTGCTGGGGCTGGGAGTTAATTACAAATATTGTTATGCAAAGCTGTTAAAGGAATAGTCTGCCAGGGGCACAGACCCACCTAGCTTTTCCTAATTACAGATCAAATGCCAGGCATCTCTAGAAAGCTGTGGGCCTGATTAACTCAAATTTGATATGGGAAATCCTAAAGCCAGTTTGAATGAGGAGGATCTGTGATCTCTTTCTCTTCTGCATCTGATGAAGCCCCCATGTATGAGCCAAGAAGGTACTGGCAGGTTATCTTTTCAGTTTGAGCAGCCCAATTGAAATCTAAGAGGACTGCATAATGATCTATAAGAACTGCCCAACCCCCTTCACATGCAGGCATTTAGTAAGTAATAAGCCATACTGCCCAACCAAAACAGGGTATTAGCTGCTTTGTGTTCAGTATTAGCTTAAGTCATTCACATTAACAAAAAGATCTAGTTTAAAGGAGAAGGAAAGGGTTCATCGCTGTGGTACCAACTTATTTGGCACCCCCAGTTATCATGATCACATATCTCAGACCTCAATGAAAGACACTGACCCAGGTGCTATTCTAGTGAATGCCACAACATAATTTCTTTATATCATGGCACTCACTAGAACAGAACCCTTGTGTGCATGGGCAGAAGAGCAAAAGTTTGGCATTTCAATCTAAGCTCCAATTTTACTATTGCGCTGTCAGTGAAGTGAAAGAAGAGGAGCACCAACTTGGGGTCTGAGGAAAGTGATTGTAACCAGGAGGGGGGGTTGCTTAACAAATTGGCATTCCCAATGATTAACCCTTCCCTTTTTCTTTAAGTCCTGTTTTGTATTAATAAACTATTACATCAGCTGTTACACCAACTATGTTTTGTTTTTACTAGTGTCTATTGTACGATATGTTATCATTATCATTAAATAATATATATATGTATATGTATATAATATACTGTATATATATGCGTGTAAAACGTATAATTAAGCAATTAGAATTATTAATGAATCAGATGAAAATTGAGTGTAGGACTGGCCAGATATGGGATGACTTTGATGTAGTTGACCAGCTTAAATATTTCGCAATATATGGACAAACAATCCCTGTTTTTTTAGTAGCTTAAGGCACCAACTATTTTAGTGTCCTTAATATATTGCAATGAGTGCAGAGGATCTCTTGTAATTGTCTATGTGAATTTTGTGGTCACAACCTCCCCCCTCCGCCTTGAGATAGGCAGTTGCAAATTGGAAATTTACAGCATGTAGAACTGAGCAGCGAGTGTATATGAGCAAGGAAGGAACAGGAGCTCTTTAGCCTCATAAATAGTCTTCTAACTCTTCACCTACAGTAGATGGAACAAACACTTTTTACTCAGATCTAATTAATGAGGACCTTTGCTACATAGATAACTGCCTTCTGTTTATACCTCCTGCCCTCTAACCTCCCAAACACTACAGAGTCAGAACTTCAGACAAAGGCATAATGCACTGCACACATGAACGGGATAGTGTTGTGTTACAACTTACATATTCATGTATGTTTCATTCAAATAAGTGTACAAATACATAAATGATATCAAATAAAAATAATTGGATCACTCTGCTAAAAATGCAATGTAATTGTAAATGTAATTGCTCATTGGCGTTCCAAAACGGAATCTTTTAGGTAGGAGCTGTTTTCTATATAAGATTTCAAATAAGAAGCCTATCCCAAAGAATGAAGTTCTCATGCATTCTGATACCATATATTAGTTCAGTGAATCAGAGAACATCTGATGAGTCTACAGGATGTTCTGTACGATAAAGACACAATATGATAAAACTGTCATTAAGAGGATACTGAACTGGGTTGTTGGATCATCCGGATCACGATCTTGGCTCTTCACTGACTGAAAATGTTCATTGGGATTACTCATTTGCTAATGATTAGTTAAACAGGAGTGAAAACACCTGGTGTATATCATAAGCCACCTTAATAATTTATGAGTGTAGCTGTAATGGCCTGATAAAAAGTTCAACGATACTGAGGTTATTGAACCTGCCACTTGGTATTAAAGGAGAACTAAAGCTTAACTAAAGAAGTAGGCTAGAGATTTTGTACATTATGTTTTAGGCTTCTGTACCAGTCCAAGGCAACCACAGCCCTTAGCTTCTCAAACAGCTGCTCAGAGCCCACTGAAAATGTGATTGTCGCAGACACTTTCCAAGATTGTGACCCCCTGTGACAAGTTGTCCTGGATCATTGCTGCTATTGAGAAGATGAAACTTTAGGCTGGTGCAATGCGTTCATTATATAAATATGGCATTTTTAGCCCAATTCATTTTAGGCTTTAGTTCTCCTTTAAGCAATGGATCACAGAATTTCAGGAAGAAGTAAAAACCTTTAGGTGCTATTATGCAGCATACATACCGGTCACTATTCAGGAGGGATAGTCCTGATTTGTAGACCTCCAAATGAGTGAGACCTACCCAAGTGTGGGTGGGGCATTGAAAGAAATGGGCATGGCTGGGTGTGTCATACTAAGTGGACCTAGGGAAAATACTAGGTGTGGTTTAAAAATTAAAAAATTTGGGGGGGGTGGCATCCGCATGAATGTGAGTAGACACACCTGATAGAAGCTCCTGCTCCAGTGCTGTCCAAACTATCAAAATCAAGGACCCCAATCGCAAAACTCCTACCAGAACCGGCAGATGGGAGTGAGATGAGCAAGCACAGAGGGAAAGCACAATCGTTCCAGCTCACCTCATTTTACGAGCCATAACCGAAGGCCCTGCTCCTGGAGAACAGCCATGATAGCGCTCAGCTCTCCTCCCTAGAATCATTATCCTGCATGCAGTGAGCCTGACATAGAACACAGCATATATAAGAATACACAACAAACTGAGCAGCTAACAGGCTCTCACTTAAAAACAGTGTTGTCACAGCTTAGAGAGGGAAGTACTAATCAGCCTTATACAGTATTGTGACATTTATATTCTATGTGTACTGTATATTTTAAGTTGATCCCTAAGCTCATTAACTGACAGCAGTACAGAGCATGTGCAGTGATTTTAGCAGAAAAGATGGGGAGCTACTGGGGGCATCTTAAGAGGCACAAAATGTCTTTGCTAAAGGGCTGTGGTTGCCTTGGGCTGGTACAGAAGCCCAAAACATAATGTACAATATTTCTAGCTACTTCTTTAGTTAAGCTTTAGTTCTCCTTTAATACCAAGTGGCAGGTTCAATACGCAATACTTTTTCCTTTCCTCCTGGAGCCAGGCACATCCTACTATGTTGAGGTATCTATACAGTAAATACCATTGGGAATCTGCTAGCAGCATGTACGAATATATTGATAAGATGGAATGGTGCTTAATTGCTTATCCATAAATGCAAAGGGTATAAATACCCCTCACAAAAGATTACTTGCACTAGCAGAATGAAAGCGCCATCAAGCAGACCTTGGGTTCCAGAAAGCCAATTTCCCACCAATGATCAAATGGTACTAAAAAACAAACACTACAAAATGATAGCAACAGCTATACTAGCACAAAACGACTTGAATATAAATAGTACAGTGCAACTGCCAGACCCCAAAGGCACATGCCTTATATTATTGTGCACTATAAATCAATACATGTTGGTAAACTTCTATACCCCCAAAACCAGCCAGCTCCTAAAGCTAACACCTATACAACAAGGCACACTAATACTAGGTGGAGACTTCAATTCCATACTAGATCCTAAAACTGATAGGACCCCTCAGGCCTCCTTCCTACAAAAACATGCCAAAGTAAAGTGGTCAAAATGCTACAAACTTAACTAAGATGTTGGCCCAATATAATTTTTATGATGTATGGAGACTTCTTAATCCCATTATAAAAGAGTATTCCTATTATTCTCCGTACCACAAGATGTACACCGGAATTGATGTAATTCTTAGTCCAACCTCAAACATTAAATCATATCACAAGCAGTTCCATTGCACCCACAACAGATCATTCAATGGTAACATTTGCTGTACAAGAAAGGTACAAATTCTCAACTCAGCCCTCTTGGAGACTAAATAACTCACTCCTAAATGATCGTTTACTGGCGGATTAAAGCTCCAATCAATTTTTCCTAAACAATGATACCCAAGCTATAAAAGATCCTACACTATGGTGTTCACTTAGAGGCTATTTTATGAGTAGTGTAGTAGCAATACTACTTTGTATTAACAAATTAGTGCAAGACAACTGCAGCTCCCCCTCTCCAGACACATTAGCCCAACTAAATAAAATTAAGGAGGCAGTCAACCTCCTAATACTTCACAGATGCAAAAAACAGTTATTTCAACTTCAAAGCCACACTCATGCCATGGGCAATAGGGTAAATCCAACCTTGAAAAGGCAATTTATCAAACAGTCTTTACAATATAGGATAGATAAAATACAAACAGTGAATCTGGACTTCAAAATAAAAGATATTGCAAATACCTTTGCCAAATTATATTCTAATCTATACAATTTAAAACATGACCCAAACCTATCACTGCCCTCACCAAGAGACATTCAGACATACCTAGAAACATTTGCAACTCCCTATTATTCACCCTGATGCAATAGTATCCATAATAGCCCCTATCTAACCAGAAGTCTCCACCACCATCAAATGCCTACCAAATCACCAGGCCCTGACAGCTTACCAATAGATATTACAAGCAATGTGCTTCCCAGCTTTGCCCATACCTCACAAAAACACTAAGCCTCTATTGACAGCCATCAACCCAAGTGAACATACATGGCTTTCTCTCTGATTCATTCCCCCTGACCAATGGAACCAGACAGGACTGCCCCCTGTCCCCCTTAATCTATATTCTAAGCATGGAACCTTATCTTAAGCGATACGGCAAATCCAGAACATTTGGACCCACCGAACACAAAATCCTGTTTTTTGCAGATGACATAGCCCTAATCACCAATCGGACTATAACCCTGCAAGAACTTTTTACTATACTATCTAAGTGTGGGAAGCTATCGAAAAAAAGCCTAAAAAAATCGTACAATTTGGATTTTCGCTCGATTTTTTTGAGTTTTTTACCAATCCGATTAAATCAAGTTAATATATTAAAAAATAAGGCAAAATTGGGCATGGGAGTTTGGTCAACCTTTTTTTTTTTTGGAAAATGAGATAAATTTCAGTAGTTTACCTTGAAATTAATGTTTAATATGATGTAGACATTTATATTTTAAGACAATTTGCAGTTGGTCTTAATTTTTTTATGGGTATTCAGATATTTATTTTTATGTTCAGGAGATTGCCATTTGACATTTTAGCATCGATCCTGTTTCTGGGGTCTTATTTACCCTAGCAACCAGGCAGTGATTTGAATGAGAGATGGGTATATGAAGAGTAGAGGGTCTGCATAGAGACATAAGTAATACGAAGTAACAATAGGAATAAAATTGTAGCCTCACAGAGCAAACATTTTTTGGCTGCTGGGGTCAGTGACTTCCCATTTGAAAGCTGGAAAGGGAAATAAAAAAACTATAACAAATGAACAATGAAAACCAACTGCAAAGCTGCTAGGAATAGGCCATTGTTTAACATACTAACTTAAAGGTGACCCACCCTTTAAATATCCTGTTGGATATACAGGTAACTGACTAATCAATACAGACTTAACATGGCAGATCAATAGGACAGAACCAACAGGATGCAAAGATCCATTATGAGAAATCACTTATGTCATATTTACCCAGCATGCCTTGTTATCTCAGGGTGTGAACGACGCTTCTAAAGTTCAGCCCTGCACATGAATAAAGTAGCTCCCAGCACTGTCCCTGTAGAGGGAACAACACAGTGGTACAGGCAGCACACCTTAAGGTACACACATTCATACAACTGCAGGGATAAAGAAGAACAAACAAGACAAGATGTAAGTACTTGATTTTTACAACTTTCAGACACGTGTCTATTGCAGATATCAGCCTGAAAAAGGTTAAACTAAATTTAGAACACAATTTTGTAACCAGACAATGGCCGTGTATTTCATGTAGAAAGTGCAATCACAAACTCACAATCCCAAGTAACCAACGAGAAATTAAATGGTGAAACTAGCAATAGTAGAGAGATTTTAACTTGAACTGAAGATCTTCCCTTCATAAGACTATGGGGAGATTTTGCAAAATCTCAATTTTTCCTATTGAATATCACGTGTGACAAATGTTTTGATACATTTCGTGCATCAAAGTTAGTTTTTTTGTTTCTCAGGTATTTATCATTTGAATTTTGAACATCTGTTTGAGACTTTGTCAAGAATGTATAAACTGAAGGCATGCGACTTGATTGTCACTTTCATGTGCCATTGACAGCAGTGACTGTTCATACCTTAAGTCTACTAAAATATCATTTAAATAAACCCAATAGGATTGTTTTGCCTCCAATGAGGATTAATGATATCTTAGTTGAAATCAAGTGCAAGGTATTATTGTGTTATTACAGAGAAAATGGAGAGATGGGTTTCCCGTAATTTGGAGCTTGCTAAATAATGGGTTTCCGGGATAATGGATCCCAAATCTGAACAGCTCCCAACATTCTTGAAAATTAAACCGAGGTAGATAATTCCAAGGAAAAAGCAGCATCTACGCAAAAAAAGAAATGACCTTTAGTATGCAAAACTATGTTCTACCATTTAATAACAGGGCTGCTTATAGCAGGTAAAATTATTTCCTTATGTCTTTAGGACCTGGACGCTCTGAATCATAGTATCTCTAAACATATTCTTAAGGGCTACATGGAAAATTTATTCTACTAACATTGTACTTGGATTCTTCAAAGGGACATGTACCCATCCAAAACTGATTTTCAATGATGTTTATCAGTGGGAATTTATAACTGTTTAAAAGAGCTTGCGCCACTAATTGATCTTTCAACTCTGGTAGCAAGTTTCCTTTGCTTGTATAAAAACGAGATAATTAACTTTAGGATCCTTGGACTCAGATAAGAGATCATGCATGCAAATCAATAGTGTTAGGTAGTGCTTGTTCACGTAATTCTCTATGTATATGTATAATTATGAATTAGAGGCAGAGCCTTGCAAGGTGGGGTTAGGGTATAGGGTTTCATTGAAAGAACCAATGGAACTCTTTAAGCATGTCAACCTTCCCCATTCAGCCAGTAGATTCATAGTCAGTCTCCCATTGTTTCCCAGCAAATTCCTGACAGCAAGTTCATGAAGGGAAGCAGGCAATAACGGCACTGTGCCAGACTATGTTGGCAATCAATAGAAACCTTATAAAACCCCCATGTTAACACTGGTATCAATACTCCATCAATCTACTACCAGCTATATCTGCTTCTATATCACAGACCTGAATTGGATAGGCTGGAGATGGGTGATTGAGAAGTTTAGATTTCATATACAGTGGTAAGAAACTGTAAAAGCATTACTCTGTACTAGGCACAATAAAGCAACTTTTCAAATGTTAAAATGTCTTTAAAATAAGTCTATTATAAAAGAAATATATATATATATATCCCAAAAAAACAAAAGTCACTAGCACTCCTTGAATATGCAAAAGTACATTTGTGTTAAAAAAGCATTAAAAGCAGCATACAAAAAATACAAGGGACTTTTCGGGACTCACATCCCTTTCTCGAACATGATATATATACAAATTGAATCATGTGCTTTATACCCATAAGTGCCTTTGTTCCTGCTTATAGCAACACCTTCTAGCTTGGTCTTATAATGTATTAATGTTGAACTACAACTCACAACGACAGAAAATAACACCAATATAATTTACAGAAATTACACAAAACCATATAAGTCATAATCATGATTCATCCCTCGAGGCTCTAATGTCCCCAGAGTGTGAATCTAAAATGCTTCACATTTTTTTTCAAATAAAACTCTCTATTATCTAGTACTGGAATTGATTCTATGGGGCAAATTCACTAAGAATCGAAGTTGCGCCAGGCGCAACTTCGCCGCACTTTGCCAGGCCGCACTTTGCCAGCGCTCCGCAAATTCACTAAAATGCGAAGTTGCGCACAAGGGTAGCGAAAGGTTGCGGAGTTGCGCTAGCGTTGTTTCGCTATATAAAGCAAAGTTGCGCTAGCGAAGGCTAATTTGCATACGGCACGAAATTCAAATTTCAATGGAGGAACACGTATCTGCACTACAAATGCCTAGAAAACCTTCAAATCTGCAAATAAAAATTTTATTTTGCCCTACACATGTGCCCACTGTCTAGGTAAGTTGCCATGAGTCAGGAAAAGTAGGGGGGAGGAAGGGGAGCCCCAAAAAATTTTCAATCTTTTTCAGCCTATCACCCATCATGTAGAAAACACGCCAGCGTTTTTTGGGACTTAGAAAAAATTTTGACTTTTTTTGAAACAATCCCTATCTACTCTATTGCGCTTCGCCAGGTCTGAGGTGGCGAAGGAAGTCTAGCGTAAAAGGTAGCGTTCGCTACACTGCGCAAGTTAGTGAATTTGCGTAGTTTCGTCGCTAGCGAAGATTCGCCTGGCGTAAGGTTGCGAAGTAACACTAGCGAAACTACGCCAGCGTTCGTTAGTGAATTTGCGCAGTAGCGAAAATGCCAAACGCTAGCGTTCGGCGCTTCGCGCCTTAGTGAATTTGCCCCTATGACGGATTATCGCAATTGAGAGACACTATATCTATATACTGTATACTTGTTTAAAATGATGTAGGAATGGCAATTTAACTACTTTATACCTAATTGTGGAGCGTTGCTTGAATTGGTTGTATTTTCTCTCCTATGTGCATAAGTCAACATAAACATTTAGGGGCAGATTTATCAAAATCTAAGTTTGGGAATAAAAAACGCGGACGAGAAAAAAAATGTAGACAAAACTCATGTGACCTTTTTTCTCAAATGCTAACTTAAGAAAAAAAAAACAGACTAAAAAGTCACATGCCAGTGAGAATCTCATTGTCCCATTCATTTTCAATGAGGCTGAAAATCTCGAATGTTTTTATGAAGTGGGAAAATAAATAACGAAATAAAGTTGTCAGAGAACATTCCCATTGACTTCTATACAACCTTGCCAGCTTTTACTTGCCGAGTTTTTTCTGGCAACTTTTTGTGGTTGTATTCTTTAATAAATGGCGACTATTCGAGGTTACAAAGAGTATTCTCTAGTATATTCGTGCTCATGTTTTTTCACTGCGTTTCTTTTCAAATTGTGAAAAAACCCAACTTGATTTTTGATAAATCGGCCTCTTAATATAGTTAACTGCATAATTAGTGGAACATTTTTTCTGACTGTGGGTGACTAAATGTGGAGTGTTTTATTATACTACCACATTCTGCACATCCCAAACATCTTTCCTCAGTGCCAGTGTCATCTCACATTTTTATTAGATCCAATATCGGCTTTCACTAACATATCCCTCCCATTTCTGTGTCTGCTATATAATGGCATAGGAGGCTGTTGAAATTCTGCCACTTGTAGATAGGCATGTGATAATACACTCCAATATTTATTAAAGATATGTAAAATCTGCTTCATATTCAGATGAGAAGTATATATAAATGAAATCCCAGATCCTTTTGTCTGTACTTCTTTGACCCTCAACTTCTTTTTATTTATTTCCTTCACCTTCTGAATCTCCACATCTAACTCACATTTTGATGTTTGCTGGTATATAGTAGGAGATTATTAGGATCGGTATTCTTTTATATCAGTGTTATGCGGGCCAGCCCAAAACCTGTGGGTTTGGCCCGTCTCCTGCACAAAATCTTCGGGTCGTGGGTCTAGGTTGAGCTCTTCTCCAGCTCTCCCTACTTGCAAGCTAGCACTGCACCTAAATTAATAGGCTCGCACCCGCCCCTGTTCCTTTTGTGATGTCACTGCGGGGTGGGCACAGGTCTATAAATAGAGGGGGAATGGTGGGCCGGCCAGGGGAGAATTTCTCGACCCACATACCGCTACTTTACACGTAAATCCGTACACAGTCTCACATTCACTAAGCTTACAGAAGAATCCAAAAATGTAACCTTAGTAAAATCATACTGCATAGTGAAGGAGATACTTGGTACACAACCATCTATGTATTGTTTAAATTTGACCAAGGATCCAACGTCGACCCACCATGCTACAAACAGATCATCTATATAGCGCCACCATTGTAGCACTTCCTGAAATCTGGCATTGGAATACACAAACCTCTCCTCAAGATCATTCATGAATATGTTTGCATATGATGGGGTGACATTGGATCCCATTGGCACACCTTGTAGCTGCAAATAGAACATATTCTGAAAAAGAAAATAATTTTTAGTATATATATATATATATATATATATATATATACATACATATATATATATATATATATACATACATATATATATATATATATATATATATATATACATATATATATATATTTATATATATATATATATATATATATATATATATATATATATATATATATATACATATATATATATATATATATATATATATATATATATATACATTTATATAATGTAAAAAGTACAGAAACATTCTTGTTGAAATCTCACCTAATAGGTTTAAGATATACTCATCTGACACTTGATTTCACACAGGAAATCATAATGACCTGGAACTGTTCTACAGATGAGCAATCCAATGTATTTCTAAGCTTTTATAGCCCGGTACTTACTTACAGAGTGTCTGCATAGCATATAAATGTGTAAGGTAACCATGATATGTTGTCCCAGGGGAGCCATTGCACTTGGCACAGGAATCTTTATCATTCCATGTAAGTCAGCAATGTCTCAAATTGGCGTGAAACATGGCCAGTGTTTATACTGAACCACATCCTTCCTGCAGCTTAAAATTCATTACAGCTCTTCAGCGTAGGCCAGAAATTCTGATATTAGTGAAGGTGATAGCATTTGGCTTCATGAGAAAAAAAAGAAGAAATTATCCAGGCTAAGGAAACAAAAACAGAAATATGGAGAACTATGGGCTACCTCCCCAAAAGCAGATATATTTTCTACATTAAGTAGAATGCTCAATATGCTTGAGAATACCTTAATTAAATATGCTCAATGTCACTGCTGTGAAAGTATAAACCTTATATAATGTTTTCTAGAAAGTACACACACCCTGAAAGTATGCTGTTTCTCACAAAAACATAAGGATTCATATTCATAGTCTTCCCTTATTATAGGGGGATTTAAAAACAATAATAAAAAAGACCTCACATTTCAAGTCTTACACTTCATGCATATATTAGATCCAAAGAAAAGTTCTTGAAGGATGATGATTAACTTTAGCAATTACACCAGACTGGTCACAAGCATCTCTGCATAGTAATTACTATGTGCAATAAAAACATAAAATATAAGTGGGATAGGTACCAGACGATGGGTATTTGAACCCAACTGGTATAAAAATAAAATTTACATTATATTTTATTTTTTTGTTGCACATAGTTACTATACAGAGATATTTAGACAATCACCATGCCCGGGTCTCTAAAATAGGAGTTGTAGTACATCACTGTTGATTAGGGATGTAGCGAACGTCGGAAAAAAAGTTCGCGAACATATTCGCGAACTTGCGCAAAAATGCGAGCGGTTCGCGAACGGTTCGCGAACCCCATAGACTTCAATGGGAAGGCGAACTTTAACATCTAGAAAAGACATTTCTGGCCAGAAAAATGATTTTAAAGTTGTTTAAAGGGTGCAACGACCTGGACAGTGGCATGCCAGAGGGGGATCAAGGGCAAAAATGTATCTGAAAAATCTGCCTGTGTGTGCTTGGAAGAGATAGTGTAGGGGGAGAGCTGTTAGTGATTTCAGGGACAGATGATAGTAAGTTTGCTGGCTAGTAATCTGCTTGATACTGCTCTGTATTGGAGGGACAGAAGTCTGCAGGGATTTGAGGGACATTTTAGCTTAGGTAGCTTTGCTGGCTAGTAATCTACTGTTCTCTTTAAACAACTGCCATACGTTGACCTTGTAGGCATTGTTTGCCCAGTTTTTTTGGACGCAGCCACTGAAGCACAGTTGCCAGAAAAAATATGCCATATAAATGCTGAAAATAGTCATTTTTCGCCATACGTTGACCTTGTAGACATTGTTTGCCCAGTTTTTTTGGACGCAGCCACTGAAGCACAGTTGCCAGAAAAAATATGCCATATAAATGCTGAAAATAGTAATTTTTCGCCATACGTTGACCTTGTAGACATTGTTTGCCCAGTTTTTTTGGTTGCAGCCACTGAAGCACAGTTGCCAGAAAAAAAATGCCACATAAATGCTGAAAATAGTCATTTTTTGCCATATACGTTGAGTCAACGTATGGCAAAAAATGACTATTTTCAGCATTTATATGGCATATTTTTTCTGGCCTCTGTGCTTCAGTGGCTGTGGCCAAAAAAACTGGGCAAACAATGCCTACAAGGTCAACGTCGTTGACCTTGTAGGCATTGTTTGCCCAGTTTTTTTGGCCACAGCCACTGAAGCACAGAGGCCAGAAAAAATATGCCATATAAATGCTGAAAATAGTCATTTTTTTGGTCGCAGCCACTGAAGCACAGTTGCCAGAAAAATTATGCCATATAAATGCTGAAAATATAAATTTTTTTGGTTGCAGCCACTGAAGCACAGAGGCCAGAAAAATTATGCCATATAAATGCAGAAAATATGCATTTTTTTGGTCGCAGCCACTGAAGCACAGTTGACAGAAAAATTATGCCATATAAATGCTGAAAATATAAATTTTTTTGGTTGCAGCCACTGAAGCACAGAGGCCAGAAAAATTATGCCATATAAATGCAGAAAATATGCATTTTTTTGGTCGCAGCCACTGAAGCACAGTTGCCAGAAAAATTATGCCATATAAATGCTGAAAATAGTAATTTTTTTGGTTGCAGCCACTGAAACACAGAGGCCAGAAAAATTATGCCATATAAATGCTGAAAATATGCATTTGTTTGGTCGCAGCCACTGAAGCACAGTTGACAGAAAAATTATGCCATATAAATGCTGAAAATATAAATTTTTTTGGTTGCAGCCACTGAAGCACAGAGGCCAGAAAAATTATGTCATATAAATGCAGAAAATAGGCATTTTTTTGGTCGCAGCCACTGAAGCACAGAGGCCAGAAAAAATTAAACCAGTAGGGTTTGCACCCTAGTTTGTAACGGTGGCGGATGGAGGAGGAGGAGGACGCTAAAGGACAGCTGTGTGTGGAGTCATGAGGCTTGAAGAGAAGGACAGCTGCATAGAAGTCAGAACAAGTCTTCCGGCGTGCAGTAACCCTCCGAGATCCACCCCTCATTCATTTTAATAAAGGTCAGGTAATCGACACTTTTGTGACCTAGGCGAGTTCTCTTCTCAGTTACAATCCCTCCTGCTGCACTGAAGGTCCTTTCTGAGAGCACACTTGAGGCTGGGCAAGACAAGAGGTTCATGGCAAATTGTGACAGCTCTGGCCACAGATCAAGCCTGCGCACCCAGTAGTCCAGGGGTTCATCGCTCCTCAGAGTGTCGATATCTGCAGTTAATGCCAGGTAGTCCGCTACCTGCCGGTCGAGGCGTTCTTTGAGGGTGGATCCAGAAGGGTTGTGGCGCTGCCTTGGACAGAAAAACATTTGCATGTCTGACGTTACAGACTGGCCAAAGGGCTTTGTCCTTGCAGGTGCGCTCGTGGCAGGATTACTGGCACCTCTGCCCCTGGAATGTTGATGAGTTCCTGAAGTGACATCACCCTTAAAAGCATTGTACAACATGTTTTGCAGGCTGGTTTGTAAATGCCGCATCTTTTCGGACTTGTGGTATGTTGGTAACATTTCTGACACTTTATGCTTGTACCGAGGGTCTAGTAGCGTTGCGACCCAGTACAGGTCCTTCTCCTTAAGCCTCTTGATACGGGGGTCCTTCAACAGGCATGACAGCATGAAAGACCCCATTCTCACAAGGTTGGATGCAGAGCTATCCATCTCCGCTTCCTCATTATCAAGGACTGCATCATCCACGGTCTCCTCCCCCCAGCCACGTACAAGACCAGGGGTCCCCAAAAGGTCACCACTAGCCCCCTGGGAAGCCTGCTCCTGTTGGTCCTCCTCCTCCTCCTCCACAAAGCCACCTTCCTCCTCTGACTCCACTTCTGGCACCTCTCCCTGCGTTGCAGCAGGTGCCTGGGTTCGTTCTGGTGATTCCGACCAGAAATCGTGCGCTTCCAGCTCCTCGTCACGCTGGTCTACAGCCTCATCTGTCACTCGTCGCACGGCACGCTCCAGGAAGAAAGCGAAGGGTATTAGGTCGCTGATGGTGCCTTCGGTGCGACTGACCATATTTGTCACCTCTTCAAAAGGTCGCATGAGCCTGCAGGCATCGCGCATAAGCACCCAGTAACGGGGGAAAAAAATCCCCAGCTGTGCAGATCCAGTCCTACCACCCAGTTCAAAAAGGTACTCGTTGACGGCCCTTTGTTGTTGCAGCAGACGTTCCAACATAAGGAGCGTTGAATTCCAGCGAGTCTGGCTGTCAGAAATCAAACGCCTGACTGGCATGTTGTAGCGCTGCTGAATGTCAGCAAGGCGTGCCATGGCTGTGTAGGAACGTCTGAAATGGGCCGACACCTTTCTGGACTGGGTGAGAACGTCCTGGAATCCTGGGTACTTGGAGACAAAACGTTGGACTATTAAATTTAACACATGTGCCATGCAGGGCACATGTGTTAAATTGCCTAGTCTCAACGCTGCCAACAGATTGCTTCCATTGTCACACACCACTTTTCCGATCTGCAGTTGGTGTGGGGTCAGCCACCGATCGGCCTGTGACTGCAGAGATGACAGGAGTACAGATCCGGTATGGTTTTTGCTTTCCAGGCACGTCATCCCCAAGACAGCGTGACAACGGCGTACCTGGCACGTCGAATAGCCTAGGGGGAGCTGGGGGTGCACAGGTGTGGAGGAGGAGAAGGAGGACCCAGCAGCAGAGTAAGAAGAAGAAGAAGACGAGGTAGAGAGCGATGGAGGAGTAGAGGTGGTGGCAGAACCGCGTGCAATCCGTGGCGGTGACACCAACTCCACTGTTGTTGTTGAGCTACCCATTCCCTGCTTCCCAGCCATTACCAAGTTCACCCAGTGGGCAGTGTAGGTGACATACCTGCCCTGACCATGCTTGGAGGACCATGCGTCAGTAGTCATATGGACCTTTGGCCCAACACTAAGTGACAGAGATGCGGTAACTTGGCTCTGCACATGTTGGTACAGGTGTGGTATTCCCTTTTTAGAAAAAAAATTGCGGCTGGGTACCTTCCACTGCGGTGTCCCAATTGCTACAAATTTGCGGAAGGCCTCAGAGTCCACCAGCTGGTATGGTAAAAGCTGGCGGGCTAAGAGTGCAGACAAGCCAGCTGTCAGACGCCGGGCAAGGGGGTGACAGTCAGACATTGGCTTCTTACGCTCAAACATGGCCTTCACAGAAACTTGGCTGGTGGCAGATGACTGGGAATGGGAACAGGTGGTCAAGGTGGAAGGCGGAGTGGAGGGTGGTTCAGACGGGTCAAGGAGAGCAGAGGTAGAGCAGTAAGATGCTGGACCAGAAGGAGTGTGGCTTTTAGTTTGCCTGTTGCCTTTGAGGTGTTGCTCCCAAAGTGCTTTGTGCTTGCCGCTCATGTGCCTTCGCATAGAAGTTGTACCTATGTGGCTGTTGGGCTTACCAAGGCTCAGTTTCTGACTGCACTCATTGCAAATTACAATGCTTTTGTCAGAGGCACACACATTAAAAAAATCCCACACTGCTGACTTTTTGGAAGTGTGCGATCTGGCGGTAACAGTAGAAGTTGGCGGAGTTGGCGGTATTGGCGGCAATGGCGGGTGCGTTGGCCGGCTGAACACAGGTGCCGATACATGTTGTTGCCCTACTGATCCCTGCGGGCTGTCCTCCCTGCTTCTTCTAAGTCTTATTCTCCTACTGCCTCTCTGACTCTCCGTCTCTCCATCTGAACTACCCTCCTCTTGCTCTCTTCTACTAGGCACCCACAAAACATCAATCTCCTCATCATCATTCTCCTCAGATGCATTAATTTCTTCTGACACATCACAGAAGGAAGCAGCAGCGGGGACCTCCTCCTCATCACTCATTATGTCCATCTCTATCGTGTTCTCTGCCAGAATTAAATCTGGTGTAAGGTCCTCATCTCCTTCATCTTCTTCTGGCAATAATGGTTGCGCATTACTCAGTTCAAGAAACTCATTGGAAAATAACTCCTCTGACCCCAGTGAAGAAGGGGCACCGGTGGTGGAGGAAGTGTTACGTGGGGTGGCCATAGCAGTGGAGGATGAGGAGGATGTTGTGGTAAAGTTAGAAACGGTAGAGGATGGGGTGTGCTGTGTAAGCCAGTCAACTACCTCTTCAGCATTTTGGGAGTTCAGGGTCATTGGCTTTTTAAAACTGGGCAATTTGCTAGGGCCACAGGATTGCATAGCAGCACGGCCCCTAGCACGGCCTCTGCGTGGCGGCCTGCCTTTGCCTGGCATTATTTTTAAAAAAACAACAACAACAACAAAAACTCAGTTGGTTTTTCTGGAAACGATAATACACACAGCTAGATGGCGGGTTGAAGAAAACACTGTGCAAATAATGCCTACAAAGTCAACGTATACACTACTACAGCGGTGGATACGGATTACGTAAAATATATGAATGCTGCTTGAAAAAAAGTAACTCAAGTGGTTTTTCTAGAGACGATAATATTATCAATATTTAGACAAAATGTGAACAAGGTCACACAGCTCGATGGCGGGTTGAAGAAAACAGTGTGCAAATAATGCCTACAAGGTCAATGTATACACTACTACAGCGGTGGATACGGATTACGTAAAATATATGAATGCTGCTTGAAAAAAAGTAACTCAAGTGGTTTTTTCTAGAGACGATAATATTATCAATATTTAGACAAAATGTGAACAAGGTCACACAGCTCGATGGCGGGTTGAAGAAAACAGTGTGCAAATAATGCCTACAAGGCCAACGTATACACTACTACAGCGGTGGATACGGATTACGTAAAATATATTATGGCTGCTTGAAAAAAGTGACTCCGGTGTTTTTTCTGGAGACGGTAATATTATGGATATTTAGACAGAATGGGAACAAGGTCACACAGCTCGATGGCGGGTTGAAGAAAACAGTGTGCAAATAATGCCTACAAGGCCAACGTATACACTACTACAGCGGTGGATACGGATTACATAAAATATATTATGGCTGCTTGAAAAAAGTGACTCCGGTGTTTTTTCTGGAGACGGTAATATTATGGATATTTAGACAGAATGGGAACAAGGTCACACAGCTCGATGGCGGGTTGAAGAAAACAGTGTGCAAATAATGCCTACAAGGCCAACGTATACACTACTACAGCGGTGGATACGGATTACGTAAAATATATGAATGCTGCTTGAAAAAAGTGACTCCGGTGTTTTTTCTGGAGACGGTAATATTATGGATATTTAGACAGAATGGGAACAAGGTCACACAGCTCGATGGCGGGTTGAAGAAAACAGTGTGCAAATAATGCCTACAAGGCCAACGTATACACTACTACAGCGGTGGATACGGATTACGTAAAATATATGAATGCTGCTTGAAAAAGTGACTCCGGTGTTTTTTCTGGAGACGGTAATATTATGGATATTTAGACAGAATGTGAACAAGGTCACACAGCTCGATGGCGGGTTGAAGAAAACAGTGTGCAAATAATGCCTACAAGGCCAACGTATACACTACTACAGCGGTGGATACGGATTACGTAAAATATATGAATGCTGCTTGAAAAAAGTGACTCCGGTGTTTTTTCTGGAGACGGTAATATTATGGATATTTAGACAGAATGGGAACAAGGTCACACAGCTCGATGGCGGGTTGAAGAAAACAGTGTGCAAATAATGCCTACAAGGCCAACGTATACACTACTACAGCGGTGGATACGGATTACGTAAAATATATGAATGCTGCTTGAAAAAAGTGACTCCGGTGTTTTTTCTGGAGACGGTAATATTATGGATATTTAGACAGAATGTGAACAAGGTCACACAGCTCGATGGCGGGTTGAAGAAAACAGTGTGCAAATAATGCCTACAAGGCCAACGTATACACTACTACAGCGGTGGATACGGATTACGTAAAATATATGAATGCTGCTTGAAAAAAGTGACTCCGGTGTTTTTTCTGGAGACGGTAATATTATGGATATTTAGACAGAATGGGAACAAGGTCACACAGCTCGATGGCGGGTTGAAGAAAACAGTGTGCAAATAATGCCTACAAGGCCAACGTATACACTACTACAGCGGTGGATACGGATTACGTAAAATATATTATGGCTGCTTGAAAAAAGTGACTCCGGTGTTTTTTCTGGAGACGGTAATATTATGGATATTTAGACAGAATGGGAACAAGGTCACACAGCTCGATGGCGGGTTGAAGAAAACAGTGTGCAAATAATGCCTACAGGGCAAATAATGCCTAAAAGGTCAACTTATACACTACTACAGCGGTAGTAAAATAAAAAAAAGTAAAATAAAAAAAAAACGATTACTAGCCAGCAAACTTTCAACTGTCCCTGAAATCACTAACAGGCAGCAGCTCTCTCCCTACACTATCTCTTCAGCACACACAGGCAGAGTGAAAAAACGCTGCAGGGCTTCGGTTTTTATAGGGAAGGGGAGTGGTCCAGGGGAGAGCTTCCTGATTGGCTGCCATGTACCTGCTGGTCTGGGGTGAGAGGGCAAAAAAAAGCGCCAACAATGGCGAACCCAAAATGGCGAACGTCGCGCGACGTTCGCGAACTTCCGGCGAGCGCGAACACCCGATGTTCGCGTGAACAAGTTCGCCGGCGAACAGTTCGCGACATCTCTACTGTTGATACTCAAATATGACAGACGCCTGTAAAATGCAGTTTTTTTCTTGATTTAAAAGTCATCAGAGTAGGATTTAAACATTTCCAAGGAAATTTATAAATAAAGCCTTATAAGTCTAACACGTTTTTAGTCCCTTGATACAAACATATGGTTGGGTGTATCTGCAAAATCACTTAGTCATGTCCTTAGAGAACTATTGTTTATATTTTAACAGCTATGGGAACATCGCCCTAAGTGTCATTAACCTTAAAATGGGACTAGAGGGCAAACCTTGATCTATAACTATTGGATCTTGGATCTCAGAGACTTAGTATTAGTCCCTTATCAGAGAGCAGTCAGCACACAATAAAGATTAGGATGCTGTTGCTTTACTCACAAAGAACATTATTACTTAGGTGAATGTCATGGTAGAAAGACTAAGTCTGATTTCATGTTTAAGTACTGGCTTCTTTTGGGGTCTGGAAATGTTGGTTCTACTACAGCATATGTACTCTGTTTGTCTTTAAAATATTTTCAGTTGACTACTGCCCATTGCACATGCATACTACCTGTATAATTACAGATTCTATACCTCATAGTGGTCTGATTGTTAATACTTGCATTACAATGTAAAGCTGTAGAACTGCAGGCTACCCCAACTTTTTTAAAAGCTCTCCAGAGTTGGGGTTTAGCAATAAGAGGTAGAAGTCATTGGGTGCAATTGCTGATAAGTTGTATACTCTCATGACCCACCTCTTTCTCATGTGTGATATAGTTTACACATGTCAAAGTCTATAGATTTCTAACAGTTTCTCTTATCACCTTCTACCAGGTCTAAGAAAGAATTAAAGAAGAAAAAAGTAAAAGAAATCCGTGTTGGGTTCTTTCAGTTGGTAAATATTTATTGTTTGCTTTTATGCAATGTTAGCAACGAAAGGATACCCAAAAATACCACACAAAAGCACTGAACCTTGGTGGAGAGGCTGTTGCTATGTGAATTTAATGGCTTACGGTCCAAAAGATAACTGATGTCAAATCTGCATCTTATAAGGGCTTTAGGGGGTAAGATTGAAAAAATAAAATGGGGCTGATTAGGGAGATAGGGGTTTCAAGCCCACAAGAATTGGGGACCCAGATAAATAGATATACTATAGATAGATAATAGATAGATAGTTGATAAATAGATGATAAAAAGATAGATGATAGATATTTAAATGATAGATGATAGGTAGATAGATAAATAGATAGATAGATGATATATACAGTACTATATATAAACGATAGATGATAGATATATGATAGATGATAAAGAGATATATAAACGATTGATTGATAGATAGATAGATAGATAGATAGATAGATAGATAGATGATAGATAGAGATAGAGAGATGAATAATAGATGATAGATAGACCCACAAAACAGATGATAGATAGATAGATAGATAGATAGATAGATAGATAGATAGATAGATGATAGATAGATGGATGATAAAGAGATAGATTATAGATGACAGATACTGTAGATGATAGATAAATGATAGACCACACAATTGTCATTTGTCATATACTAACCAAAACCTATCTTTGCACTATAGTTCCGCTTTGCATCTGGAACTGACATAATCATGATGATCATTGGAGGCTTGTGTGCCCTAATCCATGGTGCTGCCCAGCCAATGATGCTTTTGATCTACGGCATAATGACTGATACCTTTATCACATATGACAGAGAGATGCAAGAACTACAGGATATAAATAAGGAATGCATCAATAATACAATTTGGTGGAAGAATGGAACTGAGTACCTTGTAGATAACAGCACCGTAGTCTGTGGGTAAGACACAATGACTATGTAACTATAGGTACTTTGACTCTTAGTTGGGACTAAGTGCAAGGTGTGGCTAATGCACTATAAATCTGCATGTGACTGAAGGTCCATTACCTAAAACTGGCCATGGACTGCAACTAGAATGAAACCACTAGGTTATGCAGTCTGACTAACTGAATATTTCCTATTCACCCAAATATGCCATATTCCAACCATTGGTCAAAACATCATTGACTACAGTTCCACTCTTACCTCTTATTCAACAGAACTAAAATTGAAGAAAGGATGACGGAATTTGCCTACTACTACATCGCTATTGGTGTTATTGTTCTGGTGCTGAGTTACTTTCAGGTAGGTTTATGTTAAACCATTCTAACAACCACGGTTGTGCACTATCCAGATGCAGGGCAAGGTAAAGGTAAAAATGCACAAGTATAAGAGATGAAATTGCTTCATTTTCAGCTGTTTTGGTAGTAGTTTATAGTATACACTTCACACTGGTACAATAGACAAATATAATCTCTTTTTTTCCTATTTTGTGGTTGAGTCTGGATTGTGCTACAGCTGTTTAATAAACATAGTTAAGTTGGCAGCTGCCCATCAGATAGCTAGAGGTTAGCAGGAAGACGTGGTTTTGGTACTTGGAAGATGAGGAGAGTAGTCCTAACAGGAATTGGCTGGGTGGGGGGATCAGACGAATTGAAATGGTGTGGAACAATGTTATTGCGAGCATTTTCCACCATAAGGGGCTGGTGGAGGAGCATAATTTTGCTAATGGCAACTGTTGATTGGGGCTTGTTGGGGGTTTAGGCATCTAGGAAGTGGTGTGCAAAACGTTAGGTCTGAGTCTAGGGACTGTTGCAGTAGACCAATTAGAACTGGAGAGTTAATGGAGGGCTAGTATAAAGGCTTCAATAGTTTAAGAAATAGGCCCCAACCAAGGACAAATTATATTATATTATATTGCCAATATAGGTCTGTATGACACTTATTACATTTAACATTGCCTATTTCTACTTGTAAGGGTAGGCACTCAATGTTCTCTGGTGGGTCCGAGAAACTCAGTCGATGCTATCAGTGTCATGGATAAACTCCAAATTGCAAATAGATAACACCTAGCAGGATATACCTAACAGGATGTACATTTCTAGTGAAACAATGTGTTAATATATGATATGCTTTAGCTTCTCATTATATAAAATAGTTCCAAGGTGGCGGTTATGGTCAGATCATCACATTAAACACATCCTTTCATTATAGATTTCCTTATGGGTCACGGTGGCAGCTCGTCAAATACAAATTGTTCGTAAGGAATATTTCAAGAAGATAATGAGACTCGATATTGGTTGGTTTGACAGCAATTCAGTTGGAGAACTGAATACAAGAATTTCCGAGTAAGAAATGTGACTGAATAAAATGTTAATATTGCAATGTATTTGAACCTTTTATTTGATTATTATAGCTGTAAAGAAGAGTTACAAGTACTAATGAAGGACAATGTCCTACCGTTGCTTCCATTTATTAAGAGCTACTGTGACGTCTTTCTTTTGTGTCAGTATAACTACTAAAGAGCAAACTAAAACCTCCATTATCCACTTACTGTCTAGTCACAACCTTCTGTAATGCAGCCATAGCAGAAGGTGACGACTGGCCTAAAGTAGTGGCATTTAGGGTATGGCTTTCTGAAATAAACTAGTACCACGTATGAGACTCAGTGGTATGGGGCACATGGCATTTTGATCACCACTACTTACAGTCTGTAACCTTAAAAAAGCACACACACAATTCTTCATTTCATTTTCTAGAAACCCTTTAAGTAGAAATCCTACAGCTTACAGGTACGGTTGTGTTTGCTTAATGCTTATGGTAACTCTCTATTTGTTTTATAGTGACATCAACAAAATCAACAATGCCATCGCTGATCAAGTTGCCATCTTCATTGAGAGGATTTCTACATTTATCTTTGGCTTCCTAATCGGCTTTGTTGGAAACTGGAAATTAACCCTTGTTATTGTGGCAGTCAGTCCACTAATTGGCTTAGGAGCGGGACTGATGGCAGTGGTAATTAATTGCTTTTCATTCTTCTTTCTTTAACTCTTCGACCCTGAGGATGGAAAGTAGTAGAGTGTGTCATAGAAAGCTGAAAACCATTAGTCGAATAGTTTCTTTATTAAAGGGGAACCATTTCTTTCATAAAAATGCACTGGTCCAGGACAAGAGGTTAGCAATGTTTCCCAATGTGTGCCCATTGTGGGTGCACAACAAATGGCACCCATCCAGTGATTTTAAATTAGAGTCCTGTGTTGGGTCAGGTACCTGTGGAATACCTGCAAAGTGGTCGGGTAGAAAGATCCCAGTTTCCTGACCAGACGGGCTGTCTGTGAGTAACCTGTCTGGGTACCATTCCCAGGCCAATTGCAGGCTCGCCTTACCCCCACATCCTGAAGTTAAAACTAACTTTTTTTTCTTTTTACCTGGTTGATCTGCATCTGGAGTAGTGACATCACTTTCACCTATCAGTGACATCATTTCCAGGATGGGCAGTGTGGGTAGGTTCCAGCAGCGGGGACAGGGCACTCAATAACAGGCCAGCAGTTCCGGTTCTCAGTTAGCACCCAAATGGACATAACAGATGATATTGAAAAAGACAATACCAACGAATGCATTGCTGGATTTTCATTACAGTAATGTCATTACAACATACTAAACCTTTGATTTCTTTTAATACTTCAAGGCTGTTGCCAGGTTAACAGGCCGGGAGCTAAAAGCATATGCCAAGGCAGGCTCAGTAGCTGATGAAGTTCTCTCTGCTATTCGTACTGTGGCTGCATTTGGTGGAGAGAAAAAGGAGGCCGAGAGGTGAGGAATACTATTTTATATTAACTGGGCTGCTGTGCTTGGAGAACTGCAAGAAACCATGCACAATGAATGGTAGGGAATATTTCACACCTGTTTGGTTATTGAACTTCTACTTCACTTCAGTCCATTTAGTGAATTCTGAGACTTGACACTTTTCTGCTTTCCATAGTGGGTGGTACACATATTCTCTGTAAAGCAGATGGATGTCAAAAGTTCCACAATTGATCACTTATAGTAATATCACTATATATTTCTGATATAATATTTCATTGTCACTTTCATTTTGAAATAAGCGAATTACTGTATATTGATTGTTTGTCTCTACTGCATTATAAACTGCCCATTGTACTTCCGCAGGTATGACAATAACTTGGAGGAGGCACAAACTTGGGGCATTCGCAAAGGGACTATTATTGGCTTTTTCCAAGGTTATATGTGGTGCATTATATTCTTATGTTATTCACTAGCATTTTGGTATGGATCCCAGCTGGTAATTGACTCAAAAGAGTTATCACCAGGAAGTCTTCTTCAGGTAAGTCAAATGATCATACATAGGGTAACTAAAGTGAAAAGCTGCATAAGAATTATAAGAATTTTATATTTAACTCATAGGTCTTCTTTGGAGTCTTAGTTGCTGCAATGAATCTAGGCCAGGCATCTCCTTGTTTAGAAGCATTTGCATCTGGCCGAGCAGCCGCCACCATCATATATGAAACCATAGACTTGGTAAGTATATGAATTATTTGTGGAGGCCTATTTATCAAAGGTCAGACCCCTACTCTTATTCTATATCAAACAGGCAAACTTACCCACTGCATTTGTCCCATATATAACCAAACCCATAATTTGTGGACCTATAAATTAAAGGAGAAGATATAGCATTTTACACTTGGGGGTGCGAAAAGTTAGATACCCCCAAGTGACTACTTTTACTAACCCGACACCATGGACCGGCACGCCTATCAGCAGACAACTGCAATGTCCCGGGGTACTTCTAGTGACCACCATGGAGAGATCCTCTTCCTGCTTCTTTGGGACTTCATGCAGTTGCGCATGCGCAGTAGAGCGAAAAGCAGGATTTTAACTAAAAAGTCCGCTATTTCGCTCTACTGCGCATGCGTCTGCCACAGGAAATTTCAAAACCGATGAAGCAGGAAGAGGATCTCTCCGTGGTGCTCGCTAGAAAAACCCTGCTGATTGGAACAACGGCCCGGGGTGTCAGGTAAGTAAAAATAGTCACTTGGGGTGCCTAACTTTTGGCACCTCAAATGTAAAATGCTATTCCTTCTCCTTTAAGCAAAAAGCATTCATTCTTACCCTGAGGATTACCCAGCATTTAATAAGTGGTTTCAGGACCCTACTACTGAGCTATAGTAAATCAACACCTAATTTTACTTTTGCCATGGTGTAGGTGATTTATTCTAACTTGGACCTCCAAAAATTTATATTTTCATTCTAACTTGATTTATAGAATCCAGTAATTGATTGTATGTCTGAAGAAGGCCATAAATTGGACCAGGTGAAGGGAGACATTGAGTTCCATAACGTCAATTTCTGCTTTCCATCCAGACCTGATATAAAGGTATGAAAAGCACTCAAGCCTTATTTAAAAACCATCCAAGTGACACATTTTTATGGTAGTTTATAAAATATCTCAAACATTTTTATTGAAACTGAACTCTTGACAATATCTATACACAATATTATGATATAAAGAATATATATTAATACAACTTTCATCTGGAAAGATTTTAAAAAAATATATAATTTTCTGGAACAGCAAAAGATATTGTGGTTTCGGTCATTATATTGAATCTGTTCATATTGAAGCACAAATGTAAATTATTTTCCCATCTCCATCTCCACAGACTTTAAGTGATCTCAATATCTCAGTTAAACCTGGAGAAACCACGGCTTTTGTTGGACCCAGTGGTTCAGGGAAAAGTTCTGCAGTTCAGCTCATCCAGAGATTCTATGACCCCACAGATGGAAAGGTACAGAAAATGTTAATAGGAAACATTTAATCTCTTGTATTTTAGCAGGTAAACCTCACCTCTCAGTAATTATTATGCTTTAAACATAGTGCTGGCATATTCTGCAATGGTTTAAATAAATTATAACTCATTTCTATCAGTCCCTGCTCCAGTGGAGATTACATTGTGATCTGTGTGGATCTGACCTTTGAAAACATCACAGCCTATGTTATAAACTGTCACTAAAATGGCATCCTCAGCCGCACATGACTCTGGATGTGGCTAAAGGGGTCACACTTCTCACAGTCACCTTAAATACGGGTTAGACTCACGTCAGATGCCCAAAACATACCAACACCCAGCACATTCACTCGCTGACACTCTCTTTAACACTTAGATGGATAGAGACCCACTATAACTATTTCCTACCCTTTACAACAGGTAATATTCCACTTTACACCAATGTATTCCGCACTCTCACTGTAGTCAGGGTTAGTTTCAACTAATTGAACAAGCTCTCCAGCAGCCAAAGGGTAAAATTACCTTCCAAACACTCAACTCATTAAATAGTAGATCAATGGAAATGTTTCCCTTTTCACACACACAGACAGTTAATACACCTAGGTAAAAGCTTTCATACAGGCTATGGGTTATTTTAGAGCAAAAGGACAAAATGTATTCAATTCTAGATTTATTAAAAAGTAAACAGTGCATTTATGGATACAAAAATTATTTTACAAAGAAGACATTGAATTGCAAACAATAAGTAAAATAAAAATGGAATAAAACAGTGAGAAACCCTATATATACCAAACTAAAATTTCTTTGTGTCCTTCAAGAGGCAAGAGCTGGGAACTTGGCCACATACTGCCATCAAACTTGGTAATGATTAGGTCTCCCCATCTTTTTATGACCTACTGGGACATTGCCTCATTTCCTTATGCCTGAGTTAGGGGGGCCCAGGAATGTGTCATTTATCACTCCCAATAGATGATTGCTTTTTTCAGGCCAGTTTTTGTAATATAATATTGGTACTTGACAGTACTGAATATTAGAATAGAAATATGGGCATGTTGTGATCCATATGTGGATGATCAGAATGATACCAAACATGAGGGGTGTCTCCAGCCCCCAGAAACCATCCTTCCTAACTGGTGGGTATAGGCTGGCCCTATTTGGTATCATTAGGAAGCATGTGATCTCCTCATAATCAATACTAAATATTTTATTTTCAAAATATAAATCTACATTAAAAGTTACCTATAGGTCACGATCGTTTTTTGCTGATATTTCTGCTTTTGTAAGTAATTATTACTTAAAGTTCATAAACCTGTTTTGCCAACCTGACTGTCCGAACTCAGTCTGTCAGTTAGAGTTTCTAATGCTAACCGACTACTGCTGCACAAATATTGCAGCCTCCTCATAGAGGAACATGGGGGTAAGAAAGGTAATGTAAAAGCATCAGGCAAATGCTTTTATGGCAAAATTATAAATAGCACTCAAAGATAATGTTATGATGGATATAAAAAAAAGGTTATTTTACAATATCCTTAAAAGTATATAAGTAAACTACCTTGTATTTGACTTTTTTTCCTCTCATTTTCTTATCCCTGAATTTTGCAGGTAACGTTAGATGGACATGACCTCCGTACACTAAACGCTAAGTGGCTGCGCTCTTTGATTGGTGTTGTGGAACAAGAACCAGTGTTGTTTGCCACGACCATTGCCGAGAACATTTCCTATGGACGAGACGGGGTCACTATGGACGATATTGAAAAGGCAGCAAAAGACGCTAATGCCTACAATTTCATAATGGATTTACCTCAGGTAAACTGAGGCAAAGGAGCTTTACTACAAAGGCTGGAGTGATGTAGATGCAAGTTAATCCCATAGTAGTAATGGGTTTGGTTTCTTATGCATGTCTCAGTTAGAATAAAAAATATGCTATGTGCAAGTCTTATGCAGCATTTCACTGAATTTCCTACACTGTACAATGGAATTTGCAAAGTTTCTAGAATGGACAATTGGTAGTTCTCCTCTTGTAAGTGCTCATCACAATGATATTACATAGAGATTTTCCTTAAAGGGATACTGTCATGAGAAAACATGTTTTTTTCAAAACACATCAGTTAACAGTGCTGCTCCAGCAGACTTCTGCACTGAAATCCATTTCTCAAAAGAGCAAACAGATTTTTTTATATTCAATTTTGAAATCTGACATGGGGCTAGACATTTTGTCAATTTCCCATCTGAGGCTTTTATGACAGGATTAAATAAAACATTATGATTTAATTACTTTTACTAACAATTGCTAACAATTGCATTTTATTGTACCTCTGTCTTAGAAATTTGAGACTC
Organism: Xenopus laevis; assembly: GCF_017654675.1. Lineage (NCBI taxonomy): Eukaryota > Metazoa > Chordata > Amphibia > Anura > Pipidae > Xenopus > Xenopus laevis. The sequence goes on along the minus strand of NC_054387.1, from coordinate 74,954,433 downwards.
TTGTTGGAGAGGGAGGAGGCCAGATGAGTGGTGGGCAGAAGCAAAGAATTGCCATTGCTCGAGCCCTCATCAGAAACCCCAAAATCCTCCTTTTGGATATGGCCACATCTGCACTGGACAATGAGAGTGAAGCTATAGTGCAAGAGGCTCTGAATAAGGTTAGTCATTCCCAGGGCCGGACTTACTAGCAAGGTGCCCCTAGGTGTGTCCACTTTCCCTCCCTGCCCCCTTCCTTTGCATGCATGTATGCGCGCATATAAACGGTTCAGCACCAGAAACATGCAGGATATTTTAAAAGCTCCCACACGCCAGTCTCCACTGCTCATATCAAATTTGGATGCAGCTGGGCAGCATGCCGCCCATGAAATTCTGCCACCCTAGAGCCTTTGTGACCTTGCCATAAATATGGGCCTAATAGAACCAGAATATAATACAGTGTTATTGCTGTATGTAGAAGGGTCCATGCAATGGCCTATATCTCTGATTCTGCCATCTGCTTGATTTATTTCATGGGGCTGGGAACCTGAAATTGCAAAGAGTAGCTATTACGGTTGAAATAATTGTAGCATGGCACCTGTAGATAATAACGAGGGATAACAATCATATAATAACACATACAAGCAAGAGATAACTGTCTAACTTTACCGTATTTCTAAAATTAAACATTAAAATGAACTTTCCATGTAGACTTTTATTACCAGGGTACTAATCTGCATACTAGCCTGTAATTATTATGGCAGGGCAAAATGTTGGTCTAATATACAATACAGTTATAGCTTTTGTATGGGTAGTACACTGAAATAGAGCTTATCAGCTGATCTACTGCCATGGTAAAACCAGGAGCAACTTGTTATCTTATCTGTATAATCTCATATCATTATCACCACAAATAATCTCTTATCTTCTATGGACTTCATAAATGGCTTGCCAACAACATATGTAATTAAGAGCAAACTTAGTTAGTTAGTTTTGAGATTTAGGGCTATAGTAAACCACAATAAAAGTCAGGTCGAAGTGGCCCACATAACTTTGACTAATACAGCGAATATCCTAGGGCCATGATGATATCACTAAAGTGACAAAATTTCATTTTAAATGTTGTTATCCTCTCCACAAAGGTACAGAGTGGGAGAACAACCATTTCCATTGCCCATCGTCTCTCTACTGTCCGGAGTGCAGATATCATTGTGGGATTTGATGGTGGAAGAGCTGTAGAAAAAGGAACCCATGAAGAACTTATGAAATTAAAAGGGGTTTACTTTACACTGGTCACCCTACAGAATCAAAACAACAACTCCGGTAACACAAGCTACTTAATACATTATATAATAGTATAATAAATGCCAAGGAGATTGACATTTAAGCTGTCAGTAGTAATTATATAAAATGATAAGGATTTTAAACAGAGAATGTATGGCTTCAGCTTACAGGACCACACATGCTGTACAATGAAAATACTTCCTTTAAATTGACATACCCTTTATTTGTATTGTGTAGATATAAAATGTTTTTGTTTCATTGTGGTCTGCTGTATGCTCAGATGTCTGCAAACAAAAAAACTTTTACCTCTTTACTTGGTCTATTGTAAGGGTAGAATGGTGGAATATTTAGTACTCCCCTCTCCAAAAACATACAGGCAAATTGCCCCTACTGTGTATGTGATAAGGACCTTAAGTAGCAAGCCTCATTGGGCAGGAAGTGATGTAAATGAGGAACAATCTCTGTAAATGTCAGTACACTATACTGTCAATAAAGGGTAATATTAAAATGGTTGTTTGAACTTAAGGCAGTCAAAAAGTATGGCTTAAATTAGAAATCCTAAAAAAGAAATAAAAAGGCATTTAGTATTTGGGAAAAGTGCTATTATTAATGCTGCCTAGGTTCCAATCGAAGGTAATTCAACAGTATGGCAGCAGGTGGCACTCACTGGGACCCCAAAGTCCCATTTATAATTCAGGAAAGGTATGGTGGTTCACAGCCTGCTTATTTATGAGTCACATGAGTCCCTTAGTTTGCCTAAAATGGCTCCCCGTTCTTCATTGATATCAGAGCTGTCACATTCTGAACACCTAAACTGCTCCATATCCTTACTACTGAAGTAATACTTGTATGGGATCCATTATCCGAAAACTTGTTATCTAGAAAGCTCTGAATTACAGGAAAACCCCAGGTCCTGAGCATTCTGAATAGCAGGTCTCATACCAGTAATAAGCCATAACTGCACAGTAATGAACTTATGGTATAAAACAACAAGATAACTGCCAGAACACTGGTGGGCAGGATCTGCACCTGTAAGCAACATGTATGACATTTCATTGTGACTTTAGTAGTGTTCAGCTCTGAGTTGCACTTCACCCTTTATTAAATATTGATCAGTGCTTGATGAAGGACATACATGCTACATTTCCAGTTAGTTCTTGGATATTTGCCACGCCAATCTTGATGTGCCAGGACATTGCACGGCAGGTCAAAGAGCTGCTGGCACTAAAAAGGTTTAATAAACATCCATCTGGCTATTGTATTTATAAACAAACCAACCAACAAACGTTTTTTTAAACTATTTAATATATTGTTTTTCCAGCCTGGGCTATTGTTTTTTCCCCCACCAAATTAAATATGGTGAGTCTCTTGTTTCCTGTTATGGCCTCCTGTTTCCTGCTTGTTGAACAATGAAAAATCCTGATAAAACAATTTTTTTCATAGTTTGTTTTTTTTAAAGCAGAAAAAACTGTCACTGAAGACATTGCAGCAGAAAAAGAGAAACCGTTTATCAGAGGAAGCTATCGCTCAAGCTTAAGGTTTGGAACTTAATTCCATTTCATACATTCATCTTAGATTAGCTGGAGCCAAAACCCTGTGTCCCTTATAGGAATAATGGGGCCTGATTAGAGTTTTCAGTAGAAATATGATCATTCCACAAGGAACGGATCAAAATAAATCTAGTTTTAACAATGATATAGCTTTCTTTACATTTAATGGGTGATTGCAATATTAATCTCTTTTGTACAATATCCTCTTTTCATCAAGGAGGTCCAAGGCCTCACACATGGCACCACATATAGCAACTCCTCTGGCCCCTTAAAGGAGAAGGAAAGGTTAAAACTAAGTAACTTTATCAAAAAAGTCTATATGAAAACACAAGTTAACCATCAAAGCAATGCTACTCAGAGTCCTCTGTCCAAAGAAACTCAAACCCCCAGGGCTTAGGCCTGAGCAGCATGCTCAGTTTGCTCCTCTCCCCCTCCCACCTCCCCTCCCTGTTGTAATCTATGCTCAGAGCTATGAGCTAACAGGGAGAGACTCAGACACAAAGTGATGTCACAGCAAGCTAATATGGCAGCTGCTATCCTAAACAAAAAGAGACAGTGTCTAATGCGGTTTACTCAGGAATGGAAAGCATTCTAAAGTATAAAAATGGTGTTCTAGCTTGTACTGTTGTGCCTAATCTATTGGGAATAAACTGCCTTGGTAGCTTTCCTTCTCATTTAATGGGTGCCCAGTAGTCCAATATTGTTCCAGAAAGGTCCTGAAAGCTTTTCACTGTATCTTCTCCTTATGGCATTCCCTGGTGGATGATTAGTAGCTTAGCTTAAAACATGGTGGCACCCAATTGGGACAATACTGATTACAAAATACCAGGAGCTATGATTAATCTGCACACTTAACTACAAGGGTATTGCTTGACCTTTCTTTCAATCTGCTGATGTTTGTGATTGATAATAAGTAGGTGGAGGGGGTTTACATAATAAAAATTGCAAAGTTTGCACCAGGTCTACCAAGAGTCCAATCAACAGGTAGCCTATATTGCTCATCTATTTGAAAAAAAAAAACCTTTTAGTTGTTTGCAATGGGTTACTTAGTGGAATTATATTCAATGGTATTTAGCCAGCCTTTTTAGTATTTAGAAGTTGAAAGTTTACTGTAAATCTTTAAACTTTGGAAATAAACCAATTTTACTTTGCATCATGTTAAATAATTATATGTGTGATAATGCTCCCTCTACTAGCCATGAGAAGAAAACAACAGAAGGGCTTAGACATAAACAAAAGGATTGAAAGATTCATCTCAGTACGATGAACAATCTGTATATGACGCCATATAAAGAGAGTTATGTGATTCTTAAAGTAACACTGGACAAAAAAACATTCTTCAAGTCCTGCAGGGATTATGGCCTAATTGATGAAAAAGTACCCTTCAGTTAGAATATTGCCCTCTCTGTTTACAGTTGACTTTCTGCTTGGTTTCATACAATCATTGCCAAAGTCCCTTCAGAGGCTTGATTGCTGTCTAATATTGAGAAGCAAAAACTGCACAGCTAAATCAATATGTTAGATAACAATAAGATGAGAGATGTAGCTTTAATAGGAATGATTCTCAATGGAGATTCTGTTTGTGCAATTAAGTATGTTTAGTTTTACTACTTCGGAGAGATAGGGGCACGGTCGGACTTGTGGGTGCAGGACCACGGCCACCCACCCTCCCCAGAGCACACTAAATTAAACCTATCTTCAGCACGTCAGGGGGGGGTGTTCATTGGCCTGGGGGATCGGGGCCCACCGGATTTTTTCCCGTGTTCTGCCAACCCAGTACGACCCTGGATAGGGGTGCTCAGATCTGTTAGTGGAAGGTTTATGTACCCTTTCATCAATATTGCTGGTGCTGGGTGCACAGAGTAATGGAAAAATGCCTCTTGATAATAATATATACATATATTTAAATTGCAAGCCCTTTTGCAATGGATTCACATGTCAAAGTTTCTATAAAAGATAGAAGGAGACAAAATAGCAATGTTTGAATTAAACGTCTAGTGCTAATTAAGGCAACCTGTACTTCCATGATTCTCTTATAGCAACACCTTACGCTTGCGTTCGAAATCCCAACTTTCAAATATATTCCCTGTCCCCCTTTCTGGCAACGTGGACGGAACAGCCATGCCGGTGGAAGATGAAATTGTGAAACAAGTAGAGACTAAAGAGACAGAGAAGGTAGGGGGCAGATATAAGTAGTAGGCTTTAGAGCCATTATACTGTGATTGTAGTTAAGTGGCATAAAAATTCAACCCCAGGAAATAAAGGTGATTATTTTTTAAATCTATTTTATTTTTTAAATCTTATATTGTGAGTATATTGTTTTCTGAGTGTATCATATTGTGAGTATATTGTGTGTGTAGTCTAGTGTCTTGTTTTAAGTTCCCATTTCTTATTACTGGCAATATACTTTTTCCTCACTATCAAATATTCAACTCCCTACAGGAGAAGAAAAAGGGCAAGAAGAGTAAATCTGTTATAGGGCGGGTTTTAAAATACAATGCAGAAGAATGGCCATATCTCCTCGTTGGATCCATTGGTGCTGCAATTAATGGGGTTGTCACACCCCTTTATGCTATTCTGTTCAGTCAGATATTAGGGGTAAGGCCTACATTTACTTTTCTGCTTTATATTCATGATAGACCTTTAGTTTAAATGAAATGTAACAATAAAAGTGTGAAGAATGAGACACACTGATTTAGTGTTGCATCTGGAGCTCATAATGCATACTATACTATATGCCATATGTTTAAATGAGATAAATGGGCTGGGTGTTCTATGTTTTTCAATTAAGCTTGATTAATATATATAGTACATTAGAAGGGAGTTTTAGATTATAAAATTAGTCTACTTCAGCTTTATTTTATAAGAAGACAAAATACAGACATGTACAAAACACACACAGGTCACCTTTTATTTCAAGAGGGAAAGGGTTGTCATTGTATATTAAATGAAAAAGAAAATTACAGGACCGTTTGTGTTAAACCTAATCAGTTCTATTTAAACTGCAATAAAGCAATTTAGGGGATGGGTATGGGGTAGGACATGCGTCCCCCCTCACATGAATAAAGCACTGCCAATCACAGGTATCGCTGTATACATGGAGATGGTTACATGTCTATGTGCTATGAATCAAAGTCTTTAGGCATATGGCAAGTCAAGGTGAAACATTTAAAAAAAATGGTGGTTACTGCCCATTTTTGCATTTTGCGCCTTCCTGTTTCTGATATTGATATGTCAGTGGTACTGTCCCTGCAGTGATTGTGAGCCATACCTCTAACCTCTAACCTCTAAGTCAAATACTGTATATTAGTACAATTATTCTCAGCCTAAGAAAATAAATCCTTCTGGACCCTGTGCCAGTGAGGGTGGTCATTTCTATACAGGCGAAAGCTACAATCCTTGTGCTCTGAGACAAACGCTTTCTCTAGAAAGGACAGTCATAGATCTCCAGACAGTTGGCAGAGGAGCAGTGTTTCATGTTACTTATAATCATTTTACTTCATTTTAGACTTTCTCACTGCCAGATGTGGATGAACAAAGAAGACAAATCAATGGAATTTGCATTTTGTTTGTGATCATTGCGGCTGTATCTTTTGTTACCCAATTCTTCCAGGTAATTGTGTATATAGAAATCCATGGTATGATTCAACAAATCTTGACATGCTTAGCATGTTCTTAAAAAGCTCAACATAAATATAATTTTAGGTTTATTTACTTAATACTGACACAGAAATATGCTGACATTAACTTTCTAACAGTAGTTCTAAAAGATGATCTAATGGGATGTGTTGCACATATGAAAATGATTTCAAAGTGTGACAACAGAGTAAGAGAGAAGTAATTCTATTTATTGTAGGGTACTGAAATACAACAGGAACACTCTCTTAAAGGGATTGTTCACCTTCCAACAGTTCAGTTGGTTTCAGATGGTTCACCAGAAATAAAGACTTTTTCCAATTAATTTCTATTTTTTACTATTTATGATTTTTCCAAAAATCGAAGTTTAAAGTTCAAGTTTAAGGTTAAAGTCTCTGTCTCTGGTGTTTCAGTCTGGGAGCTCAGTAATTCAGGCGCAGAGTATAAACTGTAACAATTTGGCTGCTGTAAAAACATTTAGTTGATACATTTCCCCCCCCAGCATCGCTGGAGAATTAGTAACTATTGTATCAATTCTAACAGCTGTCTTTAATGAAACTCAGGGATTCTGCTCAGAAGGAACAAAGATAACAAATGTATCAACTAAATGTATCAATTTAGAACAGTTTACAGGGTCTGCTACCCCCCCAGAGCTGGTTTAGGAGGAGAAAAATAACACTTTACACTTCAATATTAGAAAAACCGTCGCACATAGACAATAGAAAGTAATTGGAAAAAGTATTGCAAGCTGAACCGAACAAAGTTTTGAAAGGTGAACAACCACTTTAATCCTGCACATGGGAACTGGTGCATCAGGTAAAAGTTCATAAACTACTAAACATACTTCTCTATATACTATATATAGTAATCAGTATACTCAGTATAATCAGTATGCAGGCAACATAAAATAAACTGTACTAATAATACTATTCTGGCAATATATTTTACAAATAGCAATCATAAATATAATATTGTGGCTTTTATAAAAAGGTAAACTTTATAACTGGCAGCAACATAAAGGTTCTGTAATCAGCACAAACGTCTGTGCAACATGTACACTAATTCTGCAGGTGTAACAGTCTGTCTGCTTTAACTCAATGCAGGCTGTATGCGCTGAAGACAGTATAAAATTAGTGTGCAGTGACATAGCCACAGTTATCAGTAAGTTTATAATCCATTAGGCTAAGGATTATTACCTGAAAGCCAACAGGAACATTCTCTTAATCCTGCACATGGGAACTAGTGCATCAGGTAAAAAGTTCCTATCTCAGCTGTGCACATTGGTTCCCTCTGCAGTAGCAAAGCAGGAAGTGTTCCTGGAAAATATAGTCTTATAAGAAACAAATTGTAAGCATGTGCTGCGCTTGATCTATTGCACAAATTGTATTGGTTGGCGGGTGCATAGTAAATTTGTACCTCTTACAGATAGGGATGTCGCGGACTGTTCTGCGGCGAACTTGTTCGCGCGAACATCGGCTGTTCGCGTCCGCCGCAAGTTCGCGAACGTCGCGCGACGTTCGCCAATAGGCGTTCGCGTCAAAATCGTTCGACCATTCGACCATTCGGTCGCTAAAATCAAACGATTTTCGTTCGATTCGAACGAAAATCGTTCGATCGAACGATTAAAATCCTTCGATCGTTCGAATCGAACGATTTTCGGATGTTCGAAGTTCGCGAACTGTTCGCGAACTGTTCGCATTTTTTGCCGGTGTTCGCGAACGGCGTTCGCGAACACATTATCGGCGGTTCGCTACATCCCTACTTACAGATATACTGTATGTAAATGTTACTGATATAAAGTTTGTATATAAGCATCAAAGCAGGAATCTGCAAATATATACATAAATGTATACTTATACTATGCACCAGTATTGTGTGTGAAGATAAACATGATTGTTTGATGTCAAAATTATATTCTCCCAAAAATGAACATGTGATTGCAGTCTTCAGTATTTCCAGCTCAACATACAGACATTGTAAATTGTAAATACAACAGAATCATTTTTATGTTCACATCTCTAAGGCTTCTCAGCCTCCCTTGCAACCTTTGACCGATTTTTATGATGTCACTTGTATTTTTCATGGTGGGCAGGGCCAGGGCAGCAGTTCGAGTTTTGTGTGAAACTGTTGCAGGTTGGGGTGGCAGCAGGCCCATACCTCCCAACTGTCCCTTTTTCGGAGGGACAGTCCCTCTTTTGACAGCTCAACCCGCAGTCCCTCATTTGTACTGGAAAGTCCCTCTTTTCTATGCACTGAACAGCCAGAAATGAAACAAAGTTTCTCACTTAATTGGCTTTTAGCAGAGAGCCCAGAACAGCTAACAGGTGCAAATAAGATACTTTGTAACAATTTTGAGACACAAAAACACAGTTTAGATGAGGAGAAATATTTACAAACTTTCATAACCTGCCAAATTTTGTAAAACAAACATGGTAATTAGGGGGTGTGACCACAGAAAGGGGCGTGGTCAAAAATTGCTGTGCTACATGCAGGAAAAAATTTTTTGTCCCTCTTTTTACTTCCAAAATGTTGGGAGGTATGCAGGTCTGATCCTGTAAAATGTGGGTTGAAGGTCTGGTTTGGGTACCAGTCCATTTCGCTTCACTGAAAATGTTCTAAATATTTTTTTTGACACACGCCATATTTGTCACCCATCACTACAGTGCACCAGGCCTCCCAACAAAAAAATTTTCAGAGGGCCCAGCGCACTGCACTTCCAAGCTGCCTGCCCTTCCCACTCCATGCCCAGTTCCCACCCACTGCCCGCCCAGCACCCACCCACTCTCGCCTCATGCCGCCTACTCCCTGCCTAGCACCGGAGAAGCCTGCATCCCCCTTACCCGGCCAAAAGTAAAAAAGCGGCTGGGAGGGGGTTCCACATAACTGTAGAGGAAGCAGACCCCCCCTGTTCTTCAGGGCCCCCCGCGACCGTGGAGTCTCCTCTATAGTTATGCCACTGAGCAAAAGGTCTCCTCAGATCAAGTAAACAAACAAAAGAGAAAATGTAATTAAAAGATCAAAGTCTGGTAGCAACATACCTGCCATTTTTTACAACTCAGCCCGAGTTACTGAAATATCCCGAGTTTCCTTTTTAATCTCCTGCACTGACACCAAGGAAAGATACAAAGTTTCTAAAACTTAAATAAGAGGCTTTTTGACATAGAGCCCAGAATACTCAGCACCTGCACTAAGATACATATAATTATTTAAGATAAGCAATGATACAATTGTAACAATTTAAGATAAGCAGGTCTCTTGGGAGAACATACAGCTTGGGAGATTTACCGTTCAAAGGGCAAATCGCCTTTATTAGCAAAATTCTAATAACACATAAAACATGAGCCTAAAAACACCCAGAAATGTGTTCAGACTTTCCATAACCTGCCATATTTTGTAAAATAGACAAAAAATTTCTATGAGTAAGTGCCCCAACAGGCACGAAATGCGTTAGGCCTCCACCTGTAAATACATTTTAAATTTTAAAAAAATGTATTTACATTTTTTAACCACTTTTTGGTTTATTATTTTTGAAAAAACTCACAAACCTTGTTATTGTTTCTGTATATATGCACCCATAGACTGGGGTGAACTGTGAGCATTTTTCTCCTTTTTATTATATTATTTTTTGCTCAGTTGTTTTGGCATTTATTACATTTTGGTAGAGCTAAAAACTGGCTTTTTGCACCTTTTTCTTTAATAGGTATGTAACAACCATTCAGCAGATAGTATTTGCTGGTCAGCTGTTTGAATGCAAACATCTAATAGTCTGGTATGGGCTGCTAACACAAATATGTTTTATTACATTACCCCAACTATTTCATTATTCATTTTCACAGTAATTGTACTAATGTAATGCAATTTTTAAATTAGTTGCAATATTTAGGAAGTATAATAGAGTGAATGTGGCTTATGCTACATGGCTACACTTGCTTTGTAGTAATGAAGGATTTATATGGTTCATTTCAGGGCTATGCATTTGCTAAATCTGGGGAGCGCCTGACACGAAGATTAAGAAAATTGGGCTTTCAGGCAATGCTTGGGCAGGAAATTGGCTGGTTTGATGACAATAACAACAGCCCTGGAGCCTTGACAACACGACTCGCCACAGACGCATCCCAAGTCCAAGGGGTAGGAATGAGCAGGATATTGTTTTTGTAGAAATACTATTTGTTTCATATTTTGTCCTATCTCGGCAATACTAGCTGGCAGGGAAAAGGGGCTGTATGATGATGCAAGAAAGGAGGTGGGGACAGTGGAGGAGCAATGATGTAAAAGGGCCACAGTTACGATGTTGAGGAGGGGTGGATCAGGTGTAGATTTGTTGACTAGACAGGGTTACAGATCTGTCAGGGGATATAGGGGGAGCAGATTGGGGCAGGTTGGGAAGTAAAATGACTTGGGGTTACAAATTTACATTGCCAGTAATTTTGTAATATTACCCTGGCCTTGGCTGGTTACTGTTTAGATTAAAACATTGGCCAGGTGACAATTCTATGCTTGCCTCTGTATGTACAATGTTATAAAGCAAACTTCACCAGGTTTTAGTACAGTCAACGGTAAAAACAACAAGTGCAGATGGAGGGAGAAAAGTGCAGCCATTCCCAGTGACCTTGGCACATTTAACCTGAGCAATAGTTTTTCATGGCTTTTTTTTTTTTTTTCCTTCTACTGGAGTTTTAATACATGTAATATTTATTTCTTATTTAGGCTACTGGATCTCAGATTGGAATGGTTGTTAATTCTCTGACAAACATTGGAGCCTCTCTGATCATTTCATTCTACTTTAGCTGGAAGCTGAGTTTAGTTGTTCTTTGCTTCCTGCCACTACTTGCATTGTCAGGAGTGTTCCAGGCCAAAATGCTCACAGGATTTGCAAATCAGGACAAAACGGCTCTGGAGATGGCTGGAAAGGTAATCATTTGGTTACTGTGACAAGTAATAAGTCCTTTAGCTTGTACGCAAGTGTGTCTGAGTAGTAGGTGGGACATAAACATGCAGGGCAGTCCTGTACCTTATACTTGGTTGAAAGTTGCCAACAAGTTTTTGTTTTTTGCCTGCTTTGCTTTTTATAATTAGCTAAAGGGACCAATGGATACTTTATAATTTATAATTTGCCACAGATCATATAATATCTGATCACTTGTTCTAGAGAGTCAAATATGAACTTGAAGCTTTCAGGGATGATTTGTTGTTGTTGAGCCTGAGACAACACAGAGCAGACTCTGTTAAGCCCCATTATATATAAGTGCCACCAACTTACCTCTGGCCATTTCACTTCCCACCATAGGGTTTCTTTGTAATCCTTCAAAAAAATGAATGTAACATTATTCAGAGTGCTGTTTTTAAGCACTTTTGCAATTGACATGTTTTCCTTAATAGTTTAACAGCTATTATAACGAATACAGTAAAATAGCTTGAAAAAAACAAAACAAAATGTGAACTGCAAAATTACTTAGAAGAGTGCTCAGAGCAATGTTACATGATTTTTTTTATTCCCTTTAACAGAATGACCACAGATTAGTTGGTACCATTTTATATAAATGATGGGCCCCCACAAAGTCTTTGTTCCCTTCTCTACCACCACTAATAGACCTCCCTGCCAGTTTCAGTTGAAAAAAAAAAGGATTATATCTGTTTCTGTCACCTTCTTTCAATACCGTAACCGTCTTGCTCTTTCCTTTGTTTGTTTTACTGTGCCTGCTATTCCACATTCTTCCTACCAACAAACAATGCTCAGTAAGGCCCCATTAAATGCTGAACAGATTTGGGAGCTGGTGGCCACCCATGCACTATGGTTGTATATTTCTGACCAGAAAATATGATAGTTAATTGGATTATGGCAATATGAAAATACATTTCGCTGATTAAGCACTTCAGTGAAAAGTAAGTAAAATTTATGGATGCACCCAGGGCCGGCATTAGAAATCACGGGGCCCCATACAAAAAAATTTTCAGGGCCCCGAGCCCCACCCCAGATCCCGCCCAGTCCCCTGCCAAATTTGTCAAAACCCCACCTACTCCCTGCCCAGAATGCAGAACCTGCACCAGGCCTGTTGTAAGGGTTAAACTTATGCAGCAATAAGCTACAAGTTTGCCACTTCATTTGGGCACAAGGATATAACAGTGGCAGTGCCCAATGAAGGAGGAAGAACAGACAGAAGAGCAGGTGGAAGAGCAAGAGGAATAGCAATCGGAAGAATAGGCAGAAGAGCAGGAGGAAGAGCAGGTGGAAGAGCAAGCGGAAGAGCAGGAGGAAGAACAGGAGGAAGAGCAGGAGGAAGAGCATGCGGAAGAGCAGGAGGAAGAGCAGGTGGAAGAGCAGGAGAAAGAGCAGGCGCAAGAGCAAGAGGAATAGCAGGTGGAAGAGCAAGAGGAATAGCAGGCGGGAGAACAGGCAGAAGAGCAGGAGGAAGAACAGGAGGAAGAGCAGGCGGAAGAGCAGGAGGAAGAACAGGAGGAAGAGCAGGCAGAAGAGCAGGAGGAAGAGCAGGCGGAAGAGCAAGAGGAATAGCAGGTGGGAGAACAGGCAGAGGAGCAGGAGGAAGAACAGGAGGAAGAGCAGGCGGAAGAGCAAGAGGAATAGCAGGTGGAAGAACAGGCAGAAGAGCAGGAGGAAGAACAGGAGGTAGAACAGGAGGAAGAGCAGGCGGAAGAGCAGGAGGAAGAACAGGAGGAAGAGCAGGCGGAAGAGCAGGAGGAAGAATAGGAGGAAGAGCAGGAAGAAGAGCAGGAGGAAGAGCAGGAGGAAGAGAAAGATGAATAGCAGGCAGAAGAACAGGCAGAAGAGCAGGAGGAAGATTAGGTGGACAGGCCCTCGACCCCCCCCTCCTTGCTGCGGCGCCCACCCTTCCTTGCTGCTGTACCACGCCGGCGCACATGCGCAGACGATGCATTCCACTAGCTAAGTAGTAGTGCGCGCCATTGGGGACAGGCCAGACGGGAGCGCTCCGGGGCCCGGGATTATCACTCTCCTTTAAGGGGAGCTCTTTTGAAAAAAGTGCAGCACTGCCGCGCCCCCCTTCAGGCCCGAGCCCGGTACACTTGTCCTGTGCCCCCCTGATGGCAGCCCTGGTTGCACCGAATCCACTATTTGGGATTCGGCCGAATCCCCGAATCCTTGGTGAAAGATTCGCCCGAATACCGAACCGAATCCTAATTTGCATATGCAAATTAGGGACAGGAAAGAAAAAAGTGGAAAAAATCTTCTTTTGTGACGAAAAGTCACCTTATTTCCCTACATGCCCCTAATTAACATATGCAAATTAGGATTCGGATTCGGTTTGGCTAGGAACAAGGATTCGGCCGAATCCGAATCCTGCTGAAAAGGCTGAATCCTGGCCGAATCCCGAACCGAATCCTGGATTCGGTGCATCCCTAGTAAAATTACTGTATGATTCTTGGCATTCAGCACAACCTGTATGGTTCCAAACATGTCTAGATCAGTTCATTAGGCCAGCCATGTGTGCCACTGTATAGGCAATTGGATTGCCTAACAATTTGGCCCTTTTGCAAAGTCCCCAGGGAAAACCTGGTATTTATATCTTTATAATACACAAAAGCCATGAATATCTTGTAAATGATATCCTTATAATACACAAAAGCCATGAATATCTTGTAAATGATATCCTTATAAACTGTGAGTTCTGATGTCATCAGTTATAAACAGTGAGTTCTGATGTCATTTCTGTCACATGACTCACTGAAACGTGTGTATTATAATAAATAAAGTACCCCCAGTTGCAAAATATGAGGATATTAGAAGCTCCCTGACTTGTATAAAAACACTCGGCAACTTACACTAGCGTATTTACGCGGTGGTCAGCTTTTTAAAAAAACGAAGTGTAAACTATGGTGAAGATCCACATGTGTGTCCATGCCCTAAATGTAAGGATAAGAATTTGGTGGTTGTTATGGCCCCAAATGTTTTATCAAGATGAAAGGTGAAAATGCCGGTAAGGCCACAGCTGTGAGGGGAATCTCTTGCTTTATAGCTTATTATGTAACATAGACAATCCCTTTCCAATTAACACAAAGAATCGTCAAAAGCTTTAAGGACAAGTGAACTATTGAACTTCTAAATTGTGTAAAACATGAACTAATCTCCATTATCTCCTGATAATCCTCTTTTCTAATGTAAAGTATCAAAGCTCAGGTCAGAGTACAGGAGACTCCATGTTAACTGATCTGGGTAATTAGCATGTGGGAAAAAAGCTGATCCTGGGACTGGTCCGGTTGCTTTTTGTCACTAAGAAGGAATATGTTTCCCCATTTGAGACTTGGATTCCTCTTAAGGCCATAGATGTAACAATTAAGAATACTCGTTTTCAATACAGACTTATTAGCGTTGAATTGTCAGATATACATGTGGAAACAATTCTACCTGTATCTGATGATTCAGCAACAGTGGGCGATGTTTGGGGCAAAGGCAAAGCAAAATTTTATGGCCAGCCCGATCAACGAGCCAACTGATAACCAAGTCTTCTGCCAATATTGGCCGGCTCATCTCCTGCCATACATGCACCGAATTTTGTACATTAATACATTTGTACATTAGTTTTGTATAATATTATCAGTGCATCTAAGACATGTGTCTTTTTTCAACCTCAACTACTAAGTGTGTAGCAATAGGCCATTAAACTTCATATAGGTAGTAGCTGCTTAGATATATGAGGCTTTTACAGTAACCATCCAACCTAGGAGAAGGACACATGCCAAATGGTTGGGAGTGGGTGGACATTCATATTTATCGGGGATGTCAAATGTTGTTTAACTTCAAGCAACTTTACTACGACCAATGGTTGGGACTTTACACAATATAGAATTACATCTTATTTTTTCTATTCTATTCTTTTGTTCCCCCTGCTAAGGGCAAATGATTTTCTTGTACATGATTCATTCTGTTTTTGTTTTTGTTTTTTACTTTTTCACCAAGGTGTAAAAATTCTTCAACCCTCCTGCTATGAAACTGCTATGACTTCCAATTAAAGAGGATGATATTGGAATACTGGAATTACATATGCCTGCATGTGTATATGCTTATCACACTCCATATGTAATAAAAAGGGCAAAGTTTGCCCAGGTGCAGTAACCAATGACTCATTGGTTACTGCACCTGGGCAAATTTTACCCTTTTTAATATCGTATTGATTGTCATTGGCAATGACAATCAATACGATATTTGCTTTTAAACAGGTGACCGGTAAATGCTACCTGCTGATTGGTTGCATTAGGTCACTAGACTTGTAACAAACTTGGTCCTTATTATAACATAACCCCCCATGCCTCAGTCATCAGTTATTTCATGCTTTATTTCTCAGGTTTCAAGCGAAGCGATTGGTAATATCCGTACAGTTGCTGGACTGGGCAAAGAAACCATGTTTGTGGAGGTGTATGAGAAACAACTGGTTTTGCCCTATAAAGCAGCCGTTAAGAAATCCCACGTGTACGGCGCCTGCTTTGGATTTGCTCAGTGCATCATTTTTATGGCCTATGCAGCATCATTCAGATTCGGAGGATTTTTGGTCAATACTGATGGAATTCACTATTCAGTGGTCTTCAGGTACTAAGCCAGAATCCAGCACAGTACTGTCTCATGTACTTGCAAGAATAATTGTCTGGTATTGCCTGAAAATACCAATTTCCAGGCAGTGGTAAACACAACATGTTTCGGGTTCAATACCCTTTATCATTAAATGGTGTCCACTGTATTCTGTGGAATTTCGACCTGGGGAGGGAACCTATAAGATTCCATTTGTAGTGATGGCAACCAAGTTTAATTGGTTCTTGGAGTTTCCCACCTAGCAATCAGTTTCTGACTGACCCACGAAGAGGTGGCATGATAGTTTGGACTGTGTCCAAGGTTTTTTAGTAGGCCCCTGACACATGGCCCCTGACCTTAACTTTTTCGGATTATCACATGAAACCAGTGCAGATCATAATGTCAAGAACCATCTTTGTATTGTAAAAGGGACATCTGCCATTGACTTCTACATGACTTCGACAGGTTTCAGCTGGAGTATTTTCAGATTTAGATTTGTAGCAGCTGTGGGGTATAATAAATCTAGAAAAATTCAAGGTTTTTTTCCCTCTAAAAATTCAAGTTTTTCTCGACCACAAAAATTTGAGGTTTAATAAATAGCCCCCTATAAGTAAAGATTGCTAATATTCAACTGCCTCAGCCTACTTTTATGCTGAGCTTCACCAATGCAGCTGAAGCAGAAATTTGTGTGGAATTTACCTAGAATGCCCCAATTACATGCAAAATAGTATAATAAGAATAAGTATTTCTGGTGCAATAACATATTTTACCATCAGATGGTGATACAGTAATTACACATAAATTTACATCTTGTGATTGTTTTGGGACAAATTTACTTTGGCAGGAGCTCCAGCTCAGAAGTTCAGCCTTTTCACAGTAGTGATCAGGCCTTTAAAGTCAATCTTTGATGTTGTGTGTGAGTGAAACTGTACATGCTTGGTATGCTCTTAGCAGAAAATGGGGCATTTTCAGCTTTAACAGTGCAATGTAATCTTTCTTTTAGGGTAATATCAGCCATAGTCACCAGTGGAACAGCTCTTGGCAGGGCCTCATCCTTCACTCCTGATTACGCTAAAGCTAAAATTGCAGCAGGACAGTTCTTCAAGTTATTAGACCGCATACCAAAGACAAGTGTGTACAGCAGCAACGGAGAAAAATGGGTGAGTGGCATTTCTGTCTTATTCTAAACCAAATCTTGCCCCCCCCCATGAGCCCCAGGTTCTACCAGGTCCCCCACAGCCATGTGGTCTGTCCCGTCTATAGTTATACCAATGTGTGGTTGTTGGACACTCAGAGATGTTGGGGTTGTAGTTGATTACTTCGGGGGTATCCTAATGACTCCAGAGGTGGCCCAGTGATGTTGGGGCAGGGCTAAAATGTGGCGGGTCATGACTGGCCAATATATGTGTCGAGTTCTTTAAGTTTTGAACTGCACAGCCCATGCGAATACCAGAGAGTCGGCAACCCTAATCAAAGGGCAATGTAGGGTGATTTCAAGCATTTTGATTTTGCTGGTCTGCTAAAAAATGCAGAAGGCAAAACTCCAAAAATCGCCCCATGGACTATTGATATCTGAGTTGAGAGTTGGCCAAGTTTATTTTTTATGCAAAGTCAATTCAGGGGATGAAGGTATATGGCACTGGCCTAGCCACACTGAGGAAGGGCCATGCGGTCCCGAAACGTTTGATCATTTGAAAAGTGTTGTATAGCACCACTGAATAAATTTGGGATCACCCCGTTTGCTGCAACCACAGTTATTGGCATTCTTTTCTATTCGAGTTTATTTTTTTACATACTCATATTTTCTGTTATTTGATGTACCACACATTCTCTTGTGGGCATTTATCTTGGTTGTACAGACTTGTAACCATCTTACAGTATATGGTCTGAGTAAATTACACAGTTTATTAACCTCACTCCTATATATATACAGGGTGAATTTAAAGGTGACATTGAGTTTGTGAACTGCAAATTTACATACCCCAGTCGACCAGTTACCATGGTGCTGAGAGGACTGTCGATCAGTGTCAGGTCCGGACAGACGCTGGCCTTTGTAGGAAGCAGTGGATGTGGGAAAAGCACAAGCGTCCAACTGCTAGAAAGATTCTATGACCCAGATGAAGGAAAAGTTGTAAGTACCGTAAAACAACATATGTTTTCAAATTGTAATGTCACTGCAGAGTAATACTGATCACTCAGCTTATTCAACTACATCCCTATGGCTGACATTAGTAGGAGTGTCTATTTTGGAGAGATAAAAGGTACATAACTGTTAGTTGTAATAATGGTAGTATTTCACATTTGACATTTTATTTTGTATGGTTCTTGATTCAATGCTAGGCAAGCACTGGCATATTTCCCATAGGTTTGGCTAGGGTTTAATATTTTATAACTGGTGGGGCAGTAAAAACTATAATTCCATCCCTCATTATTATATATCTCCGCAGCTTGTAGATGGACATGCCACTGCCAATGTGAACATCTCCTTTTTAAGAAGCAAGATTGGGATTGTCTCTCAGGAGCCAGTATTATTTGAAGGAAGCATTGCGGAAAACATCAAGTATGGGGATAACTCACGGGATATCTCGATGGAGGAGGTTAAAGAAGCTGCAAAGAAAGCTCATTTACATGAGTTTGTAATGACCCTGCCAGATGTAAGTGCATCTTACATAACTCAATCTCATCTGCACCATGTTGTGATACTATAACTTCAGTATAGGCTCACTATCTTCATAGACAGCAGTAGAAAAACATGTACCATGTAATGCTCCATAGCCATGAGTGCTGTCACTTTACCCATTATCCATCCTGTGCAGAAAGCTTACCTTACTTTAGAGAATGGACAATGAGATCTGTAGAGCTGATTCCCAGACTGTCTTCAAGTCCAATATATGAAGGGGTTTGTCCCTGAAAGCTTGTGCCACAATGTCTGCAATAAACAAGATGAAGGCTTAAGCCCGTGTGAATTGGTGTGCTTCTTCCCCTTACATAGCTTGGAAGTAATAATCAAAACATGAAGAGGAAAAACAGAACAAAATAAGAGAAAAAAAGTGAACAAAAGTGATGAGGGAGAGCATGAGATTAAAATGGGATAGGCAGAGGTGCAGACATATATATATCAAATAAAGGAGAAGGAGCAAAGCAAATTATCTTAGGGTACATTAATGAGAAAACTACTAAAGAAAAAGGAGCATAATAAAATAGAAAAAGGTGTATCTTTAATCTATATATAAATATATTAGGGATGCACTGAATCCAGGATTCGGTTCAGGATTTGGCCAGGATTCGCCTTTTTTCTGCAGGATTCAGATTCGGCCGAATCCTTGTGCCTGGCAGAACCGAATCCTAATTTAACCCTAATGTAAATTAGGGACGGGTAGAGAAATCACGTAACTTTTCGTCACAAAACAAGAATTTTTCCCACTTTTTCCTTTCCCGCTCCGAATTTGCATATGCAAATTAGGATTCAGATTCAGTTCGGTATTCGGCTGAATCTTTCACCAAGGATTCGGGGATTCGGCTAAATCCCAAATATTGGATTTGGTGCATCCCTAATTATATATATATATATATATATATATATATATATATATATATATATATATATATATATATATATATATATATATATATATTTAGTTAAGTCCTGAATAAAAGAAACAATAGGAGGCCCAATCTCTTGATGACGTTGTGACTCAAAAAAAAGGATTGGTGTTTTAAGGCAACACTCAAACATCTAACAGGGTAGTAATAATAATAAAACTAGAACCACCTATTTTATATACAATATAAACCTTCACTAATTTTTAATCTACAACTTTTTATCAGCAATATGAAACCAATGTTGGAATTCAAGGATCCCAGCTGTCCCGGGGACAAAAACAGCGCATTGCTATAGCCCGTGCAATTGTCAGAGATCCAAAGATATTACTGCTGGATGAGGCTACATCTGCTCTAGATACAGAGAGTGAAAAGGTGAGTACAGCAAGTAGCAATCTAATCCAAAAGATGAAACCATGACCTCTAAGGGAAATAGAGGCACTTTTGATTACAGACAGAAGAAATTGTTTCTAAAGGCTTCCTAATGTAGCCAAGGGGCTAGCATGGATGCAACAGAAATATTTTAATCTACACATGGAGCATATAGAACCTAGGCAGAAATAAGCTTAGTAAACAGAGAAGAGAATAGACATGAGAAAACCATTATGAGTGGGCAATGTTTCAATAAAATTAGGTTTATTTGGGTCAGTGGTTCCCATACTGTGGGCTGGTCCTCCTAGGTGAGCTCAAAGCCTTGCTCAAAGAAATGAAGGAAATGCCAGCTATGCCTCTAGGGTTTGTTTATCAACATGATATAAAACTGACCCATTGCAGTTATATATAGCAGCCAATAAGCAATTTATTTTGATCTTAATAGTAGACTAAAACTAGCTGCTGTCTGATTGGCTTTCTCTGTCATCTAAGTTTATCTCTATGTCTTAAGAATAAAAATACATTAGCAAAGTGCCACTAAGCAAAATATATACCTCTTTATAAGTCTGAGAATATGAAGAATGTTGTTTCTTTTTCAGACAGTACAAGTTGCCCTGGATGAAGCTAGAAAAGGTCGCACCTGCATCGCAATTGCCCATCGTTTGTCCACTATACAAAGCTGTGATATTATAGCCGTGATGTCACAAGGTGTCATTGTCGAAAAGGGCTCCCATGAAGAACTTATGGCCTTGAAAGGGGCTTATTATAAACTTGTCACCACTGGGGCACCCCTAAGCTAAAAAGTACAATATAATTATCACTATACAATCAGCAAATGGTGCTTGGACTGACACAGCAGCAGGAAAACAATTTCTCTAATACCTTATGAAAAAGTAAATCTTGTCTGCCATTTAAATGGAACACACTCAAATCTGTTGTAATGTAAATACAGTATGTCACTTTAAAAAATATAAATTGAAAAATGTTCATTTAAAACTCTATAATATAGTTTTATATTTTAAAGACTTGGAAGCCATTGTATGTAAGTGCTTTTCCCAACACCATAAAGCTGTTGTACACATTCCCATGTACAACAGTCGTTCCATTGACAACGTTTTATCTTTCCTTATCTCCTCGTCTTGAAGACATATTCTAAAATTATTTCATGAATTTCATTTTCTGCAGGCAGCTAACCCCCCAATATGTTCAGTAGGTTCAACAGGTGATATTTATTATAAGATATAGGATAATTCAGTCAAACTCTGTTTGTTTTCCAAAGAGAATTACGAAGGAGAATAGAGGTATTTCGTTTTCACTAAAGAGGTGCTTTTATAATGTTAATATATATTTAAATTTATTAAAATAAATGATAAATAAAAAGTAAAAAAATGTTTATTGTACCAATAATTTATTAAGGTAATTTATTAAGGTTGAATCTGTTTGGTACATATCTGTCATGGTTGTTTTTGATTGCAGGCTTGCACAAACTGAACTTCACGCCAATAATTGATGCAGTTAAAAAGTAATTTATTTTAACAGAAAAACATCTCAAAATAGAGCTTAGTACAGTTTGTGCCAGCCTGCAATCAAAAACAAGTGTGTCTATCTCCCCCCATAAGCTGAAGGTCTTGGGCTTGAGCACTTGGAACCCCATTCATATTGGTAAGTTTACCCTGACTTCTACTATGATCAACACTGGATGATTCCCCCAAAAATTGTTTATATCTGTTAGGGGTCAAGCAGTAAGGGCAGCCATACAAGGGCCAATCTGGTACGCTCTCCAACAATTACTACATTGGCTGAACACAGAGTGTGTAAGAGGGGCTACACATGGTATAGCCACCTTTCTATTATTCCGATCTATAATCATGTTCTAACTTGGAAGATCAGAAGGTCATTGATTGGCCAAAGAACCAATTACAAGGTACCTTATCCAATCAGGATGCTGCAGTGGGGGACTGGAAAATGATGAATTGTTTCCTTGCTGTGCCCTAGTTCCTGCAGAGCCCTCTACCAACTTTATACCCAAAGCAGTTTGCGCTGATTCCCAACTCTGCAGATATGTAAATAACAGTGATTAAGCTATCATTTAAATTGCACTCAGAACAGTGATAAAAGGATAAGTAAGGATAACAGTTATAAAGGGTTAAATAAACCTTTCTTATATAAGAATAACTGATTATAAAATTGCTCAAGGTGCTTTTCTACGCACATTTGCAATTTTTATTAATTATTTTTTTCAGTTTCAGGCAATTTAAGTTTTTATTAACTGGCATACTGTATAATTCATTTTGTAACAACGTCACCTGCTATCAAAGCCATGTCAAAGAGATATACCTTCAGACACAAAAAAAGAAGTGTTCTGATGTTCTGATCATGATTTTTTTCGCCTGAACCGACCACTGCCTGTCTGACCCTGCTTGAACTTTGCCTGTACTGACCCTGGCCTGCCTGACTACACTTTTCATCTATTTCCTGAACTGGTGCCTTCCATCCTAAACTCGGTAATGACCATGCCCCTTTGCCTGTCCAGAACTCTTGCTTTGCTCCTCTCTTATTAAAGGAACAGTAACGTCAAAATATAAAAGTGTTTTAAAGTAATGAAAATAAAATGCAGTGTTGCCCTGCACTGGTAAAACTACTGTGTTTGCTGAAGAAACACTACTATTGTTTATATAAATAAGCTGCTGTGTAGCAATGGGGGCAGCCATTCAAAGGAGAAAAGGCTCAAGTTACACAGCAGATAGCAAATAAGCTCTGCCTGTCTATTGGTGTTATCTGTTATCCATTAGTTAGCCTGTGCCATATAGCCGTTTTTCAATTTCCGCCATTGCTCCACAGCAACTTGTTTATATGAACTATAGTAGTGTTTCTGAAGCAAACAGATGAGTTTTACCAGTGCAGGGCAACAGTACATGATATTTTCATTACTTTAAAACACTTAAATTTTTTGGTGTTATTGTTCCTTTAAGACCTGTCGGCATCTGAGCAGCTGAGGGCTCCTCCTGAGGCCAAAGGCGGATGCTACAGGTGGAAGCAGAGCCGATCGTGACTCAATCTGTTCTAAATGCGGCTGCTAGAGTCATTCATCTATCTCACCGCTCAACATCAGATTCTCCCTTATGCATATCCCTTCACTGGCTCCTAATCTCCTCTAGACTGAAATTCAAATTACTAACACTCCCATTGCAAAACCTTTACTCTGCTTTTGACCTTCGTCTCGCTTCTCCTCTCGTCAATTCAGCCATTCTCGTCTACAAGACTTCTTTCGGGCTTCTGTTTTTCTCTGGGACCCTCTGCGTTGAGCTGTCAGACATTCTTCTTCTTTCCAAACTTTCAAACGCTTTCTAAAGACCCACCTGTTTAGGGAAGCTTATTCAATGGATCTTTATTAATCAGTCATATTATGAAACACAAATTTGTTTCTAAAATCCCAATGTCTCAATTGTACCCTAACCCTTTAGTTTGTAAACTCTTGTGAGTAGGGCCCTTTGATCCTTTTGTACTCTCTAAACCCTTATTTGGAATTTACTGTTTGCTTCCTGTTCGTTATCTAGTAAAGCACTGTGTAACTTGTTGGCGCTATATAAATAAATTATGATGATGATGAAGATGCTCGGCTCAGGAAAGAGATCAGAAACCTCAGATGCTCTATCTCCTTCCTGGTCAAATCGATTTTACATTAATTATTTTTAAGGTTTATTTATCCCTTAAGCATGAACCCAAGATATCCACTCTAAGGCTTTCAGGCTGGGCCAGAACCTCATCCATCTAACTGTTGTTGGCTCCATAAGTTTGTCCAGCCACATAGTGTTGGGCCCTTCTCCCCAAGCTCTTACACTCCCAGCTGCAGCAAGTGCTCATGGCTCATCATTTGGAGTGTTGATTCATCTTTCAATAAATATTCTCGTTTTTGTTTTAGCAAGCTTTGGAATGGCTGCTTTGGGGATTTTCTGCACAATGGCACTTTGTTGAGTTGTTACAGATGAGGTCTGGGCATCCCCTTGTGACTCCCAAAGCAGCAGTGAATAACTAATCTGCCCTGCCGCATTCTCCTGAACATAATACAGTTACATCGTAATCATTCTTTGCCTTGGTTCAGCACAAAAGCTTTGTTTAGAGCAGGCAGAACATGAGACCCTGGAGATTTATATTTAGGCAGATATAAATGACACAAGTGTACAAAATGTTAAGCTTGGTCTCATGATTATTCCAAGATAATGCTGACTATTGCACAAACATGGCACATATTACAGAAAAAAATAAGGTTGTGCTTCAAAGGAAATAGGACTGTGTATTAAAACCAGCTGGTGCTTGAGCAATTCCCGAACGTAAAGAATCTCACTGGAGCATGGGGACTGCAAGTTTTGAGATAATGTCTTACCTATACTTTCACACTAGAGACCACAGACTCCCTGCAACTCCCAGCAGTGCATGCTTTACATGGGACTTTCTCTCTGGTGTGGGCCATCACTGTATTGGTGGAGAAAGGATTTACCATACTGGATCACCCACAGAAAACACATAACTAATTAAAGTAAGCACCAGCAAGATTACTCTTTATTTACTGAATTTTACACAATCTCTTTGTTACCATAATCCATCACTTCACAGATACTTCAGACAGTTTCATCCATTTGATTATATTAGCAGAGGCATAGTATTTCCACCACCCCGAGGTAGTACTCACTTATAGGTGAAATAGTCTTCAGAATTGTCCTATTACTGAGCCTGAACTACTTGAGTCCCAATACTTGCAGGCAATGTTCCCTCTTATTCCTTTTCGGCTATGTGTGCAAAAAAATTACTTTGTGCATACATTATAAACTTGTGTGCACATTTTTAAAAACTGTGTGCTCAGGTCACAATAAATGCAAATTTTTGTGCTTTCACACAAAATTATTTGTGCACACCATAATTTGTTGTATGCGCTGGCCTCAAAATTTGTGTTTGCACGTACAAGCATACACAGCTTATAGGGAACATTGCTTGCAGTGACACCACAAGTACTAATCCTCCTGGCCTCCTCATTGGAGCTTCTGGCTGCTCAAATAACTATACTGATCCTTTTTCTCAAGCCTAGAATGAGTACATAGTGACTTTCAATTCTAAAAGGTTAGGGCACCTGACACCTCTGGTCAGTTACAAAACTGTATAAAAAAAAAGAATCACCCGATACCCCTAATGAATTCTATATGTAATAAACCCTGTCCATGGACCCAAATTTGGGTGGGAGCTTCGCAGAGGTAGTAGAATAAATGAATGAAAAAGAAAGGAAAAAGAATCCCTTGTACTAGTGGAGCCTACACCCTGACAAGGCAAAGAAAAGCACAGTTCTAAGTACCCTGGAAATATAATAGATATGCCCAAGGTACCAACAGGAGTATATCACTACCAAGTGTAAACAATTCTTACTATCACCACTGAAAAAGTAAACATGAGTCTATTAGTCCCTAAAAATTTGCCAATGCTCATTTCACCCTCTCAGGCTTCCTCAGGGGCATAGTAGGTATGAATGGTCCTCTGAGGGAGCCTGGAGTAACTGGGTATGTATAACTGTGATTTTCCCTGAAATATTGAAATTTTTGTGGTTGTGATACCTGCCTAATTATGGAGTCCAAGATTAATTCTATTTGGTCTATTTTAATATGCTGTGTGTTATTATCTTTCAATAGAATTTTTTTGTAATTTTTTTTGCCTTGTCCAAGTGTAGCTCCACTAGCAAAGGGATTTCTGTCTTTCTCCTTCTTCATGACGTTACAAAACTACCAAGGAAAAACTAGAATCTGGAAATGGAAACAGCCCCCCTCCCAACTGTGAAACAGGCCCAGCCCTTGGTTGGATTAACCCTTATGGAATTTCTAAAAATAAGGTTATGGTGTGAAAAAACATTTACCCTTCTATATACAGATAATGAAAATTAAAATTATAAGGCATTTTTACTAGCACTACAGGGTAGTTTGAAAAAATTCTTTAAAAAAAGCCCAACTCCACGGGTGCTTTATTCAAACTATGTAAAGGACATCCAAGATAAAATTCAGAGGGAAAAAAAGAGGTTGAAAGTAAGTAAAAGAAAGAATAACCCAAAATGAAAAAATAGGTATTTTCAAAATCCTTGGCTAATGCATTTATTTTTGAATGTAATTCAATAGTGAAAAAAAAGTGCAATTAAACCTGGTCAAGATTTTTTTTACCACTGCAATTTTTCTTCATCCTATTTGAATCGATATTCAAAGTCGAAGGATTTTCATTCCCCAGTCAAATATCGAGGGTTAATTAACCCTCGATATTCGACCCTTGATGCGTTTGCCCCTAAGTAGCAGAGAAAGAACCTCAAAAAGTCTTATAGACCTTTATCAGTCTCTGAAATTTGAAAAACTTAAAAAGAAAAAAAATGTTTGCATATCTGCAAAAATCTAGATTTGAAGTTTAATGAATTAGCCCCTTGATTTTATACCCACATAAAAGTAAGACTTATTTGTTTTGCAGATGTGCAACAATTTCCAATAAAACTGGCAGTAAAATATTTTATCACCATAACTGAAGATAAAATAATTGTAAAAAATAGAAATAGGCAAGAGACGGTAAACAAATTCAGTATACTTTTGAAAATCTCTATGGTGGAAGTATCAGAAAAAATAATATTCAAGGCCCTGTGTTGTTATTTAAATGAAATTGAGTATTATCGACATCTGTTCTCAGAGCATGCGTTGTGTTGCCTGAAGTGGGGATTTTAACTTTGTTTCTCAAGATAACAAAGTCTTGAATAAACGTCGGCATATAGGACAATGGTATCCAAAGAAATGCTGCATCAAAGCCTGCGCTATAACGTGTCCTTGGATGGCGGCTTGTTAGAGCATGTTCCATGCACTGGACCACCAACGAGAGGTCACTGTTTAGGATGCGCTGGTTCAGCTTCTGTTTCTTGCTGGCATCTGTAAAAGAGAAACACATGGACAGTCAATTTCAGATAGGGAATATGTGTTCTTGCCTAGTGCTAAGATCAGAGGCAGATGTCATAAATGACCACCAGGAATACATACTAGCAAAGAAATAGACTATAATCTAAGATACAACATTAAAGTATTGGAGAAGTATTTGATTGTTTCTGGTGGCTTTTTATCAAGAATGCCCAAGCTTTCATATGTGGAGTCTATTTTCAGTAAAGTCATCATATCAGGCGCTCAGATACTTAATTGCCTTATGGTGAGCAAAGACATCTGAAAGTTTGAACTATGGCTTTTTTATAAAAAATCATTTTTATTTGTGCCTTGGTTGTACAAGGTTAGAGCCTCTCCATGGAGAATTAATGTAATTGGAGATAGAAGCAGTTCAATAGCATACAGGTTTATGTTTTTTTGGAATGGCGAATGAATACAATGGAGCTACATCCTCAACTTTATTATGTCAGTGACATCATATCCTGTATTCCAAAAAAGCAAAAGTCAAAATGCTGGCACTTTTTCATATTTAAAGTGTGATTATGTTTACAAGTTGTAACTGTTAAAAATATCTTAATTTTTTTTAAATATCTGCAACTCATGCCACATTTGTTTTAGGGTAGGCTCATGGTCTAGGACAATAGAGCATCTCTGTCTTCATTTTGCTTCCGTGGACATTTTTAATGAAAAGTGACAACTTCCAGCAATTTCAACAACATCACTAATAAATATATATATATGGCCTTTATATACCCACTGAATTTAAACTGATGTAATCATAAGTAAATTACGCTAACACTTGATACATTTTGTAATTACATTTTTGTAATTTCAAGCCAACGAATCATAGTTAACCAAAGTAAGCCAACATTCTTTAAGGTTAAACAAAAGGGAAGATATTGTTGGCGTTTATATTTTACTTCTATAAGGTTATTGGTTATTTCAACCCTTCAGAAACATTGCATTGTAGACGATGATTAATCACCGTGTCATGGGTGGACATAGGTATGAATTTTATGGAATGCCAGTAATTTGTTTCCTGACAAAGTGTTTTAAAGAATGGGCACATATATCAAAGCCTTTAGTTACATTGTTTCTTATGTACATTCTTAAACAACCTACTAAACTGGCATGTCCCCAAAAAAGAATAAGCTGCTGCTTTGAGATCTAAATGGTAAATACCTAAAAGGAATTCAAATCCCCTCCAGATTGAACTGTTAGTCCTTCTACACAGTACACAAGCCCCCTTTTCAAACTTCCCCACTTGCCCCCCATATAATAAAATCCCTATTTAAGCCAGAGAAGCAACAATGAATGAGTCTGAAATAAACTGGTGACTGTTCATCATAAAAAAATCTATGACATTTCATACCTATTTGTATATAATTATCTCCATATTCTTTCTTGATTTCCACAGGCAGTCTCTTCCAGATATCCGTTCGCTGTTGTATAACCTTTGCTGGGTCTGAAAGGGGTGTTTTGAACAATCCAGGTTCAATGCACGACACTTTTACTCCAAATGCTTTCATATCTCGTCTGGAAGGAAAAAACAAGATCATTCATCCATTCTTGGATTTGGTAATGGTGTTTGTCGCCAGGCGACAAATCTCCTATTCTTCGTGGCGACTAATCTCCCCGATCTGCCTTCCACTGCCTTCCGCTGGCTAAAATGTAAATCGCCTAAGGGCAGGCGCAAGGAGCGCTTAGTTTTCCGAAATTGCCCGAAGTTTCCTTGTGTGGCAATTATGGGTAACTTCCCCCCCAGGTGATTTACATTTTAGCCGGTGGAAGGCAGGGGGAAGGCAGATTGGGGAGATTATTAGCCAAGAAGAAGAGGAGATTTGTTGCCTGGTGACTAATCTCCCCAAATCTGCCCGTGTGGCTAGACCCTAAAAGTGACAATATATTGCCAGATCCACTTGTTTGGCGATCCACGATTGGTCACCCACATGCTGGGGCAAATAGGTTGTTGTGGGGCAAATCTGATTGTTTACCCTAATTCAACCATTTTTATTGTTCATTGCTGAAGGCATCACATTGTATCACAGGATTTCTAGTCTTTGTGCAGTATTTTGAGTAATGTAAAATGAGTAGCAAGAGTTCACACAGATAGAGGGATGAAGGGAATGAAACATTTAAAGACTTGTGTAGTAGAAGTAGCGCAGAAAGTTGCCGTTCAGACTGTAGCAAATACAGGATAATAATCAGTATGCTGTTCTCTACATCAAGAAATTTACATAAAACGTAACAATATCAACTGTTTTTTGTTGACTGGACTAAAACAAACAATAATTTATGGCCTTGCTTACCGTAAGCTGTCGTTAAATCCTTCAACTCCAAATTTAGATGAAAAGTATGCACCTCCACTAGCTGCAACTCTTCCACCAACGCTGGATACATTCACTATTCTTCCCTTTGCTTTCTTGATAAACGGCAACAGGACCAGTGTCACATGTATTAAACCAATCAAATTGACCTCAATTGGCTTCCTGATGTCGTCAATGGTCATCCAATCAAAAGGTGCAAGGGTTCCCATTATTCCAGCATTATTAATTAAACCCCAAAGTCCTACAAACAAAGGAAAGCAAATATATGAATAAATGTCTTTTGATATTGTCACTGGTTTAGTGTATAATCCATCTACTGTTAATTAAGAAGTGCACAGTTTGTACGAGTTCAACCAATGCAGATTCTAATTAGCTTTCATGTAGGAGTGTACACCAATCAAGTACCTACAATGATGCCACAATTCTGGGGGTTAACATTGCATTGTGGGTAAAAAAAAATGCTACAATCTACAAATATTTAAAATTCCATTCAAATTTGAAATAGTGTAAGCCTAAAATTAAAAAATATATATATGAAACTACATCTGAAACTTTATTGTCTGTTTCGAAAAACTCGGTGACTAACACATGGTTTTTACTGTATTTCTTCCTACAAATCTCACAGTAAGGCCAGGTTACATCAGATCAACAGTTGTACTGAAAACAACTTGTTCTCAGAGAAATGAGAAGCTAATATTGTGTAAATGTCTGAACTTATCAACACAACATTTCCCCATCTTAACTGAATACAACGACTCATTTATGATCACAAGGCAAACAGCAAACACAGTGAGGCACAAATATTGGTGCAGAAACTAACTGAAACCATTGTAATATTATAACTGAACCAACCCATTTGGTTTTTCAGAGAAATTGATCTAAGCTAAATCTAACTGTAAACCTGGAACACTGGGTTGGGAAGGACTTTTTCATACAGAGCTTATTATCTTTAAATAAACTAATGGGTGACCATCCAATGGCTGATAAAAGCTGCAGACTCTGAACTAGCCCTACATGTGGGTGGCTAAATCAGGCTTGTTTGGTGACTTCACCTTTAAGCTGGCCATACACAGGCCGATTGAAGCTACCAATTTGGCCAATTCAGAGCAGTTCATCTTCTTGTGTATGGGGCCTCAGGGCTCTTAGTGGGGAACCTCAGGGCTTGGTATTGGGTCCACTTTTATTTAACTTGTTTATTAATGACTTAGGGGAGGGTATTGTAAGTAACGTATCAGTGTTTGCAATCTGGGCAGCTAAGTGGCAAATGAGATTCAATGTTGATAAATGTAAAGTCATGCACCTGGGATGTAAAATATCCAAGCCACTTATACCCTTAATGGGACTGCACTAGGCAAATCCATTATGGAAATGGACCTTGGAGTCCTTGTAGATGATAAACTTGGCTGTAGCAAGCAATGCCAATCAGTAGCATCAAGGGCAAATAAGGTCTTGAGCTGTATTAAAAGGGCCATAGAGTCACAGGAGGAGGGGGTCATTCTTTCACTGTATAGAGCACTGGTAAGGCCCCATCTAGAATATGCCGTACAGTTTTGGTCTCCATCTCTCAAACAGGACATTATTGTATTAGAGAGGGTACAGAGAAGGGCAACTAAGCTGGTAAAAGGTATTGAAAATCTTAGCTATGAAGAAAGACTGGCCAAGTTGGGGATGTTCACGCTGGAGAAGAGGCGCTTAAGGGGAGATATGATAACTATGTAAAAATATATAAGGGGATCATATAATAATCTCTCTAATGCTTTATTTACCAGTAGGTCTTTCCAGCTGACACAAGGTCACCCATTCCATTTAGAAGAAAAGAGGTTCCGCCTAAATATTTGGAGGAGGTTTTTTACAGTGAGAGCTGTGAAGATGTGGAATTCTCTCCCTGAATCAGTTGTACAGGCTGATACATTAGATTTAGCTTTAAGAAGGGGTTGGATGGCTTTTTAGCAAGTAAGGGAATACAGTGTTATGGAAGATAGCTCATAGTCCAAGTTGATCCAGGGACTAGTCCGATTGCCATTTTGGAGTCAAGAAGTCATTTGCCACTCTGAGGCAAAGTGGAGAGGCTTCAGATGGGGTTTTTTTTTTTTGCCTTCCTCTGGATCAGCTGGCAGTTAAGCAGGTTTAAAAAAAAAAACTTTAAAAAAGTTAAAAGGTTGAACTTGATGGACATGTGTCTTTTTATAACCTAACTTACTATGTTACTATGAATCGAATTTGGACTATTCCTTAGTCGAAGTACACAAAAATCAGCTCGAAATTTGAATTTTTTAATTTGAATTTTCACTTCAATCTTTGATAAATCTGCCCCGGTGTGTTTGCATTTATTAAGGTGTGGCTGGTAATGTTTTCTGACTTGCAAAGCTAATAAATAGAATGAACAAAGAGTGTTGCTGCAACTTGCAGAAATTACCTTTATTCCCAACTTCACCTTTCACCCATTTGGCCACTGATAAGACATTGTCAGCATTAGTCACATCCAGCCGTATTGTTTTCAGCCGTTCTGATGTTGCCTCTCTCAGGCCCGTGGCTCCAGCATCCGTCAGGCATGTCGCAAGGACTCTGAATCCTTGTTTATCAAATGCCTTGGCCGCATGGTTCCCAAATCCTGTGTCACATCCAGTAATCAGTATATATTTCTCTGTGATATTATTGATTCTTAATCCATCCCTCACTTTCCACCAGATGTACAGAATGGCTACACAGACCCACATGTACAGAAACATTGTGGGAGCTTTTCAGTCTAAAAAAGCCTTGGAATAAAAATAAAAAAACAAGACATCAAGGT
Source organism: Xenopus laevis (assembly GCF_017654675.1). NCBI lineage: Eukaryota > Metazoa > Chordata > Amphibia > Anura > Pipidae > Xenopus > Xenopus laevis. The sequence continues at coordinate 74,922,418 of NC_054387.1, read as the reverse complement.
TCTATTTTTTTGCAATAAGAAATAAAACTCACAATTTAAACCAGCATCTGGCAGATAAAAATAAATCTTGCCATTTTCCAGATAATTTCCTGTTCTCCAAATGAGACTGATCACCGGTTAACAAATGAAACATATCTGGAGACCCATCAGGAAAGGAGGGCCACATCATTGGGTTGATGGGATTGTCAGAACCACCCCATAGATATCAGGCCAATTTACGATGAGATATTGGGTGTGCATGTCATTGGTTTGTCCCTATATGCAGGCAAATAAGTTGCAGGCTTGGTGTTAATACAAAATAAATATTGATCTGAATATCGCCAGCTTAAGCTAAGGAGGATTTATCTTTAAGTTAACTTTTAGTACCGGTATGTCAAAAATGGCTAATTGTAAGCAACTTTTTTCATTTTTTCTTTTTTATAATTTTTTAATTATTGTATCGATGGGCAAATCTGACCTGTTTAGCTTCACCAAAAATTCACAAAATAGCAAAAATTCACCGAAATGCATTGAAGTCTTTGGGCAACAATTTTTTTTTTTGACGCATGACAAATTTTTGATTTGCGACAAATTGGGTGTCATTTTCGCAGCAAAACTTGGTGAAAAATTTTGCACATCACTAAATCTGCCTTCTTCTTCTGACTCTTTCCAGCTTTTTTTCAGTTGGGGGTCACTGACCCGATCTTGAAAGCAAATGCTCTGTAAGGCTATAAATGTACTGTTATTACTACTTTTTATTGCTCATCTTTCTATACAGGCCCTGTCCTATTCATCTCCCAGTCTCTTATTCATATAAATGCATGGTTGCTAGGATAATTTGGACCCCAGCAACCAAATTGCTGAAATTACAAACTGGAGAGCTGCTGAATAAATGGCTAAATTATGCAAAAAAACACATATAAAAATAAATTAAACCTCATTGCAAATTGTCTCAGAATATCACTCTCTACAAAATATTAAAAGTTAATTCAAGGTGAACAACCCCTTTAACCAAGGAGGTGCTTTACCCAAAAACTGCTGCTTGATAAAGCCAAGGAAGCATTTTACCATGACATGACATGAATAAGTGTTTACAGTCTATATAGAGTCTATTACAGATTTAGAGAACACCATATGTAAACTATTTAAAATAATAGGATTTCTATTAAGGTTTCTTACATATACATCGTTGAATATGATTGTGGTAAGAATCAGGGTGTCCCCCTGAAACTGAGTTTGGTGCAAATTTTTATATATATCATTATATACTTACCCCTTAGTAGTATAAGAGTGTGGGTTTATAGGTTGAGATGACAACATATTTATTGTTGCACCCCATATAAGATGCCCCCTAGCTACTAACCTCCATATATGTAATACATTATAAAGATTACTATTTTAGGGTGCAGCAAAATGTGATTAAATGAATGTTAATGTAAGAACATGTCCCTCTGAAAAGCATCCAGCACCGTGAAACCTACCTCTACTGAATGAACCTGCACAGCTCTGGTACTTACATGGCATAGAGGGAGAGGAGATGAGAGATGACTGTTGCACTAACTATCTGCAAACTTCCTTTTCTGACATGAGGAAGTGGCTTTTTATATCTGTGGCATCATCTGTGCTTAGAGTTGCCAAATAACAGTGCGAAATGAGGCATGAACATGAATATCACCGGAACAGTGACACTACAGTAGCAGATAATAATACATGTTACTGTTAGTTGGTAAGTACCCAGAACAGGTTGCATCACAGAGAGCGCTGACATCACTAGGTTCTATAGAACAGATTTTGCATCACAGGTGTTTCATTAGTTTCACAGGTGTTTTCACAGGGAGTTTCATTAGATCATTCTATGCAAATCTGTTCTATTATATTTTAATATAGTCTGCCCTGTCCTGGTCTGTTAATTTATAATATTGGTGATGATGCCAAAACAATCTGGTTGAGTTATTAATGTTTAAAAAGCATGGTGTTCCAAATTATAGAAAGACCCTCTTATGCAGAAAGCCCCAGATCCCAAGCATTTGAGAAAATAGATCCCATACCTGTATAATTTAAGAATAAAGGCTCCAACCAGTCCTTTCCTTGCACTTATGGAAGGATACACTGCCCATTAAATATGAAATCTCAACAGTTTTTAGAAAGGGAGATCTCAATTTTTTACAAAATATTTTCGAAACAATTTTCAGTAAAACTCTGATTCACGTTTTTTCGGTGATATTGTTTGAATCTCAGAAAAATCACAGACTCCCCTTATTGCTAATACTATAGGGCAGTGATCCCCAACCAGTAGCTCGTGAGCAACATGTTGCTCTCCAACCCCTTGTATGTTGCTCTCAGGGTCCGCTAAGAAGGGGCTTATTTTTAAATTTCAAGCTTGAAATGAAGTTTTAATTGCATAAAAACTAATTATAGTCCCAAGTAGAGCCTCTTGTAGGCTGCCAGTCCACACAGGGCTACCATATAGCCAATCATAGCCCTTATTTGGCACCCCAAGGGACTTTTTCATGCTTTTGTTGCTCCCCAACTCTTTTTACATTTGAATGTGGCTCACGGGTTAAAAAGGTTGGGGACCCCTGCTATAGGGTATGACTTACTGAACCAGAAAATTCCAGCAATGTTTAAAATCAACAGTACTGCACACACATAGTGAAGATTGCAGAAAATCCAACAGAATTAATACACTTCAAAACCTGTGCCATAATAGCCCAAGGCAGCCCCCAAAACCCAATAACATTGGCTCATATCATCTACGGATTATGACTGTAGGAATCCCTTGCCAATTCCAACTCTGTTGAAAAGCAGTCTGCCTTTCAGCAGACAATGGGTTAATAAGTTGTAATATATAAAGAAGGAAGTGCCTATACAAAGAAATACAATTACTCAATTCAACAGTAGGCGTGAATAACAGTTGTCTAATAAAAAGCAGTAATGACAGAAAACCTATACATTACATATAAGAACAGGAAGGGCAGGAAGCACAATGGATACACTGCGATCAGCAACTGGTCCTCAAAATTATATGTGCCACTCATAGATGTTTATACAGTTCATAATGACATCAAGTACCAGGACCCTCCACCCCCCAAAAGAATGTAGGGGGGGGGTCACATTTAGCTGGACATGGCTAGAGGTTTTGACTCTTCAACATGGTACAATACAACTGCTGCACAGTTACACCCCTTGGTGTTCATTCACTCAGCACTGTTGAGCGTAAACCAGCCCTGTCCTAGCTGCCTGCCATAGGTACTGTATATTGTAAGCAGTGGCATAACTGTAGAGGAAGGAAATGATGCATCATGGTGGAATTGTGATATAATAAACATGGATTTACTGGCTTTATGAAGGATAGGTCATGTCAGACAAACTTCATTGCTTTTTTATGATGAGGTTAGTAATAATCTATTTGGATTTTGCTAAAGCATTTGATACCATGCCCCACAAACAACTGCTTTCTAAACTAAGGGCTATTCGGCTAAATTATGTTGTTTGTATGTGGATAGGAAACTGGCTACAGGATCGGGTATAGAGGGTAGTTGTTAATGGTCCATTCTCTTCTTGGACTTGGTCCACTTTTACAGATGAGATTCAGGGGGTTATTTATTAAAATCCAAATGTTAAAATCTCAAGGTCCTGTCTAAGTCAATGGGATAGGCATCTCAAAAGTTTTCATGGTCTGCGCTGGGTTTAGCCCAAAAATCTGAAAATTTGAGCGATTCTGGAAAAAAGACCAAAAAATTAGAGCAATTTAGGAAAAAAAGCACAAATAATTTGAGCAATTCGGGTTTTCGCTCAATTTTATTGAGTTTTTCCGCAATCCGATTAAATTGAGTTTTTTATTAATAAATAAGCTGAAATCAGGCATGGGAGTTTGGTTGTTGTTTTTTGTAAATAAAATATAAGATAAATTTGGATTTTAGTAAATAACACCCTCAATGTTGATAAATGTAAAGTCATGCACCTGGGATGTAAAAATATCCAAGCCACTTATACCCTTAATGGGACTGCACTAGGCAAATCCATTATGGAAAAGGACCTTGGAGTGGATAATGAACTTGGCTGTAGCAAGCAATGCCAGTCAGCAGCTGCAAGGGTAAACAAGGTCTTGAGCTGTATTAAAAGGGTCATAGATTATAAGGAAGAGGGTGATATTCTTTAACTGTACACACTGTACACTATGTAATGCCCCATCTAGAATATGCTGTGCAGTTTTGGTCTCCAGCAGTCAAATGGGATATTAGTTGACAGAGCTCACCACCCATAGAACACAGGCAGGGGGTGGGGCACTGCTAGATAAATAGTATAACACCCCAGAAATTCTGATGGCCGATGTCTAATACATTATATTCTACACAGTTTATCTCATAACTGTAAATGGGTGACCTAAACAATTGCTAGCCACACACAGCTGTTTGTTTGAGCTGACAGTGGATCATTTCTGAGAGTGCACCATGCCCCTTCCAATAAGGTCCAAAGATGGATGAAAGTCTTAAGTTTGCACAGATTAACTACTCCTAAACAGCACACACAAAAAAATTATATATTTTATAATGTTGCCTATGCTAAAGGAAGTATGTGTAGAATGGTGCTAAGGGGGAGTGGCCAAATGAAATGTGCTGAACATGACAAAGCAAAACAATACTCTAGTAGGATGCTTCACACTGTCTCTCCTCAGTGGAGCTCTTAGAGTTTGCTATAAGTAGGGAATGCACCGAATCCAGGTTTCAGATCGTGATTCGGCCAGGATTCTGACTTTTTCAGCAGGATTAGGATTCGGCCGAATCATTCTGCCTGGCCGAACCGAATTCTAATTTGCATATATAAATTGTGCGACTTTTTGCCCCAAAACAAGGAAGTAAAAAATTTTTTCATATGCAAATTAGGATTCAGATTCGGCCGAATCTTTCGCAAAGGATTCGGGGGTTCGTCTGAATCCAAAATAGTGGATTTGGTGCATCTCTAGCTCTAGCTATATGTGCTAATGTAATATTTACTTGCAGGATCCCTTTCCCCAACCTCATCTAATTTCCTCAGGACACTTCTCATCTTTTCTGAAGTTTATGATACAGGCTTTACTGGGACCATCCACAATTCTCCTTGAAGTGGAGGCCTAAGAATTTGAACATTGCCGTCCCCTTCCCTTTTTCATATCTACAAAAAAGAATGACTTACAGTTGGAACAAGAATAACTCTCCTCCTTAAAAACATTTACAGAATTAAATAAACTAGTTTCACAGTCTTACATGCACTAAGATTTTAAAACTGATGAGTTACCTGCAGGCTCAGAGAACCTTCTTAATGTTAATGTTTATGCAGCTGCAACCCCCTCCATTTCTGGATGGGAGATACTGGGATCTGTAGTTTGTAATCATTAGAATGTCCTAGATTCCATGTACAAGCTTAAAACAAAATACATATTTATTCTATAATATGTAACTTGTGCTGCAAAATTGAGGTCAAAGCTGTCTCCACTGCATCCCTTAATAGAGAGATTGGTGAGGTTCTATAAGCACAGCACTGTATCATCCTTCAATACAATGTATGAAATTTATGGTGGGATTTGCTGAACATTTTGGTCTCCTTTATTTTTGACCAAAAATCTATAGTATTTATGTTCTTCAGAGAGGAAGGATTTGTTAAGACTCTCCATCAGTGAATCATCCTGTGTAAACAAATTGTCCATCAATATTAAACCTCAGATGCAGACAAGACTAGCTTTATATATTACATTGCTCTAACTCTAATAATCTTATGTCATGTGTGTTAATGTCATACGTGTAAAGATCTTACCCCAATCTGGCCACTGCAGGGGTGGGACTGACTTGTTTGGTTCCAAAGTCAATGTTTGGATAACAATAGGGATCTATGCAGAGGCACTTGGAGAAAACCGCCATCTACAGCCCATTGCAGTCCTTGTTCAATGGGAACCAGCTCCATGGATATTTGGACAATTCTGACCAAACATCAGTAGGGGTGGACGTCATTTTGGCCCTAGTGTTAGTCCATGTATGTTCACTTTGATCTAATTTAGGGTTGACAGATAATTCCACTTAAATGGAATCCCAACAGTATAAACTATACTATTGAGATCACACTTTAACCATAAAATATGCATTGTGGAATGTGTCTACATTTACAAGGATGTTGAGTCAGTCAAATTCTCCTGCTGATTAGTTAATTAGTAATCAGCTCTGTCCATGGACAACTGTATGCATGCAATGCATTGGTTCTATTGGGGTTAACGAGCTTGGGACCAGCTACTCTGTCCTTCTGTCCCCTACTTCTGCTTTTAAAAAACAAAATAGAACCCAAGTAGAAAATGAATGTAAACTTACTTAGATTGCTCCTCCCTCTGAACAATTTACATTATTATCTTTCTTTAATGGAGATATTAGCAGTTTTATATGCTAATGCCATGCATTTAGTTCAGCAGCACTGAGGCCATTGACACAATGGGGGTCATTTATCAACACTGGGCAAATTTGCCCATGGGCTGTAACCCATGGGAACCAATCAAATTGCTGCTTTCATTGTTCTACTTGCAGCTGGCTTTAAAAAGCTAATCACTGATAATGACTCTGAAAGAGCTTTTGAGCTAAAAGGCTGGTATTAGCAATCCAAAACCACTATACATAGACCTATACTATATAATGTATTTATGTACATTGCAGAGAAGCACTCTGAATACATTTATATTAATTTTCTTTTTGTACTTTAGATGTTGTGGAGGACAGCTCTGAGCTGTCATGTTTTGGAGCACCATATGGTGCATGTGCAGGAGGGGGAAGGACTATTAGAAAGGCACAGCAATTTGTACTAGTAGGGGATTCAATAATTAAAAAGCTGAATTAAGTAACTTTTCATCAGGACCCGTCATACAGAACTGTGTGTTGTTTGCTTAATGGTTAGTTTTGGCATGTAGTGGAGTGGGAGGTCAAATTGTAGGGCTGGGCCATAGTAGGAGAAGTTAGAGGTTGACTAGTGAATTGGGATATCACATATGTCATTGTAGACTTTGTATCTACAGCATATACAAACTGGTAACAGTATTGCATGCATGTTTACTAATACATGAAACTTGGCTGGTAAAGTGGATGGACCTGAATTATTGTCAAGGGATGAGAAATATAATGTATTGCCGAAACACGGCTGAATGAATCACTTGAATAGGCAGTAAATATAGAAGCCTATACCTTGCTACAAAGAGACAGGGTATAGGAAGAAATTGCAGTCAGAACTAATGGCAACGCTGTATGAGCCATATGGATAGATTGTTTTTTACAGATTGTAAGACTATTGGCAAGTATGAGTATACCGTGGATCAACTCAAGTAAAAATGCTCAGCTTCAGTATAAAAGGCTGCATGTTTGGGGGGGTTAATAATGAGAGATTTTAATTATTTAGATATTGACTGGAGCAGTGATGCCAGCAATGGCAGCAAGTTTATAAATCTGATAATTTTAGAGCACAGAAAGATGACCCAACCAGAAAGGATTACACGTGCATATACTACAATACTGGGATAATAGTTACCAAAAAGCCAACCTTTTCTGGCTCAGCAAAGAGTCTAAATTTCAGCAAAGCAAACATTATTAAAAACGGTTTGGATATTTAAAAACTGGATATTGGTAAGGCGTCCTCGGCGCGTCCAAGATGGCAGCGCCCAGAAGAGGCCATGCGGCCGTCAGACGCCAGCGTGACGCAGCGTATTAACGTTGGCGCATCCTTTAGACATTGGCGTCCAAAATGTGCAGACGCTGACGCATATTCTGGCGCACGTCCTGTGACGTCATCTAGTGCATTTTGGCGCGAAAATCCACCTATTTAAGGTCGCCAGAAGGTTCTCTCAGTGCCAAGTATAGGTTCTTCTATCTAGAGTTCCTGGGTGTTTTCTAATTATTGATTCTTGAGTCTCGACCTTTACCTGAAACCTCGACCTTGATTCTTCGCTGCCTGGACTGACTTTTGCCTGAAACCTCGACCACGAAACCTTGCTGCCTGGACCGACCTTTGCCTGAACTGACGATTCTTCTGCCTAATCCATTGTACCGCGAACTGTGTTTGCCTATTTGCTTCCTCCTTGGTCCGCACTCCAAATTGTGCCTTCGGGCCCTGACAATATTAAATCATTACTGTTCTTTAGGAAAGCTCTATAGGCCAAGGACCTCCCTCCTACTGTGTTTCTTATTACATGACACTCAATCATTGCATATTAATACTTATTTATTTTAATACTTGACCTTCTGGTGTACTTTTGTACATTATACAGTGCTGTATATCCCCGTGGCACTTTATAAATATAGTTATAGATACAAGCATTCATGTAAAAGAAAAATAAAGCATTCAAGAAGGTAAAAAGAGAAAATAAAAATATATTGCTTCACTTGCAAAAATTGATCCAAAAAGTTCAATATTTCCTCCATCTCAGGTGGGCCTCAAAGAGTGTATGTACAACTGTTCACCCAGAGAATACTAATAATAGTATAGTAATAATAGTAATAGGGAATAGGAATAATGGGGGCAGAATTTTATTTCATTACAGTATATAAAGCACCAAAGCAGATGTCTGCTCAGCTCTGTGTAACTGCACTCAGACTGAAGTGGTACTTTTAATGCAGATACACAGAGATGAGGAAGAGAATGGATCTGCTTCTCTGCTATCTGCTAAGAGCAGTGGAGTAAACAATCCATGTGACCTTGCCCTAAGAGCAAACTGCATCCTTCGGTGTGAGGACAGTATTGTACTGATTCGCTGATTCAAATATTATAACCTACTCACATAAGGAGGGAGAACTTATTTAGTTTGATACTAAAAACAGTCTAACTCCAGCTGCAGCAACAAAGAACACGGAGCCACATCTACAACCATGGAGAACTGGAGAGATGTTTTGATAAGCAGTGTTGCTTTAAGAATACAATAAAATGTGTATTATAAAATATACTGTAATGCCTGCTATTAATTAGTAGAGTCTACTATATCCTTAACATATATACAGACAGCGTCAATTAACTGATTTTATCTCAAGCTCATAAAATATCTGTTTCTGATAACATATCTGTTTTTGTGTTTACTGTAAATGACCTCTTGTGGTTACTTAAAGTTCTACATGTATTTAATGGAAGTGCAATATGGATGGGATGGTAGGGAATTACTCAAATTACCCTAGCAACCATGCATGGAATTGAGTAAGAGGCTAGAATATAAATGGCAGAGGACCTAAAAAAAAGATGAGTAATACAAAGCAGCAATAATAATACATTTGTAGCCTTGCAGAGCATTTGATTTTAGATGGGATCAGTTACCCACATTAGAAAGCTGGAAAGAGTCAGAAGAAGAAGGTAAATAATGTAAAAACCATAAAAAAAAAAAACTAATGAAGACTAATTGAAAAGTTTTCTTAGAACTGACTATTCTATAACATACTAAAAGATAACTTAAGAATGAAACACCCCTTTAAGGACCAATGGTCCTCCTACACCCACCCCACTGCCTGCAATCCTTTACCTGGACCATCCACAACACCCCTTGTATTTACCATCAATATTCCAGACACCTCCATTACTTTTTTACATTTATCTTTGGTTGGGTGGTGGTTGAGGTGCCTGCGGTTGTTAGTTGCAGTGGGTTCACTGGTTCAAGTTACTGATTTTGATAGATGAAATCTCCATCAATGCTCTCAGAGATTGTGGTCAGTCATCTCCATCATTCTTAATATAAACCTGGTCTTGCTGGATGCTATTCGACAAACCCGTGTAAAATCTGTTAATGAAAGAGAACTTGTTGGTGAGACCAATCCATTTTACAGACCCACAGTGAATTGTTCCTTTTTTTTCTAAATGAGTATCCCCTTGTTGGTGCAGAATAACTGAGATTAGTTTAACTACACTTGCCTACAAATGTTAACTCTGCGGTCATTGACCTGGCTAATGTCAACACTTATCCACTCTCAATGTCAAGGGAAGTTAAAACAATGTTTACACATCCTATATATAATTATGCTACATATTCTGGGATTTTGTAAGTATTTCTGTGTCTGTCCTTTGTCTCCTATAAATGTACAATTCTGCAGTCTGATTCTTCTATTGTGTGATTAAGAGGGGTAGCACAAAAAAGTGCAATGGTGCACAAGGAAGCATGCTTCTCATACCCTTTGGGATATGGGTAGTAATAAGAGACCACCCTGCTGTTGGGAAAAAATATGTTTCAGCATTCAGAATATTATTGTTTCATAAAAATTTCTACTTACATTTTCAAGGCATATTGTAGTCATGTGTACCTGAGTCAATATGTTTCTGAAAGAAACTTCCATAGAGTTTCCATTCGTGTCTGACATCATAATCCATAACTGTGGATTTGAACTAAATCAAGGTAATCCAAACACGAGGCCTTCAAGACAATGATTGGATCACCCTGGGGGCCAGTAAAATTCCACCAGCAGTGGCAAAACTTTAGACCTGTAGACCCACCCATCACCCACACTTGCTGGCTCCCCATATGTGTGTGTGTGGGGGGTGAATGGAAATACAGGGATATTAGTTGGGGTCTGCTCCCCCTAGTTATGCCCCTGGACCACATATATGGCCAATTATTTTATAGTAATTAAATGAGGCCCAATCAGAGAATTCCTCCTCTTTGTTTTATCCAAAAGTCAAAATATACATTTAATTGGGGCTGCTTCAATCTCCAGTTATTTTTAAAAAACAAAAACTGCAATCAAACATTGGAGAACACTCCCTTAGATAAAGGTTAAATGTAAAAGTTAATAAAACATTAAATATTAAAAATTGTTTAACTTTTGGTTCCTCTACTTAACCTTTAACAAGATACCATGGCTGTCCTTTGTAATATTCAACCTTTGCATTAACACAGGGTGCCGTAAGGAAGGGCTACCCCTGACTGGCCATTATCCCTCTATAGAAACAAAAATTTTAGTGAAACCTGAACATTGTTTTGAAATTAAAAACAATTTTTACTAATGTATTATTTTAAATATATTGTTTAAACAAAACATGCACTGATTTAGATACTGTAGCAAGCTTTCAATCATGCGACAGATAAAGGAACCATAATGCTTTTCAAATATTCAGATGAAAGGGTGGCCACTGTACTATTTTTGCAAAGAGCTCTCTTTAACCTAAGGTTGGTCCTGCTAGGGACAGACAGATATGTAACATGATAAAAAGCCCTTTTCCTTTGTTGCAAGGGATCTTCTGATCTACAGTTTTAAAGTGAATATGACTAGAAATTTATTTTAAATACTGAACGTACTGTACCGGCAGAGAAGTTCATCAGCCCAATAACAGTAATGATCCAGGCTTTCAACATTTTCTACAGGAGCTCGCCATTTTGGATCTTGTAAGGCAATCTTTTGTGTGTTATTTGCACTGCACATGCTGAGGGTACTCTGAGTAGCTGTTGAGAAGTTTAGGGGTTACTGGAAATCATCAAGCAGAAAATTAGCTTGATCTATCATAGAGCCCTTTCCTCACTGTCTGCCCTAAGTTCTTATTTGAGGTGAACACACTGGACTATCTTGATTCAGTTGGCAGCCTAATACCTGTGTACAGACCCAATTCGATATTTATCAACTAGGTATTAAACCCCATTTGCTGAAAAACATGTTACTGCTTGGTTGCTGCCCATTATATAAAATGCTTGATAAAGGGCCCTGCGTGGCCCAAAACGTTGCCACGTTTTTAAAGTCTACAGCGAGCCAATAAACATCACTATTTTCATTCACTAAAACAAATAGTGTGCTACAGCGTTTTAGATTTTGTCACAGATTTTTCTGATCCGGAGCAGGGGGTCTTTGAAGCTGTTTAGAACTGACACTTGAAAAAGTTAACAACAGGTGGAGCACTCTACTTTTGTGTGGCATTATATAAAATGCATCCTTTTTCCAGATCTTTAAATGATAATCAAACCGAGCTTTATTATTATTATTATTATTATTATTATTAACATGTATTTATATAGCGCCAACATATTGCATAGCACTGTAAAGTAAATGTGATTATACAACTAAATCACATGAATTCTTTACATAGAACATATAGAGTTACATACATCACAATCAATATAGGTACAAAAGGTGAGGAAGGCCCTATGCATAGGCATACACTCTAAAGGGAAGGGAGTAATACACAAGGTGTGGGAGGGGGCAAGATCGAATTAAGTGGGTGAGAAATGTAGTACTGTATGTGGTGTTGCATTTGGTAGTTAAGCAGAGTAAGGGTAGGCTTCTCGAAAAAAGTGCATTTTAAGAGATTTCTTGAAAGCAGAAAGGTTGGGAGAAAGTCGGACAGAACGTGGGAGAGAGTTCCAGAGGAGGGGTGCAGCCCTTGCAAAGTCTTGAATGCGAGCATGTGAGGAGGTAATGAGAGAAGAGTTGAGTAGCAGGTCAGTAGAGGAGCGAAGTAAGCGGTTGGGTGAGTATATAGAGATGAGTTCAGAGATGTAGGGTGGGGCAGAGTTAAGTGCTTTGAATGTCATGGTCATTAATTTGAATTTGACTCTGAAAGGTAGCGGAGGTGAATGAGCCTCGCAGCAGTGTTCATTATGGACTGGTGAGGTGACAGTCTCTGGAGGGGAAGGCCAATTAAAAGAGAGTTACAGTAGTCTAGACGTGATATGATGAGAGAGTGAATAAGAATTTTGGCAGCGTCTTGGGTGATAAATGATCGTATTTTGGATATGTTCCTTACGTGGAAGTGACATGATTTAATAAGTCACTGGATATAAGGAGTGAATAACAGGGCAGAATCTAGGATAACCCCAAGGCATCGGGCCTGGGGAGAGGGGGTGATAGTGAAATTGTTAGCTACGATGGATACTTCCGGGATGTTACTGGTGTTAGTTGGAGGAAAGAGAACTATTTCAGTTTTAGAGAGGTGTTGCAACATCCCAGTAGAGATAGCGGACAGGCAGGAGGAGACGCGAGTTAGAAGTTCTGGATTGAGATCAGGAGATGAGAGATAGATCTGAGTATCGTCAGAATAGAGGTGGTAGTGGAAACCATACGAGTTGATTAATTTACCGAGGGAGGAAGTATAGAGAGAGAGAGAATAGTAATGGTCCCAGGACAGAGCCTTGAGGAACCCCAACAGAAAGAGGTAGGGGAGAAGATGCTACTCCATTGTAGGAGACACTGAAGGAACGATTGGTGATGTAAGAAGAGAACCAGGACAGGGCTGTGTCACAAAGGCCAATGAATGGAGGGACTGGAGGAGGAGAGGGTGATATAAAGCACTGCGTATCTTGACAGCGCTGTATAAATAAATGATGATGATGATCTACAGTGTCAAATGCAGCTGAGAGATCAAGCAGTATTAGTAGTGAGAAATGATTGTTGGCTTTAGCGGTTAAAAGGTCATTAGTTAGTCGAGTCAGGGCAGTTTCCGTGGAGTGTTGTGGCTTAAAACCAGATTGTAGGGGGTCCAGCAGGTTATTGTCAGAGAGGAATGAGGTTAGTCGGTTGTAGACTAGGCGCTCAAGTAGTTTAGAGATGAAAGATAGCAGGGAGATAGGTCGGAGGTTGTCAAGATTGGAGGGATCAAGAGAGGGTTTTTTTCAGAATGGAGGTGACAAGAGCATATTTTAGTTGAGAAGGAAACAGTCCAGTTGAAAGCGAAAGATTAAATAGGTGAGTTAAGGCTTTGATTAGACAAGGATTGGTATTGCAGAGAAGTTTTGAGGGAATTGGATCAAGTGGGCAGGTGGCAAGGTGAGAAGAGGCCAAAAGCTTTATCTGCTGTGTTAATAAAGATGACAACTAGTAAAGTGAAAATATTGCTAATTTTGCACCAGGCTAGAAACCCATAGCATTACCTGTTTGAAAGCACATGGCTGAATGGTTGCTATGCAGTACTAGAACTGGTGCAAATGTTGTGACTTTATTCCATTCCCCTAAGAGTGTTTTGCTTAATCTGCACATGCTCAGAAAACTTCATGGAAAGGTCAGTACAGAAGGTGACACTGAATCGCTTCACAGAGGGAACCAAGTGTATTCACCTTTTGCTTACTTACCACTGGGACCTTTGTTTCAGAATGTTATTTAAAACCATCTCAGTTCTAGGACAATGGAGCTCACTAAGAGAAATAAAAGGGTAAAAAAATGGAAAAAAATGGAATAGGGCTTTAAATAAGGAGTATAAGAAAATATATGGATTTACAGGGAGCACCTTCCATCAATTGGAGAAACAGTGGATGGTGTGCAGGGTCCGAGTTGTAAATCATAGGGGAAAGAAGGAAAAGAACTAACCCTTAAAGTTGCACTTCCCCATCCTGTAATCTGATCACTCATCTTAAAACATAACTTTTAATGAATAAATCAAATTAAAACAAACCCAGGCCTCAGACCTACTTAATCGAGTGAATTCAGCACCATGTCCATACAAGCACACACCAAGCCAATCTGGCTGAACTGCCAATCTGCATCAAAGGTTTAAACCACGTAAGTGGCACTGAGGAGTACTACCCCTTGAAACTTCACCGATCACCAACCCCTTCACCCACAAAACTCCCCTCCCGGTCGAGAGTGTGAAAAGTCAATATAAGTCTCGTTTGGACCCCCCTGCTTAACCGTTTAAAAAAGCTGCTTTCTTTCAGAATGTTATTTAAAACCATCTCTCTCCTAGGACCATGAACCTCACTAGGAGAAATAAAACGGTAAAAAAATGGAATAGGGCTTTAAATAAGGAGGCAGCCAAAATTGCAGGAATTTAAATATACATTAAAGGGTCAGTTAACTAGGAAATAATAACCTAAATGCATTTACGCATACAGTAGGGGCTGATTTATCAATAGCCGAGGTTCGGGATCAGGGCATTTTTATGTATGTATGTATATTTTCATTTGTAAAGCGTTCCTTGAGGGCAAAGCACTGTACAGCATTTGCTAAAAAAAAGGAAAGTATCATTGGGCATTTTATAACAATTAGCTTTTTAAAATTTAGTGCATTTATCTGTGCTCAAGTGGATCTTTTCTCAATCTGGTTTTGTGATTTTTTATTTTTATAAGGATATTTGCTGGCACACATAGAATTTGCAGTGGGGTAATCATAAAGTTTAATTGTGGAAAGTGCAACTTTTCAGGACTGTCACTTTTTAGACAATGAGAGTTTGTTGCAGCTGTTCCCATAAGTGTAGAGGTGGTGTCAGACTTACATGGCAGGTCCCATCAGTGTCAGTACCTTGTTAACATAAATGATATGAGAGTTTCTGAAGGACACACACAATGTTTCTCAGATAAATGTAAAGATGCTGTATGTCGATCTTTATATAGTGTATATAATGGAGATGAAACCTTCAATATTTTGTATTACTATACCTTTCAACAGTACCCTGTGCTTTGACCTGATTGAACTCAACTTGCTTGTTTGTTTTTGGATCAGTTCACCAGCAGTTTGGCTCGAGCAGTGTTACAGAGGCCAAAATAATAACTTCTATAAGGGGATTAACAATAGATAGAACAGACCCTGCAGCAACTGGTGGGCCCCTGAGGTACAGAATGCTCAGTGGGGTCTAAAGTTATAGACAATGCCAGTGTCAAAAATCCTTGATTCTGTGTTTAAATCAGATTTCATTTTGTTATGTTTGTGGGTGGTTGGAGGTTACGCCTCTACTTTCTATTATGCCGCTATTTGGCACCAAATAATCACTTACTTAGTCTGTTGCATGTAAGACATGAATCCTAATGCCCAGGCACTTGATACACATATATCTTCCCATTCTGCTGTCTGTGTCCTACACAACAGCACAACAACATTTTGCTACAAAAGTCAATAAACTGCCAGAGGACTGATCGCTGGGCCATTTACCTCTAGGCAAACACACAACCTTAAAAGCTTCAGTTCTTTTTTATGTACTTCACTTGCACCAAAGGCACAAGACATGGACACTCACATACTCCACTGACTTTACCAACAGGGGATTTTCAATTTATATCTGCAGCTGTGACAACTTTGGCATTAGATCTTGTGGAAATCACTGGCAAGTAATATGTTCAACTGTCATTAATATAATGAAATTAGATTTATTGCTTTATCAGTTTTTGTCTGGGACTTGGTTTCAGGGGATTTTTGGCCAGAACATTGTCTTAGTAAAATGACCGAAAGCTGATAATTAGATTGTATAACAGGCAATTCATCTTTTTTAGAAGTGACATCAGGAATGTGCAAGCTGTTTAATGGTCACCCAAAACCAATTCTTTGAATAATGAAAACAAATGAAATTCAAAGCAGCTTTCCATTATAATCAATGGAAAAGGTATTTATTTTTACTGAATGCAATATCTGTTAGCTTGATTATGTTGTTTGCATTCCTCTGAAACTTTTGTTGAATTGTTTACAGCCATCATTGTTATTCTTAATTACCCTCTACTGATTATAGACATGGATTATATAGCTGTGTTTATGGATTTAATACATTGTGAAAATATTGAGGCCCATTAAAAGGACAGTTGCTCTTTCCTGATCCTGATTCCTTATTTGGCTGATGTGTTCATATATTTATGCTAATTTAGCAGTTTAATGCACAAAGATGAAAAATTATGTACATTTTTTAAGTGGTTTAGTTAGTAGGTAGTATACTGGCAACTGAGAGTAATCCATTGTCATATTATAAGAAAAGACACACATTAGGAAGGCAGGCATATTATGCATCGTACAAAGCATGGAGGAGTCCTGTGCTATACTAGTAAAGTGTTTCATAATTTCAATTTGTGTGACATGCAGTTAAATACATTTTTTAGGATATGGCTGTTAAGTTAGACATACCATTAAAGAATAATGTAAACAAGTCAATGTAAAATTGTTCTTTGAACACTTCTATAATATACATATTTTTATTTCTAGTTTACAACAATTGCCATACTTAGGGGGTTATTTTTCAAAGATCAAGTTAATTTTTTTTCGAGATTTATTATACCCCAAAGCTGGATATCCGAAAATACTCCAGCTAAAACTTGTCAAGGTCATGTAGAAGTCAATGGCAGAGGTCCCTTGAATCATTTGAAGATGTTTGTAGCCTTTATGATGTTTGAGTTTTTCACCTTGAATACACTGATGAGTTTTTTACATTTGAGCTTTTTCATTAATTAGAAAACATTCAGGTTGTGACTTCATTTGAGGTGTAGAAAACCTCAAAAACCTCTAAAACTCGACCTTTGATAAATAACCGTCTTAATGTAAATTGCAGAAATGCTCAGAACAGGATCCTGAGCAATTTTATATTAATTACTTTAATTTGTTTACATTTCCTTTAACAATAATTTAGCAGCAGGATTTGCATTTTCTAGTTATGAAACACTGGACTTTTTGAAATTTGATATTTTGTCTGTACAGTGTATATAAAAGATATATGGACAGAGGTGCAAAATCATTTTCTATACACACCAGTTAAAAGTGGTGTGTGCAGTACAGTGAGTAAATAAGCAAGTAACTCATTTACATGTTTGCAAAGTGTTTCGTGTTCTCCAAACTTTGTTGTGTGGACTCCCCCTAACTCAGGGATCCCCAACCTTTTGAACCTGTGAGCAACATTCAGAAGTAAAAGGAGTTGGGGAGCAACACATGCATGAAAAATGTTCTCGTGTGCCAAATAAGTGCTGTGATTGGCCATTTAGTAGCCCCTATGTGGATTGTCAACCTACATTAAGACTCTGTTTGGCTGTACAACTGGTTTTTATGCAGCCAAAACTTGTCTCCAAGCCTGGAATTCAAAATTAAGCACCTGCATTGAAGCCACTGGGAGCAACATCCAAGGGGTTGGAGAGCAACATGTTGCTCAGGAGCTACTGGTTGGGGATCACTGCCCTAACTCCATGGGGGTCGATGACGAATGCAAGTGCAGTGTGCAACATGCAATTTTGGTTGCAATTTGCCATGTTTTCTACCCACAATGCAACATTCTTCCCCACAATTCCAATTGTGCTTGATGCGTGAAAATAGACACTTGTGTTTCGACACAAATAGGTGCAAGTTGCATCCAGCATTTACTGGTTGCTGGTTGCAAGTCTGGTGTGACTATTCACACAACCCATAGGAATGCTGGAGCTATTGCCAGGTCCAGGGTGACAGTAGCAGCATTCATCCGAACAGGCAGGATGGGAGCAATTTGCAACCATATGCCAGCACAGTAGGGTGTTTGGATGTAAGTACCTTATTGAATTGGGCCAGTGCGTGCTTTCCATTACATTCATTTCGGAGCACCCACAGTTGTTAATGCCTTCATAAATGAACATACTGTCCAAAGTACACTATAAATGTGCAGAAAACACTACATTGTGGATAAGAAACATGACAACTTGCATCTGAAATTGCACTTTGCACACTACACTTGCCATCATAAATGCCCATCTTATTTTTACCAAAGTATTTTTGTTTTTTCCTAGATTGCCCTCTTCTTTAGTATACATAGTATTTCTAGATACACAATGATTAGGGATGTAGCGAACTGCCGATTTGGTGTTCGCGAACGCCGTTCGCGAACACCGGCAAAAAATGCGAACGTTCGCGAACAGTTCGCGAACTTCGAACACCCGCTAAAATCGTTCGATTCGAACGATCGAAGGATTTTAATCGTTCGATCGAACGATTTTCATTCGAATCGAACGATCGAAGCATTCGATCGAATGCTTTTCATTTGATCGAATGCTTACAATCGTTCGAACGAATGGGAATCGTTCGATTTTTAGCGGTCGAAGGAATTCGAATGGTCGAATGGTCGAACGATTTGTATTCGAATCGAACGCGAACTCAAAATGCGAACGTCGCGCGACGTTCGCGAACATTCGGCGGACGCGAACGGTCGAAGTTCGCGCGAACAAGTTCGCCGGCGAACAGTTCGCTACATCCCTAACAATGATCAGGCCTGTCACTATTGGCGGCACACTCCAGGGCATTTACTTTGTGTTGCTCCACTGTTTACTATACCAACTATAGCTTTTATTGAACTATAGCTTCCAGCATTGCCAAACAGACTTTGCTGGGAATTTTAGTTAAATAACTACTGGAGACTGCATGTAGGATAACCCTAATATAAAATATTACTGACACAATCTTGTCTTAAGGGAATATGAAAGATTTATAAAAGTCACATAATATCATCCCAGAACCTGATATCCCAGGGTGAATTTTTGGTGGTACCAGAGCTGCTCTGCTGGACCCCCTAAAGGCAGCTCTGTCAGACAGCCCCACCCTAAATGTTCAAGTTTAATGTTTGTACAGTTTTTGTGTATTCTATACAGCAGAATGATTTAGATTTTGTTCTCTTTTGAAACCTTTTTCAGATTTTGTGACAGAAAATGTCGGTTAAACTGAGTAGCTTCAAAAAGCTGGGGGAAGAGAATAAATCTTTTGAATCAGAGGACTCAGGTAAATTATCCCGCAGGAATGAAAAGTGAGCGGCTTTCTGCAAGACATCCAATATTTATAGCTGGAATGGTTATTAAAGCTGTTTCTTTATTTTATTCTTGTTTGTGCCTTTCTGATTCTGTGTGGCACATTCCAAGCATCAAAATAAATGATACAGGAATGGGGTCCATTATCTATAAACCCGTTATCCAGAGAGCTCCAATTTACAAAAGGCTGTCTCCCATGGACTCAATGTTGTCCAAATAATCCAAATTTTTAAATATAATTTCCTTTTTTTTCTGTAATAATAAAACAGTACCTTGAACTTGATAAATGAATCTTTATTGGAAGCAAAAGCAGCCTTTTGGGTTTATTTAGGGGCATATTTATCAAGGGTCGAAGTTCGAAGTTAAAACAACTTTGAAATTCGAATTCATAAAGACCAACCGAATAGAGATCGAAGGTTTTTGGGGGTCAAAGTGGTCCGCATTCAAATCGTATGATTGAAGGAATAGGGCCTTCGATCTACTCTGATTCTAAGTTTTTTAACTTCGATCTTCGATCTCCCAAACTCCCCCAATTGCCTCCATACTGGTTCTAGGAGGTCCTCCATAGGCTAAAACAGCTCTTCGGCAGCTTTTAGGTGGCGAATAGTCAAAGTTTTAAAGAGACAGTACATAATAAATTTCGATATTCGAATTTCAGAGTTTTTTTTCAACTTCAAATCGAAGTTGGACTATTTGATGGTCGAAGTACCCAAAAATTACTTCGAAATTCGAAGTTTTTTACTTTGAAAATTCACTTCGACCTTTGATAAATCTGCCCCTTAATGTTTACATTTATCTGGAAAACCCCAGGTCCCCAGCATTGTGGATAACAGGTCCCATACCTGTACATGGCAATCCATTTAAATTACGTGTAAGTCTGTGTGTAAGAAGAACTTTCTGCTTAAAGGAACAATAACACCAAAAATTAAAGCGTTTTAAAGTAATTAACATATAATACACTGTTAGTCTGCACTAGGAAAAGCTGTGTGTTTGCTTCAGAAAGACTAGTATAATTTACATGAACAAGCTGCTGTGTAGCAATGGGGGCAGCCATTCAAGCTCAAAAAAAGGCACAGGTTAGATATTACATAACAGATAAGCCCAGTCCAGTACAATAGTGTTTTATCTGTTATCTGCTATATTTCAGTGAAAAACAAAATATTTCTGTCTTAAAAATACAAGAAGGTAACAAAAGATTATATAATTTTATAACGCTAAGGTCAGTCTGTGTTTAGCCGCCTTCACCTGTCCTGCTTGTAACCACTTAATAAAAAACCCCATTACAGAGTTTTCTATGAAAACGTAACATTATTTTTATTATTATTATTATTATTAATAAAATAAATGTCCCTCACTGGATGCAATACAATTTTGCTACACTACCCTATACAGCAAATTAGTTGTTTTCTTTTCATCTTTTAACAGAGAACTGTAAAGAGACAGAGTAAGTATTCATTTTCTTTCTTTTTTTCTATAATAAAATATGTTGAAATATGAATTAAAAGTTTTAGATTGCCTCACGAGGAAACTTTGGAGACTTCTGAAAGCCGAACAACATATAGCTTTTCCCTCTGGCAAGTTACCTTATTGCCAGTGGGAAAGCATTTGGAGGAGATTAGTTGTCTATGCTAAAGGAGATTAATTGCAGGACTACTCTTCATGTGTCAGGGCCCTAACTTTAAGGGGGTTGTTTAAAACTTTAATTTATCTCATATTTTATTAAACTAAGCTCAACCAAACTCCCATCCATAATTTTATCTTATTTATCAATAAAACAACTCTGAAAAGTCGAGCAAAAACCCAAATCGTTATTTTCATTAAGCATATATCACTTCTGTGGCTCTGCATATGCTGATCATAAAACCCCCTACTGCCCCCAGTAAAGGTGAAACTGGTCAGTGGTTGGAAATCTCATCAGTAGACTGCCCTGGCTGTGCTTTAAAATCTAATAAGGGGGGCTTCAGCCTGTAGGGTATGTTATACAAATGAAACTCTTCGAAGCAATTCTGCTACTTTTTTCCAGAATTCATTCTACATTAAAGGGGTCCTGTCATCGGAAAACATGTTTTTTTTCAAAATGCATCAGTTAATAGTGCTACTCCAGCAGAATTCTGCACTAAAATCCATTTCTCAAAAGAGAAAACAGATTTTTTTATATTCAATTTTGAAATCTGACATGGGGCTAGACATTTTGTCAATTTCCCAGCTGCCCCCAGTCATGTGATTTGTGCCTGCACTTTAGGAGAGAAATGCTTTCTGGCAGGCTGTTGTTTCTCCTTCTCAATGTAACTGAATGTGTCTCAGTGAGACATGGGTTTTTACTATTGAGTGTTGTTCTTAGATCTACCAGGCAGCTGTTATCTTGTGTTAGGGAGCTGCTATCTGGTTACCTTCCCATTGTTCTTTTGTTTGGCTGCTGGGGGGAAAAAGGGAGGGGGTGATATCACTCTAACTTGCAGTACAGCAGTAAAGAGTGATTGAAGTTTATCAGAGCACACGTCACATGATTTGGGGCAGCTGGGAAATTGACAATATGTCTAGCCCCATGTCAGATTTCAAAATTGAATAAAAAAAAATCTGTTTGCTCTTTTGAGAAATGGATTTCAGTGCAGAATTCTGCTGGAGTAGCACTATTAACTGATGTGTTTTGAAAAAAAAACATGTTTTCCGATGACAGGACCCCTTTAATGTAGAATGAATTCTGGAAAAAAGTAGCAGAATTGCTTCTAAGAGTTTCATTTGTATAAAATACAATACTGCAAGTAAAAGTGATATCACCCCCTCCCTTTTTTCCCCCAGCAGCCAAACAAAAGAACAATGGGTAGGTAACCAGATAGCAGCTCCCTAACACAAGATAACAGCTGCCTGGTAGATCTAAGAACAACACTCAATAGTAAAAACCCATGTCTCACTGAGACACATTCAGTTACATTGAGAAGGAAAAACAGCAGCCTGCCAGAAAGCATTTCTCTCCTAAAGTGCAGGCACAAATCACATGACTGGGGGCAGCTGGGAAATTGACAAAATGTCTAGCCCCATGTCAGATTTCAAAATTGAATATAAAAAATTCTGTTTGCTCTTTGAGAAATGGATTTCAGTGCAGAAGTCTGCTGGAGTAGCACTATTAACTGATTCATTTTGAAAAAAAATGTTTTCCCATGACTGTATCCCTTTAAGTACTTAGAAACAGAAAACCAAGTAGAAAGGGATAGTAACCCTTTAATGTGTACTTTATTTTTCCATTTTAAACAAATGTAAACTCCTGTTTTAGCTTCACTGGATTGTTCCGCTGTAGAAAAGTAGATATATATTTTGTTTTTCCTCTTATAAAGATACAGATTTCATATGTTAATGAGTTAACTTAGATGCATAGTGTTTGTCCCCAAAATGAAAACATCTTTTTTTTTTCTAAACAGAGATCTGAATAGAAATGAAAATTCTTCCTCAAAAAAAGATGAGTAAGTACTATACATTCTCATATACCAATTTTAAATCTTGAGATTTTAAATTGACACATCTAATGAATTTCTAATTTCTCTCACTCCTGTGCCAATAAAAGATCCAAAAAGGTAGAGGACAGCATCAGAGTTGGCTTCTTTCAGTTGGTAAGGCCGTATGTTTTCAGTCTCCTTTTTCTGTGTGTGTTTTTGTTTGTTGTATCTGTTAAAATTTTAACTACATTGAATTGTTTAATAGTGGGTGAATTTATTCGCCAGGCGCAAAAATGCGGCAAATTTCCACATTTCCCCGGCGACATACCTTCTTACGCCCATTGACTTTAATGTCGCGTTTCGCTGGAAATTTGCAAATTTTTCGGCTATGCGAAATGAGACAAATGTACCCATCACTATTGTTAAATAATAGTGAGGAAATGCTGTTCAGCATAGGAACCAATTGAAATCAATCAGAACTTTGCTTTTATTAATATACATGCAATAGACTGACAATAATTTTGAAAAGGTTTACCCTGTATTACTAAATTAACTCAAAAGTGTGATAAGATTTGTTCCCGGTATTCCAGGGTCAGCCATCCACTTCCTGCAAAAGTGTCCACCAAAGGTGTATGCCGCTGCATAAGCTTTTCTCCCTGTTCTTTGTCTATGCAATCATAAATTGGAGGCACGTTTTAAACACCAAACTCAGCAGCACACAGTGTCCCTTTGTGATGTTTGAATACAATGTAATAATCAGCAAGCCAAACTTGCTCACTAATCCTCTCAAACATATTCATGAGTCAGGCAATGGTAATTTTCAATGCAAGGGAATTAACTACTGAGAATGCTGCATATACATAGGGACTATGCAAGTCATTCTGCTGTTATATTACATTATTATTATTGTGTAATGTATGGCTTCAAGATATTGTACAATAATCAAAACATCAGAAGAGAGGACATATAATGCTGTTGCATGGGATTAGTTTTCAGCTCTAGTTGCACAATCTAATAGAATATGGCGTCAGATTTCAACATGATTTAAGCCTTGGCAATATGCAAACTGAGATTGTGTGGTTAAGCAACAAGGTTTAGATCCCATTTAACAGCCCAGATTGTTATTATCTTTTATTTATATAATGCTGCCATGTTCCAGAGATACATCGTTTACACCAGTCCATGCCCCAGTGGGAGTTTACAATCCAAGGGGGTTATGTAATAAATTCTCAAAATTTTAACCATGTCTAGTAAGCTATAGCAACCAATTAGCAGTCAAAAAAAAGTCAAAGTAAACTTCATATTGGTTGCTAGGGGTTATTAGACCTGGTCCAGCTTTAACATTCTCATACGTTTCTTATCACATACACACACATTAAACTTTATCAGAATCCAATTACCGGTAACCTTTTTGTTTATGAGTTTTTGGTTTTTAGAGTGTAGAAAGAAAGTGCAGTACATTCAAGGAAACGGGGAAAATATTCAAATTTCTGTCAGTTGGTTTTGTGGCAGGAATCATATCTGTGCTGAAAGGCACCAATGCTAACCACTGTGCGCATAAGATAGTTTAGCCATTACGGCATTATAGCAGTACCAAGGACCTCATACAAGGGATCCATGATTTTATTTTCTACTCTTTTCATATCTTGTTGTCTCCATATTAAGCACAGGAAAAACTGAAACTAGATTTACTCAAAAAATTATTGTGCCTTGATAGTAATTGATCAATCATGTTTTGATAAATGCAGTTTGTTAAGCCCTTCCTATAGTACACTATTACATGGGATACTATCAGAGCAAATGCAAAAAAGTACTATTGGAAGCCTCTGGAAAATGGGTAATAATGGGCACAACGTTTGCTCCAGTAAACTAAAGTAATCAATGTTTGGAGCAGTAGTCCAGTACTACCTTCGGGATGGTTGCTTAAAACGTGAAAAAACTTTGCAACTAGTCTCATTTTACCCCCGATGGCTACTACATAATTAAAACTCCTTTATGTCTCCAGTTTAGATTTGCCTCTTGCTCTGAGACCGTCATGATGCTGTTTGGGAGTCTTGCTGCCATTGTCCATGGAGCAGCCCAGCTTTGCATGTTGTTGGTCTTTGGCCTTATGATTGACACCTTTATAGAATATGATATAGAGATGCAAGAGTTGCAGAACCCTAACAAGACCTGCACAAACAACACAATAGCATGGACTGATGGCTTTTTAGTGCAGGACAAGAATAACAATACCTTAGGCTGCGGGTAAGATATTTTGCTACTAATTACCTTATCATTTTTTTCTATCCATGAGCATTTACCCCCCCCCCTCTAAAAACGAAGCTAAACTATACTTAAATGTATCCCAACAGCATGCTGGATATTGAATTTGAAATGACAAGATTTGCTAGTTACTACGCTGGGATAGGTTGTTCAGTGCTGGTTCTTGGCTACGTTCAAGTAAGTCCTGTACTGTGCTTAATGGCTTTTGCTTTACTCTTTACACAAACTGCATTAATATACTGCATTCGTTTCAGCTATCAAAATACAGTATATTGTTAAATGTAATTTAGATCTCTGGCACTGATACCAGGGTTTCACTGGTAAATTAGTTATGGCACATACAAGTGTAATTATCAGATGGTAAAGAATGTGTTTTGTCTTTAATAGGTACTAACAACTACTTTATTCCATCCTCAAAGAAACTGAGGGCAGTTAAATTATGAACTTCTAAATAGCAAACAAACTACTGTGCATTCTGTACTTTGTTTATTACAAATTGTATTAATGGGGAAAGGAAACAGAACTTTATCAAGTTACTCCTCCTTCTAAGCAAAATGGCTTTTGCTTTGTCTCAGTCGGTTATTTCGAAAGTTAGTTGACTCCAAGACGTTGGGTTGTTATTTATCATGCTGTGTAAAACATTTTTGGTGATGTTTCCCAGTCATCTACAAGTGGGAAAATAAAAGCAAAGATCTGATTTGTTACTATGGGCTGCTAGTAGTGCTACAATAACATCACTGGTGATATTTTTCTCCAGTGTTTTACACAGCATGATCAATAAGCCCCCTCGTATGGAACAATTTCATCATAATTTGATTATTTTGGAAATGGTGCAGAATTTGGAAAAAGTTTATCATATATAGGTACAGATTCAAATCAACAATAAATTGTTATTTTATGTTTGAAAAAACATGAAAACTATTCTCCTAATTCAGTTCCAGCTTTCTTTAACAAAGTTTCCATGTGACAGTAAGGTAAGTTGCATCTGGCTCTATCTGGAGTTCAATAAGGGGAGATTTTCTCATTAAACTGAGTCTACCCCAATATATGATGAACTTAACAAAATATCCATGCATATATCCATATATTTTAGATACAAACAGAATTCATTATTAAATGGCCATTGTTGCTTTAGAATTGAGTCTGTTTCACCTTAATTTCCACCGTAGATTTGTTTCTGGGTAACAGCTGCTGCCCGCCAGATTCAGAGGATAAGGAAACTTTACTTCCGGAAAGTAATGAGGATGGAGATTGGCTGGTTTGATTGTACCTCAGTGGGGGAGTTAAATACCAGAATGTCAGAGTGAGTAAAAGTAAATTGTCTGATGCAAGTAGGAAGGTTTATCGGATTCTGATGAAACTGACTATAGTGCGTGTGAATGTGAAAGGAATCTTAGCTTGTAAACTCCACTGAAAAATGGTGTAAATTATGAATAATCTGCGTAAAATGCTGTGCAAATGTGTTAGCACTATTTAGAAAACAGATAATAAATGAATATCCTGAGTGTGATCTAATTTCTGGTCATGCTCTACATATTGTTTCAAATGTTGACATTGATAGAGAAATCCCCAGTCAGTGGGAATTCTAGTAAAAGGTATATTTTGTGTTTTTAAGGGATAATCGATTGGTTATCATATGCTGAATGTTATGTCTAAATACAGAAGGAATCATTACCAGGGCCCACTGCCACTTTACAGTTCTTTGGCCACTAAGCCTTTCTTTTAAAGTTGTGTTAATAGTTCTAATGCAGCATTTTCTTTGCAGTGATATCAACAAAATTAATGATGCCATTGCTGATCAAGTGGGGATATTCATCCAAAGATTCACTACATTTCTGCGTGGTTTCCTGTTAGGATTTGTCAATGGCTGGAAATTAACCTTGATTATCATTGCCGTGAGCCCTCTCATTGGAGTTGGAGCTGCTTTGATGGCTTTGGTAAGGGTTGTGCTTTTTATACCTGCATGTAATGGCATCAGCTATAGGCAACTTCCCAAGGGCATTATATACTCTAGGGGACCATGAATGGATATTTGCTCACTTTTAAGCAAAAACTAAATAGTTCATGAGGCATAATCTATAAGGTAGAACAATATAGGCTGTGGATTACCTATCTGAACCCTTTTTGGTGTTTTTTCTTGAGACTGTCCAACCTAAAGCTCATTCCGTCCCAGTTCTTACCTTCATTTAAGCCTTCTAGATGAGATGAAACTATATTAATCAAGTAGGTCTATGTTTCTAGGCCGTGGCAAAACTGACTTGCCGGGAACTTCTTGCTTACGCCAAGGCTGGAGCAGTTGCTGATGAGGTGCTTTCCGGTATCAGAACTGTAGCAGCTTTCGGTGGTGAGACAAAAGAAGTAGACAGGTACAATATAATCTTTCATTATTTGTTTTCATGTTTTAAACTTATGGCACAGTGGGCATTTTACTGTTTTGACCACCAGGGGCCATTTAGGAATACTTGCTTTGGCTTTGCCAAAAGATCTTTGCAGTTTCTTCCATAAGCAGCTTTGTTTTAATGTATTTAAATGGGGAGAAATAGGAGCTGGGAAAAGGTTTTGTCATTCATTTTGTGTGCAGGGAACCTTGTATTTAAATCCTGCCTGCCTGTATTTGGGTGGACTTACTCCCAGATGTAAATACAAAAATGAAAACTTTTACCCTGTACTGATCCAATGGTATATTTTTTTTATTTTGCACATTACCCAGATATGATAGAAACCTTGTTTATGCCCAGCGTTGGGGAATAAGGAAAGGAATCATCATGGGATTCTTCACGGGATACATGTGGTTTATTATCTTCTTGTGTTATGCCCTGGCATTTTGGTATGGGTCAAAATTAGTTCTGGAAGAAGAGGAATATTCTCCTGGGAATCTTTTACAGGTAACCACAGAGTGCTAATGTATAGCTATAAGACCAGCTCCTCTTGTATCTGTCACTATATACTGTATATATAATATATGTTATTACTCAGGATACATCACAGCGGAAGTATAATTGACAGATACTGAGATGTTTTCCTCTGATTTAAAAGTCTTGTTCCATGTGATGGGTTTACTGAGTTACTGAGCCTCCCCTATTAATTCACAGTTTCTTACTTCTTCTAACACTTGGCTGTCGGATCGAACAGAAATGTCATTGTTATTTTCATGAATTCCCTAAGGTTTAAATTCCTTACAAAGAACAATTCTTCAATGCAATGTAGGTATCGTTTGTGAACTTGTTTTATTATAGGATAAATGCCACATTGTTCTATTCATGGGATCTTAATAAGCCTGTTTTTTGTTGTAAATAAGGTGTGTGTAGTCTTGATGTGTGAATATGTGACTCATTGATTGTGTGCCATTGTTGCTATATAGATTTAAGACGTTCGTCACACTTAAACATGATCCTAATACGTACAGTATATCTATTTATTTTGCATTGCTTTTCATTTCTTCATTCGTCACTAAAAGTTTCTGCTTAGTTCCTATTTAATCTCATGCAGAAAAATTCCTTTTCGCTTTACTTCTCTACTTTTACTTATTGTGTGGCTATTAAATCATTTTGATTTTCTTTCTACCTTTCTGAGAAGAGTAATTATAGGTATTATGTCTTTTTTTTTTTTATAATAATGGATCTTAATAAATGCATCCTGTTAAGCCGAACACAATTTATTTCTTTTTAGAAGCTACTTCATATACAGAAGTAATTTCAGGTGGGCAACGAAGCATTGTCCTTTCTTGTGGCCACCACATTTGATACCAGCATTCCACCATGAAAAAGTAGTTTGAGTAGGTTTGAGAAATTAAATGACGTATGTTTTTTTCTT
The DNA here is from genome assembly GCF_017654675.1 of Xenopus laevis. Taxonomy (NCBI): domain Eukaryota; kingdom Metazoa; phylum Chordata; class Amphibia; order Anura; family Pipidae; genus Xenopus; species Xenopus laevis. Next base: position 74,893,528 of record NC_054387.1, on the reverse strand, counting down.
AGGTCTTTTTAGGTGTATTAGTTGGAGCATTAAACCTTGGACAGGCATCTCCTTGCTTGCAGGCATTTGCATCTGGACGTGGAGCTGCAACAAATATATTTGAGACCATTGATAATGTAAGTTATTTGCCATTAGACAATGAGGTTGTTTCTCACTCTCTATATACAGTATATACTGTATGCTGGGAGTATGCTGGAAATTGTTCAGCAACATCGGACTAAAATTGTCCATACACTGATAGATTTGTTTGTTTGGCAAGGATCTTTTCCGATTTTGTCATTCATGCTGTGGGCCAAATCTGGCTGCTGCAACCATTTGGCCTTCTACCCAACAATCAGAAAAATAAGTAGGTAGGCACTGAATCCCACTGAGTGAATCCTAAATCCCCTACAGAATTCGGACCCTCATGTCAGGTGGAAATTGACGACATGTGGACAAAAATTGCATGAATTGATGCACTTACAGCACATGCGGCACACTTTTCACATTTTGTAGGGTTTGGATCCAGTTTGGCCAGGTTCTTGGATTTAACTGAATCTGAATCCTGCTGAAAAAGGCTCAGATTTTGTCATTCATGCTGTGGGCCAAATCTGGCTGCTGCAACCATTTGGCCTTCTACCCAACAATCAGAAAAATAAGTAGGTAGGCACTGAATCCCACTGAGCGAATCATAAATCCCCTACAGAATTCAGACCCTCACGTCAGGTGGAAATTGACGACATGTGGACAAAAATTGCATGAATTGATGCACTTGAAGCACATGTGGCACACTTTTCCCATTTTGTAGGGTTTGGATCCAGTTTGGTCAGGTTCTTGGATTTAACTGAATCTAAATCCTGCTAAAAAAGGCTCAGATTTGGCTCAGATTTTGTAAACAAATATAACATAACCCTTACTGGTCTTATTGCAAAGGAGAAGATCTCATTAATAGTTAAACCCCCTAACAATATATATTTTTTTCTTTTGCCTCTTTTCTCATTCTGAAAGGTGAACAAGTCTACATGTATTTTCTTAATATTTCATTCTATTACAGGAGCCAAAAATTGACTGCATGTCAGAAGAAGGTTATAAGCTGGATAAAGTAAAGGGAGAAATTGAATTCCATAATATAACTTTCCATTACCCATCTAGACCTGAAGTGAAGGTAAAGTCATGAGTGTCAGCAGGATATATACAAAGAAGAATAAACAAAGGCAACACTTTCAAAAGACTGCATATTTCTTAGTTATTTTTATTTTAGTATTTTTATTATAAAGCATTATGTTGCTTTTACAGCACAACAGTACCATTGATTATATATAACTAGGGGCACTGAGCTCTGTATAAACAACACCTCTTTACCTTGTTGTAACTGTTTTGGCTTACTGATACACATAAACAATAGTACAGATAAATGAAAAGCCAACATGATTTGCCATCCTATCGAACCAGCCAAAAAAAAAGATTCTACAGAATTTCATTGTCATCTAACATATTGCATTTGCAGTGAAATACTACATGGTATTAAAACTTCAGATATATACAGTAACTAGTTCAGAATTAAGTGCTGGAAGATTTCATGGTTGGACTGAATTCATACATTTCAATGGTGCCAGAAATAACTGTGCTTAGTAGATAATTTAGAATGTTAAAGAATTTTATTAGCCAAATTTGCTAATGTCTTTGTCTTTTATATGTTGACTGGCACATTAGTTTTAATAAATGGCATTTTGTTTATCTTGTTAGATTTTGGACAAGATTAACATGATTATTAAATCTGGAGAGACTACGGCTTTTGTTGGACCAAGTGGAGCTGGAAAAAGTACCACGGTTCAACTCATTCAGCGCTTCTATGATCCAGATGTAGGCATGGTAAGGAGTATTTGGAAATGTACAGGGAACCTTAGAAATGGGGTCACATGGTAATGTTAAAAAAAGGAACCATCTCTATATCACAGTGCCAGCAATGTCATATTGACCTGTCGGAGTACTGGAATTTTCCCAGGGGCCCCTGACCAGAGTGCACCCTTTGACCTTGGGATACAGAACATTGACTTGTTTCTACCTTTTCCAGTTTCTACTTATTTGATCATTTATTTCCAGCAATGAGAAAAAAAAGAAAACACTATTCTAGGAGATTGTGATGGGGTCAGGAAAAAGACAAATTCTAAATGTATTGCCATAGATAAGCAGGAGAATCCAGGGAGGCTAATTATATAGGGTTGGAAAGGAAGTTTCTCTGGAAGAATTTGCACAGTGTAAATAAGAGCAAAAGAGCTAAAAGATTTCCTGAAACAACCATATAATTTGGGCAATCTGTATCTACATTTATTGCTCTGGATTTATATACAGATTTTACTAGCAATAACATAACAAACATAACACAAATGAGATTTTGTGGAATGCTGGAAGTTGTGTTTATGCTGGGGGCATTTAACATGCATGCACATTCTTATTATTGTACTTTGTTAAATAATATTTTGCCTGCTCTCAAAACAAGAGAAACTGGAATAATAGTTTGCTTCAATGGCAGGTGACGTTAGATGGCCATGATATCCGTTCTCTCAACATTCAATGGCTGCGTTCTTTGATTGGAATTGTGGAGCAGGAGCCAGTCTTGTTTGCAACCACAATTGCAGAAAACATTCGTTATGGAAAAGAGAATGCGACAATAGAAAAGAGATTATCACAGCTGCAAAGGAGGCAAATGCATACAACTTCATAATGGACCTGCCACAGGTATTGCAACTCCTTCTTATTTACCTAAATTATTTCATGGCAGCCCATATAGCTTATCCCTAATATTATTATCCTGACTGTATTTCTTTTTTCCAAACCTTTTATCCCAACTTTTAGGTGCTTATTTACTAAAACTCGAATTTATCTCGTCTTTCTATTAAACCAAGCTCAACCAAACACCCATCCACGATTGTAATGTATTTATTAATAAAATAATTAAAAAATTTGGTGTGGGAAAGACTCAATAAAATCAAGCGAAAACTTGAATCATACAAATCTTTTGGATTTGATGCCCGAATCGCTCAATTTTCTTTCTGAAAACCCACCATTTTTTGCATTATTGGATGAAACCCACCAAAGATCTATAAATTGTAAAAGGGACGTCTGCCATTGACTTCTACATGTCCTCGGCTGGGTTGAGATGGTTGATTTTTGGATTTTGATTTTCAGCTGCTTCGGGGTATAATAAATCTAAAAAAAATAATAGTTTTTTCCCATGAAAAATTTGAGTTTTCCCCCAAAAACCCTCTACCAGAAAAAAATCGGGGTTTAGTAAATAACACCCTTATTGTAAAACGTATTCCTTTACGTGGTTATGATATTTTGTTTCATGGTGAACTTTCTATTACCAAATGTCAAGGCAATAGACAGGTGGTACAGGCATACGACTAGAAATTTCAAGTGACTCTACCTTACTCTTCTTTTTGTGAAACTTTTTAAAGTAAGTTCTTGGGCAAATATCTCTCTCCATCATTTGCTCATATATCCGTACTGCATCCAATGGTATTCTGAGCATTCACAAACTCTGAGCACTAAAAAATGATCAGAGAGGTAGAGAGGGTATCCAGGATTGTTGTTGCATGTAGTCATGCACTTCTTGTACAAAAAGGAAGTAAACATACACATTTTAACATTCATACCTATTCTAAACTAAGAATACAGTTTAATCAGTAACCTTGCCTAGAGTCAATCAGGCATACAATAAATGAGAAGTAAATAGCAACATTTGGAACTAAAGCAGTGGGGACACCAAGCCATTGAAATTTGAGGGTACATAAAGTACTGTCTTGGATATACTGAAAGCTGGGGTGATTATTTAAAGAGCAAATATACTTACAGTATATAGTGAATAAATTACACCTTATTGTAAAATTGAAGGATATTTTAAGTTCCATGACCATATAAAAGCCCAAGGCTGAAGTTTTTTTATACAGGTCATGGAACTCCGAGGTGACTTCTAATATCATCATATTTTGTAACAGGGGGTACTTTATTATAATACATTATTTTCAGTGAGTCATGTGACAGAAATTACATTGCTACTATAATTAATATAATATAACTTGGGTGTTCCCCCATAATACTAACAATTACCTAGCATTTCTCAGTAAAAGGGCAACTGCAGGCAACAGTACCCTGTTAAACTGGAAAAAAGACCTGTCTGCATTCTGCACACTATAATATTTAATGCCAACATGGAGTCTGAAATCAGGCAGAAGAAAGATCAATTTTAAATGCATTTTATTGTTATCACATCAGTAGATATACATCTGAGACACATAGCAACAAAGCAAAAGTATATTCGCATTGATTAGTAAGGTATACATTCCAGGGCATACTCTGGAGCATCTACTTAAGGTTTACTTTTATTGGCAGGAAGCTTATCGGCAGTAACCGATGGATGTGTTTGTCCTGTAAAATTGAACCACTTAATATTCTGAAACGATGGCCCTTTGTTCTTCTGCTGTGGCTGCTCAGACTTCAGAGTATTATTTTGTCCTGCAGGGCTATCTTGTTTCCTTTCTAGTGCTGCATTTGTTTTCTTGGGCTTATTGTTCTTTCGTCGATGACATGTCATTTTTGAGATCTTCTTACCTGGCTCCTGTTTTTTATTAGGTTTGGCAATTGTCACATTCACCCTATGACTTTGTTCTCTCTCAAATAACTCTTTTCTAATTGATTCCTGCCCCTTCAACTGTGCTTTTACTTTTTCCTTTTCCCAAGTGGCATTATTTCTCTTTTCCTCTTCCAGCTCTTGTACTTTTGTTGATTTTATTTCTGTTTTATTTACTGATGATAGTCCCTGCAGTTTTGTTGCATTGGCAGCTTGTTTGTATTCCACTGTCATATTCTGTGCTATTCCTCTAAGTGTTTGTATAAATGTTTGTACTAATCCACTCTTCTTTTTATTAAATAAGCCTTTGCCTGGTTGACCTTCAGCACCTTGCCTCTGTTCTTGTTCCACTTTCCCTTTTGCTTCTTGTTTAGTGTTTTCCAATTTCCCCTGCCCTTTTTTCTCATTAGCTTCTTGATTTATCCTTTCAGATATCTGTTGCATCTTTGTCCCATTTGTTCCTTGACCTCTTATATCTGCTCTTTCATGGGTCTTGGTCTCGTTCGCCCCCTGACCTATTTTTTCTGGTATGTCTTGAACTTTTGTTCCATCTGTACCCTGATGTTCCTTTCTCTCATTTGTCTCTTGTCTTCTTTCTTCTACTATTGTTTGCCCAACCTTTCCATTTATTCCATTCACACTTGTATTTTTTGTGTCTAGTGGCTCTTGCCCCTTTGTCCAGTTAGCTAGTTGACTTTTTACTTCTGGTGTCTCTTGCCCCTTTAGTCCTTGAAATTTTACTTCTTGTATTTGTTTTCCCTTTGCCTGATTTGCCTCTACTTGGGCACTTTTTTCTTTTGGTGTCTCCTGTCCCTTTGTCCCACTTTCTGTTTTAAAGACAGATGCTTCTTGAGCCTTCACCACATTTGATTCTTTACTTTTAACTTCAGATGTCTCTTTTTCCGTTATTCTCTTTGATCCCTGACTCATAGTATCTACAATCTCTTGAGCTTTTCTTACATATTCTCCTTGATTTTTCTTTTCTGGTGTCTCTTGGTCCTTTGTGCTGTTGACTCCTTGACTTTTAACCTCCTGCTTTTCTTCACCCCTTGGCATGTTTGTACCTTGATTCTTTACATCTGGAGTGTCCTTCCCCTTTGGAATATTTGTCTCCTGTCCCTTTGTCCCATTTTCTGTTTTAAGGACAGATGCCTCTTGAGCCTTCACCACATTTGATTCTTTAATTTTTACTTCAGATGCTTTTTTTTCCATTATTCTCTTTGATCCCTGGCTCATAACATCTACAGTCTCTTGAGCTTTTCTTAAATTTTCTCCTTGATTTTTCTTTTCTGATGTCTCTTGATCCTTTGTGACTTGACTTTTAACTTCCTGCTTCTCTTGACCCTTTGTCACATTTGCTTCTTGATTCTTTACTGGGGTGTCCTTCCCCTTTGGAATATTTGCAACTTGACCTTTAACCTCTGGTGATAATTGCTCCTTTGCAAAATGTGTTCCTTGACTTTTCACTTCTTGGGTTTCCTTTGCCTTTCCCACATTTGCTCCAGGACTTTTTGTTTCTGATATCTCTTGCACTTTTGTAATGTTGGCTTCATGAGCTTCAGTTCTTCCTTGTGTATTTGCAAAACTCACTTCTTGGATATGTCTTTCTTTTGTCTCTTGCCCCTTTGTAGTATTTGCACTTTTTGTTTTACTCTCTGAAGCATCTTGCCACTTTTCCCTGTTTGCTTCTTCAGTCAAATGCTCTGTTAGGCCAGGCCACCTTGTCTCATTTGATGCTTTTGTATTTTCTTTCTCATGCCAGATAGTCTGGTTTGTTCCTTGACTTGTCTTTTCTAACCACTGACTATTTTTTTCTTGTTTGTCATCTTCTATTCCTGCCTTCCTATTCCAGTATATATTCTCTTTCTTTTCTTCATTAACCCAATCAGGAGCCTTTGTTCCATTCATTTTCACACTTTTTAGCCCTCCCGATTCTTGCTCCTTTCTCCAATTTTTCTCTTTCTCTTTTTGCCTTTCTTCTGTTATTAATTGTCCAGTTTTTCCTTTTGTAACATTAACTGATTGACTTTTACCCTCAGATATTCCTTGAAACTTTTCTTCTTTTGTCTCTTGCCCCTTTGTAGTATTTGCCCTTTGACTTTTTGCTTTACTGTCTGAAGCATCTTGCCACTTTTCCCTGTTTTCTTCTTTAGTCCATTGCTCTATTAGGCCAGGCCACCTTGTCTCATTTGATGCTTTTGCATTTTCTTTTTCTTTCTCATGCCAGTTTGTCTGGTTTGCTCCGTGATTTGTCTTTTCTAACCACTGAATATTGTTTTCTTGTTTGTCATTGTCTATCCCTGCCTTCCTACTATTTTCTTTCTTTTCTTTTTTAATCCAATCAGGAACCTTTGTTCCATTCATTTTCACACTTTTTAGCTCTCCTGTTTCTTGATCTTTTCTCCAATTGGTCTCTTGTTGCCTTTCTTCTGCTATTGATTGTCGAGTTTTTCCCTTTCCTCCTTGACTTTTTACTTCTGGTGTCTCCTGTACCTTTGCAACATTTGCTCCCTGACTTTTAACTTCCTGAATCTCTGTCCCACCTGCTACCTGACTTTTAACTTCTGGCAGTTCTTTCACTTTTGCTCCTTGATTTTTTATGTTTGGTGTCTCCTGTACCTTTGCAACATTTGCGCCTTGATTTTTAACTTCTTGCAGGTTCTGATTCTTTGTCCCAATATTTAATCCCTGGCGTTTAACTTCTGTTGTTTCTTGCACTTTTGTTCCTTGATTTTTTACATCTGGTATTTCCTGTACCTTTGCAGCATTTGCTCCTTGACTTTTCACTTCTGGTATTTCTTGCACTTTTGCTCCATGACTTTTTACTTCTGGTGACTCCTGTACCTTTGCAAAATTTGCTCCTTGACTTTTTAATTTTGGAGTGTCTTGCGGCACTGCAACATTTGCTCCTTGACTTTTTACTTGTGGTATGTCTTGCAGACCTGCAACATTTGCTCCTTGGCTTTTTACTTGTGGCGTGTCTTGTGGTACTGGTACATTTGCTCCTTGGCTTTTTACTTGTGGCGTGTCTTGTGGACCTGCAACATTTTCTCCTTTACTTTTTACTTGTGGTGTGTCTTGCGGACCTGCAACATTTTCTCCTTTACTTTTTACTTGTGGAGTGTCTTTGGGCACTGTAACATTTGCTCCTTGACTTTTTACTTGTGGTGTGTCTTGCGGCAATGTAACATTTGCTCCTTTGCTTTTTGCTTGTGGCGTGTCTTGTGGTACTGCGACATTTGCTCCTTGACCTTTTACTGGTGGTGTGTCTTGTGGACCTTCAACATTTGCTCCTTTGCTTTTTACTTGTGGCGTGTCTTGTGGTACTGTGACATTTGCTCCTTGCCTTTTTACTTGTGGTATGTCTTTGGGCACTGTAACATTTGCTCCTTGACTTTTTACTTGTGGTGTGTCTTGGGGCACTGCAACATTTTCTCCTTTACTTTTTACTTGTGGTGTGTCTTGGGGCACTGCCACATTTGTTCCTTGACTTTTTACTTGAGGTGCGTCTTGGGGCACTGCAACATTTGCTCCTTGACTTTTTATTTGTGGTGTGTCTTGTGGACCCGCAACATTTGCTCCTTTGCTTTTTACTTGTGGCGTGTCTTGCGGCAATGTAACATTTGCTCCTTTGCTTTTTGCTTGTGGCGTGTCTTGTGGTACTGTGACATTTGCTCCTTGGCTTTTTACTTGTGGTGTGTCTTTGGGCACTGTAACATTTGCTCCTTGACTTTTTACTTGTGGTGTGTCTTGGGCCACTGCAACATTTGTTTCTTGACTTTTTACTTGTGGTGTGTCTTGGGGCACTGCAACATTTTCTCCTTTACTTTTTACTTGTAGTGTGTCTTTGGGCACTGTAACATTTGCTCCTTGACTTTTTACTTGTGGTGTGTCTTGGGGCACTGCAACATTTTCTCCTTTACTTTTTACTTGTGGTGTGTCTTGGGGCACTGCCACATTTGTTCCTTGACTTTTTACTTGAGGTGCGTCTTGGAGCACTGCAACATTTGCTCCTTGACTTTGTATTTGTGGTGTGTCTTGTGGACCGGCAACATTTGCTCCTTTGCTTTTTACTTGTGGTGTGTCTTGTAGTACTGTGAAATTTGTTGCTTGGCTTTTTACTTGTGGTGTGTCTTGCGGACCTGCAAGATGTTCTCCTTGACTTTTTACTTGTAGTGTGTCTTTGGGCACTGTAACATTTGCTCCTTGACTTTTTACTTGTGGCGTGTCTTGTGGCACTGTAACATTTGCTCCTTTGCTTTTTACTTGTGGTGTGTCTTGTGGTACTGCGACATTTGCTCCTTGACTTTTTACCTGTGGTGTGTCGTGGGGCACTGCAACATTTGCTCCTTGACTTTTTACTTGTGGTGTGTCTTGCGGAACTGCAACATTTTCTCCTTTACTTTTTACTTGTGGTGTGTCTTGGGGCACTGTAACATTTGCCCCTTGACTTTTTACTTGTGGTGTGTCTTGGGGCACTGCAACATTTTCTCCTTTACTTTTTACTTGTGGTGTGTCTTGGGGCACTGCCACATTTGTTCCTTGACTTTTTATTTGTGGTGTGTCTTGTGGACCTGCAACATTTGCTCCTTTGCTTTTTAATTGTGGCGTGTCTTGTGGTACTGTGAAATTTGTTGCTTGGCTTTTTACTTGTGGTGTGTCTTGGGGCACTGCAACATTTGCTCCTTTACTTTTTACTTGTGGTGTGTCTTGGGGTACTGCAACATTTGCTCCTTGACCTTTTACTGGTGGTGTGTCTTGCGGACCTTCAACATTTGCTCCTTTGCTTTTTACTTGTGGCGTGTCTTGTGGTACTGCGACATTTGCTCCTTGGCTTTTTACTTGTGGTGTGTCTTGGGGCACTGCAACATTTGCTCCTTGACCTTTTATTGGTGGTGTGTCTTGCGGACCTTCAACATTTTCCCCTTTGCTTTTTACTTGTGGTGTGTCTTGGGGCACTGCAACATTTGTTCCTTGACTTTTTACTTGTGGTATGTCTTGCGGACCTGAAATATTTGCTCCTTGTCTTTTTATTTGTGGCGTGTCTTGTGGTACTGCTACATTTGCTCCTTGACTTTTTACTTGTGTTGTGTCTTGGGGCACTGCAACATTTGCTCCATAACTTTTTACTTGTGGCGTGTATTGTGGTACTGTGACATTTGCTCCTTGACTTTTTACTTGTGGTTTGTCTTGCGGACCTGCAACATTTTCTCCTTTACTTTTTACTTGTGGTGTGTCTTTGGGCACTGTAACATTTGCTCCTTGACTTTTTACTTGTGGTGTGTCTTGTGGCAATGTAACATTTGCTCCTTTGCTTTTTGCTTGTGGCGTGTCTTGTGGTACTGCGACATTTGCTCCTTGACCTTTTACTGGTGGTGTGTCTTGTGGACCTTCAACATTTGCTCCTTTGCTTTTTACTTGTGGCGTGTCTTGTGGTACTGTGACATTTGCTCCTTGGCTTTTTACTTGTGGTGTGTCTTTGGGCACTGTAACATTTGCTCCTTGACTTTTTACTTGTGGTGTGTCTTGGGGCACTGCAACATTTGTTTCTTGACTTTTTACTTGTGGTGTGTCTTGGGGCACTGCAACATTTTCTCCTTTACTTTTTACTTGTGGTGTGTCTTTGGGCACTGTAACATTTGCTCCTTGACTTTTTACTTGTGGTGTGTCTTGGGGCACTGCAACATTTTCTCCTTTACTTTTTACTTGTGGTGTGTCTTGGGGCACTGCCACATTTGTTCCTTGACTTTTTACTTGAGGTGCGTCTTGGGGCACTGCAACATTTGCTCCTTGACTTTTTATTTGTGGTGTGTCTTGTGGACCGGCAACATTTGCTCCTTTGCTTTTTACTTGTGGCGTGTCTTGTGGTACTGTGAAATTTGTTGCTTGGCTTTTTACTTGTGGTGTGTCTTGCGGACCTGCAAGATGTTCTCCTTGACTTTTTACTTGTAGTGTGTCTTTGGGCACTGTAACATTTGCTCCTTGACTTTTTACTTGTGGTGTGTCTTGTGGCACTGTAACATTTGCTCCTTTGCTTTTTACTTGTGGCGTGTCTTGTGGTACTGCGACATTTGCTCCTTGACTTTTTACCTGTGGTGTGTCGTGGGGCACTGCAACATTTGCTTCTTGACTTTTTACTTGTGGTGTGTCTTGCGGACCTGCAACATTTTCTCCTTTACTTTTTATTTGTGGTGTGTCTTGGGGCACTGCAACATTTACTCCTTGACTTTTTACTTGTGGTGTGTCTTGGGGCACAGCAACATTTGTTCCTTGACTTTTTACTTGAGGTGCGTCTTGGGGCACTGCAACATTTGCTCCTTGACTTTTTATTTGTGGTGTGTCTTGTGGACCGGCAACATTTTCTCCTTTACTTTTTACTTGTGGCGTGTCTTGTGGTAATGTGAAATTTGTTGCTTGGCTTTTTACTTGTGGTGTGTCTTGCGGACCTGCAAGATGTTCTCCTTGACTTTTTACTTGTAGTGTGTCTTTGGGCACTGTAACATTTGCTCCTTGACTTTTTACTTGTGGCGTGTCTTGTGGCACTGTAACATTTGCTCCTTTGCTTTTTACTTGTGGTGTGTCTTGTGGTACTACGACATTTGCTCCTTGACTATTTACCTGTGGTGTGTCGTGGGGCACTGCAACATTTTCTCCTTTACCTTTTACTTCTGGTGTGTCTTGCGGACCTGAAATATTTGCTCCTTGTTTTTTTACTTGTGGCGTGTCTTGTGGTACTGCTACATTTGCTCCTTGACTTTTTACTTGTGTTGTGTTTTGGGGCACTGCAATATTTGCTCCTTGACTTTTTAGTTGTGGTGTTTCTTGGGGCACTGCAAAATTTTCTCCTTTACTTTTTACTTGTGGTGTGTCTTGTGGCACTGTAACATTTGCTCCTTGACTTTTTACTTGTGGTGTGTCTTGCGGAACTACAACATTTTCTCCTTTACTTTTTACTTGTGGTGTGTCTTGGGACACTGTAACATTTGCTCCTTGACTTTTTACTTGTGGTGTGTCTTGCGGACCTGCAACATTTTCTCCTTTACTTTTTATTTGTGGTGTGTCTTGGGGCACTTTAACATTTGTTCCTTGACTTTTTACTTGTGGTGTGTCTTGCGGACCTGAAATATTTGCTCCTTTGCTTTTTACTTGTGGCGTGTCTTGTGGTACTGCGACATTTTCTCCTTGGCTTTTTACTTGCGGTGTGTCTTGGGGCACTGCAACATTTGCTCCTTGACTTTTTAGTTGTGGTGTGTCTTGCGGACCTGCAACATTTTCTCCTTTACTCTTTACTTGTGGTGTGTCTTGGGGCACTGCAACATTTGCTCCTTCACTTTTTACTGGTGGTGTGTCTTGCGGACCTTCAATATTTGCTCCTTTGCTTTTTACTTGTGGCGTGTCTTGTGGTACTGCAACATTTGCTCCTTGACTTTTTAGTTGTGGTATGTCTTGTGGACCTGCAACATTTTCTCCTTTACTTTTTACTTGTGGTGTGTCTTGGGGCACTGCAACATTTGTTCCTTGACTTTTTACTTGTGGTATGTCTTGTGGACCTGAAATATTTGCTCCTTGTCTTTTTACTTGTGGCGTGTCTTGTGGTACTGCTACATTTGCTCCTTGACTTTTTACTTGTGTTGTGTCTTGGGGCACTGCAACATTTGCTCCTTGACTTTTTAGTTGTGGTGTGTCTTGCGGACCTGCAAAATTTTCTCCTTTACTCTTTACTTGTGGTGTGTCTTGGGGCACTGCAAAATTTGCTCCTTGACTTTTTACTGGTGGTGTGTCTTGCGGACCTTCAACATTTGCTCCTTTGCTTTTTACTTGTGGCGTGTCTTGTGGTACTGCAACATTTTCTCCTTGACTTTTTAGTTGTGGTATGTCTTGCGGACCTGCAACATTTTCTCCTTTACTTTTTACTTGTGGTGTGTCTTGGGGCACTGCAACATTTGTTCCTTGACTTTTTACTTGTGGTATGTCTTGCGGACCTGAAATATTTGCTCCTTGTCTTTTTACTTGTGGCGTGTCTTGTGGTACTGCTACATTTGCTCCTTGACTTTTTACTTGTGTTGTGTCTTGGGGCACTGCTACATTTGATCCTTGACTTTTTACTTGTGGTGTGTCTTGCTGAACTGCAGCATTTGCTCCTTGACTTTTTACTTGTGGTGTGTCTTGGGGAACTGCAATGTTTACTCCTTGGCCCTTTATCCCATTTGCTCCTTGACTTGGTGATTTTAATAATGGGGCCTCTCTCTTTTTCCTTTCAAATAAATGTCCACTGTGCCCATTTGAGTCTTTTACCATTTTTTCAGATGATTCTTCCTCTGTTTTCAAGCTTTTTTTTTGCCTGTTTCTTTCTGCTGATTCCATTCTTTTTTTGGTTTTGTTATTATGCTTCAGTTCTTTTCTTACCATTGCATTTGCAGCTTTAAAGACAAAAAAGAAAATATATATAAGTAATTAAATAATTAGGAACACTTTATAATAACTCTTTGCTTATAGTTCTTCATCAAAGTTCTCTCCAATTTGTACAGTCATGCAAACACTTACTTTAACACCACTGCACATGACAAACTACGGAGTCCATAAACACATTTCTATTGACTCATACAATTTGGTAGATGCTAGGACTCAACACTCAATACACATTTCTATACAAAGGATAATTAGAGGGAACATTGGTTCTTATTTAATTGGGATGTTCATGGATCAGGAGAGGAAAGTGTGACAACTAAAACTACAACTGGAGATACAATTGTAATAATAAATAAAATGAATATTCAAATTTTTTCTTGTTTTTTGTATAATGAGAGTCTTGTGCCACATGTATACTCAACAGTAAAGTGCAATACTACAGTCGATTGACACTCATGTCCACTGAGCAAGACCTAGCTGAGTCAGATGGTACTGGGGGAGGAGAACAGCAGCAGGATGATGAGGTAGTCAGTTGTATGACAGTAACAACAATGTGCATTTGTGCATCTGTACAGATTTGCCAGATTGCGCAAGGAAGATAGGAGTGTGGACTCTGGATTGCCAGTTCTAGATGGGGCCTGATGAACAGCCAGGAGTCCAGTTTCTCTAGTAGTGGTGGGGACTGGGGAGGATAGGAGCGCTAGTCCTAAAGAGATCTTGGTTAAATTGGATTAAATTATTAGGAAAGTGAATAGGGTAATCTGTCATCTGGATCACAACAAACAAACATTTTGCTGGTGGCAGGGTTATTGCAGTTAATTAGGTAGACAAATTATTGGGTGGAGCTGGGTTGACTCAACTGCCTTGGTATTATATTGGTACTAATGACAAAATGAATGGTAGATGCAGGGCCTTAAAAAATGAGTTCAGGGATCTACAATCTAAGATTCAGGAATAGTCTTTCAATAAATTTTATAGGAAGTTTTACCTGTGCCATGTGCAACTTTAGGAGCTTAGGGAGCTAAATGTGTGGGTGAAGTCTTAGGGGTATATTTATCAAAGAGTGAAGTTAGAGATCACCACAGTCTGCTAGAGTGAACTTCGCCACTTTCCATTCATTTCTATGGGATTTTGAAAGGTGTATTTATCAAAGGATGAACTTTCACTTTCACCCATTGATAAAAACTCTTTTAAAAATCCCATAGAAATGAATGGAGAGTGGTGGAATTTCACTTGAGGAATTTTAACTTAACTCTTTGATAAATATTCCCCTTAGTGTAGGAAATAAGGATTTGGGTTCCTAGAGCAATCTGTATAGTTGTGATGGATTGCACCCCAATGGAAGGGGGCCTGCTGTGCAAGGGGAAAACATCACTATGAGGCTGGATTGGTTAATCTAGGCAAAGGGGCGGAGTGAGTAAATGCAATATGGGGAAGCTAATATATATATAGGACAATGGCATTAGAATGGTATCAAGGGGAGGGGGAAGTGTCGGACATATTTTAAACTAGTTAAGAAGATCCCACTGTTGCAGGAGAAATGTTTAACATTGACTATAGAGCTATCTCTCTGAGTAATGTAAATGTAACTTTCCATTGAATAATATAAAGCTAATTTCTCAAACCTATGTCAGAGGTGGCGCTAATTTCATCTCATTTTAATTTTTATTTCATGGACAAAATTTTAGTGAGCAGAGCTTGTTCTTACTTTTATAATTAGACAATAGTAATGACAGTTAAATTCATTGTTACAATGTTCTCATGCAATACTGTATTTGCTTTGAATTACAGATTTCTGTCAGTGCAAATATGTGAAGTATAATTATATTGTGGTTGAATGTGTAGAATCCAATAAAAACTGTTAAAAAAAAGAGATTTAGTAAAGCTAACCACTTTATTCTTCTGTCTTTGCCCTTCCAGCCCTTATCCTTTCACATGAGCTACCACTGCTTTCCATTTTTATCTCCTTCCTCTTTCTCTGGTATCTCATTGTTTCACCCTTTGGATTTTGCACTTCTGAACTTTTGGGTCTTTGCCTTCCCTTTTCTTTTAAACTCTTCAATGCTTATGCCCCTCCATGCTACTACAGTTCTTCAAACATCATGACTATGAATATCACCCCTATTCCATCCCTTCCATTAAAGTGATTTCAACTCCCCTACATATAATTCTGTACTCGTTCTCTACATTACAACAAGTGCTTGCATATGTCACTCAGAGTCCAGCTTTTCTGGGACCTCTTGAGAGCATTTAAATCTCCCACAGCTTGTTGGGTCCAGGTGTTCTGAATGATGTTCATTAAAATGTGTGTTTTTGGAATGAGAACTGACTCTACAGGTATAGGATCTGTTACCTGGAAACCTGTTATCCAGAAAGCTCTGAATTATGGGAAAGCCGCCTCCCGTAGACTCCTTGATAATCAAATAATTCACATTTTTAAAAATGATTTCCATATTCTCTGTAACAATAAACAGTACCTTGTACTTGATTCCAACTAATTCATATTGAGGGCACACTCTATTGGGTTTATTTTATGTTTAAATGATTTTTAGTAGACTTAAGGTCTGGTGTTCCAAATTATAGAAAGATGCCTTATCTGGAAAACCCCAGGTCCCAAGCATTCTGGATAATAGGTCCCATACCTGTACTTCACCTCAGACCCCCCCCCCAACCCTACTTCACCTGAAGGCTGGTGCAGGTTTCAGCATTGTATAGAGCAAAACTAACACATAAATCATCTGCATTGCTAAAAATGTGAGCTTCTAATAGCTTTAAAATCCCCCCTCCCCGCCGCTCTTCTTCTTCCGGTAAGGGGGGGAGGGGTTGTGAGCAGGGATGGCTATGAGTGCCGGACCACTCTAAAGATTTATGCTACTGATCCTGAGTCATGTGCATCTATGCCTGTTGATACTGGGGAACCCTAGAGCTGCTTCCATCCTAGACCTAGTGTCAGCTCCAGGGCTCCCACAGCACTTTGCGTCAATGGGCACATAGACTTGCTCCCAGTGAATTGGGTGCAAATGCTGTTTTGAACACATGCTCAGGAAGTGACACAACCCTCCAGACCCAACTTGCACCCAATTTACATAAAAACGCATAAGGTGGGTTTTTAGTGCCAGTTTAAAGTGAGGAGAGGACAGCTGCAAATTTGATTTTACTGTATATCTTTAAGGGTTGTTTACATTTATCCCCAGCAGAAGTATGTACTCAAGAGCAAGTGATAATGTTAGAGCCATGTTGTGGCCTTTGTCTTCTGCCATGGGGTAGAGAGCAGTAAGGGGGAGGCCTAGGTACCTCCCATGCCTCTCCAATAGAATCCTGCTGATCAAAGACAAAAAATTGGGTTTTAGCTGCAGGTCTCTGTAATCCAAAATGGAGTGCAGAAACGGACAGTAGTTCTACCAGGCAGTTTGCAAAGAGCAAAGAAAGAAAACTCAGCCTAGTACTTTTAAAAATGTAGTAACCCCACCATGTAAGCTAGAGAAAAAAAAACAATATGATAATCATTTTACATCTGCTTCATATAAACATAAGACAAATGCAAAACACAGGGTAATAAAATGTAAAAAATGGGCAAGCCCTGGGTGTTTTTGTGCAGAGTATGGAGCAGCCTAAAATAAGACAGTGGTCACCTAATTTGCCCAAAAGTTACCCAGGCTAGCATTTTATTTTAAGAAGAGTAATGCCAAGCCCATGCAGAAGGAAAGAGATTTGAGTCACTAGGGGTCCCAACAAATTGGTACACCAGTGATTCCTTTAAAGCAACTGTATTCTATTTAACTTTTCATAAGTTAGCGACCCATAAGAAAAGTGGCACAAAATAAAATTCCCCTAAAACCATTTAAAGAATACTTTCATTTGGAAATCGAGCACTATTTGTAAAAATGTAATATTTGTAATTTCACAGGCCTGTAGTTTTTATGGTAGGCAGAGATATATATGCACAGATATTATATAACATTCCATTGAACAAAATAAACCTTGCAGGGCTTTGTTTAGATTTAAGATGGTTGGTCTGATGACAAATACACTGTGATAAGACTAGCAGTTCTGCTTCAAGTAAAATATGCACTTGTTCTTTGAGTTTAATGAATACGTTTGTCTCCGTGTAAATCCTGTGTAAAGCTATGTGTCCAGTGAAACAGTCATGCCGTGGTTGAAAAATCCACTTTATTTTAGCCTATTTACAGTATAGTTAGATATCTTAAAGGGATTGCTCATCTTTCAAACACTTTTTTTCAGTGAAGTTGTTTTCAGATTGCTCACCAGAAAAAATACTTTTATCAGTTGCTTTCCATTTTTTATAGTTTACCATTTTTCCAAAAGTTTAATGTCCCTGTCTCTGGTGTTTCAGTCTGCAGGTCAGTCTGACAGCTCAGTTATTCAGGTGCAGATTCTGCGCTGTTACAATTTTGCAATATTTAGTTGATACATTTCTCAGCAGCATCTCTGGAGTATTAGCAACTATTGTATCAATTCTGAACAGCCTCCTTTAATGAAACTCAGGGATTCTGTTTAGCAGGGACAAAGATAAGAAATGTATCAACTAAATGTATAAATTTAGAACAATTTAGATAGTCGGTGACTCCCCAACCAGAAGAGTGAAACATTTGACTTACACTTCAATATTAGAAAAACCTTCACACATAAAAAAATAGAAAGTAACTGGGAAATAATCTATTTCTGGTGAACTATCTGAAACCAACTGGACTGAAAAAAGTGTTGGAAGGTGAACAATCCCTTTAAAAACACGGTTACATGTTGCAGTAATCATCTTGAGATTGTTCTTCCTTTCTCATAAGCTCCCTCATCAGGATAACCCTGTAAAATGCATATAATTTTCAGAACCATTAGCCAGTCAGTATAATGCATTTTCTTCCCTATTTAAATTAACATTCCAATATACAGTATGATTAAAAAATTCAGAGTGTGATAAAAACTTGGAGAGCCAGGTAGAATTGTCATCTTATAAACCTCACTTGTACTGACTGACTCTCAAAAGCAAGACATGAAGAGGAATTTGGTCTATATAACTATCCATTTTGTAAGGTTATTTTGTATTATTCTTTAAGACTTTCTTATGAAAATGAATATTGCTTTTGTGTCCTTTCCTCTGTGCCATAGTATACAGTAGGTAAAAAAAGATGTCAAAGACTAAATGTTTGTAATTATAAGTCTTCATACAATCCCAGATATATCGGGGCAGATTTACCTAAGGTTGAATATCGAGGGTTAATTAACCCTCGATATTCGACCGTCGAAGTAAAATCCTTCGACTTCGAATATCGAACGATTCGAAGGATTTTAATCCATCGATCGAAGGATTATCCTTCGATCAGAAAATTGTAAGGAAGCATATGGGGATCTTCCCCATAGGCTAGCATTGGCCTCGGTAGGTTTCAGGTGGCGAACTTGGGGGTCGAAGAATTTTTTAAAGAGACAGTACTTCGACTATCAAATGGACGAATATTCGAACGATTTTTAGTCGAAGTAGCCCATTCGATGGTCGAAGTAGCCAAAAAAATTCAAACTATTTTTCCTCTATTCCTTCGCTCGAACTAAGTAAATGGGCCCCATGATGTATGCTTAAAGAAATACTGACACCAGAAATTGAACCTTTTTTTACATCTACCATAACATTGACTTTGCATACTTCTTATAATTTTGCCACAAAGTATTTGCCCAATGCTTTTACATCTGACTCATGTTTTCTTTAGACTTGTAAACAGTAACTGCTGATTACTAGATGTCTAAAATTTGCCTGTTTTGCTTTAGTATATAAACACCAAGGGGGAGATTTATCAAGGGTCGAATTTCGAAATTCGACCATCGAATAGGGTAGTCCGACATTCGAAGTCAAAGTCGAAGGATTTTAATCGTACGATCATGCGATTTTACAAAAATATCCTTCAACTTCTCAAAACTTAGCCAAATACTGGCTATAAGTTCTAGGAGGTCCCCATAGGCTAACATAGCAATTCGGCAGGTTTACATGGCGAAGTGTCGATGTTGAAGTTTTTTAAAGAGACAGTACTTAGATTTTCGAATGGTCGAATTTGTTAAGTATTTTCACTTCGAATCGAAGTAGAACTCGAATTTGGCCTATTCGATGGTCGAAGTACCCAAAAATTACTTCAAAATTCAAAGTTTTTTAATTCTAAAATTCACTTCGACCTTTGATAAATCTGCCCCTTAGTGTTGCTACAGCAACTTCCAATTATTGTCCAAATAAAAGAACACAGGCCACCATAGGGCTAAATATAGGAATCTCCCCCCCCCCAAAAAAAAAAGTTAGTTATAATACTTTTGGTTAATACATTTGTCTTTTCCTTTGCTTACCTTGCAATTCAGTTAGGCACCGGAATCCACAAGGAGTTTCACAACACTTAGCATCTGGACTGCAATCTTCATCCAGCAAACATTCTTGAAATGAGCATAGATCTCTCTTATATCTGTGAAATTTCTGAAAACTATGCCAATGATGTGGGATAGCATTTGAAGTAAACTTTTGGCATGTCCATGGTGTTTCAGGTGTTGTTTCTAGAAAAATATATAAATGATTATATAAGTTAAAAATAGATACCAAACTTTGACCTAAGACATCACGCCACTTTATTATATTATTATAAGACAGTATATATTATATATTATTATATATATTATTATATTATATAGCACTACAGAAAAATGTGTATCTGCCCCTGCTTGTAGTCTTAATGAGGTTGGTATGTCACTTAACCAGAAAATACATTTAGCTTAGTAGCTTGGAGTAGAAACTGTAGTGAAAGTGGCTTATCCAGTTTAAGCAACATTTTTTCTTACCCCAGTTTTAGGGACACTAGTGACACATCATGTTGTTCTTTTACAACTCAATGTAAGATTCCTAAACAAAATGCTAAATACTAGGTTATATTAAGGGGTTGAACTAGGGATAGACAGCAGAGATAGCTGTTTAGTGTGCAAGGTAAGGAACAATGCAGAGGGAAGGTACAGAAGAGTGAGTTTGTAAGTTCTTGGTAGGCTTGTGTGCGCGACAGTGGGGAGAAATTGAAGAGGTGGGGAGTGAGCTCCAGGCAGAAAATGAGAGTTGGGTGGGCATATGCTGGACCTAGTAGTATTGCCTCTGGCACAAATACTACTTGGCCAAGCTGGTAACACAATGGAGTACCACAGTAAGGGGAAGGCGCATCCAAGGGCACTGGGGTACAGTACATTACTATAAAGGGGAAAGGGTAAGCTCCCTCCTGTATGGATGGGACAGGGGCTTTCTCTTCCCACTTTCCCATCAGGAGTTTTGATGTTGAGAAGTAGAGGGTCCTTCTAATACAAACAGTCAAAGCAGTAGAATGAATGCAGAACAAAATATGGATGTATGGACATCTGAAAGAATGAAGGCGAAGGTGAAGTCAGAAAAGAGAAAATGCAAAGGCATAGTATTAAAATAAGCAGGTGGAAAGGATAATAGCATTGCACATGAGATAGGGCAGTAGGAAGAAAGATGTATGGAGCAATGAATAATCTGAGACAAGAAGAAGATGGTGGTACTGAGACATCAGAAGGGTTAGAAGTGAACATAAGGCAAAGAGGTAACAATAGGAGAAAGAATAAAGGAAAAGCAGAAGAGAGAGGGCAGGTGTCTAGGATGGGTTCCTGACTGAGCACTGACAAGGCTGTGAGCTAAAAAAGTTTGAAACCCTCTAAGTTAAAGGGTGCTATGTAAAAAGAAAGTTAAAACAATTAATAGCATTGACTAAATTAGTCTGGTGTTGGAGTATTCAAAGCACTGAAAGTCCTTCAGAATTCCTGTCATTCTGTCATGCATTACTCACAGATTATAAAATAACTGCTATATAATTAAACTGAGATATCTTAAAAGACATCTGCACAAACAAAACTCATTCTTTCTAGTACATTTGGCTTCTTTTCATACTAGATTAGATAAGAAATAGTCCCTGCTGCAACAAATGCTATAAACTTGCACTTACTGTTCTGTTCTATCATGGAACTGTGGCTTTTAAAGTCTGTCACTGTCACTGTGGGCTAAACTCCACCAATTATTCTTTTGTATCATCTCAAATTACCTTTTGTTTTTAAAATAAAATGACCTACAACACCCAAAAAGGCCATATTTATTAAACTTATATTCTCACAAAATTCACTCTGCAGTTTAAAACATTCAAACATTCTTGTTATTTATATAAAGTATAATGTAGTTACTTTCATTTTCTAAGACTCTCTGGCCTAAATTATGGATATTTATTTATCCAATGCAATTGATCTGAGACTAAGGGGCAGATTTGTCAATATTCAATCTGAGGAATAATAAAGCATTGGTAGCAATTCAAATGTTATCCAAATAATTAATGATTGTCAGGGAAAATACAACCCAATTAAAGCGTGTCTAGTACATTAATTCACACATTAATCACCCAAATTAATATGTGAATTAATGTACTAGACACGCTTTGTGAATCTGAAAGCACTGGTATTTTGTTAAGCATTGGTACCAATACCATTGCCTAATAAATCATCCCATATGGGTTTAGTAAAATCATGGCTAATAGATGAGATAACTAAAACACTTTGTTATCCTAAACAATTCTGTTTCATTGGCCAACTACTTACCTTCCGATAATTCTATTCCAGTGGCCAATCCCAAGAGCGCAGAAAAAATGAAAAGCCTCATGATTCCTGTTTAGAACCCTACACATACAGTTGTGCAAAGGTTCTCATGCAGGAACAAGAAGGTGTCCTTCAGATGACATAAACAGAGGGCATTCCAGTATTTATATTAGGCCAAAGGCTTTGTGGGTATTTCAGTTTGTGAATTAGCCCAGCCTTCTCAATTACTGCATTATTCCAGCTCACGGCACATATGATAAATAGCATTGTTCTTATTCAGGGTAAAATTGGTAGATTTTCTGTAAAAAGTAGTAATTCATGTCATTCTACATTATTCCATTTAGATCTTAAATTTCACTTGTTGCTGATTTACTATAGCCAGCTGATTTGCCAATTAACACTTTAGTGGGATCTCTTGACAATATGCCAAGATTATGTTTCACATAGTAAGGAACATATACAGATGCCTTGACAGAGAAACTAATAGAAATATAGATTTTTTTGGGGTGGGGGTCAATTCATTTTGTTGTGTCCTATGTTTATAGAAAATATTAAACAATGGAAACCTTGCATAAATCTGTCCCACTGTAGCTGGAGTGTTGGGGAGAGCTATTGAGCAATATTGCTTTAAGAAGATACCCCTGATGTTGCTGGACCACAATTCCCAGTATGCTTTAACCCTTGATAGTATGTTAAAATGTCCTGGGATTTTTAGTCCAGAATACAACTTCTTTATTCTGAGTTTTTGTTTTCTTCAATAACTATTTTAACTAAACTACTGATTTTGAAGCCCAACTTTCTCTTGCTTAGCTTTAGGCTGGCTGGATATGTTGCACTGACCTTTGAATCACCTTAAAACATAACATTTCTCCTCTTAAAGGCCTTATTAACTTAAAAGATGGGTATATTAATCATAAATATGAATATATGTAATTCACAAATGTAAATGTTCCTAAAGCTTGACAGAGGTTTTTTCAGTTGTATATTACTTCATATTATTTTTCTCTTTTGTTGACTGATATTCATTTAAAAACTGTATCTGTCTTCTAGAAATTTGACACTCTAGTTGGAGAGGGTGGAGGTCAAATGAGTGGAGGACAGAAACAAAGGATAGCCATTGCCAGAGCTTTGGTCAGAAATCCCAGAATCCTCCTTCTAGATATGGCCACGTCTGCTCTGGATAATGAGAGTGAAGCCATTGTCCAAGAGGCACTTGACAAGGTTGGAATTTATTATTTTATTATAAATTATATAAATTAATTATATATACATTATAAATTATATATTTTATATTTTTATCATAGGTGCACAAAAGGAGTAGGGCATAAGCATCATTAGATAAAAAGTACACGATTGCCAAGCTGCTTAGAAATTAGAATTCATAAGGGTAAGGGAAACCAGACAATAAAAAGACCCACAATTCAAACCTGCAGCCCTTCCAACAGTTCCAAAACAGAAATGTTCCTAAAATGTGGGCCTCATAAATCTAAAAACTATAACTGATAGTGGTATATGTGTAATCTGTTTCCTTTCTTAAATGTAAAAAATAAATAGTATAAGGAATAATTACTAGAGATGCATTATGAAATGTGCATAAAGCAGACGCAACCATATCCTCTTCTTCACTGCAATCAATGACATTCAGCAGCAGCCAAATGTATGCCACTGCTCCATCTGTAGGTGTTTTGCTAAAGAGATGCTATATGTGACCGTTTTTTAACAAAAATATCATATCATTCGGTCCGTTTTGGTAGAACAACAATATCAATCGTCCATCGTCTGTCAACGATTAAGAATGGCAGATGTGATCGTTGGATTTGAACATGGTAGAGCAGTAGAAAGAGGAACCCATGATGAGCTGTTAGAGAGAAAGGGAGTATATTTTACTCTGGTGACTCTACAAAGCCAAGGAGATAAAGCATTACATAACAAGGAAAAGAAAGGTAAGCCATTGTTTCCATAAAGAAATTAGTTTTATCATTAGTAGTATTTCCTGATTTTAATGCTGTTTCTCCACATTTTTCTCACTGATGCACCTGGACAAACAAAAGTGTATATTTCACTACTGATAACATTCCTTCCACGTATACTTAACTGACATCCATAGGCTTAACATACAGAGTCCCTTATAATATTGTGTGATCTATTTGTACAGTATGTAAAAAGTCTGCATTTGGGTCCATCCCTTCTTCTATCACTGGACAGTGCCCAACCTTTCACCAAAGACAGCCAACCCTTCCTCTACCACTACTTCTAGTCCTCTGCTCATCCCACCTTATACCCACAGCACAGCTCTGAACTAGAAACATGTATCTATTATAAAGGTGTAATATGGCTTTAATACAAGGATAGCAGCCAAGTTTTTCTTGCACCTGGGAATCTTTGGTGTGTATTTTTTTGTTGTGTATACATATTGATACCATTATTTTTTCCATATGAACCTTCTAATTAATATTACCTTTTTTGCATTTAAAACAAGCAATTATTTTTCCAGATACGTCCAATAAAGAATTTGAGGAACCAAAACTAGAGAGTTTACAACCTTTTAAAAGAGGAAGTTATCAGGCCAGCCTGCGGTATGTTTGTCAAACCAGGAAAACATTTTTATTCCCGTCATTTACAGCATCCGCCTTTTGTGACAAAGAGCTTTGTGGGAAAAAAGGTTAAACACGTAGATATAGAAAATGATTTCATGAGGCTTTTCCAGACCTTTGCTTGCCAACTTTACTTCAATAATTTATTGTTATGCTCTTGTGACAAATCCTTTTCTTTGGTGTTGACACCTAATATTATAAGATCAATGGGCATATAAGTATAACAATGTTGAGACAGTAAATTGAGGCCTTTGTGGTGTGAAAGCGGATTATATCTTGCATTGCTATATATATTCCTTATATATTTGTGGCAAAGTACAATTACAATTTAAAAAAAAAAAAAGTTCTTTCAAGAATGAAACTGGTTTTGAGTTATAGCTAGTAAAATTGCTTTTACTTATACAGTAGGTACTAGGGTCAGTTCACATTGAAATTAACTCTTGTGATGTAAGCAGGTGTAGTCCAAGACCAGTCTTTATTGTTTTATTTTTTGTTGTTTTTGAATAAATATATATTTTATTCCACACGTCTCAAGTTTACAAGTATCTGGGCACTAGGGTCCCACTTATTATATGATGGTTTTTTATAAGTCCCCCCAGAAAGACTGGTAGCAAATTAATCATCTATAAAGGCCTCTACAAAACTCAGTGTAGATGGAGTATTTGTGGCCCAGTGCATATTTTATTGGTACTGTATTAATAAAGGATAATAATGTCATTATGAATTTACGTTCTGTTGTTTTTTCTTTTGACTCTCAGAGCTTCAATTCGGCATCGCTCCAGGTCTCAGCTATCCAATCTAGTGCCAGATACACCATTACTGGTGGTTGGTGCTGATGCATCGGAACCCATACAACATGCAAATCATTATGATGATGAAAGCAACACTAAAATGGTGAGATAAAGTACTTTAATCACAATATTATAATCTTATTCAGTTTGTTTTAAGTTGCTAATCACTGACCATGGTCACAGAGCTGACTATCAGACATATAGGTTGCCAAGTCACATACAACAGTTGAAATAGATTAATGGGAAATTAATTAATAGATTAATGGGAAATAGATTAATGGGAAATTAATTAATGGGATGCTTTGGAAATAACAATTTTTAAATGAGTACCCTTAACAATGCTTAATCAGTCTACATGACCAGCCCTGATATTTGAAACATGCAAGAAAAACATAAAAGGACCAAAATACAACCTCAGTGGGAATTGTCTATTCTCTACTAAATCTGTTTTATTTACTTTAGGACATCATAGAGGAAAATGAAGAAAATATTGAGCCAGCACCAGTTGCACGGATTTTAAAATACAATGCTCCGGAATGGCCGTATATGTTAATTGGATCAATAGGTGCTGCAATAAATGGAGCTGTCAGTCCTTTGTATGCTTTACTCTTTAGCCAGATTCTTGGGGTAAGTGTATAGAAAGTTAGGTTTGCTCAAAGGAAAACACTGATCTTTCTCCTTGATACTGGATACAAAACGGCATGTAATACCATTATAATACAGTATTGGAATTGTAGGGAGTATACTTTACTGTGCCTTTGTGCTGTTTGGCTCCAGTGGGAAGTGTTTTGATTAATCTTCCTGGCTTGAATATATGTAATTCTTCCCATTGTTGCTGATAGCCTTTGTTCTTGTTCTTAAGAAAAACATTTATATGCCATCAGATTGCTGTGTGGTGGTTGATTGCAGGGCACTAGGATTTCAGCCTAAACAGAGCTATTTGGATCTCAGAATACTAGTAGTTCTTTATTTGAAGTTTAATAGTACCAAGAGGTGGATACAGAGTGACTTGACATAGCAGCGGCTAAATTTCTGATGTTGGGGTTTTGAATAGTTGGGACATGATTACCTTCATAATTATAGGTAACTTTGGTACTGCCTAAGATATGGCATAGGTAATTGTGTGGAAACTGTCATGTTACAAAATGCTCCTCCCTACAATCTATAAGCTATAGGAGAAAAAGCAAAAATCGCTATGGAAATAGAAGACAGAAGCATAAAACATGGGAAATCATTTAATAACTATTATAGTCACCTAAAATAACCCTTAGAATAAAAATCATTAGTATAAAATGTCTTTTAGTAAACCAAACTGTACCTTTTTCCTGAACTGGCACAGTACTGCCATCAGCAAAAAACATAAATCCTCTTTTTAACATACAGTACATTTATCTCAGTTAAATAATTTACTTCTCATTTGTTGCCTCTTGTGTGGCTTGGCTTCCTTTTAATGAGGCTAAGAGATCTATAAGCTGGGATCTAACCCCATTTGTTTTAATATAATTCTGTTTTGTAACCAATGTACAGTGTATATTTTATCATTATTGAAATGAAAAGTGTGCTATTTAGACCAGGGGCATCACTAATATTTGCCTGCTGTATGATGAACTTTCTATATAAAAGAGTGACTATTAGTGATGGGCGAATCTGACCTGTTTCGAGTTGCTGAAAATTTGCGAAAATGCAAAAATTCTCCGAAATGCAATGGAATCTATGGACGACGACATTTATTTTGACTTGCAACTATTTTTTTCACCCGTTAGAGTCTATGGGTGTCATTTTTGTGGCAAAACTTGGCAAAAGATTTTGCTCATCACTAGTGGCTACTGTATATCTTTCCTACCAGCATGCCTACTTTTATTAGAATGACTTTCATCAGCTACTCTTTCCTTCTGCAGATATTCTCTCTACCTGATGAAGAAGAACAGAAGAACCAGATTAATGGTATCTGTGTGCTTTTTGTTTTGATTGGTGTTGTATCATTCTTAACCCAGTTTTTGCAGGTACAAACATTTTGGTTAAAAATCCAGAGTAGAATTACAGGTTTTATGATAACGGGGAGGCACGTTAATCAAAGGTCGAATTTCGAATTCATGTGAGATTTTAAAAACTCCCCTAAACTCACATAAATTAGAAATTCGACCAATCAAAATTTATAAATAAAATCAAATTTTTTAAACTCGGATGAATTAAATCAACCCGAAAACTCGAATCAAATTCAAATCCATTCGATTTGAATATTAAAAACTCGAATTTTAGGAAGGCTAAAAACAACTCCAAATTGATCCCTGGACCTCTCCCATTGACTTAAACAGCAATTCGGCTGGCAAATATTCGAATTTGAGTTCTTAAAGGAAAACTATACCCCCAAAATGAATACTTAAGCAACAGCTAGTTTATATCTTAAGTGGCATATTAAAGAATCTTACTAAACTGGTATATATATATTTAAGTAAAAACTGCCCTTTTATATGTTTTGTGCCACCATTTCATGATGGTCTGTGTGCTGCCTCAGAGATCACCTGACCAGAAATACTACAACTCTAACTGTAACAGGAAGAAGTGTTGAAGCAAAAGACACAACTCTGTCTGTTAACAAGTATGGTTTGTTGGTATGTTTGTGTGCACATTGAATCGTATGATCCCAGGGGGCGGCCCTTATTTTTTGATTTGATTTATGATTACCCAATGGCACATACTACTAGAAAAGTATATTATTATGAAAAATTTTTATTTACATGAAGCAGGTTTTTACATATGAGCTGTTTTATGCAATATCTTTTTCTAGAGACCTACATTGTTTGGGGGGTGGGTATAGTTTTCCTTTAAAGGGCCAGAGTATGATAAATTTCAAAAATCTAATTCAAATTTTTTTTAAAAAATGCAATAGATGAATTTGACAGTTTTGACCATAGAAAAAATATGAAAATTCAAATTTCTAATTAAAATTTTCAATTCAACCCTTGATTAATCTGCCCCATAGTGTCATTCTGAACTAACCAAATCCTAAGCTTTATTTTCATATTATAAACTAATTAAAATAAAAAACATGTTGGGAAATGTAATAAAAAGTGTTAAAATTAAGCTCAAGGTTTAGTAACCCTAAGAACCAATCAACCAGTAGTGTAACATATGTCAGACGAGTGCCCCGCCTTAGGCTCTTGCACGCCCTATTCTTCATGCAAATGCTATATATAAACATCATACTTATAAATATATAAACTTCAACACTCTGTTTCAATACTCTGTTTCTATTTTCAGGGTTATACTTTTGCTAAGTCCGGGGAACTGCTTACACGCAGGCTGCGGAAGTTGGGCTTTAGATCACTGTTGGGCCAAGAAGTTGGATGGTTTGATGACCCAAGAAACAGCCCTGGAGCCCTGACCACAAGACTTGCAACAGATGCTTCACAAGTCCAGGGGGTAAGTGGATTTAATATAAATTAACTACACAAAAAGACTTGTAGGCCTATATAGGACAAGGAAAGATTTACTGTATGTTATGTTAGGCAGCCCCCAGCAGCCATCTTTGTAGTATTTCCCAAGGCATGTTTTACATTACATTACATTTTTGGCCTGCATAAATAATATCAATAAATTAATATCAATGGCAAGCAATAAAGTTTGATATAATTGTTCTATGCATAGGGAGCCAAACTCCATTTTCTGTTGGTAAAATTAGTGACATGAAGGCACACAAATAATGAGTGGAAATATAAGATGTGCACCAAACTAACCAGCCTCCTCATATTTACAGGCAACTGGATCCCAGATTGGAATGATTGTGAACTCAGTCTCTAACATCGGTGTTGCCCTTATAATTGCTTTCTACTTTAGCTGGAAACTAACCCTGGTGATCATGTGCTTCCTGACATTTTTGGCCCTGTCTGGGGCTCTGCAATAGGGATGTCGCGGACTGTTCTGCGGCGAACTTGTTCGCGCGAACATCGGCTGTTCGCGTCCGCCGCAAGTTCGCGAACGTCGCGCGACGTTCGCCAATAGGCGTTCGCGTCAAAATCGTTCGACCATTTGGTCGCTAAAATCGAACGATTTTCGTTCGATTCGAACGAAAATCGTTCGATCGAACGATTAAAATCCTTCGATCGTTCGAATCGAACGATTTTCGGATGTTCGAAGTTCGCGAACTGTTCGCGAACTGTTCGCATTTTTTGCCGGTGTTCGCGAACGGCGTTCGCGAACACATTATCGGCGGTTCGCTACATCCCTACTCTGCAAGCCAAGATGCTCACAGGGTTTGCGAATCAAGATAAACATGCTATGGAAGCTGCTGGAAGGGTAGGCTTTATTTGATTGTTTTATAAAAGAACCAACTAACACTTCGACAGACCTATTAATATTACAATACCATATACAAGACAAACTGACTTAAGCCTTTCACCTGATACTGTATACTGATCCAAGCTAGATTATCTTTTTTGTGGACAGCAAACTTCTTTCCATGATAGTAGTGGTCTTCTGGGTAACCACCCTACTATTCAAATTCAAATTGTGGGATTCTTAGGGTAGTGTCACATGGGGGGAATATTTATCAAGGGTCGAATATCGAATTGAAAATACTTTGAAATTCGAATTCAAAAAGACCAACCGAAGTGAACTCAAAGGTTTTTTTGGGTCGAAGAGGTCCGTATTCAGCCGTATTCTAATCGTATGATAGAAAGAATACCGAATTTCCCCCCCCAAAAAAATTTTGATTTCTTAAAGACCACCAATTGACTCTAAATAGGTTCTTGGAGGTCGCCCATAGGCTAAAACAACGCTTCGTCAGGTTTTAGATGGCGAATGGTTGACGTTGAAGTTTAAAAGAGACTATTCCCTAGTCGAAGTACACAAAAAATAGCTTGAAATTCGAAGTTTTTAACTTCGAAAATTCACCTCGACCTCTGATAAATCTGCCCCGGAGTGTTTTAATCACTGATACCATTAGGTGGAAAATTATAGAAGTCAAAATGCTGTTCTCCATCTCTTACCTCTGTAACCATAATAAAATATGGTGTATGTAGCAAACTTAACAGTGACAGGTGGACTTCTGCTACAAACACAGGTATAAACTGCAGTTACCTATGCACTGATAGGAATAGGGTTTCACCTTTTCTTACTACAAACCTATATAATTGCTCTGATAAAAATGTAATGTCTTATCCAGAACTTAGAAAATATATACAGTAGAAGACCATGAATGACTACTTCTTGCATTTATCAATCTGACTGATGTAAAATATTAAAAGAACATCTGACTTCTTAGACTGTTAACAGACCGCTGACATTTTCTAGATATCAAGCGAAGCTCTGGGAAACATCAGAACTATTGCAGGAATAGCCAAGGAGAAGACCTTTGTGGATATGTATGAGGAACAGCTGGAGTCTCCATACAGATCTGCAATCAAGAAAGCCAATGTCTACGGATTATGTTTCGGCTTTGCCCAGTGTATTGTTTTCATTGCCAACACTGTTTCGTATAGATATGGTGGATATTTAGTAGATAAGGAAGGTCTTCACTACAGTTTTGTTTTCAGGTAAAACTTGTATAATATTACTATAAAACATATTCCTAGAATGTAGTGGTGGATGCAATCACTTTAATAATGGGACATATGTAATTGAGTGAAAACTTGAATGCACCTCCAAATTAGAGAATTAGATTGCAATATAATATGACAGTGAAGGATACAAAATGCCCAGGCACTGTGTTTACGGCGTTCATCTTATTATTAAGTGATATACGTAGGAACTTTGTAAAAAATATATCTTTTAAGTAAAATGTATCCTTAGTAATGAAATTTGGGCAGATGTCCATAACCAAGTATATCAATTTTCTGATATTAAAAGCCAAATCTTTTTCACATTTAGCGATGGTACCTAAATGGTATCATCATTAAGGAGGGTAATCATAGAAGCATCTACCAAATGATGAAGATGCTTCTAACATTTCACTGTAAATCAGATGTCATTGCAGATCCTGTTCAGTCCATGAATGATTCCTTAAATTATATACATATAGCTGATAAGAAAACATTATAAAATATTATTTCGGTTTTGTCAAAATACATGTACTGTACTAGAGAATGACACATTTTTCTGTTAACATTAAGCTTGTAAGGGCTTGTAAGAGAGAACATTTTTGGCAGCTTTAAAGGGTGAGGTTCAACATTTAATGTAAAAGTCTGCTCTTTAGAGAAATCAGGACACAAGTAGCTCATAAATGTCATTTTCTACCTGGGGACTTAATTAACTTCCGAAAAATAATAGAAGGGTTTTTGTGTGGGTCTAATTTGATTGTTGGGAAAACCACAGTACTGCTGTCTCCTCTACTCTCCCTTTTCAGTATTTCTGCTGCAAGGTCGGTGATCAAGGTTATATTTAAACATTCAGGTATATAGATAGCCTGCCAGTGCTATAGAATTTAGTGGGTACGTCAGTTATAGTATATTATAAAGAAATCCTTATACCTAAGTATAGGAACTTATTTACGATTTGGTTGAAAAGCTGGTTGGGCAGTGTCTAAGCAATATTCTTTCTTTTGAGCCCATTGCTGCCATCTCCATGCCCAAGTGTAAAAGAAAACTTTCAATGAAAGACAAAGAAACTGTTTACTAAAGTTACATGACCTGCCTACATCATGTGTGTATTCTCTATGTACATTTTCCCACTCTGTTTTCATTAAACCCAGGGTGATATCTGGCATTGTGACCAGTGGAACTGCATTAGGAAGAGCATCTTCATATACTCCAGACTATGCCAAAGCTAAAATCTCTGCTGCTCGCTTCTTTAAACTGGTGGACCGCATTCCAAAAATTAGTGTGTATAGTGATCATGGAGAAAAATGGGTGAGTTATTGTGTAGTTGGTTATGGAGTTATAATGTTGCAGCCCAAGATATCTACTGATTATACTAATTGGTTTCATTTTCACATTTCACATCACAATACAAGGCTTTAACAAGAAAATCTGCATATAGTCATCATGCATTGTCATTTTTTTACAGACTGATTTTAAAGGAAGCATTGATTTTAAAGACTGCAAATTTACCTATCCAACACGTCCAGATATCCAGGTATTGAATGGCCTTGATGTTTCTGTGAAACCAGGACAGACCCTTGCCTTTGTTGGCAGCAGCGGATGTGGCAAAAGTACCAGTGTACAACTTCTTGAAAGGTTTTATGATCCAGACAAGGGCAAAGTGGTAAGCTTCAACTTAATGAACTGTATGTATGAAGTAACCCACTGAAATGAAAGAGGGATATTTACTATACCATTCAGACACATTACCACCAGAATCAAGGGGAAACAGACTAAGCTGATATTATTATTAATATAGAATGTATAATTGAAGTGGTAGTAAGGCCCTACTTCACAGTACTTAAAATCTTATTGGTCCAAAAAGGGTGTTATTAACATGAGGCCAGAGAGAAGGACAACTAAGCTTATTATTGGTATAGAATAAAGGATAGCAATGTTGGGATTGCTTACAGTACAGCAGATGTGCTTATGGAAGTTTATGACAATGAATAAATATATAATGAATAAAGTACCCCCTCTTGTAAATTATAAGGATATTATAAATTATCGAGGGGTTTCATGACCTAATAAAAACACGAAGCCGAGTGTTTTTATACAGGTCATAGAACTCCGAGGTAACTTCTAATATACTCATATTTTGCAACAGGGGGTACTTTATTTATTATAATACACAAGTTTCAGTGAGCCATGTGACAGAAATGACATCAGAACTCACCGTTTATAACTGATGACATCAGAACTCACCGTTTATAAGGATATAATTTATTCAGGATATTATACAATAAATTATATCTCACATTAATGAGCTAAATTTGGATGAAAAACATCACTGTATGAGAAGAGTCTATATATATATATATATATATATATATATATATATATATATATATATATATATATATATATATATATATATATATATATATATATATATATATAGTGTATTACTATTAATTTTAAACTACATTTGCTTACAATATTCTTTTACATAGTACAGTGTGTTACAAACGTATTCTGTTTGTTTTAACAGCTTATAGATGGGCACAACAGCAAGAACATCAATGTTGCCTTCCTTCGCTCTCAGATTGGCATTGTATCTCAGGAGCCAGTATTGTTTGACTGCAGCATAGTGAATAATATCAGATATAGAAATAATACTCAAGAACTCTCTATGGATAGGATCATTGAAGCATCCAAGAAAGCCCAACTGCATGACTTTGTCATGGGGCTTCCAGATGTAAGTTCATACCTACAGAAGTCAAGACCTCCAGTGGTTGGCAAAGTCTAAGCTCATCACTGGGGAACATTACAGAACCACTTCAGAGGGGAATTCACAATTTTTATTGGACCCAACTGTATCATTTTTAAAGTGTGAGATATATATCTAGTAAGGACATCAATATCTCAGTTATTTAAACAACTTGCTTCATAAAGAAAGATATCATCATGAAATCTATAGATGCTGGTGGTTGTCCAACAATGTATGCACATGTTATCCTAAACCTTCCTAGCTGCTGAAAGTCACCCAGGCCCCAAATGATTTGATCTCTAGCAACTACTCCACAGGCCTTACTCTGTAGAGGTCTGGGAATCGAGAAGAGCATAAGCCCAAAATACCTTCTCAGACAACCACTCCATAGGATAGACAGCAAACCAATTTGTAAAATGTCAAGTTTTAAGTTTGAACTAAAATAGGCTGTTGTATCTAATATTTCTTTCCATGTTACAGAAATATGATACCAATGTTGGTGCACATGGGTCTCAGCTTTCTCGTGGCCAGAAGCAACGGATTGCTATTGCTCAAGCAATTGTCAGAGACCCTAAAATTTTGCTGCTTGATGAAGCCACCTCTGCTTTAGATACAGAAAGTGAAAAGGTAAGTGTTGAATAAACCCGCAGAAAGAATTCAGGCAGAGACATTCTCATCGGTATTATGCCACATGTTGAGCCACTTTCTGCATCACTGCATTTCTCTTTATGCTCAATGTATTGTATTTCAGTCCCTCTACTGAAAGCCCTTTTTAATATGTCTATGTGTATTGTTTTGGGGGGACTTAATTGTTTTTCCATTTGTTCACCTGTCTCTTTTCACCTCTACAATGCTAGACTTTAATATAACTCTCATCTGCTCTGCCATACCTTTTTGAAAATGAATAAATAGCCTCCTTAATTGCCCAGGTGTAGTGTGCATTTAGTAAGCACCTGCACCCCAGGGTAAGCTGCAGTGCCATTTGCCATATATGTTTGCACTTTGCACATTGTGTTCCTTGTTTTACTACATATGGGAGTAAGACAACAGTTTACAGGAAATGGAGAAATTTAGGCACGATTTAAACTCTCCAAATAATTTATTAGCAATACAATGAATTAGATGAATGTTTTATAAATGTGAATATTAGCTAGATATGGTAAAATAATAAAGTTGATGTAATATGTATTGTGTCTAATGCTATTTATTTATATTTAGACGGTTCAAGCTGCCCTTGACAAAGCAAGGGAGGGACGTACTTGCATCGTCATTGCCCATCGCTTGTCTACAATTCAGAATTCAGATATCATCGCTGTCATGTCTCGAGGAATTGTCATAGAGAAAGGAGATCACGAAGAACTTATGGAGAAAAAAGGGAGCCTATTATAAACTTGTTACAACTGGAGCACCAATTAGTTAATGGTTCAATTGAGACATAAGCTTTGCTGGAATACACTGATGTATTTTAAGTGTTTGCTCAAATGGGATGAAATCCAGTGAAGGATTGTATGACATCTACTTTTAAAGCTCATTTTCACACTGACTTTTATTCACTCCATTAACTTCTACCTTTACCAGCGCTTTTAGTTAAACTGCTGTTTTAATCTGTTGTCAACACTTCAATACTGTATAATTAGCTGTTGCATGAGGCTACACGTGAAACTTCTGTAGTGTTTGGCATTAAAAACAGTTCAGAAGAAAATGTGGTCAAATCTTGAGGATACTTCTGACAGCAAGCTCAGCAGTTAGTGCAATTAGCTAATGATACTTGGAACAGTAATCCAATGCTTGTGGAAAATAAAGTCTTAATTCCATAGCTGTAGGAAAAGAAATGCAAGGGCTGTACTCATAAATGTTTATTGTATTATATTTATTACATTCATTGTGTGTACACAGAGTTTAAAAGTCACCTCTCGAAGTGGAGAATGGAATATGTTTTACTAGAGCAAAAAACCTGCACAAAGACACTTGTGAACTTTAATGACCACGTTTGGGTCCTTCTTGACTGATTATAGACCTCAATGACTTCATAAATTTTTACTACTCATCTGCTGCAGTCTATACAGGCCTGTCAAAAATAAAGTCTTAATTCCATAGCTGTAGGAAAAGAAATGCAAGGCTGTACATACAGTATAAATGTTTATTGTATTATATTTATTACATTCATTGTGTGTACACAGAGTTTAAAAGTCACCTCTCGTGGAGAATGGAATATGTTTTACTAGAGCAAAAAACCTGCACAAAGACGCTTGTGAACGTTAATGACCACGTTTGGGTCCTTCTTGACTGATTATAGACCTCAATGACAAAGTTTGCCAAATAGTTTTTGCGAACGTTCTTATAAAATTTTGCGATTGCAAAACTTTTTTTGCTACAAAATATTTAACGAAACTCCAGAGCACGTTTTAACACTAAACCTTTGCTTAGCGAAAATGCACAATGTAATATTCGCCAGCAACTGATTTTACATTGCAAGCAGTGCTCAACATTCGCAAAGTCGCCATTTTAAATAACGCTTGCGACTTTTAATTACATTCGCCCCTTAAGTCAGGTCTCTGAGGGCAGCAATGGAAGGAGAAGACAATGCAAAGAATTAAGTACAGGTTATATATGAGGAAGCAAGTGTAGACATACTTAAGGAGCTTATTTACGTAAGGAGGATTTAAAGCAAGGAACATTGTTTGATTTAACATTGGTTACAAATGTAATCTTGATGGATATAATTATTAACTCCCTTTCATATTACATCTTACCAACATACTACAGTTTGTAGAGAACTAATACCCGCTACCTTGTGCAAGTTAACTGTAACAAATAATGGGAATGCAGTTTGGCAAATGGCTAAGGATACCCTTATATTTTATACAAAGATAACACTGGCTCAATGTGTATGTTAAACAAGGAAATTTACAAACTTACAACGGTTTCATGGAATGCATTTGGCATTCAGAAGGAAGTTTTAACTCAGTGTGGGACTGTTTTTGTTTTTTCATGTATGTATTTGGGTAAATGTATATTGATAGTTGTAAATGTTCTTAATCATATGTGTGCAGACACAACAAAGAGGTTTTATTGAACTGAATAGAGCTAATTATGATAGATAGGTGATCTTATTATGTAGCACTTAATTAGATAGACATCATTTGTTTTCTGTGATTTTATATGAAATAAAGGACTGGCTTTACATTGTTTATTCAACTTTCTGGGGTTGGTAGGTTATTTCATGATTTTAGTTTGCCTCTTCCATCCATCATAATGTTTAAATCCACTGAAACACATATATTTTAATACTTTTTTTTAATAAAAAAAGAGTAGGCTTAATTCCTAAAGATATATATTATCAACATATTTTCCTGCTTATGTGTGACACAGAATTGAATACTGGATTCCTGTCTAGACGTGCTCTTCTGCCTATAACAGCCACCTTTGGCTTTGGACCTCAGCTACTCAGGTGCCACCAGGACTTACTGCACTAGCATCCAGTACTCCCACAGGGGCAGGCAAGGGAGCCAAAAGTATAATCTGTGGAAGGAGATGGTAAGGAAAGAGCTGGACGTCGTCAGTCAGGCCGGTTCAGACCCAGATAACAGGAGCAAAATCGTGAGTCAAACTCAAGGCCAAGAACCAGGAAATCACACTGAGGACAGTAGCAGGGAAGCAAGAATCAAGGAACAACAATTGCAGAAATCAGAGCACCAAGGCACAAGCAAGCTTGACCTATAACAGGTTGTGATTCAGTGCAGAGCAGTGGGTTTTATAGCTAGACTAATGGCTAACACCGATCACCTATGGTCATATTAACAACATGTTCAACAAGTCATGCCTACTTGGAAATACAGAGATACCAATAACAGTGAACCAGGACCATAACTGCCTGCTTATATAGAGCAGAGGAATAGGTGACTGCATAGAATCTCCATGGTCACTGGTTTAAATCCAGGCATAATGTTACAACAGGATCACTACAGGTGTGATGAGAGAATTGGGAACCTATCTGCTACTACTTATCTGTATGTCCCCCAAATTAGAGGTTGCCAAAATGCCCGTCATTCTACATGTAAGAAGAAACTCCAACTTCATACATCTGACACAGCACCAATTTCTAGTGAGCACCATCTGCCCCCACTTTGCATAGTAACTATACAACATTTTATCCATGGTCCATTAGGTGGAACAGTAGGTTTTACTGTTGCTTTTAGCTATAATGCTTCATTTCTTCCCACAATTTCAGCACCATTGTGGGCAAGCACAGTTTTGCATCTGATGCATCAAAATATATGCAATTCTACCACAGTTTTTAATGAATCAGATGCTACTGAGCCCAAAGTGCCTACAGAGGAATCCTGGAATTAATGCCAACTTGAATGCAGAGGTATCTCCACGCTACCAGAATGTTTAACCAAACTTTTATACATTTATACTGTACATATATTTATATAATGTAAATACAGGTATAATATCCCTTATCCAGAAACCTGATATCCAGAAAGCTCCAAATTATGGAATGGCTCACATAGACTCCATTTTATCCAAATAATCCAAATTTTTAAAACTGATTTCCTTTTTCTCTGTAATAATAAAACAGTAGCTTGTACTTGATTCCAACTAAGATATAATTAATCCTTATTGGAAGCAAAACCAGCCTATTGGGTTTATTTAATGTTTAAATGAATTTCTAGTAGACTTAAGGCATGAAGACCCAAATTACGGAAAGATCCGTTATCTTGAAAACTCCAGGTCCCGAGCATTCTGGCTAACAGGTCCCATACTTGTATATTTATTTGCAGTATAGATCCAAAGACAACTACTTTTCGGTAATGTGTCCAGAAAATGTTTTTGCACTTTTCCATGTAAATGTATAACTTTAATGCTATTTAGTATTTCTTAGAATTCTTGCAGTGATTTATTCATAAGAAGCAGATCTATATCTCAAATTGTACATTTTATCTACAACTGCAACTCAGTCTAGTTTGCCTCTGGCTTCAGGCCATTAGACACATTATATTTAACAGGATGATTATTACATCATAAAACTAAATAAGAAATATATAATAATGCACACAAAGGATGAAATTGGAAAGAACACTTGATAACAGTTATATATACATCATCTTGATTCTTTATAAGAATGTAGAGACAGGTTGTTCAAATTGTAATGAAACTGACGTAAATGAAGATAAGAATATTCTGCCCCAGATCAAGGGAAATGACAACAGAAAGTCTAAAATACAGCTCTTGAATAGTATCTCACATTAAACCAAAAATAGGCAGGAAAGATAAACAATGTTAAATTTAATTTTATAGATCCCCCTATGCAGCTGCTGGCTTTTTAAACAAGAAAGTAAAGAAACATACACTGCCAGTTTTAGAACAAAGTTTAAAGGAATAAGAAAAAAGGTATTTATAGAGATATGATCATTAATCACCAGCAGATAAAGTGCAGGGGATTTTTTTCCCCATTGATTAGTTAGACCATACAAATTTATTAAAAACTTCTAACCATGTTGAGCTATGGTTATAGGTCAACATAGATGATTTTTTTTTACAGTAAAACCTAAAGCAGAAAAAGAAAAAAGAAAAAAAGCAGAAATAAAAAAAAGAAGAAGAGTAACAGATATAGGGTTGAACTAAATCCAGGGATTCTGCCTTTTTCAGCTGGATTCGGATTCAGCCGAATCCAAGCACCTGGCTGAACCAAATCAAAATCCTTAAGATCATGTGATTTTTCATCAGACAAACCAGGAATTAAAACAGCATGCTGCATGCACGGTTCTCTTTGCCCCCTCCTGACCCTCATTTGAATATGCAAATAAGGGTTCAAATTCAGTTCAGTATTCAGCCAAATTTTTCACAATGGATTCAGGATTCGGGTGAATCCCAAAATCACTGATTCAGTGCATCCCTAAACAAATATAAACTGAGCATAGTTTCAGGTGCTATCAATTATGCCCATATAGTAAATAAGTTATGCAAATTAAATATGAATATTTCTACATTGAAACTGAGTCATAGGGTTAGAAAAATCCGAAGCTATGAAAATTGTGTTTCTATCAAGTGTATAATACCAGTGCAGTTGAAGCAGATTCCTGACTAGCCCCAACTGTGAATGCACCTGCAAGCTATAGGCCCAAAGTGGATACGAATGTGGATAGAAGATGGTGCTGAGAGACCCCACTGTGCTGCTCTGCTTCTTGCGCTTAGGATTCCCAATAGGAGCACTAATATAAGTAATACTAATATAGGCAATACACTGTGCGAGGAGGAGGGGGCTGTTATATCTCTGGGGGTTTAGTGCTCCTTTAAGGTGGGAAACAGCTGTAGTACCGGGTGGTGCAATCAAATGACTACACTGAAAGTAGCAGAGGAGTTTGCCAGTAACAAATGGAGACACAAGAAAAGAGATGTAGTGAAGTGCAGAGGAATGATGAGCTTTGAAGGTTATAGATTGGTCCTATTCTAAAATACCACCACATCATTCACAGTTAGTATTTAAAAAAAATACTCAACAGAATATAAGGATGGAAAATTATTCATTGAAATAATTATTTATTATCACTTCGGGATAAAACTCAACTCATTAAGAAAGCCCATCTACTGGGCCCACTGGTGCTTCAATCAGAAAGGCCCCTCTTGCAACCACAGGGGCACCCCTCCTGCATACCTCCTTATACCACCATCCCGTCAACTGATGCGGACGGGCGGCATTAAACTGGAGCATCAGCAGCATACAGGTGAACAGGTCTGGGCCGGCAGGTCTCAGTGGGTTTTTTCCAAGTATCCCACCGCCCAACCGACCCTGCCTGGACCTTAAGGGTGCAAAGTACGAAAAGCATAGTGACTCGATTCTGTTTTTTGCATTTTGCACCTTGCCAATATTTTGTTAAATGAGCTTACAGATCTTGACTTCAGAGTGTACTTGAATATTTTTCTGAAAATAGGTTAAAAAAATTAGCATTCAATAAACAAAATAGTTAGATTTGTGAAAGCCCCAGTTACATTTATGTATATATGGTATATAAGTACGGTATGTATATAAGTTTGGAGGATTGCTGGTTGGTTCCTTGGAGGAAACTGATTCGTCCAGTGAAACTCGTCAGGCTGGGATGACGTCACATCCAGGTAGAACCACGAGGGGAGTACACACACCAACAGGATCCCAAACAGCAACCCTCCAAATATATATATATATATATATATATATATATATATATATATATATATATATATATATATATATATATATATATCTTTTTGGTTGAAGTCTGAGGATGCACTGGAAGTAGAGAAAGACTTGCTTAATTGAGTACTACAGGCAATACCTTTTACCATTGGTTTGTGAGTAGGCACTTCGGCTGAATGGTGGAGGCTTTGTATTGAACACTAGTATATGACTATATTATGAACATCTGACTTTATACTCTATTTCTGGAAGTCTGAAAAGTAAAGGGGAAACATTCCTTTAAATATTTTCCATAACACTGGGTTTTGATTTAAAGGGGAACTCCACACAAACACAACTTAAGCTTTTCTGTGTTATGTCGGCCTCTTTATCAAATTTTGGTTTGAAAGCCGGAGTTCCCCTTTAAGTGATTGAAATTAATACACTATAAAATTTTTCTATTGCCATATGCGCTGATCTATTTTTGTATTGTGGGATATCATTTACAGCTGGGAGACTATGAAAAGATCAACAAGACAAAATCATCCCGAAGGACTAGCACTCACATTATTTGTTATGAATTACAAGGAGTTGTTGAAGGTCCTAGCTCTTCAATTACACAACTGTTTAACCTTTGAAGTATTATGTTGGGTTGAGGTTTCTTGCTTTGTCCATGACTTTTAGCTTGTACTGACTTCCTATTGCATTCTTGTAATATGCTTCACACTGCCCTGTATAACACCTGCTCCATAATCTAGCTGCAGTCAATCATGATCTATTCTCAATCTGTCCTGCTCCAGTCAGTCTTGTTCTGCAGCCACTCAGTCCTGCTCTAATTTGCCTTGTTCTAAGCTTGCTATGTCTTGCTCTACACTTGCTTTATCCATCTCTGTCTGTCCTGTTCTGTGCTTGCTCCATCCTGCTCCAGTCTCTTCAGTTATTTGCCTCCTTTGCCTTGTTCCAATTGTAGTTCCCTTTGGGTGCTGCTGTCCCTTGCCTGAAAGATTTACCACATTCCCCTTTAGAAACCCATTACAATAATATGTTGAAAGATACTGAGAGTTATAGCCCTGCAGCATCTCGGGACCCAAGGTTAAGAAAAAAATGTAACATTATGAACAACACTATGGGACGATTCACTAACTTCGAGTGAAGGATTCGAAGTAAAAAAACTTCGAATTTCGAAGTTTTTTTGGGGCTACTTCGACCATCGAATGGGCTACTTCGACCTTCGACTACGACTACGAATCGAAGGATTCGAAGTAAAAATCGTTCGACTATTCGACCATTCGATAGTCGAAGTACTGTCTCTTTAAAAAAACTTCGACCCCCTAGTTCGCCATCTAAAAGCTACCGAAGTCAATGTTAGCCTATGGGGAAGGTCCCCATAGGCTTGGCTAAATTTTTTTGATCGAAAGATATTCCTTCGATCGTTGGATTAAAATCCTTCGATTCGAAGGATTTAATCGTTCGATCAAAGGAATTATCCTTCGATCGTTCGATGGCACTATCTGCGCTAAATCCTTCGACTTCGATATTCGAAGTCGAAGGATTTTAGTTCCTAGACGAATATCGAGGGTTAATTAACACTCGATATTCGACCCTTAGTGAATCAGCCCCTTTATTTCTAGCATACAGTTAAAATTAGGAGAATTATTATGTTAAGAACCTCCCTGAAACATTAACCACCACTTTTATAATACATTTTTACAACATAAGGTGTGTTGTTTTTCTCTTTTTTTAACAGCTTAGATTTAATAATAAATATGCATCACAAAGTAGCACTATAAATGAATATTTGCCATTACGAAATAAATATAAACATTATGGGGGAATCAAAACAAACTAACCTAATTATCAAAATGTAATTTAAAACAATAATTCGATGCAATAAAAACTTGAAAAAAGATGCAGTGATGAATCTGTGGGCAGCATTCCTACCCTTTTATTAGAATTGGAGAGTGAACTAGAAATTTATACTCTAAGGGGACTACTTAAAATTCAACATCAGATATGGATACTGTGGAACTGTGCAAGCTATTTATGGGAGAAAATGGTTTGAGCTATTTCTACAGACAACAAAAATGAAATCAGAATTACAGCATTGATCCATTTACAAATAAGCAGCTGAGCTTAATCTTGGTTCTGTGAATGCTTCAGTACATTTGCAAGCTTTCACTATGCATGAGATGATTGATCTGCTGTGTGCTCCTCAACATAAGTAGAGGGGAAATAGCCTTTCTTCCCATTGAGGCTTCCATACCACCAGCCATCATCGTCCCTGTGATGAACTTCTAGAAGATCACCTGTGGGGAAAAAGTTATCAATATACTGATACTACAGCATGCAGAGTTGGTTAAAGAGCTCCACACTGTAAACTCTTGAAACCTAAAGATTTGCCAGCCTAAAGCAGAGTTTCTTCAGCGGTGAGTCTATTCTCAACTGAATCTGGTGAGAACCTCAAACATATTCATGTTACAACATTATTTTTGGCTGCAATATAAAGCATTTCAAATATAGTTTGCAGATTTGCATATAGTTTGCAGCCAAACTATTGTTTGACCGCCAAGATCTTGGTTTTGAAAGGCTAGATGTACAGTAATCCGAAAAGCTTTCAGTGAATTCCACTGTCAATCATTTACTTTAATCTTCCTGCATTTCTCCCTCCAGAGCAGAGCAGAAAGGTTCTATCCATTGTTTCCCTTTTTCATGCAAACTTTGAAAACCCAGTTTTTGAGAAGCCTATCGATATTATTATTATTGGCCAACCAGGCCTTACGTCCGCTCTTTCAAAACTCAGTAGGATAACTAGAAGTTACTAGACCCCACTGAACAATCATTCAAGGCCCAATGAATAAGGCAATTAGTATGAAACTCTCTTTCAGTCACAGCCCCTCAGGGTCTCCTATATCTCTTGGGCAGTCTCGTGGTCTGCTTCCTCTACATAAGTGATCCCTAACCAATGGCTCTTGGTTTCTCACCAACCACTTCGATGTTGCTCTCAGAGGCCTTGGAGCAGGTTAGTATTTTTGAATTTCAGTCTTGCAGGTAACTTTTAGTTGCATAAAAACCAGGTGTACTGTCAAACATAGCCTCCTGTAGGCTGCCAGTCCACATAGGGGCCAACAACCAATCACAACCCTTATTTGTCACCCCCAGGAACTTTTATCATGTTTCATTTGCTCCCCAAAAAAAATAACCGTAGGCAATTGTATAATGCTGCAAACAGAGCTTGAATGAGATAAGGATATTGGGTGTGATTTGGTTCATGAGTATCTGGGGGAACAGAAGGGGAATCATGTCTGCTTCTATTTATACCAGTCCAATTCTTTTAAACCAGCAGTTAAACCATTTTTTCTAATATACACACACATGAGTCCATTGTTAGATTGTATTAATACTACAGTATAATATGTTAGTCAAAGAGGTTCTAGGGAAGACTAGAAGGGTACATTTACTTGGAGGGCCACACCAAAGGGGTTATTTACTAAACTCCGAATGCAAAAATTCCAAAATTTAGTGATATGTTTTATAAAATCACACTTTTAAAAATCACAAATTTTTCTGAATTTATTAAACCCCAAGGGTGGAAAAGTCTGAATCATAAAATCCGGCATCTCAG
The DNA here is from genome assembly GCF_017654675.1 of Xenopus laevis. Taxonomy (NCBI): domain Eukaryota; kingdom Metazoa; phylum Chordata; class Amphibia; order Anura; family Pipidae; genus Xenopus; species Xenopus laevis. Next base: position 74,849,433 of record NC_054387.1, on the reverse strand, counting down.
ACCTGTCGAGGTTGCATATAAGTAAATGGGAGAAGTCCCAATGATTTTTTATGTGCACTGGGTTTCTTGCAATACCTCAAAGTTTTTGGGCAAAAAACATAAGAAATCTGAGTTTTCGGGTGAAAAATCCAGCAAAGCTAATTTTTGGGAAAATGTAATTATAAATAAGCGTAAAAAACCCAATCGGATTTGATCGGAGTTTGTAGCAGAAAATGTTGAGATAAAATCGGACTAATATAACGGACTTGATAAGTGGGATTGCCTGCAAAAGTCCTAACTATTGAACTTGTGTTAATATTTTTCCCAGACATTTCTGGGGCATGAACATTCATTTTAGAGTGGGCTCATGTGTAGGGCATTAGAGGATCTCTTTTGTCTTTATTCGGGTTCCTTGGACATTTATATGTAATAAAAAGTGGCCACTTAAAGGAAAACTATACCCCCAAAATGAATACTTAAGCAACAGATAGTTTATATCAAATTGAATGACATATTAAAGAATCTTACCAAACTGGAATATATATTTACATAAATATTGCCCTTTTAGATCTCTTGCCTTGAACCACCATTTCGTGACTCTATCTGTGCTGCCTCAGAGATCACCTGACCAGAAATACTACAACACTAACTGTAACAGGAAGAAGTGAGGAAGCAAAAGGCAGAACTCTGTCTGTTAATTGGCTCATGTGACCTTACATGTGGTTTGTATGTGTACACAGTGAATCTTACGATCTCAGGAGGCGGCCCTTATTTTTTAAAATGGCAATTTTCTATTTATGATTACCCAATGGCACATACTACTTAATAGTTTTCCTTTAAAGCATTCGCAACAACATCTCTAATAAAGGCATCCATACGACTTTATGTACCCGCCCTATTCAAATAGACCTAAGAGTAAGAGGACTAATGAATTGATTGCTTTCATTTTGAAATGCTCACACTGCCGAAGTAACAATAGCGAAAATTCGCCAGCATTCGGTGCCCAGGACGCAACTTCACATTTTAGTGAATTAGCGTGGTGGTAACTAATGTTCGCTGGGACAATTTACAGTTTAGTGAATGTCTGCTTAAAACAGAAAGGAAAGAAATCATTGCATGTAAAATAAAAAGCAAACCAGCTAATAAAAAAAAATTGGATAACGTGAATAAGCTGCTTCTTTATTTGAATTAGAACTGAAGCAACTAGAATGCTACGTAAATATAAATGAGCTGGTGATATCACTGTTTACCATTAGTTAGAAATCACTCCAGTAGTTTTGTGATGCTCATGGAATTTGACACCAAATTGAGTACAGTACATATGGCTGTGACAGTGATTCCGCATATTACAAGGTACATTTATTTTCTGTAGTAAAATTGATTCCCATGTGTCACATCAAAAACCTAGTTTGCTGTGACAATTTTTAAGACTTTCTCTAAAAATGTACTCTTTATTGGATAGCTTACTATAGTGGAAAGAAGTGAAAGGATATGGATGAATAGCCATCTCTCTCCCTCTCTCTCTCTCTCTCTCTCTCTCTCTCTCTCTCTCTCTCTCTCTCTCTCTCTCTCTCTCTCTCTTGTGATAGATAGATAGATAGATAGATAGATAGATAGATAGATGATAGATAGATGATAGATAGATAGATAGATAGATAGATATGAATATACATATAAAAAAACTCATATTCTTAAAAATAAGGCTGTATTGGTTTTTTCTGCTTTAGATGGTGCCGATAATACATTTTGCATAGGCCAAAGTTATGATCTGATTATTGCACTGACTCTTTTCTTAGACCCAATCAATTATTGCTGAAGGTATTAAGTACATTTTTTCTTACTTTTGATACCTAAACAGCACTATGTCCTAAATTTAGAAGTTTGATTACAGTATAATACTGACAAGCAAAAATTGCATAGTAATGTCATTAAAATTGTGCAATAAAAATATGACAACCAACATTCCTTGTTTTAATGGCTCACATGTTGCCTTATTAAACATTCAACAAAGATGTGCCCTTGAGATAGAATATTGCTGTAGTTATGATGTAATCATATAGGACTAAAAAGCTGAAAACCACTACACTCCAAAACAGTGGCATCAAATAGCAGAAATTGAGTATCGCCCTGATGGAATCATAGGAGTGTCTTTTCAGGAGTGTCATTTGTTGCTCAATGGCACTGGAAGCCCCAGTAATCTTAGCAGTTAAACTATGTTTGCCTCTGACACCTAAATATTTTTTTTTTATTTAAGGGTACTCTATGTTGTATAATATTACAGCATCCTCTAGTGTCTAAATGTAACCTGTGCTCTGTAACCTCACCTCCTCCAAAAACTGTTTCTATCTTCACGCCACCTATGCTATGAATTGACCCCTCATTTACTAAAGTTTTCCAGGACCACCAATGCTACTAAATTCTGTTTAGAATGCAGAGGATAACCAGTGTGTAATGTTTAGATTACCGTATTGGTAATGTTTATACAGAGAAGTGCATAGGGAATGCTCCTCTGACTAAATTGGTTCTCAAAGGTACCAGCCAGCAGAAATGTGTAGTTCCTAGAGTTTGTTGTTGGAATCTCTCAAAATGAAAGTACAGTAAAGCTGGCCATTCATGTAAAGGTCCGCTTGTTTGGCCCTCTGGTTAATGATTGCATCATATTTGCCGTTAGGCAGGCAGGCAGAACAATGATCACATCAATGCGCAGACGAGGTCCTCAATCCAAAGGCTAAATCGAATAGGAATGCACCGAATCCAGGATTTGGTTCGGGATTCGGCCACGATTCGGCCTTTTTCAGCAGGATTCGGTGCATCCCTAAAAATAAACCAGCCCAGTGAATAGCTGCCCAATTTTTGGCCAGATATTGATCATGCAAGCCATCAGCTGGAATCATACACGGACCAATAAGCTGCCAACTCAGTCCCGTGTTTCGCCACCTTAAGGGTAAATGCTGTTAGTGATAGATGTTTAAAGTTCTCCAAGTCTAATGACACCCTGTGAATGTCAAGTTATAGTTTCACAATACCTTTTTGCAATCCCAGCTCATCCTGCCGTTGGGGTTTATACGGGTATAAAACTGTGCATGAGCTTCGTCGATGTTCATTTATTTCTGTATAAGGGAAAGCAATAATGTTAACCTTGTGAAACATCTTCAAATTCAATCCTTTTCAGTTTCTAGTCATTAACACTCAGGCAAACAACACTTTTAAACACTGTAAAAAGGGCATATATTTATTTATATAAGTCAGCAAAGTAATTCTGCCTTTCACAGCATGAGAAACTCTTTAATGGATTTACTTTAGTCTTGTGAGAGCATGATTACTTCACATGTCCCATGACAATACAGATAAATAATAGCCAAGTGTTCTACAGAACTTTTCATTTACCATCGTTTTATGCTGAAAAGAAAGTCGTTTCAATTGCTTTATCTTAAGCTCTAACAGTTTTCTAACAATTCAAATTCAACCATTATTACTGTAAATGTCTCCTTCAATCTTCCATATAATCACCCTTACTACCATTAGTGGTAAGGGTTATGTTCTGCTAATTTTCTCTAAATAGAGTAGGAGAACATACTGTACATTTTTATGAATTCCAAAAATTCCTTGTTATGAGTATTAGTATTCATCTATATGATTGAGAGATGTCATAGTTAGCGATGGGTGAATTTCTCCCTTTCCTGGGTTGGGTGAATTTCCTTTGAAATTAGCGAAACGGCGAAAAATTCACGAATACATGAAAATTGCCGTCCGCGTAAATTTTGGACGTGAGTCTGAAAAGTCACTCGCATCAAAGGGCGTCCGAATAGTGTTGATGCGCAGCGGTTTTACACGAGCAACTTTTCGGATGCACGTCCAAAATTTTCGCCAGCAAATTTTTGTGGAACTTTCACGAATGAATTCGCTGGCTGTGAAACGCGAATATTCGTTGTGAATTTGCGCCAGGCGAATTTACTCGCCACTAATCAAAACTTGAATTTTCTAGTTCCTAAAACAGTGCCTCTAGAGGAAAAAATAATATATATTATTTTACTGAAGGGCTAGAAAGACAGTAGTATAGTACTGTATAATATAGTATAGTAGTATAGCATCTCCCAGTTCCACTGCATATCTAGCAGGTCAATAGAAGCTAAGATCCCCCATATTGAAAATAGATTAAAAGAATTGAATCTATAAGGGCCATTATTGATGCAAGAGTGCATACCCAAGGTCAAGAAATATTGCTGTAGACAGCAGCTTTCTAAGACACCTTAGGGCTAATTTACAGGGGTGCCCAGCAATAGCTCTTGTGCTGGCCAGAGGACCCCTACTGAATTCAACTTTAATTCATTTATTTGTTCTCTGACGTTTTCTATGTTGTATAGCTTTTCTTTGTTCGAGATATTTAACATTGAATTATGTTTGTAAGCAGCTGTCGTGCTTTGGGGTGGCAGTGCTCAACATATAGTAAGTATGTTACTAATGACGGCAAAGTACAATTCTTTCAATTTCTTTCCTTTCTCCAACTTGAGGAACAAGTCACAGTTTGTGGTTTCAAACAAGTCAACAGTAGGCATAAGGGATGATCGAATTTAACCCGTTTCGCCGATGGCAAAATGTCGCAGACGGCGAAATGTTGCCGACATCCTGTGGGCGTCAAAATATATATATTTTTTTGACACACGCCACCATACAAGTCTATGGGCATCATTTCTGGGGCGACACAAGGCGACAAAAATTCACCCATCTCTAAAAGCAGATACCTCTGATATAGAAGTGAAAGAAACAGGAAGAAAAAGAGACAAATCTGACAATACATAAACACAATTTGTAAAGTATCAGGATATAAAACTTTGATACCATTTTTGGAGGTGTTCTCCTCATGAAGATCTTTAACCCTCCTGGAAAGGCCTCTTGGGGGTCTGTTGGGGTAATCAGTGGTATCAGGTACAGCTGAGTCATCAAAAGATACTGAGTGGCTCATCCTTTCTCTAGATCTGTTAGAAATCCGGTGGCTTTCCAAGCGTTTTAGTTTTTTTGTATTGATTGAGCGTGATATATAAACAGAGGAATGCTGGCTACCCTGGAAGTACAATGTCAGTATTACCAGAAGAACCAATATATATTCACAATGGCTAATATCAAAAACACACAAAATAAAATATTTCTATAAATTACATCATCAACTTTACAAAGCCTTAGCCACCATTGTGCTGCTGAAATCATCCACACACTGTGACAGTGACTCTGAAAGCCCAGGCCCCATTGTGCATTTGTGGGTCAGGCAATAGTTATATTTAATAGGAAACATACATGAAGCATATGCTGCTAGACAGCATTACAGCCCAATTACATGCCATGCACATGGCATTCACATACAAAAACCATTGCATAATCGCCCAGAGATAAAGAATTATAAATATAGATGCTAAATTTCACAAGGGAAGGTGCCTGTTGCAACCAATCAGCAATTTGTAACAGTTTACTACAAGTTGTAAATGAGAACAACATCTTAGTGTCTATTGGCTTTGTGTTGGCAAACTCAGCAATTAATTCTGAGTTCAAAATAAATTGATTGCCAATGTATAGATCTGAGCACTCATATCCAAATAACATATATTGTGTGATTTAACATTTTTCTAGAGTACATTTTACAAAGAAACAAACCAATACGGCAAATCCCCTGAACCAGACCATTTGAGAACCAAAGAGACCATTTGTGACCTTCCATAAAAGCATTTGGAATTATATGGCACCTTTTCTTTCCATTTTGAGATCCGTTCGCTGCATGGGTGTGGCGACACAGGCCTTCCTTCAAGCTCTGCAAGGGTTGATAATAGTTTGAAGTGATTTGCTTCCAACAAATGTATTTTTAGGTTTGTCTACAAAAAGAGGTTTAGTAGATAGAAGGAATTATTAGTTAAACTGCCTGAGTACTCGTGGTGTAATTTATTTATAACTCTATAAAACTCCTCAGCTCTACTAACTGAAGTTAATTACAAAGGGAAGAGGATGCTCGAATGAGACTTCACCATATCACCAATAAGTCAGGAGATTACTCTTCAGTTTGAACTTGGTAATACTACAATATAATAATACATCTCAAATATGTTCAGTACTAGTGATGGGCAAATTTCTCCCGTTTGGCTTTGCCAAAAAATTACAGTGCTGCCACCTTTAAAAAAAGTTGTATTAGTGCATGTTACCTCTTCTAGAAGTACATATGTATTTTCTTCATTTTTCACATCAGAAAATGCTGGATTATCTACATAAGCCTTTAGCATCTTCTCCAGTCCTAAGAGAAACATACAAAATAATTACAGAGACCCTGCGTATGTTGAGCCACGAGATGGGAAAAAACAAATCATAGCTGGCAAAGGTTGCAGCATGAACTAAAAATCCTTTTACCATGCTAAGTGGATTGACCCCCATTGTTTTTGGTGTGAGTTCACAAAAAAGACAACCCAAAATAAGAGTTAAAGTGGCATTAAAGTGCAGTAAAAGGGCATGACTTTTTGTACCACCTTATGCCAAAATTTTGTTTTAAAGTCAAAAGGTTTTAGTAACCCAATTTTTTAAATTCAGCAGTCTTAATGCTAGCAAAATTATAATATCAAAGTGGTTTCATCATTTTAAAAATTTCAGAAGCTGCTCTGCCAACTTATTGTTGTTCTTCAGTAGTACTCCATTGGTAGCAATGACAATTTAATGCTTAAAGGGGTTGTTCACCTTCAAACAACAATTTTTTTTATATATATTTTTTTTCGAATATTGAAATGTAAAGTGCCATTTTTCACCTGCTAAAGCAGCTCTGAGAGGGGGGGGTCGTCGACCCTGTAACCTATTATAAATTGATACATTTCTTATCTTTGTTCCTGCTGAGCGGAATCTCTGGGTTTCATTACAGGCAGCTGCTAGAATTGATACAATAGTTGCTAATACTCCAGAGATGCTGCTGAGAAATGTATCAACTAAATGTTGCAAAATTGTCTGCACCTGAATTACTGAGCTGTCAGACTGAAACACTAGAGACAGGAACATTCAACTTTAAACTTAGATCTTTGGAAAAACAGTAAAAAATAAATAATGGAAAGTTGTTGAAAAAAGTCTTTATTTCTGGGAACAATCTGAAAACAACTGAACTGAAAAAAGTGTTTGGAAGGTAAACAACCCCTTTAAAGGAAAACTATACCCCCAAAATGAATACTTAAGCAACAGATAGTTTATATCAAATTGAATGACATATTAAAGAATCTTACCAAACTGGAATATATATTTACATAAATATTGCCCTTTTACATCTCTTACCTTGAACCACCATTTCGTGACTCTATCTGTGCTGCCTCAGAGATCACCTGACCAGAAATACTACAACACTAACTGTAACAGGAAGAAGTGTTGAAGCAAAAGGCAGAACTCTGTCTGTTAATTGGCTCATGTGACCTTACATGTGGTTTGTATGTGTACACAGTGAATCTTACGATCTCAGGGGGCGGCCCTTAATTTTTAAAATGGCAATTTTCTATTTATGATTACCCAATGGCACATACTACTAAAAAAGTATATTATTATGATAATGGTTCATTTACATGAAGCAGGGTTTTACACATGAGCTGTTTTACTCAGTATCTTTTAATAGAGACCTACATTGTTTGGGGGGTATAGTTTTCCTTTAATGCACAAAAATTCACAAGCTTTTGTGCATTCAATTTTTATTACTCCAGTTTTACTTCTCTCTCACATTGACATTGTTTCATTCAGTAGGCTAACCCTGTACCTAAGTACTATACAAAATACAATAAAATAGGTACCTATCTCACTACCATGCCATATCAAGTAAAGGACAAAATTGCAAAAAAGAAGAAAATGTGGTCTGCTAATATAGTATGTATAGTTTATAGTGATGGGCGAATTTGCGCCTTTTCGCTTCGCCAGAAAATTCGCAAATTTTGCGTGAAATTCGCGAAACGGCGAAAAATTCGCAAAACAGCGCCGGCGTCTAGTTTTTTACGCCAGCGCCCGTTTTTTTGACGCCGGCGGCCTTTTTTCGAAAAAAATTTTTTTGCCTATCGCTAATAGTTTACGTTTATCTCATGTAAGCTGTCGGTATGCATATTTAAAGGTGCATCTCTGCCATGCCCATATTTACTCCAGAAAAATGGTCAGTTAGGGAATGAAGAAGTAATTGTTCCATGAAGCTATTATACCAGTTTCTAACCCTAACACAGAGTAAATACATGCAAGCAGTAGCAGTTATACCTATAAATGGTGTACACATGACCCCATGCAAAATTTACAGACCCTCAGAGCAACAGGTGTTCTGATTAGTGCATAGAAAAGAAAAGGCAAACAGACTAGAAGTACATTAGGCACAAAGTGATAAATAACCCAGCCCTACCGTCCTTGTCTTTCTGTGCCTTATCGATGTCACTCTGCAGTCTCTCAAGTTTCATATTAATGGAAGCTATCCTTCTTGCCTTGTCCATTATAACAGAATTGTCTTCCTCCTACCAAAACAAAGTGCTCACCTTATTATTTGTGTTACTTTGCCAGAGAGATATATTGTGTAATATCAATTTATGATTTAAACCTCGCATGAGAAATCAAGAGAATGAAGCTGAAAAATACTCTATTCTTTCATTAGCAGAGCAACTAACACACTGGATTAACATTAGTATCAAATTACTTTAACAAATGGTTTTATTGGCATAGTGTGGTTGGCATAAGGAAAGTCTGCTTGGTTTCTATAAAGACTGCCAAGTTTTAGTAAATTTCCGGCTAGCTGCTTGTAGTTGTTCTAACTATTTCTGGTCTTTTAAATGAAAGATTAAGTTCTAACTTCATCAGGGAACTGAAGTGAAAAATGCATACTTTAATATCTCCTTATTTAAGAGCTATATAGAAACCAAAATGACTAGGTAATTATAAGGAAGGTAATGTAGAATGTGATCACATAAAGCCAAAAATGACTACTATATTGACCAAAAAACCCAACAGCTTCAGGGAGACTCAATCAATAGGTCTTGAATTTACAAAATAATCCATCAGAAGAAATTCTGATTTGTTGTCTTCAGAATAAATCGCTGTTTCCTCCATGAATGTCTGAGTATCCTTTTCAACGTCAATGCTTTTGATGGCTTGGTCAATCTGGCTTTGGCACTAAAAAGTAAAATGCTGGGTAAATACATAAATATTTAAAATTCTTACACCAGTATCCTGAATCACAATAGTTATTAGTTTTGTTTTTAATAGTTAATAGTTTTGCCTTTTAAATGTGGGTAAATTGGGAATAGTTTAAGGATAAAACATATACACTGTAGTTAAATATATTTACTTCCTCCCTATAACAACTATGGCAGGTACTGCCAAAGGGGTCGAACAATTTGATAAATAAATACAAAAAAAAACTGTGAGAAAATTTCCATTAGTCTTCCCTAAAACATCACTTACAGTGTTTAGTGTCTGTTCGAAAGTTAAAATGTGCTGGTTGTACCGAGTAAGGATATGAGAAAGCAGTTGTATTCTTTCTTTTTCAAGATCTTGAATACTCTGAAACATAAAGCACAATAAATTAAAGTTCTTTAAACACAATATCAAATGTAGTGATTTTGATCATAGAGGGTTCATCATGTTTATCATTGCATGCTCTAAACATACATAGCTTCCATTTGTAGAAATGGGAAATAGACTCTCCTTGTGAGGCACCATAGGCTCAGATAATATAGGATGTGTGATGACATGATAACGTTTCAGTGCCCAGCTGATCTGGTTTCTTTATAGTGAATAGAAATAGTTATTTTACTAGTGCATGAAAACTTCTTGAATTCTGTTTAACAGAAGTTAAAAGATACAATTATATATGGCTCCTTGCATATCCTGCAGATTTTCAAGCACTGTAACTAAGAGAATATCACTATTGTTTAATATCCTGGAAACAGTAAATGAGCATTAGTTAAGTGACCCAATAGATCACGTCAAACTATTATACATTCTTTAGCCCTGCAGAGGTAAACCAACAGAAAGAAACTGAGAATAATAATCCCTATTGGAGTATATATTACCTGTGTTTCACTTGGTGTTGTAATTTATTATGTTGTATTGTCTATGGATAAATATCACTAGCTCTTCGGTAGAACAAGAGCTTGCATTCAAACAGGCTTATGTGTAGAAAAATGTGATTTATTATAAAAAGTTAAAACATAATTACAGCCTCATGTATGTTGTGCTCTCAGTTTATTTGATTATGGAATAACACTATCAATCAACTTTGATAAGTCTACTTCTTATCGTGGCATATTCACACCAAACTTAAACTATAACAATAATCGCAAAAATTATTAAATATATTAATCTGTAAATCCAGCAATGAGATCTACCTAGCTAAATGACAAAAAAAAAAAAATGGGGTAATTCATATGAACCTGTCCCCTGTACCACAAAGGTCATTACCCATTGCAAGGTCATTTCAAAGCAAATCTATAAATATTAACTGAATAAAGCAGTTTTGATAATAGCCACTGCTGTAAAACATGACACCAAGGGGCCTGTTTATTAAACTTCAATTGTTTTTTGGTTTAGGTTTTTATGGGGAAAACTTAAAATTTTCAAATAAAAAAAAACTAGAATTTTTAGAGATTTATCATACCACATATACTCCATCTCAAACCGGTCAAAGTCATGTAGAAGTCAATGGCATATGTCCCTGAAGTTGTTTTTGTTGACATTGTGATCTGCGCTGGAGAATTCGGAAAAATTTGGGTTTTCGTCCGATAATCCGATTAAATTCAAGTTTTTGGAGTGGCAGTATTACCATACAAATTGATTCCTTTTGTGATGTTGTGTTGCTCCGAGTCCAAATCGTGGAAGGGAGTTTGGTTGGATTTGTTTTCATTAGGGATGCACCGAATCCACTATTTTGGATTCGGCCAAATCTTCTAATCCATCTTGGAAGATTTGGCCGAATACCGAACTGAATCCGAATCCTAATTTGCATATGCAAATTAGGGTCGGGAAAGGAAAAAGAGGGAAAAACTGGTTTACTTCCTTGTTTTGTAACAAAAAGTCACGTAAAATCCCGCCCACCCCACAATTTGCATATGCAAATTAGGATTCGGATTCGGTTTGGTCAGGCACAAGGATTTGGTCGAATCCAAACCCTGCTGAAAAAGGGCGAATCTTGGCCGAATCCCCAACCAAATCCTGGATTCGGTGCATCCCTAGTTTTCATAAACATATTAGATAAATTCGAGTTTAGTAAATCGGCCCCTTAAAGTCAAAATTTTGGATTCCACAAGGAGCTAAAGTAGAATTACATATGCATCACAGAAACGTCTAAACACATGTATTAGTAGTAGTAACTGTACCATCTTTTGTGCCTCATTGATGCCTAAAACTGAACATACCTTATAGCAATTTTCCAGCACATTTTCCCATTTAAGCCGCACTGTTTGACCGATTATATTCTCTTGATAATATTCTTCATCAATTTTGGTCAGTGTCTCTACAGATTTTTTTAGCTTATTGAGAAGCTGGAAGGGAAAAGAGCATTTTTATGAATCAAGCACTCAGAAAGAGCAACACTTTGAAGGAGTGCATGCTATTGGAAAATAACTCATGCTCATCCAACATAACCATTTATTTGAGATCCCAGCACCCCAGAACTGAAGCACACTAAATGCTAAGGCCGAACAATATTAATAAGCAAATCTTAATTTAATTTTAATATACTGTTTGGGGTAAATTTTGTGTACTAATCTCCTTTTCAATGGGTCATGTGCCTTGTATTGGAGCTCAGCTGATAAATACTGTATCTTGGCTAGCTGAAATTTTGATGGTTTGAAGGGTATGTAAGTAAAAACTCTTTTAAAATTACTCTAAATATCTTTCTCCCTGAATTCAGATTTATTAAGTTTCTCTATTACAGCCAGTTCAACCACATATCTTTAGTTACTCCTTTGTCTAGCGTGAAGATCTGCTCCCTTTTGCTTTCTGAGCACTCCTTCTCTCACGGACTATGAAGACCTCTAGCTTCATAGTACACAAGGAAGTAACTAAAAGAGCTGCAGTTGAACAGTCTATAATAGAGAAACCAAATACACCTGAATTCATTGAGAAATATATGTTATTTGAGGGGCTATCGAGTAATTTTAGGGATGGAAAAATGTTTTTACTGATTCTTTAATGATGGTTAAGGTATGCCAGAAATGATAGGGCACATCTAGTTTCCCTAGCTCAACTGTCAACCACTGGCAATCACTTGAGAAGGCACAAAATTGGCAAAATACTTTCAAAGCATTTACCTTCTGCTTTTCTTTTTCCGTCACAGATTGTTTGTTGGTGTTTTCCACATGGTGGAAAACAGCTTCATGTTTTTTGGTATGTTCCATAAGTTTCTTCTTAACCTATACATTGTAACATGGAAGTGTTACATTCAGCCAACTTGTATATTGATTTAGCAAATATAAACTCTTATGCTTCAGAATAACTGCAATAGCAACTGATTGTAGTGTTTCTGTGCTAGCAGTATAACAACTACAGTATACTGTATTCTGAGTATTACATATATGGTGTATCTCGCTTGCCTCGCTGCAACTGTTTCAGTATACACATGCAGTATATACACATAAAGGCCCATCATACCCTGATTTATTTTCTAGGTGAGTCTAGGCATTACTAGACATGATTAGCATTCAAGTGGCATGGCTAAAAAACACCCAGAAATCACCGCTGTACAATATGGAATGTGGCCTTACAGCTTTGCCACGGTAAAAGTGTTTAGCAAAACCTTTTCAAGCACCCCAGGCTCAGCAGCTCGCCTTATTTAAAATACTCCTCCAAAGAAATCCCTTCCTTCTATGTGTACTATCTCTATATGGCATAGTCAATTTTTACCACCAAAAACCTATAAGACCCTCTAATAATTGATTACAATATAAACAATCTTAAATTGCATGGTATGTTAGCCCATTTTAACCCTTTATAAAATCTTATTACACAGATGATACAAAGTGAATATATACCTTTATCTGCTGCTTCCAGTTATTTAATACTGAACTTGTCATCTTCTCTACTTCATTATCTAGCTTTTTGGTGAGAAAAATAGGTAAGATTCATTAAAGGGTTGTTTCTACTAATGCAAATTTTATATGTGGCTATTTCTGGTTGACCACTTCCCGCACAATGATATAGCTACTGGCACTAGATTAGTCTAGTTACCCTCCCACTTAGATTGGAAACTCTAGGACCTCCAGTAGTAATTTCACCAATTCAGTTGGTAATGCTAAAGGCATTGGTTAGATACAAATAAATAGCTATGTAAGATGCTGCACTCTGACCAGGGAATCTGTCTACTCTTAACTATATCGGTTAGTTAATCCAACAATGCTATACACCGGGGGTCCCCAACCTTTAATACCCATGAGCCACACTCAAGTATAAAATAATGTTGGAGAGCAACACAAGCATGCAAAAAGTTCCTGGAGATGCAAAATAAGGGCTGTGATTGGGTATTGGTAGCCTTTATGTGGACTTGCAGCCAATAGGAGGCTCTGTTTGGCAGTACACTTGTTTTTTATGCAACTAAAGCTTGCCTTTAAGCCAGGAATTCAAAACTAAGCACCTGCTTGGAGGTCACTGGGAGCAACATCCAAGGGGTCGAAAGAGCAACATGTTGCTCACAAGCTACTGGTTGGGGATCACTGTACACTAACTGAAGGTCAGAAGAAATAGACACCTCTTTACTCAGGGGTATAAAACTACAGAGGAAGCTGCAGGGGGGCCCAGGAGGTATAGGGGCTTCATGGGGCCCGATTCATATACAGTTTCGATAAATATTGGTAAAACAAGTCAACATCTAAACATTTTGGGCACCTGAAAAATAATATGCTGTGGGTCCCAGTAATATCTAGTTACACCACTGTCCTTACTTTTTTCTTCTTTTTTTCATGTTCTTCCAAGACTTGACTGGTTGGTTTTATGGCTTCTTGTTGAATGGCTGTGCCAAGTTTCCTGTATTAAAAAGTCCTAATTAACACATTCCTAGTGAAACAAATAAAGCTTGGAATAATCCAAAGGGTTACTATCGTTTTCTTTAACAATATGCTGAATACATTTGGGACAGTTTTTAGGTTGCTGAGTTGAGTTTCAGCAAATGGTATATAACCTAATGAAAGTTTTTAGAGTTAATTATTAAGTAATGATACTCACTTGTGTACTTCTGCTGTGGTTCTCATTTCATCAGAAGCACAAGTCCAGGCATTGTTAATGCAACTGTAGGTAAAGAGGTTGTGTAGGTGTATTAATTCATGAAAATACATTTTAATGTTGTAACAATTGTGTGAAAGAAATGTTATTGTGTAACTGCCCTGGTTTAGGTAAAAAGTCAATGAGAAAGGTACTTGCAAGGTAACAGAAACAATATATAATAACAACAATCTATATTCTACAGTCAGTAGAAAAGAAAACCTATGGCACTAATTGCCAATTACTGCAATGCCAGGCCTCACTCATTTAAACATCTCTACCAATGTCTGAATTATTAATATCAGTGTCTGCAAATATTATTACTAAATAGAGAATGATGCGGATAGGGTGGCATTCAACAGGGTTGTATGGAGCATAACTTTATTGCATGGTATGTACTCTATGTACTTACTCTCCACCCCTTTTGTTTCTGTCTGTCTCCTTTTCCAAATATATTGAAAGTTCTTGGGTCTCGGACCTCATTCCAAATGTGTATGGAAACACTTAGGCATAGATTTATTTCTTTTCACTGCCTAATTGTATAATGACTGTACCTCTGTTTCTGTTTATGCCTTGTAAAGCTGTACATTTGTTGTGCTATATAAATTAATATATATAATACAATACAATGGTATATCAAGGTTTTGAGATTAGCTATTTATCAAGACTGAAAGAAAATTTTTATGAAAAAGTCAGAGGAAGAACAAATGCAATATAGAGTAGTATCTTAGCCTAAAAAAAATTAAAACCTTGTTTCTGTGCTACAGCTCCTTTTTCTCCAGGGAGAGAGGTTAGTTTAAAGCAGGATGATTCTTTATGGGGACCCCAAATATAGAGCAAGCCTCCCTATATTTAATAACAGCAGGAAATTGAGGTTCACATTAGTAGATCATCTTGCATCTGTAATGCTGTCTATTTTGGAGTTCTGGGAAGTGCAATGGAAAAGCTTGATAGAAGGTTTTTATATCATTTTAGATAAGATCAGTGTAGAATTAGCAGCAGCTCATACAACTTTGAGGAAGTCATAGATTATAATTATTATAATTCAATAGCATAGCATATCCTCAATAATTACCAGTAATAAACCAACTACATGTGAAGAAACTGGAAATAACCGGGACATTTTATGAAATGTTATTCCCAGTACTGCCAACAGGAAGCACTAAGCTTATGGCTAACATATTCTGTAACTTCCTTTTTCTTTCTGTGCTTTCCCATGATCCTTTATTCTGTGAGTCATACGTACAAAACTATATACAGTCTAGCCAGTTAATGGCAGTATGTCCTTAACAGTCAACAACTAAAACAAATTTGCCATGGATAGTAAGAACAGTAAAGATTTGATCGTTCGAATCTCCGTTTCCTGCAATTTTCATGCCGGGTGCGGTGTCCCGACATTTTTCGTGCCATGGCGATCGGTCGTTCAGACGATCGGACGGGATAGAAAATTTATGTCGGCTACCGATAATATCTTTGCATGTATTACCGATCTGACGATATCAGTGGGAGACTGTCACCAGCTTTTGTCGGACATAACTTTCGTACGATTGCTGTCAGGGGCAGAACATCGTCTAATCTGTTCTTTTACTATTTTATTTGATCTGAATGGTTAGTGGCAGGTGGGGAGATGGCACCAAACGAAAGTTCGTCTGATATGAAGGTAAATCTGCACGACTATGGTCAACTTTAGACACATATTGTAGACATGTGCGTTTAGTTTACTTACTTTTTATTTACACTGGCCAATGCCTTGGTCAGCTTGTTCGCTACCTTCTCCAGTCCTTTGGCATAACTCAGTTCTAGGTTAGACCTACCATAGTAAAAGAACATTGCTATAAAATTAGACATACTAGAAAATTAGACATACTAGAGTATCTTTCTTACAATGTACATACAGCATTCTTCTTTTTCATATTGTATAATGAGCAAGATCGGCCATACTGATTAACTCATCTTGGATTGGCTTTGGACATTTTCACTGTGTGGTTTAGACTATGTAGCTCTAATTTAAATGGATAATATATAACATGCTCAAAAGGATAATCACATAACCGATCAATAAATAACTTCTGATATAGGGCAGTTAGGCTTACCAGGGTTTTATTCTCCCCACATATTGGGAGCATCCCAGTTTCCTTTTCTTTTGCTGCTCAAGATAATTTATGAATAATTTGAAAGTAGAAATCAATAAACTACTACTGCAGCTGTATAGTGGCCAAAAACTATAGCTGCAGAAAAATGTGATCACATTTTGTTGGTACAACTTTTATTTTTTTCCAGTGACATAAAAACAAAAATCTTGGCATTATGTGAATAAAGGCAATGTGTACTTTCAGTATTCAAGCAGGTTCTTTTGGCCATGACAAAATGTGAAAACATTTTCCCCCATGATCATGTTTTTTTCTTCCCCCCACTTAACTCAGTTGCAGTCAACCCATTCAATATTTTATGTAACTATGAAAAACGTAATAAAACATAATGGCAATAAAAGCCCTCTTGTTAGGACTGAGGCATTGCTACAGTGAAGCACAGTGGCGTATAGTGAGAGACGGTTCCATCAAGCTGGTGGACTAATTTGCATAAGCAGGGGCTTTATATCCTGTTAAAGTGATTTGTGGAACATGAGAAGTGGAAGGGATACATGAGAAGTGGTTGGCTATATTCATTCAGTGTAAGTAATGGCAGAACATATGTATGGGGTCCTTAGGACCATTCCTACATTTCACCTATGTCTGTTATGGTGGTAGTTAATGCTTAAAACAGCTGTGCCTCTGTACTAGTACACTACTAAATCTAGTTACCTTAGGGTCACGAGTCTTTAGACTAGTAACAGGCTAGGGTGGAGGATGGAAAGAAAATACAGCTTTATACAACTTAATACAGCTTTAGAAGTTAGAAGCCTAATTTATGTGTTGAGTCCTTAGTGTGCTCAGATCTATAAATGCAAATAAAAAAGTTACTGGTACAAAGCTGGGACCATTTAAGGAGATGTTTTCTCAAAACCCAGAGATTGCATGGGTACAGCCACATGATCCTCTGGTGCCAACTCACATAAGAAATCAGATTTGTATTGACACACATAACATTTTTAAATGATATATACCTATTAAACCAAGCCATAGTACATAAAATAACCAGTTAAAGGGATACACATGAAAACATTTGTTTAAAAAAATCATGCCCCTCTATATTACTAAATATCAGTTGTTCATTACAGCAGAGAGTAACAACTGCAGAGGACATAAAGGCTACGTTATTCTAAAATAGGGATCAAAACAATCTTGTCTGGAAAAATGCCTAAGGACTTAACTATTCAGTCTAAACAACAATACAGAACATTCTATACGCAATACAGCTCATTCAGTAATTCAGACATGCACGCTGAGCATTATATATTCAATAAAGGCCCTGCTCTGCATTAGTATTCATGAGATTGAGATAACCCATTGCAGCCTATATTATGCTAATAATTGCTCTAATGTTGTAAAAGGCCTTTGACATTGATAAGGTGCATCCTTCTATCACAGAGAGCAATGAATAGGCTACCACCTTTCTGGTAATCCAAAAGATACATTTGGGATTGTTTTTATATGGGAATTAAATTTATGATTCATTTTTAATACTATAGAGACAGTGGCATGCTACGACAACGTGCAGCTGGTGTTTGGTGTGGTTTGAATGACAGCAAGGGGCCGATTCACTAACTTCGAGTGAAGGATTCGAAGTAAAAAAAATTCGAATTTCGAAGTGTTTTTTGGGCTACTTCGACCATCGAATGGGCTACTATGACCTTCGACTACGACTTCGAATCGAAGGATTCGAACTTAAAATCCTTCGACTATTCGATAGTCGAAGTACTGTCTCTTTAAGAAAAAACTTCGACCCCCTAGTTCGCCATCTAAAAGCTACCGAACTCAATGTTAGCCTATGGGGAAGGTCCCCATAGGCTTTCCTAAGTTTTTTTGATCAAAGGATATTCCTTCGATCGTTGGATTAAAATCCTTCGAATCGTTCGATTCGAAGGATTTCATCGTTCGATCGAAGGAATAATCCTTCGATCGTTCGATTGCACTATTTGAGCTAAAATCCTTCAACTTCGATATTCGACCCTTTGTTAATTAACCCTCGATATTCGACCCTTTGTGAATCGGCCCCCAAGTATCTGCATGTCTGCAGTTTGGTGTTTAACATGCTACTTGCTAGGCTCTCTTTCCATAGCAACCAGTCACCAGGAATAAAATCAGATAGAAAGATAAGTGACAATAGAGCAAAACAAGCAATTTAAGAACACAAATATAAAACTGCAAACCAGTTAAAAAGTTGATAGCTTTTATTATCAAGTTTTAAACTGACAAAATCTAAAACTTCATTATCTTATGTGTGACTAGTCAACATAATATTTCCCCTTATCTGGACCATCTAGATATTAGGCAAGAGATACTTGGAGGAAAGGTTGAACTTGATTTAAACATTATGTACAGTATCTATGTTACAGCTGAATTTATTTGTAAGAGGAAACTTAATTATACGCACCTCTGTTGCAGGGCAGACATAAGAGTTTTGCAAAATATCTCTCCATTTTTAGATATGTTCTTCAGATCCTTATAAACCCTGTCATACTGACACAAAAACAATGATTTTATAAGTAAATTTATATGCAGTATATGCAAGATATAAAGGAAAGAATTGAGGTTTGGAAGGATTTCCTCCACATTTGGGAGAAGACCAGCATGGATTGGCCAAGACAAAGAAACAACTGGCCAAAGGAAGGGGAGTGTTATTTGCGTTTGACACAGTTATTAGGAAGGTAAATAGGGACTGAACAATGCAATGTAAATGAGTAGCGCAAACATGCAGGGAACAAAGCACTGTAAATTCGATGTGGAACAGAGAATGGAAGGAACATGGGGGTGAGTGTATGATGTGACCTTACAGTTTACTTTCTATTAATCATGAAGATAAGGAGACCAAGAGTCCATCAGGTTGGCTATAGTACAGACGCCAGTGCAGTCGTAACTTGGGATTATTGGGTATTATTTGGGAAGCCTAGTCCACAAATCCATCTCTTTTAGGGAAAGGGGCTGCACCTGTATCACTAATACTAAAATGGTCATTTATTATGACCCCAGTCACAAGTGCTAGAGCAATAAGAGGTGCAAAAATGGGGTTCTGCTCATTTAAACAGCACTTGTGTCTGTGGACTGGCTGCACTCTATTCCTGGAGATGTCCATTTTTTCTCAAAACCCAGAGTTTACAAGGGTCTCAGGGTTCCACTTGTAGCTTCGGGAAAGGATGGGGGGGGGATGCCTATATACCACCCCCTCCTGTCCCCTAATAGATACAACACTGCTGATTGTAGGCAACACTGTATTCATGTTACACATGAATACAGTGCTCTGCTCTCGATTTTGGAGTGCTGAGATCTGGGCAAGTCAGAAAAATGCAGGGTCTCTTTGACAGTCTAGTTACAAACTTCACCTCCTTATGTGTTCTAATCCCACTACAAGAAGCCAGAATGGGACATGGCACAGTAGTACAGGGGCATGATATAACAACAAACAGGGGCATGATGTAACAGCAAACAGGGGCATAGGTTTTTACAGAGACATGCCATGAATTTCTTCCAGCATAGGTATTTCCCAGTAATACAACTCTGCAGGGAATTTCAAGGAAGTATTAGTAATAATGCTGAATATGATGTCAGATACAGGATTGGACTTTGGAATGTTTAACTGGCACAGCTTACACAAGGAGGTACTTGACTGGTGTGTATCAACTGACCATCCTCCTTTATATACTCTTGGAATACTCAGCACTTACAGTAAGGGAATGTTATTATGTTATCCACAGAGATAACCCTTTAAAGGGCTTGTTCACCTTTGTGTTAACTTCAAGTATGATACAGAGAGGGATATTCTGATAAAATTTGTAATTCGTTTTAATTTTTTATTACATGTGGTTTATGAGTTATTTAGCTTTTAATTCAGCAGCTCTTGAATTTGCACTTCCAGCAATCTGGTTGTTATGGTCCAAATTACCCTAGCAACCATGCACTGATTTGCATAAGAGACTGGAATATGAATAGGAGAGGGCCTAATTAGAAAGACGAGTCATCAAAAGTAACAATAACAATACATTTCTAGTTTTACAGATAATTTGTTTTTGGAAAGAGAACAGAAGAAGAAGGCAAATAATTAAAAAAATATTAAAATTAAATGATGAAGAACAATCGAAAAGATGCTTAGAAGTGGCCATTCTATAACATAGTGAAAGTTAGCTTAAAAGTGAACTCTCCCTTTAATCAACATGCAGTTTGTCCAGTGGATGCCACCAATGCCCCTGTTGGTAGGCACTAAAGAGGAATGCCAGTTACATCTGAATGATCACATTTTACACAAAGTACAGTCTTCAAGCATTGCCTTCTCTATTCCACACACATTATTTGCATTACTCACTAAATGCTTACAGAACAAATGTGCCAGATATAGACTTTGCACTCAGTATATAAATGACACTCTTAGGAAACTGTTAAAGGGGTGGATCACCTTTAAGTTAACTTTTAGTATGTTATGGAATGGCTAATTCTAAGCAACTTTCCAATTGGCCTTAATTTTTTGGTTTTTAATAGTTTTTGAATTATTTGCCGTCTTCCTCTGTCTGTTTCCAACTTTCAAACAGGGGTCGCTGTAAGGCTACAAATTTATAGTTACTGCTACTTTTTATTATTCATCTTTTTATTCAGGCCTCTCCTAGTCATATTCCTGTCTCTTATTCAAATCAATGGATGGTTGCTACATTAATCTGTACCCTAGCAACCCGATTACTGAAATTGCAAACTGGAGAGCTGCTGAATAAAAAGCTAAATAACTCAAAAACCACAAATAATAAAAAAATGAAAACCAATTGCAAACTGTCTCAGAATATCACTCTCTACATGATACTAAAAGTTAATTTAAAGGTGAACAACCCCTTTAACATGCCACACTCATAGTACATGAGGTTCCATTTAGCAGAATGAGGGATGCAGAACAGAACGACACTTCTTGTATCCTGTACTGGAGCTCCCTAGCTGCAGTAAAGGGCATCGGCTGGTGGCCCACAGCTTCAGAGGTGGCACTTGGAAAGGAAATATCTTTGGTAAAAGTACAAATAACGCGTAATTATATCGCACAATAATTGTGTGATATTAGTCAGGCATGTCTGACTGCAAACCTTTAGCTGTTGTTGAACTGCAACTCCCGCTGTGGCTGACAGAGAAAGGAGAAGCTGTAATCTGGGAGTTGTATGCCAAGAGCAGCAGGAGAGTATAACATCCTAAATTACCATGCTTTTCTGTGCTTTCACCTACATAGCCATAGAGCCAACATCTACCAGCAATATCAAGGGACACTCGTTTACTGAGCCTTATGGGAAGTGTACTTCAGAGGACCACACCCAGCATGAATGGTACAATTAACATGCAAAATTGTTATTGTTCTACTGCTTTTTGTATACCCCTTTTGTATGGAGAAAGGACATTGACTTCTACTTAGAAATTGTTTTCTGTGCAGCTGCTCAATTTTAATTACAAACCAAGAATTGCCCCGGGATATTAGGGGCAGTAGATATAACTGTATTTTATGGTATAACATGTAGTCTGTTTCATTTGAGACCAATATGTTGCATAATAGTCATACAAGAGCGACACTAGTGACCTGAATTAATTCCTTTAGCCTCAGCAAGTATAAAACAGGTTAATATCTCCTATACAGTGATAGTAAAAATATATTCATATTGAATCTCCGGGATACGGAGAAGGAATGTCATTCGAGACTTAATCTGTGACAAAGAGTTTTATAAATGCACAATTTTCTCCTTTGATGTAAATTGCAGCAGGTGAGGAATAAGTGAAATGCAAATAATACATAATGGCTTCCTATTCCAAAATAAAACTTCAAACCTGAATATGTGCAAAAAAGGTTAATAGAAGAGCTGGAGAAAAAACAGGAAGTGCAGCAGTGTGTTCAACCGTGCCACCAAAAGCAAACCCACAGTAATTATATTAAACTGATCTTTTAGCACTGAGTTTATAAGAACAATCCCGATATTATGCAGAGGTGTAACATAAAATATAAATAGCCTGTACTTACTGTGCAGCCTGCAAGTGGATCTTTCATTTTAAAAAGATGTATCTGATCTATAGCCAGTAGGAAATACAGGTGAGGCTGCCAGCGTACAATGATGAATCCTGGGAGCGATTACACCTCCGTCACATGACTCAACAGGCTCAGTATGGATCAACAAGGCTCAATAAAAATATTTCAGTACAAAGGTATTGTGTAACTTCCATTAGCGCTGATCTTTTACCCTGGGATATCTGGCAGCCGCTCTAAGGTCTAAGCAGTGTCTGTGTGTTTTGTGCAGTGAACAGTGACTTATAAACTTATGGAACAGATGCCAACTCATACATGGCAAGAACTTGATTCCTTCTCATGACTGAGAATATGCCAAGTTTAATGACCGACTTGTCCATGCACAGACTTCTCTTAAAAGGAAGCATGCAAGTCAGGAGGAAAAACACCTTTGGATATGTGCCAAAAATGACTAATTAGATTCATAAAATAATAATTTTCAAATTGCACCTAAAAATATTCCTTTAAGAATATGACTGAGATTTGTTTACATTTCTCAATTGAGACTGACCTTTTTTTCAAGGAATGCTTTAAACTCCTGGGGACAGTTGGAGGGCAGTGGGAAAAATGGGTTGTGGCATGTGGCTCCATCCTGATAAGCCTTTCTAATCTTGAATGGACTTTGTATGCCAACATACATTCCCACAGGAGCTGGGCATGGTCATATTAGTGAGGTAAAACGCAAGATATTCACCTGCATTGTCCATTTTATGCAGCCACCATTATGACTTATTGGTATCATCAATATAATGGCACACACCAATAAAACAGCAAACAATTTAGGCATTCAGTTGCCAACTCACAATCTGCAGCTCGTCATTTGACTGAGATACAATAAACAACAATAAAATGACACAATAAATAAGTAATGCCAGGCTATTGGAACAAATGCATGTACTCATGTGTCCCATACAGATGCAATGGCCCAGGTGTGGCACAGTAACCCTAGAAGAAAGGCATGTGTCTCCCAGAAAGCTCTGAGACAGAGGAGATAGGGGCTGTGTTCACTTTGGCTTAAAAGCCAATACGGGTTGTGCGTCACTACCTGTATAACGGGATAGGGCTTGGAGTTAGCTCACTGTCCATAAAGTAGGAAAGAAGTAGTGCAGCTTAGAAAACTGAGACAAAAACACAGAAGACTGTAAATGAAATATCTACTGTATTGGTTTGCTTTTCACTATGGCTGAGGTGCATTGGAAAAAAAATGTTTTCAGGTGGACCTGACTGTTTGCATATGCTGTATTGAGTTTTAAAAAGTGCAATTTTTGTGAAAAAAAAACCTATACTGTAAATAAAACACAGACCAAGACCTGCTTTGTGTTACACTGGGCATCCCTGTCCTTTTCTATGAAAATATAAAACTATGCATATGATGCAAAAAAATTCAGTGATAGAATGTGCATATGAGCAGAGCCAATGTACTGCCCTTTGTTATTGATAAACCAACAGTGCCTGTGATTAACAATGACAAACAGTGCAACAACTACTGCATAAGATGCCTATGTATGCATTCTTGAGCACTTATGCAATTTGAGTGTTTTAGCAAAGACAGTTCTCAGCATTGTCTATGGTAGGGCATTTTCTGGCATTTTGTAGCTGTGACAAATCCAGGGCAACATGTAGCAACGCACATCATTGTCCTAAAAGC
The DNA here is from genome assembly GCF_017654675.1 of Xenopus laevis. Classification (NCBI taxonomy): domain Eukaryota; kingdom Metazoa; phylum Chordata; class Amphibia; order Anura; family Pipidae; genus Xenopus; species Xenopus laevis. The sequence continues at coordinate 74,825,414 of NC_054387.1, read as the reverse complement.
CCTTGTAAATGAAACAGTAAGCCTGCTCCTCCTTCAAAATATGCTGGTCCAGTACAGAGCACTCAAGCCCACCCAAAAAATGGGTGAGAAATCTATCAATTTCACAAGATTCCAAATCAAGTAGATGACTGGGCAATAAAGCAATGTCAAAATAAGTTATGAACAAAAAACATGGTTAAATAATACACAATTGAACAAACCCCTGGGGCGACAAAGGGTAAGGACAACATCCACAGTCCAGAGGGTCCTCACCGATGCACTGCCACTACCGTTTGAGAATCAAATAAAGGACAATGTGGTACAGTTAATGTCTTTGGGTCAAATGCAATGAATAAAGCTACAACAAGCAAGCAGCGGATATCGTATATTTATTGCATATATTAATACGCGTACTTTGACAAAATTAAATGGATTGTTTGAAAAACAAAATTTACTGCCACACAATCTGCTTTGGAGCTTCAATGGTAATGATTTTTAAGCATCAAGGAAATATTATGTTCGAATACTGCAGCGAAATCAGGAAAAATATATAAAATACTAGTGCCTTGCACCAGAAATAAAGTTTTTTTGAGGACAAGTCTGGGCATACTTGTTCCTTCCCAGCATGACATCTAAAATAAATGACTGCAATGCAAAATCTAACTTTCATTTAATTTCAGTGGGATCTGTAATGACAGAGCTTTATAAGTAGACCCATATTATTACTATGCTAATGCAATTATCTGCTTAAAGGAAAACTAAACCCCACCACCCAAAAAAAAAAGAAAACCCCCATCTATTACCGCCCCCTCCCTGCATAATCCATTACTTGAAAAAGTGTCCCTTATTGTCATGCTGACTAATCCATGTAGAGTAGCATAGCGGAGCTCATGAGTGCCATGTTCTGTGTCTTTGGATCCTCTTCTTTCCCTTCGGAAATTTACATGCTCAGTATGCACTCCAAATGCAGATGTGTGCAAAAGCTCAGTGTCAGTGGTCCCTTAGTGAAGAAATCTGAAGATACAAAAGATGGTGCCCATGAGCTCTGCTGCGCTACTCTGCATGTATAAGTCAGTGTTACATCCAGGAACACTTTTTTCAAGTAATGGACTATGCAGAGAGGAAGCAGGAAGTGGATGGGGGCTTTTTTTTAGGGGAGTTAGTTCACCTTTAACTTTGACATGACTAAAAACAATCCTTGATATGTTTATACACATGGATGATGGAGGAGCAAATGAATAAGCATTAGGATCGGTATATGTCCTCTTAAAATGACACTTGAGAATGTACTGTAATAAAGGCCTCAAGTGGAAGTTCTTTGTTCTCAGAGCACACACAAAAAGGTCATTTCTGGGTCCAGATGATGCCACAAAAAAACTGAATAAGCTACATACTCAAACTCCAGCCTAGCCAACAAGGAGCAAGCCACTCTGGTACTCACATACAGAGCTGAGAGGTCCCCCACTGTTTGCTAGTTATTGTTTATATCCCCCTCCTTCAATTATCATCAATACATTAATTCTCAGCTTTATCTTCATCCATCTTTCCCATTTTTCCTTTATGTGCATTAATGTACACCTGAAGCTCGTTTCCCCTTTAAACTAACACATCAGACAAAGGCTTGTAAATACTGTAAGATAAAATGCAAACCTATCATTTCAACTTTACAATCAGCAAAAAACATAAAAAGAAGTAAAAATATGCATTTTTCTTTTTTTTAACAACTTTTTTTCCCGAAACGAATATAAAAATAAATAACATCCAGACTTATGAAAATACTTATCCTATAGTGCCAGTTGCTGGAACAATACACATGCCTACACATATTGACAGATATTCCATCATCATTCACAAAAAAAAAAACCCAAACAAAAGAAAACAAAACCCGGCAGTGCACTAGTTGTATGCATTTTTATTCCTAGATTTATTTTGTGATGCGGAGATCTATGAAGGAGCGTATCTGGTTGCGAAGAGTTTATTGTTCTGTAGTAGGGCCCAGTTAGTGAGCTAGTGCTCCTCTGAAACTGCTGCACCCATAAGATATCCATTCATTCCATTAGAACTGATGCCATTGGAAGAAGGATTCTGGGAGTGTTTGGTCCAGCTTACTGAGTCTTCTTCATCTGAGCTGGACTCAATATCACTACGGTCATCCTTTGATACCTGTAACAGATACAAATTCAGTTTGAAGTTTTATAAATATGTTGAGGCTCATTTACTAAAGGAAGACTATGTTGAAAATGATGATTTAATATAAGCTTCATCTCATGAAAATATATAATCAATTAAAATGGTGTACTCTTTCTGAAATAATCAAGTTACTCTTTAGCAACTTCCTCTCAGCAACCTCTCTCTATGCAGCTTTCTGCCAGAGTCAGTTATTTGAAAAGACAGTTAGCTCTAGTACATTGTCTAGGAAAGGAAACAAAAATCAATGTATTAGAACGTCGATGAGAAATCTCATTATTTCATAAATGATGCAGAACTGTCAACTGGTTATATTCAGAAAGTCACTTAATTCTATTAGATGAAGCTCACATTAAATTTTAATTTAGGGAAAAGGAACTGATACAGTAAACTAAGTTAACCAATCAGACTTTTAGGCTAATTGCATGACATAACTGAGTTTTGACTTCTACTGATCTCAGACAAAGTAGTTTGGATACATGAATCCCAAATATCCTGCAGGCAGATAAAAAATAAATTGCACTTCACTGGCCAGAATTATTTTTTAATTTCATGGCATCTTTGTGACCTCAGATCCACATTTTGTACTTGGTTTAGGCAAGATTAGCAGTGAGGCCAGAGGGAAGATAGGTGTCTTCACTAGAGCTGTTAAACAGGTGTCACCCGCATTTATACTGCATACTGGTCATCGGGTGGAGCCGATTGTATGGTTGGACATAACTGTGTGTGGCCAGGGTGTTCCAGGGTTATGACCAAAAAACTCCCAGAAACATCTCTGCTTTCCCCTTTAAAGTGAAACCTCAGTTTTACATACCCTGATTGTAAGTTTTCCTGAATTTTACACTATTTGACCCACCAATACTGTATATCGGCAATACTGCAATTCCCTGATTTTACATTTTCCTGGATTTTACATAACTTTTTCTGGTCCCGTCAAAAACATAAAATGGGGGCTCTACTGTAAATTCAAATGAAAATTATCCAATTCAGGAAAAGCATACCAATTGTTTTATTTTGAATATACCTTGAACATCAGGACTCAAGGCTTACCTACAAAACTATAGCAGCACAGGTTTCCCCTACACTGTGAACTCTCAGGAGAATATTTACAGTTTAGTGTATAGCAGTCTCCAAGGCTTTAAATGTTCATTTATCTATCAGCTTACTAACTAGTAACTGCACACACCAATGATTATATTTGTACCAGAGCTGCTACATACAAGCATAATAATAACAACACAATAATATGTAATATACTCATGAGACTTACATGCAAAGGATTCCATTTTCCAATCTTCCATGATAGCAGAAGAAAATACACACACATGGATAGGTCAGGGTGCAAATAGCAGATAATATTTGGGTTTTCACAAATAAATACAATTGTCTAGTGATAGTCCAATGCCCAAAACACAGACTATGGGGAAATTTATCTCAATATCGGCTGCTACAAACTCCGATCTAACCCGATCGTGTTTTTAAAGGAAAACTATACCCCCAAAATGAATACTTAAGCAACAGATAGTTTATATCAAATTGAATGACATATTAAAGAATCTTACCAAACTGGAATATATATTTACATAAATATTGCCCTTTTACATCTCTTGCCTTGAACCACCATTTTGTGACTCTATCTGTGCTGCCTCAGAGATCACCTGACCAGAAATACTACAACACTAACTGTAACAGGAAGAAATGAGGAAGCAAAAGGCAGAACTCTGTCTGTTAATAGGGATGTAGCGAACGTCGGAAAAAAAGTTCGCGAACATATTCGCGAACTTGCGCAAAAATGCGAGCGGTTCGCGAACGGTTCGCGAACCCCATAGACTTCAATGGGAAGGCGAACTTTAACATCTAGAAAAGACATTTCTGGCCAGAAAAATGATTTTAAAGTTGTTTAAAGGGTGCAACGACCTGGACAGTGGCATGCCAGAGGGGGATCAAGGGCAAAAATGTATCTGAAAAATCTGCCTGTGTGTGCTTGGAAGAGATAGTGTAGGGGGAGAGCTGTTAGTGATTTCAGGGACACCAGTCCCACTCCCCAACACTGCTAGACTAATAGCACTGGGCTCTTATAGTAGTAGTAGTAGTAGTAGTAGTAGTAGTAGTAGTAGTAGTAAAACAACAAAAAAATAAATAAAAGCAGTCCTTACAAGGACTACTGTTATTGCAGCAGTCAGCAGATGAGATCTGAAGCAGGACAGCTGCCCACTGCAGCTACATACAGAGCACTGCAGTAGAAGGTAGATTACTAGCCAGCAAAGCTACCTAAGCTTAAATGTCCCTCAAACCCCTGCAGACTTCTGTCCCTACAATAACAGAGCAGTATCAAAACGATTACTAGCCAGCAAACTTTCAACTGTCCCTGAAATCACTAACAGGCAGCAGCTCTCTCCCTACACTATCTCTTCAGCACACACAGGCAGAGTGAAAAAACGCTGCAGGGCTTCGGTTTTTATAGGGAAGGGGAGTGGTCCAGGGGAGAGCTTCCTGATTGGCTGCCATGTACCTGCTGGTCTGGGGTGAGAGGGCAAAAAAAAGCGCCAACAATGGCGAACCCAAAATGGCGAACGTCGCGCGACGTTCGCGAACTTCCGGCGAGCGCGAACACCCGATGTTCGCGCGAACAAGTTCGCCGGCGAACAGTTCGCGACATCTCTATCTGTTAATTGGCTCATGTGACCTTACATGTGGTTTGTATGTGTGCACAGTGAATCTTACGATCTCAGGGGGCGGCCCTTATTTTTTAAAATGGCAATTTTCTATTTATGATTACCCAATGGCACATACTACTAAAAAAGTATATTATTATGATAATGGTTCATTTACATGAAGCAGGGTTTTACACATGAGCTGTTTTACTCAGTATCTTTTAATAGAGACCTACATTGTTTGGGGGGTATAGTTTTCCTTTAACGCTTATTTATTATTACATTTTCCCGAAAATTACCTTTGCCCCGAAAAACTCAAAAAAAAAAATTGCCCGAAACCCCCCACGCAACCAAAAATCAATGGGACTGTTCCCATTAACTTTTATGCAACCTCAGGTTTGAGTTTTTATATTCTGGCTTTTTAGCCCTCAGGGTTTTATAAATTCTGAAAAATTTGTGATTTTTTTAAGCCTATTATAACACAAAAAATCGCTAATTTTTCAGATTTCGGGGAATTTTGCGTATTCGGAGCTTAGTAAATAACCCCCTATGTTTTGGGCATACTGAATGCTTAGCTGGCAGATATTCCCTGTTCTGATTACAGGGATTACGTTCCATTTCTTTTAAAGTTACACAATGAAGTGTATAGCCTTGACATTTTAGCCTATAAATTACAGGCTCTCAGAGTTACATCCCATAAATAAAGGTAATTAATTGAAATAAGGCCCTTTTGATAAAGGTTCTGCATGTGGCATTTGTTCTGCCAGTCTAGGTTTGAGGGGTTAGTAGATTATTCTAGTGCTAGAAATACACTCAAGTGATTTATAGGGGATATGAACCTTTCATAAAACTCTGCCATTCACCTCCTTTTTTCTCTATGGTGGCCCAAACTTTTTCTCTATGGTGGCCCAAATTAAAAAAAGACTAAAACCTTCCATATGACTGTTGTTCCACCCAATTATTGTTGATCACCACTTCAACAGTTTGTCAAGCATAGACAAAGTTTTGCATGATCATTTCTATGCATGTATGGCTGTCTTTAAAGGCACGTTCGCACAAAATAAACCGCAAGGGGTAACCCTGCACTTTAATTGCCTTGTGTGCCAGTGTATCTCTCCATAATTGTCTTTAAAGGCAGACAGTGGTTGGCTCCAGCTACAGAAACAACCAGCTACATAGATCCCTACATAGGATTAGAAGGGGTGAAACCCTTGCATCCGACATCAAGACAGGAATGGCTTTTTTAGAAAGATTCACATCCTCTTAAAAACAAAGTAGGATGCTCCAATTATGGTTCTGCCAACCAGCACTCTGTCAGTCATCTTACTGTTATCTAACATAGGGAGAGCACTAACCAATAAGAACGGCAGACTTGTATGAACATTTCAAAGGCAGTCAGACAGTGGGTAAGTGAAGAGCTTGGACGGGAGAGCTATGACTTTAAATTAATATAATCAATGAAGAAAAAAAAATAACATGCATCAAATGAAACATTAATCTAAAGATATATCCTTACCTTGCCTTTGCAAATTGCTTTACAGGCAATCTTGATAATGAGATATGACCAAAATAAATGTAGGAACTGTAGAAGCACCAGCAGTAGGTTAAATACCCACCAGGAGGGATAAGGACCAACAATTTCCCAGCTCTCAAATAATGTCGTGTTTAATATCCTATAGAAAAAATAGCCATATTATCCTTTGTTAGAACAGTGGAGAAAAATTGTACTTAACTGAACAATGACGTAGAACAAGGATATACAGTGCTACGCAATATGTTACAGTGCTACGCAATATGTTGGCGCTATATAAATACATGTTAATAATAATAATATACAGTAGGCCTTGGCATTTTTTCACAAGCAAACAGATGTAGTAAATCATGTGTCATGTTCATTGTACTTTATACTCACATGTAAATACAACTGCATTCAATTTTACAGTTTTGGAGCTAAGTGTATATATTTGACGGCATCTGCATCATTGGGCTGATCCTTTGGTGCACAGTGACAAACTCACAGCACTACTACGGGCACAGAAACTGGCACACAGTAATTTCCCAATTGTCGGTCTTAGTTTGTAATTTCCACCGTTTCTGTCTCATAATCCCATTACTAGCACTAGGTTTAAGATTGACTATACTCTTGGCCCCCTACCTTGACATGAGCATGAATTTTGACAATATTCTGCATAACCCTCTTGATAAGATGCCTTCAGACTTCTGCCAATTCAGCCTGTTGTTCAATGTCTACTTCCTCCTTGGTCCATACTGCCTGATCTTAAAGGCCTACTGCCCAGACACCAACATAAGGCATTTTTTCACATCACTAAGGATGCACAGAATCTAGGATTCGGTTCAGAATTCTGCCTTCTTCAGCAGGATTCGGATTCAGGCAATTCAAAATAGTGGATTTGATGCATCCCTAATTTATACTACCCATAATGAATGTAAATATAGTGACCAACTATCCACCGTGCTTGTATGCAGGCGTGACTTGTATTGTCGATATATGAACTTAAAAGGGGTACATAACCTGTACAAAGAAGAGGATGATGTATGGTATTATGAAACATTTTAAAGCATTAAGACCTATAAAGAGAATGTATTTACTGATAAGAAGAATTATAGCCTCTAGTGTAGATGCATGGTAAGAATCATGATCGGTAAAGGGGGAAGAACAGATGGAGTGCTACCTATCTCAAGTAATTTTAGAAGTCAAAATTTTGATTTTAACCCACTAGGTGGCACTTCTGTGCAGGGAGTGAGAATTAAATGCTGTTCTGCTGGATCTATGATGCCAGGTTGTAATATAATTACAGATAATACAGCAGTTATATTGATTAGCAACTCCTCGACCACAAAAGCCGATAATGAAGAATCCTGATAGGAACACAACAGCAGGCAATAGTTTCTCTTGTATGCGAGCTGCACAAATACAGTAATGGTAATAAATAGACTGTGCAAACAATTTGAAGTATATCATGTTTGCAATAACCAACAGTAATGTGAATTAATTAGCACAATTCACACATTTTATCCTGGAGCCACTTGAAAATTCAACATGGGAAAATGTATGACAGGCTAACAGCCAGCCAGCAGACAAGATGCATTTATATTCTATACTGATCATAAAAAGTATTATTCTGTTATAATAAAGCTCACTTTTTGTAGCCTCTGTGATTAAATGATTGCAACAAAAAAAAAATCAAAAATTTCTTTACTCGCAGTATTATGTACATCTCACTTTTCCAGCAGATACGTGACATATGGCTCACATTAAAGGTAATTTACAAACCTAAAATGTATCTGAAAATATTTCCAAGTCATTGGTATGTGTTTTCAGTTCTGGAGAGATTTCTTAATATTTCTATTTCAATGACTGTTTTAAGGACCTTAGCAACTTAATGTAACCCAGGTTATTTATACTTTACCAAAATACTCAATACAGTACTATTATGGGGCTTTTGTGCTTCCTATAAGTGTCATGTTTGAGTGGTTTTGTTAAGGCTATCATTTTCTCCCTTTTAACTTTAACACTCCTTATCTTCTTCCAATGACTTCATGTCAAGATAATACTAGAATAAGAATCAATACGTGATGGGTTTTCAACATTAGGGGCACAGCCAGCTAAAAGCAGCCATAGACCATTCAACATATCAACACAACAGGATACCCTATAACTCTGCCTAGTGTAGGTCTAACCTTGTACTATGCTTAAAACATTTTAATGATGCTTTTAATGAGCAAATGCTGTAAAAAATGTCCCCTGGCAGCTCATTTTGACAAACACTCTTTCAATGTATTCTCTTTTTCAAACTTGTATGACAGAAAGTGAAGGTTTTATATTGTCTCTGAGTTACTCAACTCACTAAACTGGTAGAAAGTAAATTATAATAATAAACCAGGCTTACTTGTCAGTGCACTTTTTGTTTCATGTGAAAACAGCAATTATTATAAAATTGTCTGTGCTAAGCTCTTTAACGCTGTCAAGGTGAGAAATACAGATTGGTTGCAAATATAGTATCACTTAAAAATGCACTTTGCATGGTTGCATATGGGAACATCACAGTATATAGTTAGTTTGGGAGCTTTATAGGAGAAGGAAAGGTTAAAACTAAGTAGGTTTTATCACTAAGGTCTATATAAATATACCAGAAAACCCTCAAAATATACTTCTCCTCTGTCAAAAGCAAAACAGCATTTATTTCCTTCTATTGTGTATACACAGGCTTCTGTATTAGACTTCCTTCTTTAAACTTAAAGGAACAGTAACATTAAAAATAAAATTGTTTTCAAGTAGTAAAAATATAATGCAGTGTTGACCTGCACTGGTAAAACTGCTGTGTTTGCTTCAGAAACACTACAATTGTTTTGTATAAATAAGCTGCTGTGTAGCAATGGGGGCATAGAAAAGGCTCAGGTTACACAGTGGATAGCAGATACGCTCTGTAGAACATAATGGTGTTATCTGTTATCCACTATTTAACCTGTGCCATGTAGCCTTTTTTCAATTTCCACCATTGCTACACAGCAGCTTGTTTATATGAACTAGTGTGTCAAGCAAACAGATCAATTTTACCAGTGCAGGACAACAGTACATTATATTTTCATTACTTTAAAACACTTTAATTTTTTGGTGTTACTGTTCCTTTAAACCTCCAGGGCACAGGTTTCAGCATGCACAGTTTGCTCCTCTCTCCCTCCCCCTCTCCCTTCTCCCTCCTCCCCTCCCTGCTGTAATCTGGGCCCAAAGCTATGAGCGAACAGGGAGACCTTATGTCAAACCAAGCTAATATGGCAGCTGCTATCGTAAACAAACAGAGGGCACATTCTACAGAATAATTATAGCTTTCTAGCTTCTGCTATTGTGGTTAATCTATTGGCCTCTGCCTCTTTAGCATTGCCCCCTCCCCAATCCTAAAAAAATCTGACCCTAAAATGCAGAGCAGCACAGTGGAGATCCAGGGCACCATCTCTCATCACTTTGTATTCTTTCTGGGCTCAACGCCAATTTGGGCATGAGCAGTTGAAGCGATTCCTGATTTGGCCCAACATTATAGGTGCATATATACACTAAATATAAAATATGTAAGAGCAACATATTACTAACCTTATATTTTTGCCCCCTGTTCTTCTTTCCATTTATTTTCTTATACATCTCTGTCTTGCTTTCTTCTAATAATTTTTCTTCCAGCATTTCCAGCAAATCTCTTTTAGTTACTTACTATATAGTTTTTCACACTGCTCTACCTCTTCATGCTCTTTAGCTTACACCCTTCTTTTGTTTGTATCTCCAATTTTCCCCTTTCTCATGGGAAATTGTGACTCCTGCCTTTTGGTGCCCTGTCCTGGCCTCTACATATTTGTTCTATACACTCATTGCAAATTAATGATGACTGCAAACCTTGCCCTAACCCTGCACCTGGTAGTATAAATCCTTTCACAGTATAGCCAGCAATAATAGGATTATCTCCTTTGCAAATGATACAGTTTTGGAAAGTACACACTATGACAAACCCAAAATAGGCACACACCCTTTTTACTCCAAACTACCAAACTGCAAAGATTCCCTAAATGTGGTAGTTTTTTATAAAATATTTCTAAATATCTTCCTAAAATATCAGAATTTACTACATTTACCTTGCACAGTTTCTTACATACATAGATACAACACTGTAAATGTGAATGCCAGGGGTTTTCTGCATAAATATCCCAAAGTACTGTGTGTGGCCTGTAAGGACCCTAACATGCAAATAGGGCATATGAATTTTCTTGACTGGCAATCAGCTTCCACAAAAAGCACCCTTCTTTACACAATCCAAAATGCATACTCCAAACTACCAATACCACACCGGTGTCACATATTAGTCAAGGTTAGTGTATCTATTAATGATATGCAATCAAATCACATTGTCTGTGAGTGGGCTGGGGACACATAAATATTGGTCACTAGTGCTATGGTTTGAACACATTATGTTGTAAATGCACCAGTGGTGTTTAAACTGCTGCAGAACTATAACTATCTGCTCCCAAAAGTAGTGTTTATGCAGTTTTAAGAAGTATGTTTTAATCATAATAGTAACAGTCTGTTTTGCCACAATTAATATTAAAACTACACTATACACTATAATCTTTGCGTTCCCATCTTTACTTGATCACTGGTAGTGCACTGCAGAGACCTTAAAAGCAACCTTTTCCCTAAGTTTACCCAACTAAATACACAAATCTTTCGCTTTCATCTTCAACCCCCCTCCCCCATAAATGACATATGGAAAGGCAGTGTTGTCTGTAATGAAGTAATACTTCCTTCTCCGTCCCTTCGCTGCCCCCCCTCTCTTCCCCACACATAACTCCAGCTCTCTCCTGCTTTAAACCCACCCCCTTCAGAAAGCCTGAATTGGTATATAGACACCAGCTTCCTTCCATAGCTGTTCCGCACTGCACTTTCCCTTATGATTTAGGGCTTACAAGTCGCATGTAGTTAGGGTTGCCACCTGTAGGGACCCAGAGAGTTAACAATGCCTCTATGGCTTTAAGTCCCTAATTTCCATTTCCCTAGTTACTGGGGAAAAGCTCATGTATCTAGTTTAAGTTTTTGCATACATTGTCGGTAAATTTGTAATACCTGCCCGGCCTTGGCAGGTGTTTTACTGGCTAGTATATACTGGCCGGTGGCAACACTACCAGGGCAGCCTGGGTACAACAAAACCCAGAAAGACATGTGCCTAGAGGGACCAGGTCCTCTAGTGTCTAAGTCGGGGAACAGGGAACCCCGTGAATGAGGTTAGCTAAACAGGGTTAGTTCTGTCATAGACTCTCTAGGAGAGTAAGGTAAAGAGGATTTTATTAGGGAGCAGCTTCCCAATGCTTTTGAATTGCCTGGAGTGAAGGGGCCACAGTGGATAGGGTGTCAGGCTAATCAGCTTTGAAGAAGGAACTGCAATGTTCTGAAAGCTTGCCGTGATTATCATCTTAGTTAGCCAATAAAGGTATCACCTTTACACCACTTTTGTTATGTTTCATATCAAAAGTTATACCCTATAATTTTCTCAACAGGCTAACATGGCACAAAAAAACATTACCTATAAACTGGTTATAAGTACACTGAAGGGGGATGATGGCACACTATAATGAAGGTTGAAGTAAAGAACCAGATGACAACAATGTAAAACAGAAAACTAAATAAGCAACACCTTAAAACAGGAAACAGGAAAATAATGATATAGTCACCTTTTAATATTTCAGTTCAACAAATGCAATGTGGAAATAGCAAGGGAGGTTTAGTGGCCCTTTAATACGTTTGACAATCTTCTCAGTGTTCTTCAATTATGCCTTACAATGTCTAATAAATGATTTATCTCTTGTTAGACATGTAATTCCTTCCTTAATGAGAAAGAAATAATACTATCTAAAAATATAGAACAGCACATGCCGACTATAAATTACATTTTGAAATGACAATGTCTCTATATAAGGAGGTACTGTCTCTGCTTTGCACTTGTCTTGCCAATGACAACATTTTGCCAAATTATTTTTGAAAGAAAGTAAATGTAAAGTCTTTAAAATCACATCCTAATTGCACCTTCCGTGAAACGGGTACAGGATTTCATCGTTCTGATAAAAAGCTCCTTACAGTAAATTAATAGCTTTAAATAGTTTAATACTAATAGTACAATTGATCCACACAAAATAGACAATTTTCACATTAATTTAATAAAAAACTACCGTATATAAGAAGTTTCCCATAAACTGGTCACATTAAACTCCCCTGCTCTCCAAAAGAGGTGGCCAAAACATATCACATTGTGGGTGGTTCATTGGTTATCTTTCTTTTACAGTATATAATACATAGGGATGCACTGAATCCAGGATTCGGTTCGGGATTTGGCCAGGATTCTGCCTTTTTCAGCAGGATTCGGATTGGCTGAATCCTTGTGCCTGGCCGAATCGAATCGGAATCCTAATTTGCATGTAGATTATGGGCAGGAAAGGAAATCACGTGACTTTTTGTCACAAAACAATTACGTAAAAAAATGTTTTCACTCTTTTCTTTCCTGCACATTTGCATGTGCAAATTAGGATTCAGTTCGGTATTCAGCTGAATCTTTCATGAAGGATTCAGGGATTCGCTGAGCAATTTTGGTTTGCCAATGTCAGATGGGTGGACATAGTGCTCTTGGGGTGCAGTGCTGGCAATACCTTGTGTAAGATCCCATAGACGAATAACGTGCAGCTGGATGCACATGTGGAAAATAAGGTTCTCCTTGGAGATAATTTTGCATTTATTAGTTCATCTTTAAAAATGTTTTAAAATCTCCTATTCTTAGTTGGTCTTCATTTTTTTATAGTTTATGAATTATATGCCTTCTTCTTCTACCTCTTTCCAGCTTTTAAACGGGTGGTCACAGACCCTGACAGCCAAAGACAATTTTACTTTTATTATTACATGTTATTATCTTTCTTTACAGGCCCTCTCCTATTCATTAAAACCACTTCCTGGTTGCTAGGGTAAATTGGAGCTTAGCAACCACATTGCTACTGAAACTCCAAAACTGGAGAGCTGCTGAACAAAGAACTAATTCATTCAAAAAACCAAAAAATATATAATGAGGACCTTTTTAAGTTTTCAGCTGGCTTTGGAGCTACAGAAGAGTTTACTGAACAGTGAACAATTGAGTTGAACAACACCAGAATGGAAAGCTTGAAGAAGAACTGGGATGTGTAGGACATGCAAGCTGCACAGCTGAAGAGGCCTGGGAAGAGGAGAGAATATGATAGGAGAGATACATTTCTACAAGAAAAGAAGGATCATGCACTCCTTTTGTAAAATGATCTCTTTATTTAGGTACCCACACTGGGTGTAAAGGATAAGTAAACCTTTAAAATAAGTGAATGTAAAATTGAAGAGGGTGCTATTAAGAACTTTTGCAATGTACAGGAACTTAGGAAAAATTTGAAACCTTTCTCAAATCTTTCCTAAGCAGAAGATCATCAGAGCAACCCTCTGTCTTTCTCCTGACAACTTTCTTGACTACTTGGTGTCCAGAAAGGTGCCGCTGTTGTAACAACATTAATTCATATTAACAGTGCATGTATCTTTTAGGGCATGGACACACATGAGGTTTTCAGCACGGAAACACGGCACGGTTTTTAAAAAAGCTGACTGCTGCGTAAATAAGCTAACCTAGTGTGCCATTGCCTAAGCTGGAAACTGCTTAGCATATTTACGAAGGGGTCGTCTTTTATAAAAACTGTGCCACGTTTCCACAAAGTAAAACCGCATGTGTGTCCGGGCCCTTAACATCTTGGAATGTAAAAAATAATAATAATGAATGTACATTGCAGAAGCTCTTAGTATTTGACCCTCATCAATTTTACATCCACTTATTTTAAAGGTTTACTTATCCTTGAAGGAAGATAGTGGGAGGGAGTTTACAAAACACATGTAAATTTAGAAGCAAACCAATATGCGAGGATATAATAATTTAATTTTAATACTGTTTTCTCAGTTCATAGGGCAAAGAGTTTTGTCCAGGACAACTGAAAGTGGCCATACACGATCTTTCCTGAGACCAATGGTTGTTCATTTTCACTACAAACATTAAAAGTTGAATCCTCAGATATGCAGTGAAAAGAATAAAATTCTACCTCTATCTGATGATTCAGCAGTAACTCTGTGACAATGTTCAGGGTGCCCTTTTATCAAAGGTGCCCAATAAAAATTTCTGTCTTGCTTGATCAACGAGGCAGATGATATTCAAGGAATTTTTGCTGATATCGATCACCTTGCCTCCCACAGAACAGACACTGAATATCGTATGATAATATCTGTGCATATATGACCACCTTAATACGTACCAAGATATATGATTACAATAAATATCTATCTAATTATAGCTATAGAACTAAATTATGCCAATAGAAAAAAACAGAAGACTTACCATAAGGGGAATACCCCCAGTCTTGCAATTAAAAACACCAAAGCAAACACGACAAAGAGAAGGTCACATAATTTTTGGCATTTTGAATAATTTGCCATTTTTGCAGCCTAGAAGAAAAACATACACATGTTTAAACGAACATTTGCCTCATAAAGCACCCAGAGGTAATTCAGCAGCATTACATGAAACAAATAGGTAGACTGCCACTCCTATTTTCAGTTTATTGTTGGCTTTCACTATGCATTTTATCAAATCCATTAAATTTGGCTTTGTTTTTTGGGGTTTTTCACCATGGTAATGGGGATGGTGGTATATTGCTAGAGTATGAGCTGAAACTTTGTATGACTTATGGCACTCAGAAAGGCACCATGTAGCAATGTAGAAAATGTCACCTTCAGGGCTTCAAAGTTAATTACATTTCTAAAAAGTATTTTATAGAAAAATTTGGTATGAGGAGTTTCTGAGTCCTGTATGTAGGTTATTGGTATGCATGGTTGATGTTAAGGAACATGCTAGTACACAATAAGAACCACACCTCCTTGCACCCACTTCAGTTGTAGAGGACATTACCCCTGTGGTGGTTCCTAATGATTAGCAGGTATCACATCAAACCTCTACCCTCACTGTGCCATAGAACTCACCATGGAAGCGTGCATCACAATGTTATTTAATATTTTGAATATTCTGGTCGGACTTTTTATTTTGCATAAGATAAGGGAAGGTTGTGGGTGTTCCTGTCTCCTGCTGTCTTTAATAGGTGTAGGCAAACAGAATGACATGAAATACAAAGTGTTTTCCACTGTAAGAGGCTACAACCTATAGGAGGCAGAGGAACAGTGTATTTTTCAGTACTATATAAAATAGTTTATTATTGATGCTTTGCTGTCCTTGAAAAAATGGGTCCTTGGAGAACATTTGAATGCCTGCAGTAAGACTATAGGATGTGGCAGTGAATTCAAAACAAATAAAACAGCTTGGAAGATAAGAGTGGGTGGAGGTTATCCGAAGGGCAGATGGATGCTCATTAGAAAAACATTATAGCAGTTGGTAAAGGGAATATTTGGTGTCAGGAGCAGAGATGTAGGGTTGCTGAACAATATCAAGGAAATAAAGAAATATTTTGCTTAGCTCTGCCTATGCTACAGAATTTCCAAGGAGCCTTGAGGTTAAACATAAGGTGGCAATGCAAAATGCAATGATGTTTATTGAGCTCAGTTACCGTTTATAATATATAAGCTTCATGATAATTAGACAGAGGTAGTTGGCAAAATTAGTGGTACATGCCAAGATGTTTATATACTTAAATTGATTGCGCAAGGTGTCTCTCCAATTTGAAATGGCCTAATTGGAGGTGTCCACATATACTTTTCAAAATTTCAACAAAACCAGATGGGACTTATCCTCCAATAGTATGGGCCCAATTATTTGCAAAATACACACATAATCGTATTAAGGAGTAAAGATAAAAGGCAATATTTATTTAACTACCATGCCACAGATACTTAAAACCATTTAAAATAAATAAAAAACAGCGCTGCGCTGGGTTCAGGGATCCCTTTAACCCCAAATAACCACTTATAAAGAGGACTCCTCTATGTAGGATTTGGTGGAAATTTGATTATGTCTAGGTGGCTCAACAGCCAGTATTCCAATCAAGCGTTAGTAGATACACATGTAAATCCAATTGTTCATGTGAGGGAACGAAAGTGCATCCTTATAATTCACATCCGCAAGATATTGCAGAGAAGAAAATCCTGGTTATATAACACTGAATAGCGTGCTGCAGCTTAGTGAAGGTTACTATCTCCCGCGGGTACAATAGTCCCCGTGATGGTTTGCGGTGCAAAGCCAGTATATCAGGTTTAATGTCTTTGCGGGTAACTGGATTTGCCAATGTCTACTGTCCCATCCATATATTTACAGCCGCCTATTGCTCTCAGTGGCCAGCTGAGAGGTTGCGGCTTCGTGATACTGCGATCACTGACAGTCACCGTATTGTGCCAGCCCAGGTGTAACAGTTATCCCGGCTATCACCAGACCCGAAAATAAAGGTATACAGACCACGTGTCTTTGAGAGTTTTTCACCCGATAATTTCCGCGTTCTCTTGACAAAGCCACGTTGAGTGGCGAAACAGCTGTCGAGGCACAGCGCTGACACTGAGTCGTTTGGGATACCCTGCTCCCCTATTTTGGGAACTTAAGTGCGCAGACAGAAGATCTCCTGCCAGTTGATGGAACGCGGAAATTATCGGGTGAAAAACTCTCAAAGACACGTGGTCTGTATACCTTTATTTTCGGGTCTGGTGATAGCCGGGATAACTGTTACACCTGGGCTGGCACAATACGGTGACTGTCAGTGATCGCAGTATCACGAAGCCGCAACCTCTCAGCTGGCCACTGAGAGCAATAGGCGGCTGTAAATATATGGATGGGACAGTAGACATTGGCAAATCCAGTTACCCGCAAAGACATTAAACCTGATATACTGGCTTTGCACCGCAAACCATCACGGGGACCATTGTACCCGCGGGAGATAGTAACCTTCACTAAGCTGCAGCACGCTATTCAGTGTTATATAACCAGGATTTTCTTCTCTGCAATATCTTGCGGATGTGAATTATAAGGATGCACTTTCGTTCCCTCACATGAACAATTGGATTTACATGTGTATCTACTAACGCTTGATTGGAATACTGGCTGTTGAGCCACCTAGACATAATCAAATTTCCACCAAATCCTACATAGAGGAGTCCTCTTTATAAGTGGTTATTTGGGGTTAAAGGGATCCCTGAACCCAGCGCAGCGCTGTTTTTTATTTATTTTAAATGGTTTTAAGTATCTGTGGCATGGTAGTTAAATAAATATTGCCTTTTATCTTTACTCCTTAATACGATTATGTGTGTATTTTGCAAATAATTGGGCCCATACTATTGGAGGATAAGTCCCATCTGGTTTTGTTGAAACATGCCAAGATGTGTTATGATTACATGTGGATAGAGCTACCTGTTCTGTTTAACAAGAAGATCACTTGTCTGTACAGATTCATATTTGGCTCATTTGGCACCCAGGCAACTGGTTAACTTTATCTGCCCATGCACACCCACCTTTAGGGTTATGCCATGCTGCTGCTACTTGACTGTAGTATTCATTGCTTTCTGTGGGGCAAGTGCACAATACCGCCCCATTACATAAGAATGAAACTTGTGAACTCTGCCTTGTGAACTTTGTCTAGAAGCAAAATAGTGCTTCCACAGCTGTCCAAGTGAATACATTTTCCCTTACACTTAAACAAGACATCTATAATTTTATCATCTCACCTCAAGTAGAACCTCAGCCATGTCATGAAGCCCCATCACTAGGGTACCTACTCGCACCATGTTGTTCGCGTATGAAAAGGTAATCAACGAAATTGCAGCAAGGTGATGAAGAAACATGATGCCAAAGTCCTGAAAAGACAACAACAACAATCACTATGGGAGTGGCCCTACTAATTAACAGACGAAGGGCTCAGCCTAAAAGCAAATTTAGGGTAATTATTTTCGGTTCTGAATACACCTGTAACTTGAGGATGGTTCTTATTATAAGATAGCTTTTGTATATCTATAATCTTGTTATCAGCTGTATGCAGCTTTTGAAGCTTGACCAAATGTTCACCTGGAAGAGGAACTTCAATAAATAAAGTGTGAAAACAAGGAACACTACCGGTTTCAGGCATGTAATATACCTGCATTGCCCATGGACCCATGGACACAAGAAATCATTCTTTCCTATTAGAAAACTGCTAGTCCGTCATTAAATACACATGGTTAATGGAATGGAAGAGAGAGTTCCTTGGATTATGGATCTAGTAGTGATATAATACACAATATGTTACATAAAATCATACAGTATCTCTAAACAATCATATTTAAATGCAAATTAAAGATAGAAATCAACTGAAAACATTCATTGAAGAATAGGAAATTGTTTTTGCACAGTTATAATAACCCACCAGAAACTCCCCAAATGTACATTTCCGAATAAAAGCTATACCAGTTAATGGTACAAGACTCTCAATCCTTGAGACCCCAACTCCCAGTACCCATCTACCCCTTGTCCTACCATATATTTTAAAATTTGTAGTGCAAAAGCAGCAATGGGCTGCAATCCTATGGGCACACATTTTTTGCTCTGAGCAACCTGCCTGCGATGCAGCTCTTTTAGTTCAAAGAATAAAGAACAAGAATCTGTGCCTTCCTATGTACAGTTGCAGATCGTAGCAATTCCCACAGGAACAAGTGCTTCATGGAGGGGTCCCAAGGGGCAGAGGAAGCTAAAGGGGATATAAACACTGTTGGTGAGTCACCCTTCACTCAAATTTTGCTGAAAAACTACATATGCTGAATAGAAAATACAGGGATGGACGGTATTAAGGAAAATCGAATACCTAAACCAAGGGATTTAATGGCATTGAATACCTTAGATATACTAAGGATGTTAAGTATTTATAGCAACATTAAGCCTTTTCCATTAATGCATTTCTCCAGTAAACAGCATTGCAAAGTAATTATATCAAGTATCATAACTAGCTCCAAATCATAATTCAAGAGCTAGAGCCTGTGAAGAACTGTGTTACGAGGATTCAGACCACAAACCCAAATCAATTCTCTCCACAATCAATATGGCATTCATTCCTCTGCCTCACAAGGGCTCTCCTCAGCCTCTAGTAAATACACCATTACATGGCTCTATGAGACTGTTTTTTCTTATAATAGAATTGAAAGCAAGTCATTGACAGAAGAGAGGAGAGAGCTACTTGGATGAAGACCCATCATTTTTGTATTCCAGAAATTTGACCTGCTATGAGAAAAACAATGATATAGTGGCTAATTTTACCCAAGTGCATTTAAAGGGGACATTCACCTTCACAAAACACATGTTCAAGAAGAACACAACTATTTTATTGTTTTTCCTAAATTTTCAATTTTAAAATGTTGTATCTTTTGACCCATTGTGTCCCTGTAGCAGTTCAGTATGCCAGGGCTACAACTCTCTAAGCTGTTACTATTATATATCTTTGTTGCTGGCTTCACAGCAGTAGCAGCAGCTGCTTTCCACCCTACTGAGCATGCACTCCATATATATCCAACTGTAAAATAACCAGTTTAAATGAAAAAATATACCTCTCTTTTTTGACACAAGCTCCTTCAACTGAGCAGGATTCTCTGCCTCTGTGCTCACTGGGACCTGTTCTCCACCCTGCCCCCTTTTAGGCTCACAGTGTAATCATACACCTCCCTTATTTTATCCATTGTGAGGTTTCTTTCACTTCAAGTCCCAAAATCTATTAAGCTTTTTTCCAAAGAATGCTGGTGTTCAGGGACGTGCCAGACTGGGCCTTCTAGGGCCTCCTAGAGAACCTGAAATTGTGGGCCTACTCTCACAAAAATCAGCTTTAGTGCTAAATATAATAGGTGGATATAAGAAAGGGCTAATGGGATTTGTCCTTGGCCGGGGTCCCCCAGGGAATCCACTCATACTCTGTAAGGCAAGTCCAAGTTCCAAGTGTAGCAATAAACTCTTTTATATCATTTGTACCTCAATTTTCACCTACAATCTCCCAAAGTCTCTAGCTACTTAATCATCACCAAACTTGTAAGTGTTACTCTGAATGCTAGCTTCAGCACTATATTGTTCCACTGAGGTGATCTTGTGTGACGTGCCCCAATTTCAAGTCTCAGTTTGGCATGAGCAAGGTGTAATGAGACTGGAAGCAGCACTGTGCATCTGTAAATCAAACCTCCTATAACATAACTCCAACACTGCCATCATGCCTCCTTACTTAACAGGAAGATTAAAACAAACCACATTAGTGAGATTTCACACACAAAGTCATAAAGAGAAAATGTTAATGTGAAAGAAATATAATAAGCACGCTGAATGCAAGGAACAAATTGCATTTTTGATATAAAATGTAAATATACGTTGCAGGAAAATTATATCTGTGTTTATGCAAATGGTTGGTTTCTGAGAAATCCATCCTTAATTAAGGAGCAAAGAATTGACACATGTATATTAAGGGACGTAGCTTTTCCCTAGGTTTGTTTGCTTCATTAGAGGTTTCTTACTACCCACACATAATTATGTTAAACCTGCTTGCAAGCTCAGGGTAAAAAAAGGGGCTATGGCTCATTTATTTTTATTTGAAGATTTATGTTGATTGCCTTATTTCTTTCCTAGATTAAACTGACTTTAGGGAAATACAGATGGGGCGAGAGGTTGACAGCAACTGGAAGTCCCCTGGAATGCATCCATCTAGCTAGTGCGCTTCACATATGGTAGCAAGGGCTACCATATGTACAGGGCTCCATTGTGTTTATGTGAGCCTGCCTTTAGATCTTGCTCCAATGCTAAGGGTACAACTGCTCCCTGTAAAGGAGCAGTAAGGCACAATTTTGCATCCTTAGCACATACACCTAAATGCGTTGCCCCACAGTCAATGACACAGCAGTAGGGCAGGCAGAGACGAGCTTTTGCAAAAATGTTTCGTTTAACCAAGAAAGTTTACTAGCATAACAGTCTTTCACTGGTGTAGAAGTGCTACATTAAACTCAGTATTCATCAATACTGGTCCAGCCGGACCCATGTATCGAACATTTAGGTGAAGATTTTCAGATTCATACAAAATGGTAGCCATAGGTGGGGGTCCAACATATACAGCAATACATCAGGAGAAAATCAGAAATAGAGAATTTACACATATTAAGGGACTGTAGTATCTTCACTGAGCAGCAGTCTTTCCTTAAAACAATAAACAAATATAACTAATAGCACTGCGGGAACCGAATTGATCATTCCTGTGCTTGACCTGTTGCAAAGTGATTTTCACAGAGCTCGGTACAAGTTCCAAAGTTAATTTTCCCATCTTCCTAACCGAAAATGTGCTGAACACTTTTACAAATCCTGGGTTAAACAGTTAGAGGGTCTACCAGAAAAACTTATAACATCAGCTGTATCGCTTATCACTTTCTCTTTCTCTCTCCAAGTTAGTGATTCTACCAATAGGGCTCTAACAAAAGAGACAAGCAGTTGCTGGAGGGCTAAAGAGTACAGCCCAGTCAGTGTCCATTCCTAAATCAATGCAAATCTTTAATATCCACATTATCTTTCAAGACATTTGATAAAAGTTCTGTAATAAAACAGGTAAGCATTGAGTTGGTGATGCATCAGGAAGTTGCTATCATACAATATGGAAGGTCACTTGGTGACCAATACTTACTTGGTTGGATAGAGTGTATCTATAGTAATAAGTCAAATCAACTGGACCCGCTGTATTTTTTTCTTTTCAAGACATTTCGCTAGTCATCAGAATGGCTTTCTTAGTTCAGAATGACATCTACAGTACAATGCTACTTTGGCACCTCTTCCTGGACGGCTTAATAACACCACACAGTTCCAATCATGCTAATACAATTAACACCATACCTTAGCAAACTCTCTGACCCTATGCTGGTTATACTGACATTATGCTGATTGGTGCAATATTCCAGGGTATTTAACCACAGAAATATTTGTGTACAGGTCATTCTGAATTGACAAAACCAGTCGGATGACTAGTGAAACGTCTTCAGCAAGTCCAGTTGATTTGACCTATTACTATAGATATACCATGATATACCCTGATCTGGAAGAATGAGAACCTTCTTTTTTTCTTTTTTTTTTTTTTTTTAAAAAAACACCACCAAATGAGACAAGACAGGAAGCTGGCTAGACATTTGTGCTTTCCCTGTGACAAATTATCTGCCAAGCTCCACAGCAACCGGCTCATCATCCATGAAACAAAAATTTGATGGAAGGCAAGAACCATTTGCATATTTCCTGACATACTCAATGCACTGCACAGAACTTGATTGCTTACTGTTATTTTACAAAGTTTCATATAACTTAAGGATTGTAACATGAATTTTATCTGCAGGAAATCTGCTCCTTAATATATGCCTAATTTTTTAATTAATCACGATGAACAAATATGTAACCACTGCAAGTACAGCATATTTTAATTAACTTCTAATTATAATAAAACGAAGAGTGGAAAAACAAAGGTATGGGTTATCTATGAATGTATATTTTCCTAGGAGTGCAAATAGTCATCCCCAAATCATCCCATATCTGGCCTTCAGGCTGAGCACCCTTGCCTCTGCTGCAAGCCTTTATTTTCTGGTTCAACTCTCTGCCCTGCCTCTCCTACCTGTGCCTGGGGCTACAGGGTGGACATACGTTTGTAGTTCTAGGCAAGTGCATGGCATTACCAGTGTGAAATAGGTTTGAGACCAGCTTGGCCCTCCCCACACAGCATTAAAATGTTTTAAATACTAAGAGGGGTAGTAAAGGGTGCAAGTCAATCATGCAAAATTTGTAGTGGGTCATAAATTTTGCTTTGACCTCCTTAAAAGCTCTATAGAAGACTGCTATGAGCATGACAAATGAATTTATCAGTATAGTTAAATGGGACAGCTGTAAATGGTACAGAAGAGGGAAACTGGGCATAGATTCAGTTCCAAAAAATACTGAAATTTCTACTCATGTGGAGAGAATGTTTTGATTTACCTTTCTCTTGATGTCAGTGAATTGAGAAAACATCAAGGACCAGTAGAAAGAGAGTTCCACAAGATAGTAGTAATGCAAGTCAGAGGTGAGTTGCTGAAAGAGAAAAACAGCTATTATTGATTTAGTTAACAAACAAAAATAAATAGAAAAAACTAACCAAATTCACACACAGATTAACTACTTAGAACTACAATGGGGGAATGTAATAAAAGTCGCAAAGAGCAAAACAATTAGCACAAATAAGAATAAAAACTCTAATTTCACTTCGCACAAAGGCAAATTTGTTCGCACAGAGCATAACTTTTCGCATTGCAAATATTTTTTCCGTTACCGACTTTTATTACATTCCCCCAAGACTTTATAATATGTGTTTTGCTCTGAATGCAAAGACAATCCTTGCTATTTCTATTTATGTTACATTATAGGGTCTGATTATCATGCTGTGTAAAAAGTGGAGTAAAGCATTACCAGTGATGTTGCTTATAGCAACCAATCAGAGTTTTGCTTTTGTTTTCTAACTGTTGAAATCTAATTGCTGATTGGCTGCTTGCTCTGGGCAACATCACCTGTAATGCTTCATTCCACTTTTTAGACAGCATGATAAATAGGCTCCTTTATGTTGGGAAATACTGTACCAGGTAGCCCACTACTAATGCTGTCAAATGAAGTCCAAGGCAATAGTGAAAATTCTTATTAGTTAAAATTGGCAAAGATAATGACTGATTGCAGAGTCCATTCAACAATTTGCAAGAAGGACATGTAGGTGATATGCTTTGTGAATTGTGTTTAACAGTGCCCAGTTTTATATTACTGGACAAGATCCTAACTGAAACCCACTGGATTTAGAAAGAGCCTTTTACCACCACACTAGCAGCACTAGCAGGGTATGTAAAAATGGACGCAGTCGGTGTGTATTGACACCATTCTTTAAAGGTAATTGTTCCAAAGCTACTTCTTGCACTTAGCTGTGCTTGCCACCAGTGCAATCTGCCCTGTCTCCTATAGACCCTGGAGCTACCACTACCTTTAAGCAGGCAGCAATAACAGTGTTCCCACTATGGTCTGCATCAACATGAGCAGTAGATTTCCACTTAAATAGTGACACACATAGGCTAGGGAAAGACTATACGGATTCTCTGCTTGGCTGTTCCCCTTCACTTCTTCATTTCGGCTTATTTTGGCACGAAATGCAAAATCTTGAGTTTTGTGTTTACGTTGGTGCTGACAGAAAGCTTCCGTATGTAACCAAAGAAGAGGTAGGGGGCTGAACTTGGCCTGTGGATTTCAGCAGGCTGATTTCTGCCCTGTCTGACCCTAGCCTACATCTTTTTGCTTCCAAAGCTACTTCTTGGACTTTGCTGTGCTTGCCAACAGTGTGTCCATCCTATCTTTTATAGACCCTGGAGCTACCACCACCTTCAAGCAAGCAGCACTTGCAGAAGTAAATGTCTCTTTGAGTCTCTAAAGCTCATGGTACACATTGCACTCACAACTAACCTGTCATGGAAACCCCCAACACAGAAAATTCCTATCTGAAAACAAGCACAGTGTTTGCATCTCCACTGAACAGGAAATTTGGTTATACATTCCTACAACTAAGGTATATCCATAATACCAATGCTTTCAGACCCACCACAGTCCTAGCACTGACAGTTTCTGACAGTTTGTCAGGAAACACAAACCAGAATACAAAAGTTATTGTCAAGGTCACTTGTAAATGAAATGCTGCCTTGTTGCAGCACTGAATGGAGCACACACAGTTGTGATGATTTATGAGAGTTCCATTATTTGTTTTGCTAAGTGATTCAAGAAGAAGCAGCAGCAAGATTAGATATCTGTCAGATGCGACTCATATTTATATGAGCACACAGACACTGCAGCGTTTTTGTGGAACATTGACTTTGAAGGCTTTTAGCGGGTGCTTTACTGCCTATGAAAATCTAATTTGTTATTCCATCGTGTGGCCCGGGGCCTCATCTCATTAGATCTGGCAATAAATTCTGCCACTGAAGCAAAGCTGCCTTGAAGGAACTCAAAGGATAATGAATTAATATACATTTATTCTTGGATTAATGCACCAGTACAATGACACAAATCTATGAATTATTATTTAAAGTATACTGCCATTTTAATCCACTAATTGTGCCATGCCTTTGTATATAACACATAATCAATAGCAGGGTTTCAGAACCTGTCTTCAATGCATATTAATATACAGGGAAAGATCTATTATCTGGAATGTTTGGGACCTGGGGTTTTGCAGATAAGGGTTTTAAGTGCAAGCTTTACTTGGCTCAAGTTGAAGACACAAGTGGTGCGGGCTTTAATAGTACACTTGACTCAGTACTTAAAGTACAAGAAAATAATATTCTGAGAGCCTTAATAAAAGATATATCCCGTTAAATCCAGCCAACAATACTGTTGAGGCACTATCAATGAATTAATCAAATTCCAATGAATTTCTATTTTCTATGTGTCACCATTTTTCTACTATAGAAGTGTAAAGTGTAATATTTCACCTTCTAAAGCAGGTCTGGGAGGGGGGGAGTCGCCGACCCTGTAAACTGTTCTAAAATTATACATCTAGCTGATACATTTCTTATCTTTGTCCCTGCTAAACTGAATCCATGGGTTTCATTATAGACAGCTGTTAGAATTACAATAGAAATATAATACTTAATACTCCAGATATGGCGATGAGAAATGTATCAAACAAATGTTGCAAAATAGTAACAGTTCAGAATCTGCACCCATTACTGAGCTGACTGACTGAAACCCCAGAGACGGGAACATTCAGCTTTATGTTTAGATTTTGGAAAAACAGTAAAAAACATATAATGGAAAGTAATTGAAAAAAATCTTCATTTCTGGGGAACAATCTGAAAACTAGTGTTTGCAAGGTGAACAACCACTTTAAGGCATGTTACTCATTAAATCTTTTCTTCAGTTCTCCAGGCCAAAAGAATCCTCCAATGAGATTTCCAGCTGATCTGTGTAAATATGGCTCTATGTTCTTTGAGTTAGAAGCTTTAAGCATAATTTCCTAGCACTGAACAAGGATGTCCTTTATCCCCATGTCTGATTCCAGTGTAAAATAATGAAGACAGAAATTACATAATAATCAGTGCCTGAATAGTGCTAGAAATCCGCATTCTCATTGGTGAATTCTCTAATTTAGTTTTTGGTCAGTAGAATTCTATATTAAGGATGTGCAGTGGGATAGCTTTATGGTTGTTTTTAGTGTCTCTAACAATGGATTTCCTTACTCTTTACAACTTTATTTTACATTTCCCTTGGCAATTTGTTATGCAGTACTAAGCCATACTGCCTATCAAAGCCTGCTCCATTTCTAGGTGCATACTGCCCTTGAAATTTGGCTTGTCTCTCTATACATCCCTTTCACACCAAGTCAGGCAGCAGGTGAAAGCTGAGCAATCTGGTAATGCGTAGGTCAATGGTGCCACATAAGAGGAACCGCAATATAAAAACAGTATCTAAGGCTTTACAAGGTAAGAATAAACCAAGGTTCATAAAGATTTTGAGGCACATTTGAAATATTTTATTACAATTCTGTTTCTATAAAAAAAACTGTTGAATTAAATGAATAGTTAATACGTTTCCTTGTGCTGGTACATTGGTTTGTCTTTGAAACACATTCAGAAAATGCTATCTCCCTATACCTATGATCCTCCTACTAATGGGAGCCAGATGAAAATGCAGCAGAACAAAAGCTATTACTGTAGGTATTGTGGTATGTGAAGTAGCAATGAGACAGCAGGGATCTTGTAACAAGAAGCAGCCTCTGCAGAGAATAACACAAGCTGAAAATCATTTTAGAGTTTGGCATCAGACCCGATCCCCTGGGGTTTTTGTGTTTGTTTTATTCTTTCCTAAAAATCCTCTTTGTGATGTCTTTTCTTATTTTCGTCAAGTGCCGAACATGCTGTGGGTTTTGCTTTGCATCCTTAGAAACATATCGGATACGTGTTTAAATCTTGAGGCTAATGCTAAATTAAATCATTTCCTTTGCCCAGTGTGATCCAAGTTAACTTTTGACTTTGGGTAGAAAGGGGAAAGGTCTACACTCCTTATCCACAATTAAGAACCATTGTATTTTGCAAAATTAAAAACATATAGTGCTGTGAAGGGACACAGGCATTTTGGGTAACAACCCTTACTCATACGTTGTGAATGTGAATTTGGACATATTGGCTCAGTGCTGGACTCCTGAAATTACTACAGTAGCAGTCCACTGAGAATCTCTCTGTATAACAAGCTGCTTCTCAGTGCTTCTCAGTGGACTGATGATTTGTTTAGAAACAGAAAGTAGAATGTGACTTTACTTTCAATTTCAGATATTGTCCTGTTTATTACAAGAAATTAAAACAATACATATTTCCATTGAAAATATTTCCATTTACAAAAGGCATAAAATACTGCTAAAGCCATTCTGTCTTTTTCCCCAGATGCATCAGTTAATCATGCTCCTCCATTTTGCATTTAAATCCATTTTTCAAAAGAACAAACAGATTTCTTTTATATGTAATTTTGAAATCTGACATGGGGGCAAGGCATATTGTTTCCCAGGTGTCACAAGTCATGGGACTTGTGCTCTGATAAACTTCAGTCACTCTTTACTGCTGCACTGCAAGTTGCAGTGGTTCTCCGCCTAGATTAAATAGACAGGGCCATGTAAGATCAGAAATGATACTTAGATTCAAGGTGGAACTCTATTTGGTCTATCAGGCCAACGCAGGATGTAACTATTTTACCATTGCAGAGCGGCTCTTGAGCAACTTCACTTCACTCCTTTTTCTCTTACTTGGCCACCGATGTAGTCAACTGTCAGCTAGTGTAGATCTATCATCTTTCTTTTACTTCTTCTTACTTCCTTATGTCTTATTTCTCCTATACTTACTTCCCAATACTCACCAATCTTAGAGTGACACTACTAAAGCATTTGTAATAAATGGCAGCCTATTTGTAACTGCTTCTGCTGATTCTGTTGTGAAAATGTTAAATATTTGAACAATGTTTGAATAAATAGAAAAAAAAAAGAATACAATATACAGTATAGAATATAGAGATGGAGCTCATGAATTACCTGATAAGGATAATTGTACCAGCACTGTCTTGTATTCCAAAGCCAAGGTGTCTAGAAACAAGAGAACGTGAATTCAGTTATGATGTACAGTAGTGTCCTAACAGTAACTAATGCCTTTTCTATTCATTTATAGGCAGCCAGGTCCATGTTCACACACGTTTGTTTATCTGTATATGAAAGTAAAACTACTCTATGTAATTAGATTCTCAATGATGGATCCAATAAATCTTATTGGATCTACTGGTCCTGGAGCACTTGGAAAATGATTTTTTGTTAGTTTTGCTTTAAGAATCAATTACTGCATCATGTTTTAGCTATGACAATATCCTAAAGAATAATGTGAGTTGTAGTCCAGCAGCAGCACTTGCCCAGCAGCCGTAATCTGTGGCAACCAATCAAATTTTTTCTTTTAAACAGGAGACCAGTAACTGCTACCTGCTGATCGGTTGTTATAGGTTAATACAGGTATGGGATCCGTCTTTCGGAAACTCATTATCCAGAAAGCTCCAAATTACAGGAAGGCATTCTCCTATAAACTCCAATAAAGATAGGCTCCAATAATAATAGGCTCCAATAATCCAGTCAAATAATTAAATTTTTTTTAAAAAATGTTCTCTATAACAACAAAACAGTAGCTTGTACTTGATCCCAACCAAAATGTTTTTAATCCTTCTTTGAGGCAAAACAATCCAATTGCGATTAAGTAATGTTTAAATTATTTTTTAAGTAGAATTATGGTATAGAGATTCAAAGTATGGAAAGATCCCTTATATTGGAAACTGCAGGTCCCTAACATTCTGGATAATGTGTCCCATACCTGTATACCTGAGCAAAATGTGAGTTTTTCAAGTCTTGTATATAGTGACATCTACTGGCCACATATTTAACACACAACACATATAAGAGGTAACTGCTTCAGAGACTGTTGAAGTCATTCACATCTGCAAGTTCAGTTGTGCCTGGATCAGCTGTGTGAAGAATTCCATTAACGGGGTTGTTCGCATGTAAGTTAACTTTTGGTATGATGTAGAGAGTGATATTTGAGACCATTTATAGTTGGTTTTCAGTTTGTTATTTATTGTGGTTTTTGAGCTATTTAGCAGCAGCTCTCCAGTTTTGCAATTTTAGATATCTGGTTGCTAGAATAGAAGAGGATCTTAGTAGAATGATTAGTCATAAAAAGTAACAATAACAATAAATTTGAAGCCTTACAAAGCATTTGTGGTCAGTGACCCCCATTCAAAAGCTAGAAGAGTCAGAAGAAAAAGTCATATAATTCAAAAACTATAAAAAAATAAATAATGCATAAATAAATAAATAATTACTACATGGCAGCACAGAAAACCAGTTCAACTAGCATCATCATTTAAATATCAGCCCTGTAGCATCATCTTATATTACAGGCCAATCTCATTTTCTGCTTGATGATTTGTGACAACCCTTAAACTAAGCTTGTCAACAGCTGCTCAGAGCCCACTGAGAATGTGAGTGTCACAGACACTTTCCAAGATGGTGACCCCCTGTAACAGGTTTGAAATCCTGGATTATTGCTGCTATTGAGAAGCTGAAACTTTAGGCCAGTGCAATAAGTTCAGTATATAAAATATGGCATTTTTAGACATGTTCATTTTTAGGATTTAGTTCTCCTTTCAAGGTGAACCACCCAATTACTTGTGGTACTTGTGGCAACATGCACTTCTTGCAATTTTCTATAACTGTGCTCTACTTTTGTCCTACCTCCAAATTTTGTGCAGTTGCACCTATTGATGCACTGGAACCTTGGAGCTACCACCACCTCCAAACCAAGCTTTAGCTCCAGGGTTCCCATAATGGTCTGTGCATATCATCACAGCACAGCTGTGCCAAATAAATAGATAAACGCAGACAGGAACTTATAGAAGCAAGACCTATATTGGGACATTGAACCTGGGTCTTTGGTGTTCTTTTAGTTTAAATGTTTATACCAGTCCGCACCGTGATTGATCCGCCATCTTTGATGCAAACAAAGAGCACCTCAATGAAGCACTCCTGGCAATAATTTTTGGTCAGTATAATTCTCACAGTGAATCATTTTCCATGAGTAGTTAAGTTTTTCTTGAACTTATAAGAGAAATAGGTGGCGCAGTGGGACCGTTTTATGGATGGGATTAGTGTCCCCTTAAAACTTGCAATTCTAGTTGCAGAAACAAAGAACATGGAACCAGATTTACACAAATCAGCTGGGATTCGCATTGAAGGATTATTTTGCATATTTTCACCACTGTGAGCCCAAGAGAGTTGGATTTTATTGAGTTATTGAGTTTTATTGAGCAATATTGCTTTAGGAATACAACTTTAATCTTGCTGGACTACAGCTTCCAGCCTTAACCTTCATAATATGTTAAAGTATGCTGGGATTTGTTGTCCAGCTGCAACTGAATAAAGTGTGGTTGAGCAGTGTAGTACAGCAGAGTTAGTGTCTGATGTGAGAAAGAGAACCATTTACAACTGTGCTGCTGGTGTAAGCTTAGCAGAGAGTAATCACATTTTTAGAATTCAAACAAATGTTGCAAACTTCTAATCTATTATAAATTAAAACACTTAAAAACTGCTCCTTGTATACTTGGGCAAGTTACTTTAATTCACATACAGAAAACAAAGTATACCCAGTCTTAGTGATTTTGTTCTTAACCACAGAAGGACTACTTCCCCAGGGATAAAAAAATCTGGGTAAAGTCCTACATTGTTAGAATACTTGTGCAGGGCTTTACTGTAGGTGATGACTCTGCCAAAACTGGAAGTGTCCATTGTGATGTCTTCAACAGACCTAAACTGTTACGCAAATGAGCCTCCTACTCAGGGTCATTGCTGCAAGCTCATATTGTCTTCAACTCTCTATGCGTATAATCCTTACAGCCTGCATTCTTTTTATTACAGCTACGAGACTACCTTTGCATCAAATCTGACTTTACAAGAATCATGCAACGACTATATAGGTTTCCAGTTTTTCTGGTTGCAGTCATAATTGTCAGCTCCTATTATATTTTTGTTGTGGGCTGTGCTTTTATACTTCACTTCCATGACTGAAATAGTGACATACCTGGCAATTTATTGTATTCTTTTTGTAATGTTCTCATGGAGCTATCTTGGGACAGTTTTAACAGCCCCTGCTACACCACCCAACTGCTTTCACTTTACAGAGCCAATGAAGGATCTATTCATGTTAGAAGATACAGCAGAAGAATTTAGAGAACTCTTACAACATGCTATTAAAGTGCATCCCATCCACATATCAGGTTTTGTGAACAATGCCTTCTGATCAAACCAGACAGGTGTCCACACTGCTGATTCTGTAATGCATGTATGCTGAAATATGACCATTATTGTCCATAGATAAACAACTTTCTCCTGCTTTTACTGTATGTCTCTCTGTATTTCACATTTTATGCTTCTACATCACTTTAGTACATAATGAAGTTTTTGACTGTAGCAATTCCAGATCCCCATCTTGGCCTTGTTTTGTTTATTAATATTCATCTTGTTGTTCATTCTGCCATTCCAAATCTTTCATTGCTTCCTAGCTGGAAGAAATAGGTCCAGTCTTGAGCACTGCCATCCTGCCTTTATTATAAATGGACTGAACCGAGGCAGCTTCTCTCTTGGCATCTGACAAAACCTGAAACAGGTTCTTGGGAGATAAGAAGAAGTGGTGGCTACTCCTGGTTTTTACAGGCTTGGGAGAAGGGTGCTCTTTTCCTATTCGTCAATACCAATCCACAGTATCCACATTCTCAAACAACCCTGAATTTCTGCCATCAACCTTCAAAGAGAGAAACAGTTGCTGTAATGTTTTGCACAACTGCAATCTCAATAGCCTCCTTTTTAACACAATTAAATTACTTATTGCATGGTCCGCTATTTGAAAAAAGGAGAGCCATTCCGGACCTCAGGATATTTCATATAGTTACAGAGCAGACCTACAGTATTTCTGTTATACTGTAGAATCCAAGTGATGGAGCAATTTTGAGTTCCTTTTCTTTTACTTTGTAATATATAAACAATAAAGTCACTTGTAAATAATGATATTTAGAATTCAGTATTTTATAATTGGGGACTTCAGAAAGGGAGGTAAGGTGGGTGGGATGCATGGGGAACTAGGGAGGGCTGCACAGGGATACTTATTTCTGAGTCCAGAGCTATCCATTTGCACAAATCCAACCCTGATAACAACATGTTGTTGTCAGACTTTGAATGATTGTTAAATGGTTTGCAGATCCGATTACATTTTTGAAGTTGACCTGTGCTTTTATACCATTACTGAAAAGGTGATGTATCATATTGTTCTCATAATATTAATATGGAGCTATGCATTTTTGTACAACCTGCAGCTTTTATTTTACTTTTTTAAGCCTATGGAGGAGCTACTGTATGTCAAGTAGAACATTTAGAACTTGAGAAACTGCAAAAGAGAACAGCCCAATCACATGACGACAGCACAACGATACATGGGGTATAGTCGGCTAATGAAACCAGACAGGTTTCACCACTGAAGATTCTGGGTAGACAGCTGTATAGGATTTTCAAACCATAAGGCCTTATTGTTTTGCTAGGACTATTTCACATTTGTTGTAGTGCATGATAAGGTTTTAATGTCCCCATGCTTGTTTTTTACATGTATCTTATTGCTCATTCAACTATTCCCAATCTTTCATTTGTACCTAGCTGGAAATAATAGGTCCAGTTTTGAACACTGCATTTCTTGCTTTGCTTTAAATGGACTAAACAGAGGCATCTTTTCTTAGCTTCCATCAGAACCTAAAACAGCTTTTGTGTAGTCATTTTGGCTCCAACACATGCACATATTGGGGTATATTTATCAAAGAGTGAAGTTAATAGTTAAGTTCCACCACTAGAGTGAAATTCCGCCACTCTCCATTCATTTCTATGGGATTTTTATAGGCGTATTTATCAAAGGGTGAACTTTCACTTTCACCCATTGATAAATACGCCTTTCAAAATCCCATAGAAATGAATTGAGAGCTGCGGAATTTCACTCTAGTGGCGGAACTTCACTCTTTGATAAATTTACCCCATAATGTTTTCTGACTGCCAGGCACTTCAAATATGGACATGTATATCCATGCATGTAGGATTTTAAATGATTAAATTTCAATTATTAAATGTAAAATAGTAATTGTACAAACATCAACATTTTCTCTTCATCTAGTGGTTCTTCTAAGCAGGTGACCAAGTCAGCAAACCTGTTCAGAAAACATCAGTGAGAAGTGTCAGATAGTTGTTTTACATTGTAAATAATGCAAGTTAAGGTATGATCAATGCATTACTTTCAGTGCATAATTTAAATTGATCTGTTGGCTGAGAGGTATAGGTTTCAGTAGAATTTTAGTTTTCCCAAGTACTGGGTTGGAATGAAAATGATCAAGCATAAAGGGCTGAACAGATGGTGTGATCATGTATCATTTTTAGTTAGTAGAGAACACTGTGGGTTTGCTTCAAAAATTATACATACCAGCAGTGTTTTATAATTACTATTTAGATTTTAGATTTTTGGCACTTGGTTCCAGTCACTAATAAAATGGTATAACTCCATGAGAGCATTAAGTGGGGGACTTTTCAAGTGGTCTATCGAACTCCGCCTACTATTCTCCAAGCCTCCACTTATTTTGCAGTTACTGATGAATCAGAGCCTGGGTGGATCTGAAATAAAACTGAATGGCAGGGTGTTTTTATGTTTGGAAGTAGAAACAATGATTAGATAGCAATGGCTGACACCTGCAAATTACCAGGGGCCAAGGAAAGCAATTATTTTCATATGTAAAAGTATAGCAGGCACTTATAGGGGTAGTAAACCCTGCTGCAATGTACTGCTCAACAACTTTACTCGGCTGTTGCTGGACTACAAATCCCAGAATAATGTTAACATATAATAAAGGTTGAGGCATGCTGGGAGCTGCAGTCTGGTAACATCAGGGTTGCATTCTTAAAGCAATTAAGATTAAAGCGTTAAAATACAAAAAATCTTCCAGTGAGAATCCCAGCTGATGAGAAAGTCTGTCTCTGTGTTCTTTGTACCTGCAGCTGGAGTTGGAAACTTTAAAGGGGATCTATCACAAATTTAATATAAGCTTAAACTCACTGAAATAAGACACTTTCTAAATACAATCAATTCAAAATTCTGTACCATTTAAGAAATAATCAAGTTCAGTATCTCACTCTCCACAACCTGCCACTCTTCATGCGGAGGCCTGGGTCAGATTTTGATTGACAGGTTGGTCTAATACATCTCTTAGGGGGGCTCCCTTTCTTAGCAGAAAAACTCAAATAACCAACTCAAATTCAAACAAATGGTAACAAAATAACAGACTCTGCACGCAGAGAAACAGGATTTCCATTAGAGCTGGTTATTAAAGTCACATGACCAGGTGCAGCTGGGAAATTGACAAAATGTCTAGCCCCATGTCAGATTTCAAAACTGAATATAAAAAAATCTGTTTGCTCTTTTGAGAAATGGATTTCAGTGCAGAATTCTGCTGGAGCAGCACTATTAACTGATACATTTTGAAAAAAAAAATTTTTCCCATGACAGTATCCCTTTAAGCTCCCCATTGACGCGACGATTCTTCTTGCTGAGCGACCGATTTTAGGGAAGCCCGACCAATCCTTCAAAATTATCGTGCGGTTAGTGGTATTCGAATGATCGTACATCTTACGATTTTTCGCCCGACATCTGTCAGGAAATTGATCGGCCAGGTCAAAAAATCTTTGTCGTCCCAGTGCAATCTATCTATATTTGCAGGCCAAGCAGGCAGCTCCCCTTTGTTTTCCTGGCAAATTGGTCTTTTTGGTTGATGGTCAAGTCGTACGATCCTACGATCGTTCTGAGAAGATCGTGGTCTCACGATCAGGATCTGATCTTTTAAAAATCTCAACATCCATGGCCAGCTTTATACATTTTCAAAATTTGATTTATTTGCCTTATTCCGTCACAGTGCTTCTCTTTCACCACAATATTTTTTCTCTATGTAAGTGTTTTTAGTAAAGGATTTAGCCACACAACATAAAGCTGATTTACTGTATAAAAGGGGACACCTATTTTAGTTTCCGACTGTTCTTTCATTTCCATCTTTCATTATCCTGCTGGGCTCTGAATTTCCAGGCAACCATATTATATTATTTCCATTTGCAGATGTAATGTTTTACCTTGTGCACAGTCATAAGAAATCTAACAGCAGATTATTCACAGAATAGAGTAATATCCACAGAGCACAGATATTTTACTATACTCCCAATTAAATTTTAATTTAGTTTTTAAATGATTTGCCTTATTCTTCTGATTCTTTCCAGCTTTCAATTGGGGTCATTGACCCCAACTAAAAAACACATGCTCTGCACAAATTTATTGTTATTGCTACTTTTTATTACTCATGTTTCTATTCAGGTCCTCTCCTATTCATACTGCATTTCAGTCTCGTATTCAAATCAAGACATGGTTGCTAGGATAATTTCGACCCTAGCAACCAAACTGCTCAAATAGCAAACTCGTGCTGAATAAAAAGTGAAATATCTCAAAACCCATACATAATAAAAAATGAAAACGAATTGCAAATTGTCTCAGAATGTCACTCTCTTGGTCGTACTATAAGTAAATTTAAATGTGAACAACCCCTTTAAAGAAGTTTATAGCTAATGGAAATCAGCCATTCAGCCATCTTTCCAAGAATAACAAGGAGAGCACATACGTGTTCACATCAAATGTGATGGCAGCCCACCCAGCCTCTATTCTAGCCCAACAGTGTGGGAACCACTTGCCGAGAGCCTTTATTATGGAGAGTATGTGCTCCACGTAACTACAAATTGGCTGAGTTTGGCTACTTCCTCTTAAACCCTACTTATATTTTATTTTATACTCAACACTAGGGATCTTTTCTATCATATAAAAGATCCACACACCAGAGGACTCCCATTTAGACTTGAGGAACAGAACTTTCATTTGAAATAGCGTAGGTTCTTCATAGTGAGGATGTGGAATGCCAGTTTCTATTAATGCCTTTAACAGTGGCTTGTATTAATTGGACAAGCACAATATCCAAGGCTATTGGGTGTGTATATATATATATATATAGTTATATGTGAGTGTATAGATACATAAGATACATAAGTCTGTTTATGTATGTCAAATACTTTTGTCTTTTTTCAATCCAAATTAACTATGTAACATTTTGAAAAGGAGTCCACAGCCTTGGCAGCCGGGTGGCAACCCTACTCACAGTCAGGAAAAATGAATTGTTTAAAATAATTGTTTAAAATGGCCGAATGATTAAACAATGCATAGATTAAATATCTAGTATCTGTTCCATAATGACACAAACCCTATCACAAAAAAATATGATATTGTCATTTCATAAATCCTCCATAAAATCCTCTGAAATATATTCTTGAAGAGTAAATGGCTGCATGATTTCGTTATTATTCATTTTTCATTAAATTCCAATTTATTCTGTATCAGGCAAATACATGCGAATCTTCCACTACCCTCAACTTGAAAACAGCCACCTTAATGAGCATGAGAAAAAGATAAAGCTCTAGCAGCCAGGAATTTATTAGTTTTATTGAGGATCAAATTGAATAAATTACCAAAACTGCTGAGCAATAGCCTGTGCTCTTTATATGCTGGATTTGCCTTGCTCTTACTTGTATTTTCATTTGGTTCTGTTCTCTCGACTAGACTACCCAGCTGGTGGGATAAACCAGTCCTGGTCTAAAGTATCATAAGGGGGCTTGTGCAGACAAGTTATAAAAGGGGCATACACATGGTCTCATGCGGTAACCAGAGGGCCATTATTTTAGCCCCTTACATACAAGCTGCCTATTGATCAAAGGGCTTTCTACTTTCTCACAATCTTCAATGTTCTCACAATTTTCAATGTAAGGAATAAAATCTATGATTATTGGCTTCCCCATCTGCTAGCCACACTTAAAATAGCTCACCTAAAACCTACCTGTATGCTTTGTCACTAGCCACCACTTCTTAGCTTAGACCCTACAATTGTCCAGTGCCATGTTATAAGTTCTATGTCTTTTTCTCTGATTATTGATTACTTATAATTTAATGAAGCTCATGTTATTCCTTAGTATGGGCTACACCATCTTCCTGTCTTAATATATGCCTTATATAACATGTTCTTCATGATACCACTTTAACAAAATATGTACAATTTAAAAACTGTTTAATAAAGATATTTAAAAAATACCCTGTGATTATTGGAACCTTACTGTAAACCTTTTGTTTAGATTCTAACAGTTTTTCTATATCAAATGACTAAATTAAGGCGCTTGTTGAATAACATCAACCTCTGGAAACTCACAGCATTTCACTATGAAATTCTGGTGTATCTGTTTTGGCAGTTTACATTTCCAGGCAAAAATTGCCTAATTATCGATTGCATAGGCACTTTAAGGCAATTGAAGGCATTTTGTGGGTATTAGGGTTTATCAAAATACCTAAAAGCACTCTTTGTGCCAATATCCTTAAGCTTTTTTTTTTTTTTTTTACAGGTAGGAGTTTGCACCTATGAGTCAGAGCTGAGTACTGGTAGCCCTTTGTTACATTAGAGGTCCCACACTCCATGGGGTTTCATAGTTACAAAGTCAAAACTTGCCCCATTTCATACCTACCCTGGTTCATAAAAAACAACTCTTTCTTTTGCTTGCATTATTCAAACCATACAAGACCTGTGAGAATTGAGTGGTTGCAACTGATGGTGTACCATATTACTAATCAGGTAAAATTTGTACAAATCAAGTACATATAGATATCTATATTAAATAGTTCACTGCAATATAGAATATGTCTGCTGTTCAGCTACACAGCACTTCCATTTTTGTTTCACTAGATAGTGCCAAGCATGTTAAGCATATGCAAATGCAAAAGACAAGATTTATGACTTGATCAGTTGCACACAGTACATCATCCACCAGGCCTTAAACTAATGTGACGCTGTCTAAGCATGAACAATCTTTCTCCTGGGAAATCGTTGAGTAGAGCATAAAAGATTGACAGTAAAAGTGGTTTGTTAGCAGAGCACCTATCGTATTTTTGTGTTCTTTTACATTTTTCCTTGTCAGAAAAAAAATATATGTATTCTACCCATTCTTTCAGTCTTTATCAAATATAAAATAAGACGCTCTGTCAGAATCTGATACCTTGACATTATATATCCCTTAATTAAATGATAATAATACATATTTTACCAGCAGCCAATTATGTTTGTATCTTGGATTACCTGCCAGAATGAAAATATTCTAAATTTGACTCCTGCCAGAAGCTGCTGCAATGTATTGGAACTTTTGTTCAGTATGCATAGACATTTTGGGAGTTATTACTAAGGCAACTGAAAAGTTGGAAGGATAAACCTTTTTCATACAAAGGCACATTTCAATCTCTAAAAATAGCCAAATTAGTTGGCTCTGTTAATTGTGAGTAATGCAGTATATGATACTGTAATTAGCATTACGTTAGTCTAGTCCAGTGATCCCCAACCAGTAGTTCATGAACAACATGGTCCTTTGATGTTGCTTCTAGTTACAAAACAGATCCTTATTTTGGTATTTTGAATATTGTTTTGGAGAAAGACCAAAGGTTACTGCCAAACAGAGTTATCTGCAAGATGACAGTCCACATGATGCAAACAAATAGCCATTCACAGTACTTATTTAGCATCCTCTCGTGATTTGTTGTAGCTTGTTTGGCTTGATTGTGGCTCTCGAGTGAAGAGAGTAATCTCTGGTCTAGTCTATTAGAATGTTCTAATGCTCTTACTGGCTATAGTTTTGATCTAGTCTTAACCAACTAATGTTGGTTACCCACAAATATCCTAATGACAGAATAAAATCTGTATTCTGTGCATTCAAGCAAATGACTCCTGCATGAGTCAAGCTTTAATGGGAACTGTACACATCGGTTAAGCTGTTGCATTTAATCATGAAGCGACTCATGTTGTCATTTGTTCTAGTGAGTTTCATTAGTGATTTTCAATATGTTAGAAAGTATTAATTGTATTACTAAAGTCACAAAGAACATTAGGAGTCACATTTATCAAGGGTT
Source organism: Xenopus laevis (assembly GCF_017654675.1). Taxonomy (NCBI): domain Eukaryota; kingdom Metazoa; phylum Chordata; class Amphibia; order Anura; family Pipidae; genus Xenopus; species Xenopus laevis. Next base: position 74,785,859 of record NC_054387.1, on the reverse strand, counting down.
GAATTTCGAATTCATGTGAGATTTTTAAAATTAGAAATTGGACTAGTCGAAATGTATTATTAAAATATTTTTTTTTAATACTCGGACGATTTTAAACAAATCCAATTCGATTTGAAGTTGATCAAACTCGATTCGAGTTTTTTCGCTGAAGAAAACTGGAATGATCCCTGCACCTCTCCCATTGACTTAAACAGTAATTCAGCAGGTTTTAGGTGGCGAATAGTCGAATTTGAATTCTTAAGGGGCCAGAGTATGATACATCTCGAAAAAAAACGAAAAAAAAAAACTCGAATCAAGTTTGGATAACTCCTTAGTCAAATTTGACAGTTTTGACCTTAACATTTTTTTACAAGTCGACCCTTAATAAATCTGCTCCTTCATGTTGTGCATAGCTGTAAATGTACATTTCCTTATCTTCTAAGCACACATCCATAATATCAGAGGGTTTGATGTGCAGGAAGTATGATAAATGCAGAATAAATTGCATAAAATAATGATTTAATCTGTAAATGAGATCAAGCTCTTAAATTAACAACTGACGCTTTACTTTTAAAGACAAATGACGATTTCCCTTCAAAGGAGAACTAAAGCTTAACTAAAGAAGTAGCTAGAAATGTTGTACATTATGTTTTATGCTTCTGTTCCAGCCCAAGGCAACCACGGCCCTTTAGCAGTAAAGCTCTGTGTCTCCAAAGATGCCCCAGTAGCTCCCCATCTTCTTTTCCCCATGTTCTGTGCTGCTGTCACTTACTGAGCTTAGGGACCCACTCACAATATACTGTACACACAGAATATAAATGTCACAATATAAGGCTGATTAGTAATTAATACAGATAATTACTACATGGCAGCACAGAAACCAGTGCAATTAGCATCAGAATTTAATAATCAGCCCTGTAGCATCATCTTATATTACAGACAAACCTCATTTTCTGCTGGATAATTTGTGACGATTCCAAGATGGTGACCCCCTGTGACAAGTTTAAAGTCCTGGATCATTGCTGCTATTGACAAGCGGAGACTTTAGGCTGGTGCAATAAGTTTACTATATACAATATGGCATTTTAGCCACATTCAGTTTTAGGGTTTAGTTCTCCTTTAAAGACAGCAATGTGTCATACCTAGATGCCAAATTCCCAAATTGTATAACTGATGATACATTAACAAAAATTGCTCTATTACAAATCAAATTACCATTTAAGCAAGGAAGCTATGGCAAGAAGTTTATTGCTTTTAATTAAGGTGATAAACTGCATACAAAATAGCTACTCGTTACCTTCACATATCAAACCAGATCCCTAGAATTAGCTGATTTAATCATTTAATGTGTTATGAAACTGCTGCATCCAAAAGTCATTTTTACACAGGATTTAAAATATTGGAAAAAAAATGGTGTTTCCTACCTTTTTCAGGTATCTGAATCCATAGGTAAATATGTAAAGGTTAAACGTAAACTTCCACCTACAGAAAGCACAATGAATACATCTGTCAGTCGACATGGAAAAGGCTAGAAAGGTTGTTCAAGGGCCAGAAAGGTGGAAATGAGAAATCAGGCCTCCAAATTATGTACTAAAGTCTAAATAATAAACCAAGAAACATTGGAAACCTCAAAGTTGGGCTGAATGGGTCTTTATTTTCTAATACAGGTATGGGACCTGTTATCCAGAATGCTCGGGACCTGGCGGTTCACGGATAACGGATCTTTCCGTAATTTGGGTCTTCATGCCTTAAGTCTACTAGAAATTAATTTAAACATTAAATAAACCCAATAGGCTGATATTGCTTCCAATAAGGATTAATTTTATCTTAGTTGGGATCAAGTACAAACTACTGTTTTATTATTACAGAGTAAAAGGAAATTTTTAAAAATTTGTATTATTTGGATAAAATGGAGTCTATGGGAGACACCCATTCCGTAATTCGGAGCTTTCTGGATATCGGGTTTCCGGAAAAGGGATCCAACACCTGTATTGCTGATGGGGGCTACTTCCTGTTTACTAGACTACAGTTCAGAGTACAGAGACCTGCGCTACAGCTTTAAGCAGTTTTCTATCCAAACATGTCGGTGCTTAACACTCTAGCACTTGCGCACTGGGGATCTGTAGAGTGTTTAAGTGAGTAAAGGTGGCCATTGACGTAACAATTACGATCTTTCTTGGAAAATATCTTTCCAAGAAGTATTGTTCATTTCAATACACGCGTGTAGAGCTGAATTGTCAGATATACAGGTAGAAACAATAGAATTCTACCTGTATCTGACAATTCAGCACTAACAATGGCCTTCAAAGGCGCCCAATCAAAATTGTCCGTCAAGCCCGATCAACGAGCCGACCGATATCCAAGTCTTATGCCGATATTTGTCGTCTCTTGCCCCACCATACCCGCATGGAATATCCTACGAAAAAAAATTTGTAGGATATTATCTGTGCGTCTATGGCCACCTTAAATGAGCCACAGGAATAAAGTCAGGGACTCAGGGGGGGCTCATCTGCTTTATTCTGCTACACCTCATCATTGTCCTTATTTCAAAGAATACTGCATTTCATTTGAGATTTTTTGTATTTATATGGCTACTTATGGCTTTTTATCAGTCACTTTTGCACGGCCAGTCCCAAGATCTGAGCTTCAAAATCTGTTATTTTTCTTACACTTTGCAACCATGCAACATTTAAAATGTCAAGATGGAGAGAGGCAGAAAATAAATGGAACACAAAGAACCAAAAATAGGAATTGTACTGTACATGGAAATATCATGTCTAAGTGACTTACCCTTTATCTATCCCATTTGAAAACAACTTAAGAACCAACTGTCAGGCAGATTCCTGGCCTCAGGTAAAACCCTGCATCTGTGCGTTCACTGATGGAACAGATGTATAAACTGAAAGGGCAACTAAAGCCTAACTGCTAACATTATTCACAGAACAGGAAATTTCTGTCCACTTGGCAGCTACCTTTTCCATTTTCATTTTTTATTCTTACCTTAGAGAGACCTTATACTAAGTATTCTAAAGGGTTTCTTAAAACTTTCTGCCTTTAGGCTTCTCTGTTTGCATTTGATCCCTTTTTTTCTAGTCTCTTCTATTATTTTCTCAATATTCTTATGTTTTTCTCCCACCTATTCTGTTTTGTTCATCCCCTTGTCTTTTCTCCCTCCTTTCCCATTTCCAGATACTAGAGGGCAATTTAAAAAAAATCATATAAAGCCTGCTACTGCACTACAGTAATCCTGTACTCTAGATTGCAGTACAAGCTATGACAATTTGCCATTAACATGCTGTGGCCTAATTGAGATTACTTGGAACCCTGGATGCCTTTCTGCACTGAGTTGCAATGCAGGTATTCAATAGGCATTATTTAGACAATACAGCATATTTAGGACTTAAAGGATTTTGGTTCAAGTAGCCTGCCCCCCTAGAGAAATGTAGCAAAAGGGGTGACTGGGTGCTAGTATTGTTATAGTAGCAGCTATGGGGAGGAGGTTTCCAAAGTTCGGCATTTTGCTCTAATAAATGCAGTGCAAACATCCTTTTTAAAGGAGAATGAAAGTCATATCCCATTTGGGGGTGCCAAATGTTAGGCACTCCCAAGTGAATGTATTTACTTACCTGAAACCATATGCCGGTGCTCCTATCAGCAAAAAAACTGCACTGGCCATGAAATCTTCCAGTGAGCACCACGGATCGATCCTCTTCCGACTTCTTCTTGCGGCTGCACATGCGCATTAGATCGAAAAGCTGAACTTTAACAAAAAAAATTGTCTATTTCGTTCAATTGCACATTTGTCTAACGTGGAAAATTTGAAGAAAGAAGGAAGAGGATCGCTCCATGGTGTTCACTGGTATAACCCCGGGCCGTCGCAGTTTTCTGCTGATAGGAGCACTGGCCCGAGGGTTTCAGGTAAGTAAATACATTTGGCACCCCAAGTGGGATATGACTGCATCTATCCTGCCATGTGTTCAAGGTTATATATTATATGTAACTGGTACACTATCATGTCATGTGCTCTGGGATATTATATATGGAAAATATATACATATATACCATAAATATCAATATGGACCAAAATGAACTTTGTAGATACAGTATATTCTACAGTAGAAAGAAACTTCCTCCACCTCTCATTGCCCTTAAATACCAAAACAGTTCATAATGAATTCTGAGACAAAGCTATATGCTCAGAGAATGAAATATTAATTACAATTTTGTGAGAGAACTGCAGTCAATGTCTGCTTATTATAATCTAACTGCTGTAGCTGAACTGCTTAGACTGGTTTAAAGATATCCTTGCCATGCTGTCTCTTTGGCAGCTTGAGCTAATAAATAAAGAACACTGTGTCAATAGCAAGCCATGTTATTTAATTAACAATGTACTCCATCAAAGAGAATAAGCTATAAAATCAGACCTGCCATCTGCTTTTTAACATTGCACCACTATATGACACTGAAAGGCAATTACTATATTCACATTAAATGACGAGCTCTCATTCTGAAAAGGTGTTAGTGTGCAAGGCCTTTACTATTTAATGTAATTAAACCAGGCTCTGCCAAAGTTGAATTTTTATAGAGAAGCTGTGAGTGATGGTCTCCCTCTGCTTTGTCAGGCCAGAAGCAGAGATATGATTGGTTGCTATGCAGTATGATAAATAGACCCAAAAAGTCTTCTGTACTTTAAAAATCTATAGGGACCAATCAGCAATTAGTTATTTCAGATCAAGTAAACTTAAATGTTTGAAAGCACAGATTTGCATGATTCTGGGATACTGGCCAACCTTTGCCCAATTACGCTTTTGATTCTATTAACAGACCTTCAACATTCCAACTGGTCATATACTTGCAAGACAGTACAGTCCTTTTTCAGTTGGGGGAGCATGCAATGCCCATAAATTCTCCCCATTCCTATTTAGAGGTGTGTGGAAAGCCATTTGTTGAGGGTAGAGATGCCTTTTTTTATCTTTGTATGTTTGTGCCTTAACTCCAACTGGAGCCCTAAAAGGATGGTTTCTTCTCCTACATTAAGCAAAAACAAATTAAAGGAACAAACCAATCTGATATGTTTAGCAATCTGGCAGAATTATATTTTCCTATGTTTCTAAGGGTCAGGGCACACAGGCAGATTCAGGGAGATTAGTCGCCCAGCGACAAATCTCCTCTTCTTCGGCGAGATTAATCTTCCCGAACTGCCTCGTCTGCCTTCCCACCGGCTAAAATGTAAATCGCCGGTGGGATGGCACTCGGCGCATTTTTGTTTTCCGAAGCCGCCCGATGTTTCCTTGTGAGGCAACTTCGGGCGACTTAGGAAAACAAATCACACCGGGTGCCATCACGCTGGCGATTTACATTTTAGCCGACGGAAAGTCAGTTCAGGGAGATTAGTCGCCCCAAAGAAGAGGAGATTTGTTGCCGGGCGACTAATCTCCTTGAATCTGCTTGTGTGCCCTGACCCTAAGAACACATAAACATCAAAATGTAGCATTCCAGGGATTCTGCATGAGTGAAAATTGAGCAAACATCCATCAAAAGGACTGTTCTTTAGCTGGGAAGCAGCGGGTGGGGCTTGGTAAATGATACAGAAATAGGATACCTAGGCATAAGCCACTTAGACATTATAAATTGCTCCCAAGAAGTCCACCATATAATAATACACCTTCTGTATACAGCACATCTCTACTGTATATTAAAAGCCTGGGTAACTATTTTTAACCCCATAAAATTGCTTCTTTATCAAAACAGCTTTTTTCTTTCCTCTTTTCAAGGCTGCCCAATCGAAAAACAGACGCACATCCAGTATAAAGATATCAGTCATGGTTCTTCAGCCCAGTATACGTGATACCTGAAAAATCACACTAAACTTTTTTATTCATGTGTGTATGGACAGGGTTGCGGTTGGAAGTTCAGGCCAAAAATTTTACAAAGAAAAAATTGTCATCCCCACAGGGAAATCATTGGATTAAAAGTGTGTATCTCCATTTTAATGGACAGTGCAGATGAAAGACTGGAGAATGTTTGAGACTCTGAATATCACTGACACTTAGATATCAAAGGAAGAACACAATTTTCAAGATAGCATGAATTAAAATTGATGACAGATTTTCATTGCGTGCTATTGATTTAATAAGCATGAGTCTGACATTAGGTTTATGATCCCTTGAAGTTCACTAGTTAAATTCATTAGCTATGGCACATTAATTGGAAAACACATTATCCGATGCTCTGTAATCAGAGGGTCAAACTGATTTTTTTCCCTCAGTATGAGTTGCAGAGAAAGACATCTGTTGGAAATGTTAATTAGCTTAATTTACAAGGCTTTGCAATATTAAATGTGACACCTTTTTTTTTAAACATCTCAATTTAAGTTATCACTAAGTTGCCATGGCTTCCGTGCTGAGGAGAAGTATCTAATGTAGGCAGTATGCTGTGTTCAATTTATATATATATATATAAGACTAGTGTAATTCAATGCACCTTAAAATGCAGCAGTTTAAAGGAGGATGAAACCACAGCAGAGACCTCCAGTACTGCCCTGCCACTGTATCTGTGAATAAAATGCAAAGCAGTGCAGCAGGGTTGGAGGCCACCATGCCTTGTTGTTTGATGTAATTTTCACAGCAACAGAGCATGCGCAGTTGAAGTCAGGGTGGATTATGAGGTGGCCTCTGCCAACCCCTCTGCACTACTATGCTTTGTATTTACTGGCAAGATAGTGGGTCAACATTATGGATCCATTGTGGTGTGGTTCAGGAGGGTGGCTTTTGGAGAGGGTATAGGGTCACAAAATAAGAACCAATAAGTTTAAAAAATATCCAGGATAGCAAATACATATTGACCACTCACCCACCCCAAATGATCTTCAATCTAGGAGAACAAATTCCAATTGTCCCCAATTCTCGCCCACATTGGCTTTCAGTCTAAGCCCCGCCACTGTTTCAAATCCCTCTGAGTGGTTTGGTAACGACTGCTCTAAGCAAAGTCCCAGAGTCTGCCATTGGACAGAGGACCAATTATTTTCCAAAAGGGATCTGACAAGCTAAACCCTGAATGGCCCCAAATGAGAACATATCATGGCAGCTGTAATGTGTCATTCACACACTACCATTCCTGCTAACACTTTTTCATTGTGGAACCAACATATGAGGTCATCAGTGCCCAACTTCTACCTCACATGGTTGTCAGAGGGATGTTGGGAGGTGCAGTCACCAAAATCAGAAGGGTCTCCATTTGCCCATTACTAGCCTAGATGGAAAAAAGAAAATGGCCCCTTACATGCTCTCACAGAACCGTGTGAGTGTACTCGGTTTTTCTTGATTCCTCCTCTGCCGAAACCAACGCTGTATATTTCGCACATCCCAGTCCAGCTGCTTAGAGAGTCCATCTAGACGCTTCTCATCAGGGTGCTGCAATGCAAACAGCAACAAAGTTATAGTCAATACAAATGGTTACACTGTGTTTATTTGAGGTGCCATTTATATATTGTATATTCTTTGTGGGACTGCAGCCCTATGATAACCGAGTTTTACCAGAATGGTCAGTCCAGAAATGTAGAATCTCACTATTTCAAGTCATAGGGTGCCTCAAAAGCCATAACTATATAGGGACCTAGTGGATCAGTTGGGTTTCTCTTGGTAGTCCTGCATGTATGCAGTTTAGTCACCTTTAGCATATTCAACGTTCTGACAACATTTGTATGGTAGTGTCTCTTTCTCGTAAAGGGGAATTTCATCTTTGAATGAAGAAGACATTGCAAAACTGGTTTGATGGCATGACAAGTGTTTGTCCATGGAGAAAGCAGCAGGCACTCACAGATCCCATGACAGGCAAAAGTAAAGGCCTGTAGGCTGTGTTTGTTCACTCCTTACCTAAAATAAAATTTGCAGTTCCTTTATTTTGCATGTCATGGGATCTGTGAGTGTATGCTGTTTTCTCCATGGTCAAATAACGCTACCTTGAGCTGCAGGTCTGAGGCATCTGCACCTGGACCCCACATATTGACAGGTGAGATTATACACTTTTGCTGCCTCCCCTGCCTTCCCGCCGGCTTGTGAGGCAACTTCGGGCGACTTTGGAAAACGAATCGCTCTGAATGCAATGGAGGCAGTTTGGGGAAATTAGTCGCCCTGAATATAAAAAGATTGGTTGCCGGGCGACTAATCTCCCCGAATCTGCCTGTGTGCCCTGGGTCTTGGTTGGAACCAGGAATATTGTTCTTTTGAATCCATGACAAATGTTTGTGTCAGAATGTAAGCAACTCTTTCAGACCCCCACAGTTTTAACCTGTTTTGATTAACAGTTGGATGAAACACAGTCCTTGGTGTAAAATGGGTGTTAGCCAGAGATCAGTGTAGCTCTAAATTAACTGGAGACTGATGGTCTTAGCACTTTTATAAAACAGAACATACTGTCATGCAAGTGATAAAATAACAAAATGAGCAACCAGACAGGGAAGTCAAGTGCCTATGAATACGACTTTGTTGAGTGTCACTAATTTGCTGCATTCAAATAAAGATCCCATTCAGTATGGTTTATGACATCTTAAAGTAAAGGGACCATATACTCATCCGCACAACTTAATGTAAATATTAAATATAAATACATTTATTATAAATTATTTATTTAACATAAATTATTTAGTACACTTTTCTGAGCACTTTTGCAATTGACATGAGTTTATTCTTTTTGTTTTGATAATATTAGCAGTTTTGGATCATTATTTACTTACTTCCCTGTACCCATCCATAGCTCCACCCCAGGAGGCACCTAGCATGATACTTATATGCAACCATAGTCATTACAATCAGATTCCAACAATGAATCTTTCTAATACCTTGTGTGCGATCACAGGCAAACACTAGCTCTGTGCACAAGTTTATGTTTTACATTGCCATTGTGTAAAGTGAGATTAATATTAAGACTTGCAGCATGAATTAATTCTTTACAGCAGGAAAAAAATCACCAGAAAAATGTACAGAAAGAAACATTTATGCAATAAAAGACCCAAAGTTCATACCTGGTCTAGTAACCCCTAGCAATCGCTTACTAGGTGACTAGTAAATACAACTTGCTGAATGATTGCTATGATTTACTACAGCCTGGGAAAAAATTGTGACTTTTATAACAGTTTATAAAAGGAGAAGTAACGATCCATAAAGCTGTAGGGGCAAATAAAGGGCAAAACATAACAAATGTCAAAATCCTGTATAAAGCCAGTCATCTTTAAGGAGGGGGCATCTAGGAAAGTTGATGGCGCCTCATATCTTATCAGTTGAAAAAATTTCTTTAAAGCAATTTGAGTGCAATTTGAGTGCAGGGATATACATATAGCTACTGAGCCCTTTATTATGCCCCAGCATATGTGTGTACCTTTACTTTTTCTTTAAAAATCTACTACAGTACATTTTACTGACAGTTCAGATTTAGCTGCTTAGAATGAGTTCATGTTTTTGCCCTTCAGTTCCCAAGTCTAGAACCAGCGTAGAGCAGACATATGGGTTCATTAGCCCATGCTCTTATGGCAGGAACAAAGTAGTGCAGGTTGGTCTGTTCCAGAGAAATGTTTTTGTTTCTTTGACTTTCCGATCCCTCTTGTTTGGCCCCATTGTTCCTTTCTTTTCTTCCCCTGCTGGAATACATCAACACCTCACACCATTCTATGGTCTTAATCTCGAAGGGTCAAGACTGCTATGTAACCAGTGCATAACCCTTTTTGTTTAGGCCAATAGTGTGAAGTGATATATACAACTGTACCTCTGATTTCTGAGCATTGGCAAAATACATTTCTATGTTTATATTCCCAGACAATACCTTTGTGATTGAAGTGAAGACCTTTTCAAGAATGGCATTGTGCTGAGCCTTCTGTGGACCACTTGCTTGGATTTTCAGGGCCAAAGCGCACGGTTTAGCTATAAACCTACAAAATAGAATTACCTTGTTCAATGTACTAACACATAAAGTCAAGGATAAAGCATCAGACAGGTCTACATAAGGACAGCATTTAAAAAAGAATTTGCAACCTCTATTCTGGCCTTTTTAAAAATGTGTTACAAAGGCAACCAGAGTTCAACCATCTCAGTGCAATACCATATTCATGTTAGCAGCTCCTAAAAATACTGACTTTCATTTACCAAAACTTAAAAGGATATCAGTAACCCATACCAACTCATTCCACTTAGCCACATTTGGTCTTGAATAGGATAGAACAATCCAAAGCAAAAAGCCTTTTTTCAGAGGTCTGCTTCTGAAAATGACAAATAGTTCATGTGCTTTACTTCTCTGAAATGAATTGGGTCCATCATGACATATGGACACAGTCGTCAGTGAGCTTTTAGCCTTAAGTCAAGCATCATTACATACATTTACATATGATGGCCAACAAAGCGTGTCCAATCCAAGTCTTTGAGATAAGCTGTTTCTACAGTTTTTAGCTTTCCTGTCTGCTTGATATCTACTGAGGATCACATTATCTTAAAAGACAAATACCCTTCAACTCATTGGTTCCCAAATAGGGATTGGCCCTTCAGGAAGATCTGGAGAAGTGGCAGGGTGACTTAGCTTTAAGTGAAGCAAAGGTGAGCTCTAAGGAAAATGTCTATTTGTTCTCCTAAGTATACCAAAGTCCACAGGTCTGGACTGAGAATCAAAATAGGCCCTGACATTTCAGGTACACAGAGGCCCAAACAGCCCCCCACCAGCCCACTAAATACTGACTTTTTATGGCACCTTATAGCAGCCCCTCTGGCATTTGCCAGAACCCACAGATTGCCAGTCTGGGCCTGAAAGCCCAGCTTGGTCAATTAAAATTTGGGGAGGTGCAGAACATTAGTTGGTCCTCCAAGATGGCCTAAATTAAATTGAAAAAGAATTTGGAGTGAAAGTGAATAAATTGGTTACATTTTTATTTCATTTTTCCCACATGGAAAAATATACAACCGTATGTTACACTATATTTGAGAATGCTTGTTCAGTCAAGAGAAGAAACGCTGCTATGGAAGGATAATCACTTCTTTCCCGACATCGCCTTACAAACATTTTAACATTAAAAGAAAAAAACTCAAATTAACATGGATTTACAGATGTCTGATTTTGGTGATACACTGGCAGGTAACTAACTGATCAATTAGCAAGCCAAATAGATGGATATATCCTGAATGTTCTCCTGCACTTGCCAACATTGATATCGGTTGGGATCATTCCCCCAACATACTCATGCAGCAATGAAAATGTACAACATTATTAGCACATTTATGGCCAACTATAGGGAGTGACCTATCTGAATCTATCCTGTTGCTTATTTAGAGAAGACAGTGTAACCAAAGGTGAAAGAATAAGGATGATGCACACTTATAAAACATATTCCACTATATGTTCTCTAAATTATGCACCTACAATACATTTCAGTCTACACATACTGCAGTTCTCTAATTCTAGAGGTCATGGAACGTATAATTCTACAGTTGCTTGGCTGAGGATATCTGGCTCTTTGAACAGAAGTTCTGCAATGCACCAATCTGTTTGGCATCACATCAGACAGAAAGGAGACCAAGAAGATCAAGAAGGCTCAGATATTAAGTACTTCTGGGTAAAAAAAGATGCAGTTCTAGTGCTTTATGTATCTTAGCTTTAATTGCAGTTGGACATCCCTCCTGAGTCTGCCAAGTCTAAAGCTGAGATATAATTTTATTGCAAACCCTTATTCATCGAGTCCTCTTATTCATGCACAGCAGAACATCAAGAAGGATCTGATATACCTCTAGGGTAAGCATTTGAAGGAAATCCATAAAAATCTTCAAAGAAACACTATCGTCAAAAAAAGGAAAGTTTTAAGAGCAGTTTTGGGAAAATATGTATTTACAATCCTGGAAAGGTTGTAATCATTATGCTTACATATGAAAATATAATCAAATAAGTGTTTTCCATGTTTTCCAAGTGTCTTCCATTTTCCCTTTTTTTAATCACCAAAACGAATAATTTATGATAATATTCTAAAGGTGCTTAACCGAAACAAAAAGAAAAGTTTTACCTAACAGACCATCTTTAAGGATTATTCTGCAATTAAATTTGCTGGTTTGAAGTGCGGAGTAAAGAGCAAATCATTCATACAAGGGTAATTGCTTAAATCTCTTACCATTACTTTAATGCTACAGTGATCCTGCAAATGCTAAAGCTGTGTTTTGGAACTTTAATATATGTATACCTTTTTTTAGATAGCTAAAAACCTTTCCTCTTCAGCTGTTCAGCTTCAGGTTCCAAGCTTTAATTAAGTCAGATTAAAGTAGCAGTCTGTTCAAGGTTGTCTTTGGGTTTTCTCCTGGGAAGCAAAACTGTTCAGAGAAAGTATCCTATCGCTGCAAAGGCATGTTGGATTAGCATAATAAAGAAATGTGTGTTCTTAATAACAAACTTCATCCAGACTGAACATATTTTTAACAAAAGAGCCTACAATTAAATAACACTGAAAAAATATATTGCTGTATAGCCAAAATAAAGTGTATTCATTCTAACATCATATATATACTACATAGACAAAAGCATCCACCTACGTGGCTCTACAACATTTCCTATTCAAACTATAAGGTTTGGGGTCACCAAAATGTCAGACATCACCCAAACCTAACCTGCCTCTACCAACCTGGATTCAGCCTGACCCGGCATGGAATCATTAGTTATATGATTGCGCCTGTCCACCCAATTTTGTGATGTCAAAGTTGGATGGAGTAAGCCTGACCAAGCATGGCATCATTACTTATATTCCTCTTCCTGAATCTTAAATCAATAAATGGGGTGGACAGGTGCAAGTATAAAAATGAATGACAGCAGATGGTCATAGGGCCAACCTGCCAGACCCACACAACACTCACAGTTTTACATTCTAATCTCATAGCAAATAAATCAGCTGCTGCCTTTCCTCAATAGATACCATATTCTATATATAATGTTCACAGTGTCAGCTACAATACATGTAATATGCCATGACTGAATGTAATAAATGACTAATAGCATCTCTGGTCAGGACTAGGGATGGGTGAATGTTTTCACCTTGTTTCGCCGCAGAAATGACGCCCATAGACTTGTATGGCATTGTGGGTCAAAAAAAAAAAAGACGCGTCATAAAAAAACATTGGCACGCGACAACATTTTTTTGACGCCCATAGACTTTAATGGCAACATTGCGTCAGTGGCAAATTGAAACGGGTCAAATTCGCCCATCCCTAGTCAGGACCAAACCCAGGACTTAGTGGTGAAAGGCAGAGATGCTACCCAGTATGTGACGGTGATACACTTACAATGCTGGTAAATATTGTGGATTGCAGATTTTAGCACCAGTTTCCATGCACGGACATTGCACTGTAACTTTGATCTGATTAGCTCAGTCACTAGAGAAATAACTGCGAAAGACTAAATTCAGCAAATCAATTTGCAAACATAAGCATCACACAAAAGAGTTTTACATGTCTATAAATCAGGTTGGATAACGAGATTGGATTTTCTCACACGCTAATTGGAAGAAAACACTCATCTCGCTCATCCCTACTGAGTCCCTCAAAGACATCTAAGCCAATAAATTCATTAGGGTTTTAACATTAACTGTTTCAAATCAAAATGTTCAGTGACCCTGGGGCTGAATTAGGACACACTGAGAACTGTAGAAATTGTCTCATATTTAATAATTTCTACTGTAGTTCCCTAATTATGATAAACAGAATATTAAAACGTATTAAATCAATGCCGAGCAGATGTAGTACATAAGTAATTAGCATTCTAAAATGGGAATTACACATTCCTTAAAAATGACTCTTTTAAACCCACCCAGGTCTCACCCAGAGTCTCAAATGCTCTTTCTCTTTCTTTATGCAAATGCACCATGGGGTGGGGGGCCTGAGTGAAACGTGATTTCGATACGCTGTATAACTATATAGTCTGTTTTGACAAATAAAGTTATCTTGGATCTTGAATAAGTAAGCATCCAAGAAACCAAAAACATATAGTCAAGTGGATACAGAGCAGACATAATTCTCTTTATGGATCCTTTTGCACCAACAGCTATCATTGAACTTGGAAAAGTATTATGGACAGTAGTCCATGTAGGGGCTACCAAATAGCCAATCACAGCCCTTATTTGACACCCCAAGCGACTTTTTCATGCTTGTGTTGCTCCCCAACTCTTTTTACATTTGAATGTGGCTCATGGGTAAAAAAGGTTGTTGACCCCTGCCTTAAATTATATTTACATGATATACAAGTTAATGACAATTTCCACAAAAAAAGAGTATACGCATACCACCTAGCACTTATAATCTATGGATATGAAAGTGGATAGTGAAGGATTCCCCTTGATACAGGCACTCTTGCAAAAACACTGCAGTATGAACAAACATTTTTCTACAAAAATGTTGCTTTGCCAATGTTTCTGTAGATCAAATTAGGAATCACATGAATAAAAAGTTAAGAAAATTCATAGTTGCGTTCAAGTTGATACTTTGGAATGCTCCCAGAAGGGGATGGTTTGTAATTTACTGGGAAGCAAGGAAACAGTGATGGAGAACTACTATACATACAGAAACAAAAAATGTGAGTTCCTTTTAGCAACCACAAGAAAGGATAACAGTATATCCCATGGGTCAAAACCACAGGAAGTAAATGATTGTGAAAGGGCTAGAGGGGGATTTTTTAAAGGGTTGAACAATATTTGTCACAGTTTAACAACAGGGAATGTTTGCTTACGTGCTGTTAATTCTAGGTTGAGGGGCAATAATGACAAAATATCAAGGGTCTACCTTGGGGTTTAGATAACAGCAGAAATGTTAGCATATTGGATTTAATATTGTATAACAATGATACAATTGAGCTATGGACGGTCAACCCAATGTTTGCATTTTTATTGGCTCTTAATTAGCAGATGTGGGTCAGGCAGAAGTCACTGCTGCACAAGGCATTTACCCTATGCCAAGAAAATAATTCATGGAAAAATAAACAAATTATATGTTTCGGCCCTCAAAGGACTTTTATCAAGAAGATGTAGAAACCAGTCAGAAGCGTTTCCTAGGAAACCCATGAAAAACACTCTTTTGCTGGAGAAATTGTTTAAAAAAAACAGTCCCGATGATGCTATTTTTTACATTGACAGTACAGCTGCAGGGCTTTAACAACTCCAAACTGGCCAAATACAAACAATGAGACTTAACACCTTGGTTTTGATGACACCCAATATCTGAGCTTCTGTATACATTTAATTACACATATTTCCTTTTAATATATATTTAACAACTACCCAAATAATCTTTTTTCTATGCTTCAAAAACACTAGGAAACACTACTACTACTATGGGTTCCACCACTTTTTCCTTAAAGGGGTGGTTCACATTTAAGTTAACTTTTAGTATGTTATAGAATTGCCAATTGTAAGCAACTTTTTATTTGGTCTTCATTATTTATTATTAATAGCTTTTTAATTATTTGCCTTCTTCCTCTGACTTTTTCCAATTTCCAAATGGGAGTCACTGACCCCATCTAAAAACAAATGCTCTGTAAGACAACACATTTATTGCTATTGCTACTTTTTATTTGGGCCCTCTCCTAATAATATTCATAGTCTCTTTTTCAAATCAAAACATGGTTGTTAGGGTAATTTGGACCCTAGCAACCAGATTGCTGAATGTGCAAACTGGAGACCTGCGGAATAAAACTCGAAATAACTCAAAAACTACAAACAATAAAAAATGAAAACCAATTGCAAATTGTCTCAGAATACCACTCTCTACATCATACTAAAAGTCAAACGTGAACAGCCCCTTTAATATGGTTATGTCTTCATATGACAGGCCTGTATTGGAGGCTGGCACTAAAAACTGAGTTTGCAATGTGAAAGGTTTCATGGTAACCTGAAGTTTTTGGCCAAAGTTCAAAGCAACATGCGTGGTGCAAAAATTATGGTTGAAATAGCATCATGCTATAGGGCTGTTTTTCCATGAACAGGGATGGGCAACTTGAGCTAAACTTCATCTTTCTCCAGGGAAATGTTCAGAAATATAAGGCAAAGTAATACTGGAGCAGATCAAGAACAAAAAGCAGAATGTCCTACAATGGCCTAAGCTTATACCACTATTTAGGGTAAGGCCTTGTCGCCTGGCGACTAATCGCCTCGTCTTTTGCCTCAGAGGCAACTTCAGGCGACTATAGAAAACGCATCGCCGCGTGTGCATTAGCACAGGTGACTTTTCATTCTAGCCTATGGGGAAAAACGCAGAGGCAGTCGGGGAGATAGTCGTGCAAAAGATGAGGCGATTTTAACAGCATTAGGCAGCACTGTATTTACAATGGGCAGTCAGGGGAAGGCACAGTGGAGTCCCCCCTCCTTTCCCCTAACGTATATATATATATATATATACACAGTCATATGAAAAAGTTTGGGAACTCCTCTCAGCCTGCATAATAATTTACTCCACTTTCAACCAAAATGATAACAGTGGTATGTCTTTCATTTTCCTGGAATATCTGAGTACTGGGGTGTTTTCTGAACTAAGATTTTTAGTGAAACAGTGTTCAGTTGTATGAAATTAAATCAAATGTGAAAAACTGGCTGTGCACAAATGTGGGTACCCTTCTAAATTTGCTAATTTGAATGCATGCAACTGCTCAATACTGATTACTGGCAACACCAAATTGGTTGGATTAGCTCGTTAATCGTTGAACTTCATTGGCAGGTGTGTCCAATAATGAGAAAAGGTATTTAAGGTGGCCAATTGCAAGTTGTGCTTCTGTTTGACTCTCTGTGTGACAGCATGGGATCCTCAAAGAAACTCTCAAAAGATCTGAAAACGAAGATTGTTCAGTATCATGGTTTAGGGGAAGGCTACAAAAAGCTATTTCAGAGGTTTAAACTGTAAGTAATGTAATCAGGAGATGGAAGGCTGCAGGCACAGTTGCTGCAAAACCCAGGTTTGGCAGGCCAAGAAAAACACAGGATCGGCATATGCGGAGGATTGAGAGAATGGTTACAGACAACCCAAAAATCACCTCCAAAGACCTGCAAGAACATCTTACTGCAGATGGTGTATCTGTACATAGTTCTACAATTCAACACCATTCGCACCAAGGACATCTGTATGGCAGGGTGATGAGAAAGAAGCCCTTTCTGTACTCACACCACAAACAGTCGCTTGTTGTATGCAAAAGGTCATTTAGACAAGCCACAGTCATTTTGGATCAAAGTGCTTTGGACTGATGAGACAAAAATTGAGTTATTTGGTCATAAAAAAAAGCGCTTTGCATGGCAGAAGAAGAACACCGCATTCCAAAAAAATACCTGCTACCTACTTTCAAATTTGGTGGAGGTTCCATC
The DNA here is from genome assembly GCF_017654675.1 of Xenopus laevis. NCBI lineage: Eukaryota > Metazoa > Chordata > Amphibia > Anura > Pipidae > Xenopus > Xenopus laevis. The sequence continues at coordinate 74,768,530 of NC_054387.1, read as the reverse complement.
ATGCTCTGGGGCTGTGTGGCTAGTTCAGGGACTGGGGCCCTTGTTAAAGTCGAGGGTCGGATGAATTCAACTCAATATCAACAAATTCTTCAGGCTAATGTTCAAGCATCAGTCACAAAGTTGAAGTTACGCAGTGGTTGAATATTTCAACAAGACAATGACCCTAAACGCACTTCGAAATCTACATTTATGCAGAGGGAGAAGTACAATATTCTAGAATGGCCGTCACAGTCCCCCGACTTGAATATCATAGAAAATCTATGGGATGATTTGAAGCAGGCTGTCTATGCTCGGCAGCCATTAAATTTAACTGAACTGGAGAGATTTTGTATGGACGAATCGTCAAAAATATCAGACACCAGACACTCATCAAAGGCTATAGGAGGCATCTAGAGGCTGTTACATTTGCAAAAGGAGGCTCAACTAAGTATTGATCTAATATCTCTGTTGGGCTGCTCAAATTGATGCACCTGTCTAATTTTGTTATCATGCATATTGCATATTTTCTGTTAATCCAATAAACTTTGTCACTGATGAAATACTAATGTTTCCATAAGGCATGTTATATATTAAAAGGAAGTTGCTACTTTGAAAGCTCCAAAGAATTAAGAGGGGTTCCCAAACCTTTCATATGACTATCTATCTATCTATCTATCTATCTATCTATCTATCTATCTATCTATTTATTTATTTACTAATGAAATATGCATTATCTTCTTTCATAATGAATATTTTGTTTAGAGAAAGACACGGCTGTTACTGTCAGTACGGAAAGCAATTATTGTCTGTTCTGCTTCACAGTGTGTGGCAAATGTTCCACAGCTTCAATATATATGGCACGCAAAAAATATTAGCAGCCTTTTTTATCAGATCTTGGAAGGAACATTTTCAAGGTGAAAGAAGAACAGAAGAGGAACTAAAAATAAAGCATATTGCAGATCCATTCTCCGTTTAAACATAACAGAGCTCAGTTGAAATGCTTCAATCCAGTTCCGTAAGGGATTAATTAAATGTGGTGTTTCTTCTCTTAAAATGTTTATGTTCAAGTTTACTCAGTTCGACAGCTTTTCAGGGACTGAACAATTATTCACACTGGTCATGGAGGCACTGAAAGTAAAACACATGTACTAAGAGTATAGTTGTATCATTTATTTGCTTATCTAGATTGCTTATCTAGATATATTTGAACTGTTACAAATGTATCTTATCTTCTGTTGTGGCTGTTCTGGGCTATCTGCCAAAAGTCAACTAAGTTAGAAACTTTGTTTCTTTTTCAGTGCAGAGAAAAATTGACTTTCCATTACAAATGAGGGACTGCAGGTTGAGCTGTCAAAAGAAGGACTGTCTGTCTAAAAACGGGACAGTTGGGAGGTATGTGTTCATTAAAGGACAAGGAAAGTCAGCACGCCTTTTAACAAAACAATGGGATAAATAAATATCGAACGTGCCACAGCTAGTGAAAAGCAGTACTGACACATAGAAGAATGCCTATTAGGGTCTGTGTTGCTAACGGCTAGCTTTGAACCAATTTTTGGAAGGGCTGTTCCATTCAAAACCTCCTGTCTGGTTTTAAAGGGTTGTGAAACTGGGCAATCTCACTAAACCATGTGGCGTGTGACATCAAAGCCCTGACCTGAACATCACTAGCCCACCCAGAAAATGTCACAGACCTGACTCATGATTTCAGAATGACACCAACCTGTCCCGTTTGGCTGGCTTTTGCTGTCGACATCGGTGACAACCCAAACTAGTGTTGACATCTTACCATCACAATAGGTACAATATGCAACTTAAAATGTTATGGTGCAGCTTGCACAATCGTACACCAGTATTATATACAGGACTCTATGGTGGTCATTTTAAACACTGCACCACATGTTTGAGTTAAATAAAGGGTATGTGTTCAATACATTACCACTGCATCCCCTAGTTCTCTATAGAACATGACGAAAAACATAATTACACACTGAAAACTATTCACCAATGAGAATTCTATTAACCAAAACTTAATTATAGGTATAAGCCATCAGGAGGTTTTGAACCAGACAGCCCCTTCAAAAACTGGACTGTCCAGGTCAAAAATGGACAGATGGCAACTCTAGTTATAGATGCAAAAAAAATCCCCAATGAGAATGCTGATTACCAGCAATATGTCAGGCATTTTGCTCTTTTCATATATAAAGAGATGATGTCATTTTGGCTTCATTATATTACACTGGAATCAGACATGGGGATAAAGGACAGAATTGTTCAGTATTAGGAAACTGTACTTAATGACGCTTCTAACTCCAGTTGGAGGAGAAAAGCACATGGTGACTGATCAGCTGGGCTTCTCATTGGAGGATTATTTTGCATTTTTATGCAGCCCCTGGTCCTGGAGAGCTGAGGGAATGTTTTATTCGTCAATATTGCTTTAACAATACAACACGGATGTTGCTGGACTACAGCTCTCATCACAACTTTTAATTTGTTAAAGTATGCTGGGTTTTGAAGTCCAGTAACAACTGTGTAAAGTGTGATTGAGCAATACAGTACAGTAGGGGGCACATTTACTAAACTAGAGTGAAGGATTCGAATGAAAAAAAATGTAGAATTTCGATGTATTTTTTTGGGTACTTCGACCATCGAATAGGCTACTACGACCTTCGACTTCGATTCAAACTAAAAATCGTTCGACTATTCAACCATTCGATAGTCAAGGTACTGTCTCTTTAAAAAATACTTTGACTACATACTTCGGCAGTTTAAACCTACCGAGGTTCAATGTTAGCCTATGGGGACCTCCCCCAGCACTTTTCTACGTTTTTTATGATCGAATAAAAATCCTTTGATCGATCGATTAAAATCGATTTTTATTCGATCTTTCGATCAAAGTATTTGCGCTAAAATCCTTCGAATTTGAAGGATTTTACTTTAAGGGTCGAATTCGAGGGTTTATTAACCCTCGAAATTCGACCCTTGATAAATGTGCCCCCAGGTTTTAGCACCTCTTTAAATGCAAACTCTATTTACACATATGAAAGACACAGACAGAACTGTGGTGTTGGCGTACTAATCTCTACAGTAGATCCATTGCATATAGAGCCATATATTGTAGTGTTCCGTATGTTACACAGCGTGTTTCTCTGTTACACAGAGCACAGTATTATATTGATTCACAGTCTGCTTCTCTCCTCCCAGACATTTACAAATATTAATTTCCAGCACAACCCAATTTAATATATCTTGGCTGATCTGAACTGCCTGCATTCATAAAGAACTTCCACTTATACCGGAATATTCAGAAAAGAATGTCACCATAAGCAACACATTTCACATGGAGCACTAGTTTCAATCAATACCACTAACTGAAAACAAGAAATAATCAAACAAAACCATTTTTCGGTATATGGGGTGTTTCTGTAATTTGTATCTTCATACTTTGTCTGCTAAAAATGATATAACTATTTAATAAAATAAATAGCATTGTTTTGCCACCAATATGGATTTTTTCAGTTTATTTACCTTCAAGTGCAAGGGACTGTTATTACAGAGGAATAAGGAAAACGTTTGGAAAATCAAAATGATTTGCTTATAATGGACTCTATGGAGATTGCCATCCAGTAACGGGTTTGGGATGAGTGATCAAACAGCTGTACTTTATAGCTCAAGGCTTTCCCATAGATTGGCATTTTAGTTTTCACTTCTTCTTTTTCCATCAATTAAACATCGCCCATAATATTGTTTACCAAAATATAGAAATAATTTTCAATAATTTTTAAGGTGCAACCAATCTTGAATAATTTCTTAAGGTTTCTTTTTTTTATTATTTTTTTGCTAATGCAAATTCAGTCTTTTTGTACAGTCAGTTAGCTCTTCTTAGCATATACAATTATCTGTAATTTAATTGTCATTCTGCTTAGCAGATATAGAAAGAATTAAGTGACAACTATGCAAATTACACTTCTCATTATTTTAATGCAGAAATCTTTCCAGATCATTATCATGTTGTCCTTGTGTAAACTACAACCATTCAAATTAGAAAAAACATATTAATCTTATCCCTGATGATTAAAATACATGAAAGCAAATAGTAATTATCTTGTTTTGTTTGTTTCCAGTATATGTTCATTTAAGCAAGCATCATGATATTAACACCCATCTTCCAAATGAATATTTTTAATATTATACAACAAAATGATTCTATTACTCCTATGCTGAGATGGACACATAACTATTTGCCCTTTATACATAGGAATCATTGACTGCAATCTGGCCAATGAGAAATGCAATCAAACTCAATCATAAATCAAGAATTATCTCTATACAAATAGGTTCATATACTGTGATTCATTTGTGATATTAAATGTGTAATAACAACACAAAATATATACTTATATACTTATAATCACTGCCTAGTGATGCTATCAGTTATAATGAGCACTTAGCAAATTCACGTATGTCTCATGATCAGCTGTAACTTGTGTATTATAAAGAATACCTTTATTATTGTGATGAGAGAATTTTTTCACCAGCCATGGATTTGTGGCGAAAGTCAGCATTTCACATCTGTGAATTTTTTCTGAGGCAAAAATGAATCACAAATTTTTCGGAGAAGCAAAACGAGACAGATTTGCTCATCACTACATTATAGTTCCAATTTTGAGATTTCCAGTGTTGAAGTTGATGCAATATAAATAAATCGGACACACCTAAAAGCTCATACTTTATATTTATGGGCATAATTATTATTCTTTTTGCTCTTTTGGCCGCACTAGGTCAAGAAATCTGCAAGAGAGCAATAAGAATATATATTGTGTAGTATTTCTATATAAGAATATACACCATGGGGCAGATATATCAAAAGTCGAAGTGAATTTTTGAAGTAAAAAACTTCGAATTTCGAGCTATTTTTTGTGTACTTTGAATAGGGAATAGTCAAACTTCGATTCGAAGTTGAAAAAAACTTTGAAGTTCGAATATCAAAATTTATCATGTACTGTCTATTTAATACTTCGACCTCGACCATTCGCCACCTAAAAGCTGCTGAAGTCCTGTTTTAGCCTATGGGGGACCTCCTAGAACCCATATGGAGGTAATTGGTGGAGTTTGAGAGATTGAAGTTTTTTGGGGGAAACTTCGAATCGAAGTAGATCGAAGGCATTATTCCTTCGATCGTACAATTCGAATTTGGACCACTTCGACCCCCAAAAACCTTCGACCTCTATTCGGTTGGTCTTTTAGAATTCGAAGTTCGAAGTTTTTTCAACTTCGAACTTCGACCCTTGATAAATATGCCCCCATATGCGTCAGAAAAAAGAGAGTGCACTATATCCAGCCCTTTTATCCCCAATAGGGAGAAATATCATAGGCAGAATAACCATCGCAAATTTGTAATTCATTTTTATTGGAAAGTCCTTCATTAATAATTTCCACAGTTGAGTGAGATCCTGTGCGGAAATAAAATATATAACCCTTGCTTATCCCTAACTTTAGACTCGTTGTGGTTCCCAAACTGTGACAACCTGAAGGCCAATTAGAGCAATATTATGGGAGAATGCTTATTTGCTCTTAGATATGCCCTTAGAAGCCCAATTAGGAGGCCAGCTGGCATGAGATCTGTGAACACATATTTTTTTTACCTATATACAGTACTTTTGGAAGTACAGGTATGGGACCTGTTATCCAAACTGTTATACAGTTATTCCTTTGTGCCTTAAATCTACTAGAAAATCATTAAACATAAAATAAACTCAATAGGCTGGTTTTGCCTCCAATAAGGATTGCTTATATCTCAGACTAGATCAAGTATCGGGTACTGTTTTATTATTACATAGAAAAAGGAAATCATTTTTAAAAATCTGGATTATTTGCATAAAATGGAGACTATGTGAGATGCCCTTTGCTGTAATTTGGAGCTTTCTGGATAATACATTTCCTGATAACAGATCCCATATCAGTATGGTCAAATGGCTGCTATACTGATATTAGCATCTTTGTTATGACCTAAAGGCTGGTACTCCTAAGAGGGCTTGAACCAAAAAGTTTGACAACCACTGCTCCGTAAGTCAAAGGGCTATTACATTTCAGCATTGATTGCCATTTGATTTATGTAGTATAAGGAATATGTATTCTGCAGGTATTCCTATTCTGTTAGCTATTTTTGTTTTATGTTTCTTTTCTTTTTCGTTTTTTAAGGTCTGATAAGCCAATTTATTCTAACTCACTAAAAATGCCAAGCTTGCTCCAGCTTCTTGAAATACAGCAGTAGAAACCTTAATTTGCTATTGTGCAATGATTGAAAAACAGCTTTTCGCTAGGGACAAGCAATTCTGGAACGGTATATGTGCAATCATTTCTTTAACAACTGACCCACAGCACTGCTAGGGTATATTTACTATAACAGTTAAATGTATGCCAAACACCACCCCCTATGCACACCCTATGCACATGGCAAAAGTGTTGAAGTAACAAGTCCATCTTTATTTATAACAAAGCTGGCCATTTAACAAACCACTAAGTAGACATGGTAGATCAGAGTTGGTGGAGTGTGGTGGGAGCAGAGAGATGGGACAATGTATAGGTCAGTCAAGTGACAGTTTAATTTACTGTGGGGGTAATTAGTGCATTATCTTACTGTAATAGAAAATGAGAAGATTCCAGACAAGAGAGAAATGACTGACAGATAAGCCAGAGCTTTGATTGAAGACGTGTGGCATAGTTTGTCATGGTTCGTTAACATTGTCACTGACTCCTCGCCCTACAGAGATGAAAGAAATTCTCATTTACAAGCAATGATTTGCACTACTGGTTCTGATGGACAGGATCAAAGTGAAGGTTTAATGGGCCAGAGCTTCAGTTAAAGAATGGTAGGAGCATGGAGAACTTTGGGTGGAACCTAATCAAGGGTTTTTAAAACTTTTCTTCAGTCACATTGGAGCTAGAGTAAAGGAGAGACTGAGAAGCCACTGGAATAGGCATGTTTAATAGAAAAAGAGTTATAGCTTGTGCTTCTGAACCAGCAGCCTTCAAACTATTTGGTAACATTAAGAAAGCCATAGTCTGAGCTGTATGTCATGGATGTAGTTGTTTGGGGTATGTGTAACCTTATCTGGCAGGAGTAAGCTCCTGTTAGAGAGTGCGAAGAATAAGAACATATCAGTGTTTCTCGGACCACAGTATATGCATGCATGAGAAGGTCAGCAAAAAAAAAAAGCAACATATCAAATAAAATAAAATATGGCAGTCAAGCAGCACAGTTGTCAAAAACATGTCCTTTTGGTCAGGGAAGCTGGTAGATGGCATTAATTGCTAAGTGAGAAAAAATGAAGAAGAATATAACCAAATATAATTAACTTCAAAGGAGGCATACAATGGAACATTCAAAGCCAACCAATGAAAGTTTGGTTCATAACTCCAGAATTAGCAGTTACCCTGAAATAATATTACATTTCATTTACTCACACTGGACTCTCTGGCTGGGACTATCTGGCTAGATTCTAGTCGGTATTCTTGACAGAAATACATAGTCTTCCAATCTATGACGGATACACCACAATTACCTTAACAAAACAGTGAAGACCAAAGCAATGACATAGATTTTAACAATTCACATAGCATGAAAGAGGCCAAAAACATCTACAGTACTGTGCACTTCATAACTCTGCCCCATCCTACATCTCAGAACTCATCTCTATATACTCACCCAACCGCTTACTAAGCTCCTCTACTGACCTGCTACTCAACTCTTCTCTCATTACCTCCTCACATGCTCGCATTTAAGACTTTGCAAGGGCTGCACCCCTCCTCTGGAACTCTCTCCCAAGGTCTGCCTGACTTTCTCCCAACCTTTCTGCTTTCAAGAAATCTCTTAAAACGCACTTCTTTCGAGAAGCCTACCCTCACTCTGCTTAACTACTAAATGCAACACCACATACAGCACCACATTTCTCACCCACTTAATTCGATCTTGCCCACTCCAACACCTTGTGTATTACTCACTTCCCTTTAGAGTGTATGCCTATGCATAGGGTCTTCCTCACCTTTTTGTACCTGTATTGATTGTGATGTACTGTATGTAACTCCATATGTTCTATGTATTTAATTCATGTGATTTAGTTGTATAATCACATTTACTTTACAGTGCTACGCAATATGTTGGCGCTATATAAATACATGTTAATAATAATAATAAAGTACTGTGCTGCAACTTTTTATTCAAAATTCCACTGATGGAATTTGGAATAAAAAGTTGCAGCACAGTACTGCGGATGTTTGTGGCCTCCTTCATGCTATGTGCATTGTTGAATATTTGGACTTCACGGTGTGACCTAATTAGGAAGGTGAGCCCACTATATACGAAGTTAAGGGATGAGCTAGGAAAACTGCATAAGATCGACATCGATTTTAAGGCAAGAATGGCACAAATGGAAATATACTGCACAATATTCTTTTTTGGTTGATCTTGAGTTGCAAGGCAAAGATAAAGCAGACTACATAATAAAGAACAACCACATCAGAATTGCAGAGCGGCATTCAGCTCAACTGAATATCTCACAAAAACAACAATTACTCCTACAGAAATTCCATTTTTAAAAGCTTTACTGAACATTTTTCTTTTTTTTTTTTTTTTTACTTTTTTATTATTCTTTTACACAATTCTATAAGTTTTTACTTTCTGCATTCTAGATAACAGAGAATGTGTCTATATACCATTTTTTTCCTGGCCTACCTCAATGTCAGATAAACCATGAGATTATTCATTTACCCCTTCCCCTTTTCCTGGTCCTTCCATGTCAGTGTAACCAAGGTGTTTTAAAAGTAGATTTATGCTATCTATATTGCAGAACAGGTGGATACAGTAGAAGCACAGGTCAGATCTTTCTGAATTATGGTCCTTATTCACTTATTCATCAGCTAGAGTCCCTGTACACTGACTGCACGTTCTGTTCATGGGTAAGAGCATTTGAATAAATAAACAAATAACAGGCTCCGTATACCAGGAGGTCATAGGCTGCAGGGAAATATATGCAACTGCACGCAACAAAAATACTTTAAGCCACCCTGTGGCCACTATCAATATGGAACCTCTGTAAACTCTTGGGGTTTACCGATCTCATATCTTCCAGTGGCTCTGTACCCATGGGAATGCAGACCAAGGATTAACGCAATTCAAAGTTGAGAAAAGACTCATTTTGGTGGCATTCAGTATTGACTCTCAAATAGTGATGGGCAAATTTGCGCCGTTTCGCTTCGCCGAAAAATTCGCGAAATTCACGCGAAATTCGCGAAACGGCGCCGGCGTCTCGTTTTTGACGCCGGCGCCCGTTTTTGACGCCGGCGCCCGTTTTTGCCGCGAATTTTCGCGGGCGTTTCGCGAATTTATTCGCTGGCGGCGAAACGCGCAAATTCGCCGCGAATTTGCGCCTGGCGAATAAATTCGCCCATCACTACTCTCAAACATTCAGACGCATGTGGCCACCATATGCATGGAAGTTATAGAACAAAGGCAACTGACTTTGGAAACTTAGACACTTACTGATCTTATGTTGATCTGTATCCATGGGAATGGAAATCAATTTACAAAAAATCTTCATTGTCAAGGGTACTGTCCCATTGGGAAACATTAAAATATGTGTTGCCATGCATTAGAAGAGAAAGAACCACAAGCAAATGCATTTCAAGATACGGATATTAACTCTCTTAAATGCTAACTGATCTCTTTGGGTAGATAAGTAGATTAGAACAATTCTCCTCAAGCAGCACTCCAAACTGTAAAGTCAATATAAAATTAATAGAGCTGGAAGCAGGCATTAAAGGGGTTGTTCACCTTCCAAACACTTTTTTCAATTTAGTTGTTTTTAGATTGTTCCCTAGAAATAATGACTTTTTCCAATTACTTTCCATTATTTATTTTATACGTTTTTTCCAAAATCTAAGTTTAAAGTTGAATGTTCCTGTCTCTGGTGTTTGAGTCTGGCAGCTCAGTAATCCAGGTGCAGATTCTAAACTGTTACAGTTTTGCAACATTTAGTTGATACATTTCTCAGCAGCATCTCTGGAGTATTAGCAACAATTGTATCAATTCTAACAGCTGCCTGTAATGAAACCCAGAGATTCTGCTCAGCAGGGACAAAGATAAGAAATGTATCAACTAAATGTATCCATTTAGAACAGTTTACAGGATCGGCGACCCCCCCTCCCAGAGCTGCTTCAGAAGGAGAGAAATGACACTTTATACTTCAATATTAGAAAAACCGTCACACATAGAAAATAGAAAGTCATTGGAAAAAGTCGTTATTTCTGGTGATCTATCTGATAACAACTAGTTGTTTGAAGGTGAACAACCCCTTTAATTGTAAGCCACTACATTATCAAACATTTACATATACAGCATACCAAGACATTAGTCTATTTCTCGCATCTCAGGAGAGCAGTCTTTACAGGAGTGAAAATATGGCAGACAGTCTTTGGCCCCACACTGTAGAGACCCACAGAGCAGTCGGGAGGATGTTAAGTACAATAAAGCAAAATGGCAACAGCAACACATAATAGTAGGTTGACCCAATCTGCAGCCATGTATTACTAGACTACAGCTCCCAACATCCACAGATATGTATTCTTTAAGCAACACTATGCAATAAAACCTTTTTCCAGTTCACAACAGTATAATATTGCAAAGCACAGTAATCCCAATATGTCAGAGAACAATGCAATTCCTTGCACTTGATATTAATTTAGCTTTTATTAAGGCATGTTGATGGACATCACACAGAGCACTACAACCATATCACAATGTATGTGGGATAATAATTAGTTTTTAAGGGGAAGTATACTCCCCTTGTTCAACATATACATAGAAATAGGGCAAGTAGTGTACATACCATTTGCCTATTGTTTTTAACATGAAAATTGTATGTTTTTATGATTTGTTTAGCTAAACAGAGAAACTAAAGGTACTCCATGTTTGGTACTAATGAGGCATATAATAAAATCACTAGTATACAACTCCATCCTTTCCCTTCCATCCCCTGATGTGACTTTTTTGACTGAAACATACTGTAAGCAGGATTTCAGTATGCAGGAAATGTACACTAGGAACCTAATTATGCATCTCTTGAGTTTCCAGCAGAGGACAGGGCTGAGAAAGGGCCGAGTTGTGACATAAAGGGGGCAGATCAGTGACGTAAAGGGGATGGTGTTGTGATATCAGTGGGCATACAGGGCAGAGATTTAGTGAGTAGCCAGGGTTAAAGAAGTGCCAGGAAATAAAGAAGGGAATTGGGGTGGATTGGAAATGGATGAGGGGTAGAATGAGAAAAGATACATTTCCATGCAAGTAGATTGCAAGTAAATTTGTAATAAAGGCCCAGCCTTAGCTGGCATAATACTGGCTAGGAAAGTGAAATACTGCCCATGTTGCAACCCTATGAATATTACAAGGGCCAAACATGGAATAACTTCAATTTCGTTGTTTAGCTTAAGAAATAACAAATCATGTAGATTATTTGTGATTAAAATAATAGGCATAAAGTATGTTTGGCCCAAGCCCTATTCACTTAACTCAGATTTAAAAAGGTATACTGAGCCTTTAAATGAGAAACCATAGTGGGACATGGTGGGGGTATCTAAGAAAACTGTCTCCATAAGTTTTTTACGTTTCTACATGTGCATGAAAAAATAGGTCCCTCCAGCATCGTCTCTAGCTGGTGTTCTATTGCAAGTCCTAAGTGGAAGGGCACAACTTGATGTCTCTGTTATAAATATAAGCCTTCTCATGGTACTACAGAATTAAAGAATACCAACCCATAAAAAATAAAAGCTAAAGGCTGCATCTCCTCATGATTGATGGTCTGTCTTCTAATTTATCCACAGTAATCAATATTGTTGAATCAATACAGTAAGCTTGTAAAATCTGAGCAGCCTCCTTGCTGATTTCTTGAAGATTCTTGCTTCCATGAAGAGTAAAACCAACTGTTACTATTGACCAGGAACAAGCAGTCTGAAATCTTATAAGTCCAGTTTATAGATATATGCAGTCTTTACAACAACAAAAAGCATTTTGTGGGGTCTTTATTATTTGTATTTTGTATTCAGTGGCTTGAATTTACTTTATAATGCTGTTACCCTATCTATCTCCATATAGTTTGCCAAACTAATATACATATATATATATAATTTATGTTCAGGAATCAGCTATTATTTTAAAAACATTCAATAGTTTTTAGTTCTCTTTTAAATAAAAGTATCCCTTGCACCCCTGAACAATGCATTCTGGGAGTTATGTGCCAACAAATTTGCAGCTGGAAGAAGGCGGAAAGTGCAAATTATTAAGAAGTAATATTTTGTCCAAAAACTTCACTACTTCAGACAATATTGCTCATGTTTCAGACATAAGAAAAGGCATATCTTGACAGCAGCATCATAAATTATTTATGCATTTACATTAGGGCAGTTTTTTATTGTGATTGAAAATAAACATTAATTTAAACCTGCCCTAAAGAACAAACCTGACTTTTCTGTCCTGAGATATGGAAGATTTTTATATTAACTTGGTGCCAACCGTCTGCCTTTGCACAAGAGAACCCACTAATAATGATAAACCATCATGTTTGTTAGAATAAATTTCAGTTTAATGAACTGTAAATAATGAATCTCAAATGACTACAGGAATGTTTTTATGATTATATATTCAAGGCCAAAACCAATATTCATGGCTCTGAGGCTTCATTTAGCTAAGAAGAACTTTCAGTGCATGGTTTAACCAATATAAATGGGTGCTTACTCCATATGTATGCAGAATAGGTTTCTGGGAATATACTGCATTGGTTTGGTATATCTAAGAAAAGGTACCGAACAAACAGTGAGAAGATATATTGCTTTAATTTACAAGGTAAAACATCATATAACCTTCACAAAGCAGGAATGAGAGGGATGGGGTATAAATCTGATCACACACTAGATATATTTATATATATAATCAGCGCCGGATTTCAATGAGGCGCGCCTCTAGGCCGCGCGGTCCGACCAGGCGGCCGCGTGGTCCTAGCGCCCACCTCACCTCCCCTTCCCAGCTCGCCGGCAAAAAAACGCCGGCGCAGCTGCTGTAATTGAATGGGGACACACGCGTCCCCATAATGCGGCTGGGCGGCATGCCGCCTGTGAGGATTCGGGTCTGCGTTCTTGCCGGCGCAGGCGCGGGCGCAATAGTGCGCGTCGGCGCGTGACGCTGGACGCTGGCGACGGTCGCGGGCGCGGAGGCGCTGGCGCAAAGACGCGGACGCGAGCGCCTGAGACGGACGTGACGTCAGCACGGTGACGCCGGCGGAATGACGCCAGTTGGCGCCAAATTGACATTATTTAAACCTGGTTCTGTTTGAGATGCATTGCCTGGTTATTAGGTTATCTAACTGAAACCCTAGCATCTCTTCTTTTGTGATTTCCTGTTGTTGACCTTCGCCTGTTCCCGGATTACGATTTCTGCTGCCTGTCTCGACCCTTCGGCCTGTCTCTCCGTTTACGAACCTCGCTGCCTGCCTCTTGACCTCGGACCTCCTGACCACGACTCTGCCTAATCCTCTTGTACCTTTGCTAATCGTCTCATTGGCTACTCTCCACAACCCTGCTCCCTGTTCCACTCCAGGTGGGTAGCGGTTGTGTGAGGCGCTTGTGGGTTCACTATCTACGGCTCAAGCTCCTTCTACGACTGGATTATACTGGTAAGCTTGACAGTATAACCAGGCCAGATGGATCCAGCTGAGGGAGCGTCTCCATTTGCCGTTTTGACCCAGCAGCTGTCCACCCTTACGCAAGCAGTTCGGGAGTTGCAAAGTGGCTATTCACAGTTGCAGGAGCATATCAGAGCTCATCCACCAGCTGTCCTTCCTTCCACGGCCGCTCCTCCTCCAGCTCCTACGGAGGTTCAGGTAATCACCTAGGAAATCTCCGAACCTAAAGTTGCCTTTCCGGAAAAGTTCGCTGGGGATCGGAAGGTGTTCCGGAACTTCAGGAGCAATTGTAAGCTATTATTTTCTCTTAAACCCCACACGTATCCTACTGAGCAAATCCGGGTTGGGGTCATCATTTCTTTTCTCACGGGCGAACCACAGACCTGGGCGTTCCGCCTCATGGATCGCCAAAGTCCTGTACTAACCACAGTAGATTCCTTTTTTGACGCAATGGCGGTTATCTTCGACGATCCTCACAGAGCCACCACTGCTGAGGCTGCCCTGCGCGCTCTGAAGCAAGGGGACCGTCCTGCGGAAGATTATACGCTGGAATTCCGGCAATGGGCGGATGATACGGAGTGGAACCCAGCTGCTTTAAAAAATCAGTTCCGTTTTGGACTTTCTTCTGAGCTAAAGAATGAGTTAGCTCGTACGGGCATCCCTGATAGCTTGGAAGATCTCATCCTCATCTCCATACAACTAGATCGGAGGCTCAGGGAACGCCGGGAAGAAGAAAAGGCTGAGAAAGCAGGTCTTCTTCCTCAGACTTGGTTGTTGCCGTCCGCTCCTCCTCCTGTCCGAATGCCCTCCATAAGTTCTCCGGTGCTTCTTCGTCCACCTTCAACGTGGCTCCAGAGCCCATGCAGATTGGTGCTATCAGGTCTGCATTAACACCTGAGGAGCGCATTAGACGTCGCAGACTTAACCTCTGCCTCTATTGCGGACAAGCTGGTCATCTGCTTCGTGGTTGCCCGACCCGTCCAACGGGTAAGAGGATTTTTGAAAAAGACTTTTCTGGGTGTCATGTTCCTGTGCCTCTCCTGACTATCTCTTTGTCTTTACAGTGGGGAGACAAGAGGGTCGAACTCCAAGCAATCCTTGACTCTGGGGCAAGCGGTTGTTTCTTGGACAATAGAGTGGCATTACAATTCCAGATCCTGCTCCAGTCTAAGAAGAACCCTATAGCTCTCCGTGTGGCAGATGGTTCTCTGATTACTTCTGGCCCTGTGGTGCAAGAGACTATCTTACTTTTCGTTTTGTTAAATAAAGGGCATGCTGAATTCATGAATTTCAATGTGGTTTCTTCTCCTTTGTTCCCTATCATCCTGGGATTACCGTGGTTGCAGAAACACAATCCGTCTATCAAATGGGCTACTGGTGAAGTAACTTTTCTTTCTAACTTTTGTCGTTCCCAATGCATCCTCCCTTCTAATGGTGTGTGCTCCTTATCTCCTGTCTCCGAGATCCAAAATCTTCTTCCTCAGGCATATTGGGAATTTTTGGACGTCTTCAATAAAAAAGGGGCCGACAGGTTACCTCCTCATCGTATTTATGATTGTCCTATTAACCTTCTTCCTGGGGCTCAAATTCCTTTTGGACGAGTGTATCCATTATCTGAATATGAACTTTCGGAGCTTCGTTCTTATTTGGATGAAAATTTGACTAAAGGATTCATTAGGCAGTCTTCTTCTCCGGCAGGAGCTGGAATTTTCTTCGTTGAAAAGAAGGACCATTCTTTAAGGCCGTGTATTGACTACCGGGATCTGAACAAAATTACAGTCAAGAATCGGTATCCACTTCCTCTCATTCCAGAACTTTTCCAACGCCTGGCTGAGGCTAAAATTTTTTCCAAATTGGATCTTCGGGGTGCATATAACCTAGTCAGAATAAGGGAAGGGGATGAATGGAAGACGGCCTTTCGCACTTGTTACGGACATTTTGAATATTTGGTCATGCCCTTTGGTCTTTGTAACACCCCTGCAACATTTCAGCACTTCGTTAATGATGTCTTCAGGGACTTTCTTGATATTTTCGTCATTATTTATTTAGATGACATTCTCATTTTTTCTAATTCTTTGGAAGAGCACAGGTTATATTTGAAGAAGGTCCTTACTCGCCTACGCACTCATCAGCTTTATGCCAAGATCGAAAAATGCGTGTTTGAACAAACTTCTGTAGATTTTTTGGGTTTCTTCATTTCTCCTCAGGGAATTCAGATGGACTCCAGGAAGATTTCTGCAATTCTTGATTGGCCGATTCCATCATCTAAAAAAGCTGTCCAACGTTTCATCGGTTTTGCAAATTTTTACAGTAAATTTATTAAGAACTTTTCTCAAGTCATTCTTCCAATCACTGAGCTGACTCATAGTAATCAAAAGTTTTGTTGGTCATCTCAGGCTCAGGGGGCTTTTGAGAAACTGAAGAAACTTTTCACTTCTGGTCCAATTCTTCACCATCCAGATGTTTCTCTTCCTTTCACCTTGGAAGTTGACGCCTCGGAACTCGCAGTGGGTGCTGTCCTGTCACAGAGAACTGGGGTTCAAGACGATCTTCATCCTGTTGTTTTTTTTCCCCGTAAATTGGCCAAAAGCGAGTGTAACTATGATGTAGCTGACCGTGAATTACTTGCTATTAAGCTGGCGCTTGAAGAGTGGAGGTATCTTCTTGAAGGATCTAAACATCCGATTCTTATCTTTACAGATCATAGAAATCTGGAGTATCTATGCTCTGCTAAAAGGTTGAGACCTAGACAAGCAAGGTGGGCTTTGTTCTTCATGCGATTTAATTTTCATCTTACTTATCGACCTGGGTCAAATAATGTTAAGGCAGATGCCCCATCTCGAATGTTCTCTCCTGAAGATGAGGTTCCTCTGGTTCCTGAGACGATTTTAAGCTCTGATAATTTCCTCTTGTTGCAGTCTACTTTGGTAGATGGAATTAAAGATGCATCTTTAAACGTTTCCGAATCGTCACTTGTTCCCAAGGATGGGTTTCTTCTTTATCAAGGCAAGATTTTTGTTCCTGAACAAATGCGTCTAGAGGTCCTTAAGAATATTCATGACTCCAAGCTGCGGGTCATCCAGGTGTCAAAAAGACTATCATTCTGGCCAAGAGATTGTTTTGGTGGCCTGGGATGGCTAAAGACTGTTTCAAGTTTGTCTCATCATGTGAGGTTTGCACCAGATCCAAGGACTCTCATTCTAGACCTATTGGCCTTCTTCAACCTCTACCAGTGCCTTCTCGTCCTTGGGGGTCAGTTTCTTTGGACTTTATTTCCGAGTTACCATTATCATGTGATTGTTCCACCATTGCTGTTTTTGTTGACCGTTTAACTAAGATGGCTCATTTTAAGGCTTTACCAAGACTTCCTTCTGCCTCTGAGACTGCTGATACCTTTATTAAGGAAGTAGTAAGGCTCCATGGTCTTCCAGATGAGGTGGTGTCCGATCGAGGTCCACAGTTCACATCGCAGTTTTGGAAATCTTTGTGTGGAGCACTCAAGATTTCGGTGTCCCTGTCTTCCGCTTTTCATCCCCAATCCAATGGCCAGACCGAGCGAACCAACCAGACCTTGGAGCAGTATTTAAGATGTTATTCTTCGTACCTCCAAGATGACTGGGTTAATCTGCTTCCTCTTGCGGAGTTCGCTTACAACAATGCTCATCATTCCTCCATCCGACAGTCCCCTTTCTTCACAAACTATGGTCTTCATCCAGTCACCTTTCCCTCTGCCATTGTTTCTGATATTTTGGTTCCTTAAGGACTGATTAACTTTCTTATCTAATAATTTTCAGAAACTTCAAGAGAACATGAAGCGGGCTCAACAAGGTTTCAAAGCATATGCTGATCGAGGACGAAGAGGGGATCCAAAATTCAAGGTGGGTGACCTGGTGTGGCTGTCAACTGTTAACCTCAAGCTTTCCTGTCCCAGTAGGAAGTTGGGTCAACGTTTCTTGGGCCCTTTTCCCATCATTCGTCAAATCAATGCTGTGGCGTTCCAGCTTAAACTTCCGGCATCCTGGCACATTCATCCAGTGTTTCATGCAGCACTTTTGAAACCGGCCACAACGTTTCGATTTCCTGGACGTACGGCTCCTCCTCCACTTCCTGTCGTGGTGGATGGTCAGGAAGAATTCGAGGTTGAAGAGATCCTGGATTCCAGGTTGAGAGGTAAACGTCTTCAGTACCTAGTTAAGTGGAAAGGCTTTGGTCCGGAAGAGAATTCGTGGGAACCAGTGTCTAACATTCACACTTCTGATTTGTTGGAAAAATTCCATGGAACCTATCCTGGTAAACCTTCTGGTGGTCGCGTCCTGAGGCCGCTCCTTGATGGGGGGCAATGTGAGGATTCGGGTCTGCGTTCTTGCCGGCGACGGTCGCCGACGCAAAGACGCGGACGCGAGCGCCTGAGACGGACGTGACGTCAGCACGGCGACGCCGGCGGAATGACGCCAGTTGGCGCCAAATTGACATTATTTAAACCTGGTTCTGTTTGAGATGCATTGCCTGGTTATTAGGTTATCTAACTGAAACCCTAGCATCTCTTCTCTTGTGATTTCCTGTTGTTGACCTTCGCCTGTTCCCGGATTACGATTTCTGCTGCCTGTCTCGACCCTTCGGCCTGTCTCTCCGTTTACGAACCTCGCTGCCTGCCTCTTGACCTCGGACCTCCTGACCACGACTCTGCCTAATCCTCTTGTACCTTTGCTAATCGTCTCATTGGCTACTCTCCACAACCCTGCTCCCTGTTCCACTCCAGGTGGGTAGCGGTTGTGTGAGGCGCTTGTGGGTTCACTATCTACGGCTCAAGCTCCTTCTACGTCTGGATTATACTGGTAAAATTGACACCGCCCCTATTTTTTTGCCGCCCTAGGCCCGGGCCTATGCGGCCATGCCGCAAATCCGGGCCTGTATATAATGAACACTACAACTGGAAAGTCAATAAATCTTCCCAAAATGACCTCAGATACAAGTGGCATAAGGCCAATGTCAGACTGGGGTACCTAGGGATCCACTGCACACCCCGGTGTTATGCAGATCAAGCCACATGGGGCCACAAATATTTTCCTCAACATTGAACAAACGTCCTTTAGCCCCATGTTTGAATACACAGTAATATAGTAAAGTAAAAATGACATAATAACCTCACCAGCATTCTCATTGGTAAATTGTCCTGCTTCTAGGGACGCACCGAATCCACTATTTTGGATTTGGCCGAACCCCCGAAACCTTTGCAAAAGATTCGGCCAAATACCAAACCAAATCCTAATTTGCATATGCAAATTAGGGGTGGGAAGGTGAAAACATTTTTTGCTTCCTTATTTTGTGACAAAAATTCAAGCAATTTCCTGGATTCAGAATCCTGGCCAAATCCTAAACCGAATCCTGGATTTGGTGAATCCCTACTTGCTTCTATAATTAAGTTTTTGGTCAGTAGAATTATAATTGGTGAATTGCATACCTCCCAACTATCCCAGTTTTTAGAGGGACAGTCCCTCTTTTGACAGCTCAACCCACAGTCCCTCGTTTGTACAGGCAGAAAAAGAAACAATGTTTCTAACTTAATTGGCTTTTGGCAGAGAGCCAAGAACAGCCACAGATGCAGATAAGATACTTTGGTAACAATTTTGAGATACGCAAATAAGTAATTGTAAAAATATAAGATAACAGGACTCACAGCTTAAGGACAATTCACCTTCATTAGCAAAACTGTAATAACTGGAAAAAAAAACAGAAATATGTTCAGACTTTCATAACCTGTCAAATTTTGTAAAATGAACATGGTAATAAGGGGTGTGGCCACAAAAATGGGCGTTGTCAAAAAATTTGCTGCACTTCACGCAGCAACTTTTTTGTCCCTCTTTTTATTTCTAAAATGTTGGGAGGTATGGAATTGCACTTACCAAGTCGTACATACAAGAAGAACCTTGTTCTTCTTATATGTACTGCTCGGTAAGTGCAACCGCCCACAGGGCCTACCACGAGCTCCGGCGTTACTTAACTATTACAGCTTTTTTTTAGGAGCATAGAATATCGGCTTCTTCTTCCACTACATGCGGCAATTACTTCTGCGATGAGCACATAACCAAGAGATCGCTTTGTGAGTAAATCCGGTTGTTCTATATTATCCCTGAAAGACGCGTAATACACTATATATTATATTCTTTATTTAGGTACCTGGGATTTTACGTATCAATCACTAGCGCACTGAATCTCAAAATTCACTTTTTATTACGTGTATCATTTGAGGGACTGCAACACCAGCCAAGATGTTACACTGTATATATGTGTGTGTGTGTGTGTGTATATATATGCTTGATATTGTATAAAGATAAAATTCACGGATAACACAACTTGCATTCTTTTTTACATTAAAGTGAATCTCCAAAAATGTAATTCTAAGCTGCTTTCCAGTATACATTAATAAGAATATTTGAATTTTGTTTTTTTTTACCATACACCTGCTTGGAAAGGATACCATTAGCGCTGTTCGTATGTAAGATTATCTCTTGTCTAAAGTATCCCCTTACTTTTCATCACTAGATATTTGTATGTGTTATTAGAGGACAGAACGTTTCTGATCTGATCAGTACAAACAGAATCATTGTAATATGACCTAAAGAATTCTGTAGATATACAGATAGAGGTGCATTGTGATGGTGCTCATAACAAGCCGCAAGTAGGTCACGTGCTGACAGTCAGTCCATGGGACTTATTATATAATAACGAAGTTGATTTAAAGGGGAAAGATAAAAAAGCCTTGCTTTTAAAGCAGTGATATTAAATAGGCAACCTTCAAAATGCTGTTAAACATAGACCCCCAGCATACTCTAACAGCCTTTGGCTAGGTGTCGCAACCTATTCAGCATCTGTAAATCAGCACAGATAATAAAGGCTCCCAATGAAGAGCTATAGTCTTTTGATAAGGAACATCTGCAGAAAATAAAATGAATGTATGTTTCACCATTTGAACCCAAGGGATAACAAATATTGCTCAGAGCTGTGATTTCTCTTCTTCATCTTCCTTCTAGATTCAGCACTGATTGCTCCACGAAGCGGCCCTGACAAAGGGTAATCAATGACCTTCATAAGCGGTGGTCAAGGTCTCCACACTGAGCTCTACTGTGTTCAGATTGCAGGAGAATGTGCTTCTCATACACAGCCATACAGGGAATTGCTCTAAACTAGATTTACTTTTACCTTCACATTATCCTTGCCATTGCTGTAATGACTGTTTTAGAGGCTGCTGCTGCCCCCGTCCCGCTCCGCGCTTTTAAATTTTAGAGTCGGAGCGGGTCCAGGGGGGGGACGCATCATTATATGGGATGACATCAACTACGGGGATGACATCAACTACGTCAAAGTCATCCCATATCTGGCCAGTCCATAGGACTGGCCAGATATGGGATGACTTTGACGTAGTTTGCTAGCTTAAATATATTGCAATATATGGACAAACAATCCCTGTTTTGTTTAAAGGGTAAGGCATTTTTCAGTAGCAGTATGCACAAAACGTCGCTGTCTTAAATATATTGATAATGGGTTGAGTGCAGAGGACTCTTGTATTTGACTATATGTATTTTGTGGTCACAGCCTCGTTGCACCCCCGCCTAATGGTTTTAAAAAATAGTGGTGAGCACAACTTTCCCTTGTTTATTATAGTATATATATATATATATATATATATATATATATATATATATATATATATATATATATATATATATATATACCATAGTATGGACACTCTCCAGAACTTGAATGTGCCTGGGTGCCAAGTACTAGTTCAGCAAGATCCGAATCATAGGCACATCACTTACAGGGTTTAAAATATTTATTGAAGAAAGATCAATATTTGAGTGTGAACCACAAACCTCTATAAAGGTCTGTGGTTCAGATCGAAGTGTTGGTCTTTCTTATAATAAATATTTTTACATTTTTTGTAAGCCTAGGCATTGCTGTGCCTATTATTCTGATATATATACATTCCAGCTTGTAATTTGAACTCTTTTTATATAAGCTAATCGCCTTGGTGCCAGAATAAAAAAAAACTACATAACATCATATAAAACTGCACTCACAGGTAAAAAAAAAAATATATATATATATATATATATATATATATATATATATATAGTATGCTTATTTTGTTTTACATATGTCTAACCGAGATCCACATAAATACACAAAACAAACGGCACGCATTCACAATACCTAAATACACTGACATTAATCTGTGCTTGTTAGAACAAAAGTAAACTTCTAAAAGTCCTTTGAAAATTAATGAAGCTAATTATATACCGTATTGTATGTGGCTGAGAGATGACTTTTTCCTATGAATCAATGCGCAAACCTGATACAGTCTCTAACAATAGACCCAAGCTTCCTGTTATAAGGAAATATATTAATATCCTGGCTGCCCTCTGCAGTCATCTACTGACTTCATACACACTAGTGTCAACAATTCAAGAAAGAAATTATCACAAAATACAAAACTAAGGTGGTCCTTATTTCTAATGGTGCCAAAGCAGAAGGTAAAGTAGTATAAATTGATGAACTGCACAATGGAAATATAATGCCTGTGGGAACTATCATCTTAAATGCAGTTGTCTGTGATTCATATAATCAAATACTATGCAGGGCTGCATAGCGAGAACAAAACAATGGCAAAAACACAAGCAGAAAAGGATGATAGTCCCCTCCAATATAATTAATCCACATGACTTAATGTAGCAAAAAAGGAGAGGAGCAGAGATGAGTTCCTATGACCAAGACACCGAGCACTATCTTGGTCCAAACAATTACTTATAGATAGAACAGCATACTAGATGTACCACCATCTCGGTCCAAATCATTTCTACTGCTATCTATCTATTTATCATCTATCGATCTCTCTCTCTCTCTCTCTCTCTCTTTGCAGTATTATGCCTCTAGACTACAGGTCCCAGCATGCTTTAACCTTTAATAATATAATAATATGGAAGCTGTAGTCCAGCAATATTTTGATAGAGAAGCATTACTATAGAAGGGTTATCTTCCCTTTAAATGCAGATCAGTCGATCAAACTAATCCTTGGAACGTCTGCCTTGAGTACACTGTGTCAGGCTGAAGAGGAATATCTGCGCTGTTATGTGCTCCCAAAGCACTAGTTGAGAGATGTTCCAGTAGAACACGTGCCTGTTCATTAGATAATGTCTGTCACTGGAGAGCACAAAGCACAAGAAACACAAATTATTATAGCTGCCCGCATGCACCCCGAGGGGATCCTTTGTACTTGTAGCTGACTAAATAGCAACAGCCATCAATTAATATTTCCTTTTACCCAACAAAAAAGTCCTAATAGGGGCACAGATCTGAGAAAACACAGCTTATTAAATACCTAATCGGTTTCTATTACAATTAATTAGAATCACTCTTCTTGAAATCCATAAAGATCAATTATAAATTATGTCAAGCAGGATGGCAAACTTTATGAGTTTATTCTTGCACTTCATATTCAACAATTTTTTCCACCGCTTATGGCAATCTGACATCCTGCATCCTAAACTTCTTCTCTATAAAAGGGTTAATCTGAATTTGGAAGGTAGGATTTTCATTGGAGAATATTTGTCAATCTGTAATTAAACATGAATGCCTAATCTGGGGAGCCGGGGGAGGGGGTATATTTGGCGAATTTTAAGAATGTTTATATCCCCTTTAAAAAAAAAAAAACAGTTCTCAACCATGGCTCACCAAAGTGTTGCCGGACTACAGCTGCTGGTATACACTGACCTATTGGCATGGGTTAATTCATGCTGCAGTGCAGCAATATCAGGGAAGTCTCTCAATAAATCACTACCATTCCTCTTCATGTCCAGCATCTTAATTAATGCAAGAGAACCCTCCGATGAGAATCCTATTAACAATATGTACCCCTCAACTCAATATTAGTCCCAGCATGCTTTAACCTTAACATGTTAAAGTATTTGGGGATTTGTATTCCAGCAACAACTAAACAACAACAAGTAATGTGTGGCTGTGCAGTGCAGTACAGTAGGGTTTATTGCAGCTTAAAAGGGCACCTAAAAGGGCACCTGTCAGGCAAAAATATATTCCCAACCAAAGGTGGGGGCAACAGTAGTTTTTATTTTTTAAAAATTGCCTCCCGTGAGTGCTAGGACACTCACACCGGGAGGGAGCTCCTGGGGCCAGTGGCCAAACAAATACAGAAGAAATGAAGGCTTAGAGTTTTAGATGTTTTTTAAAGAGCAAACAAACCTTCCAGAGCAAACAAACCTTCCAGAGCATTGTTGCTCCTCCCAATTGTTGCTGGGTTAAAATTAGGGTTTCCAGTATATTTTCAAGCGTTTGATGAGAATGTAATATTACCAAGTAATAATTGCAATGTAGTCTTAGTACTGTATGTTAGATAACAGCAAAAAGACTGATGTAGAGCCGGTAAAGGTGAATTTTATTGAAGAATCTTCTTGCATGTGTAATTAGGCATGGAATCCTACTCTGGAGAGTTGTATAGCATGGAAATTTTACTCATCCTTTAATAAAAAGGGACATAATTGAATTTAAATTCATACATATAAAAGTCTGCAAGGCTCAGAGACCTATTATATTGCTGTGCCACAGGCTCTGGGAAGTCTTTTTCTTTCTGTCGGCTCTGTCACTTGTTTCTTTCTGGTTTCTTTCAAGTGAGAGCAGATTGTGTCAGTTTAACAAGGATCTAACAAGGATCTACCGGGTGTTGCTTTCAGAGCAAGAAAGGCAGAACTGTGTTTGTGCAAGAGTAAGATTTACTATTTGCTGTCAGTAATAATGAAGATTCGTAGTCTATAGGCCAACGATAGGTAACTTGCTTGGTGCTGAATTATTATAATATAGATATAAATCTCAGGGGAAACTGTATCCAGTGGCACTGATTAATGACGGTGACGTATGGTGTAGAGCCAGTGCAGATGTGGATTTATTGTGTAGGAGTGGTCCAAGATAAACTGAGAGAGGGTTTTGGGATGGATCAGAGACAGAAAAATTGTGAATTACAAATGTATTAGCAAGTACATTGCCAGCGAATCTGTAATAGTGGATGTGGTCTTGGCTGGTATCTCACTGACTAGGCTGGTGGCACTCAAAAAGGAACTTGTCAAGAGCCCAGCCCTAGAAGAGGGTCTTATCAGGCAATACCTACATATGGTCCAGATTGGTGGAGCCACAGAAAGGGGAGGGTTTTCTGTGGAATGGACAAACTGTGGGTCAGTTTTTTCTTTTTAAAAGGGCATGGTTGCTTTGGATAAGGGGCATGATCTATTTACAGAAACAACTTTTAGACTGGGTGCCCTATTATACTGAAATGGCAGCCCAGTGTTTTAAGGGCAACCTGGTCGGCAGCAGGCTACTAACTCAAATTCCTTTTCTGGTGATCAGTAAAGTAAATGGTAAAACAGAAAAGAATTTACAGATAAGAAGAGAGAAGGAGGGAAGAGGAAGTTGATGGGTCAAAAAAGAAGAGCAGAGCAAAAAGAAATACAGTACAGTGGGTGAAGTGGGGTGAAAGAGAGAGTGAGAGAGGGGTTGGGGAATTAGGCAGATAAGGGAATACAATGTGGATAAAGGAAACAGCAGTAGGTGGTACAAAACAACATCAGAGAATGTATCTGCCTGTATATTTATTGCTCAACTGACATCCCTATACACCACATACACTTTGATATCCTGTGATGTTTTTGTAAAAATCCTGTTATTCTGGTCCACCCCCTCTACTGTTCATTGCTGGTTCAAAGTCTGTCCTCCTTCCACAGTCCAGTGATATAATAACATTTCAGTAACAATCTGGGGCTGCAGGTTGAACTGTCAAAATCGGGACTGTCCCATGAAGAGGGGAACAGCTGGGGGGTATGGGTATACCTTACTCCTACTTATTGACAAGGAACTAACGCCATTACTAAGGGATAATTAAAGTTATAGACCTTCATGTTAGATATTTAGGAAACTTAAAGACACATTTCTTCTAAAATCTGAAATAGCTTTACACTCTGCAGAGCTGCCTGGAACTGACCCCCAAAAAACTCTTAAGTGTCCAGAATGCTCTTTTTTAAAGAAGTATATTCCTATAAAAATAAATGGGACACGGGTAGCCTGTTGCAGGTGCAGCGTTTCCTCAAGAAAGCTCTGGGTCTGCCATAGGTATTGCATGTCCCCTTCACAAGGTTACAGATGGCTAAAGTTGTTTCAGGGGCCTAAAGACAATGCTGAGAAGGCCTAAGATGATTTTACCTTTCCCATCCCAAAATGCTGGACATCACACCTCTATCTTCTCTTCCAGCAAAAACAAAAGGCTGTAAAATGTTTTTGTTTTCTCCTTCCTGAACCTTATCAGGACAGTATAAGCACAATCTCTAGAGAGAAGAGCTAGCAGAACTATACCCCCACAATGTCATTCAGTTCCCGAGGGGATTCTGGGGTGCAGCCCACACCCACATCTCATGAAAGCTATATACAGCATCCAAAAATTCTCCCTCACGGCCTGCACCTCATATACACTTCTTATGGGTTGCAGAAAGATTTGAAGGGAAAATAAACTGACAATGCTTGAATAGAGCATTGAGTCTAATAACCAGACAGCAATCTAATGTTTAGAGCCAGAGAGAGACGTAATACAAAGAAAGTTAAATTGAGATAAACCCCAAAAAACATAAAGACCAACTGCAAATTTTCTTAGATTGACATGGCCACATCATACTTACTCAATCCATTAACTAAGTGGATGCACAAAGGGCAAGCTACAAAGGTAAGGTAACCCAACAAAAACCATGGATTGAACAGGGGGAATGTTGGGGGTTCATTGAGCCAGATAGAAGAGCCGAACATTGGACAGAGAACTCTTGAACAGAGAAACTGTCAATCACAGCATCACTTGCCTACCACTTTCTAAGCAGGGATATGACTGGTATCTGTGTGCCCAAGAGGTTATGCAGCAGCTGAGTCGCAGACCCCACAGCTCTGTGCATGTTAAGCCTCTATGGCAGGTTGAGATGATGATGATGATGATGAGTAAGTGGGAAAACTCAAGGAGCACTCAGAATCCCCATCCCCTTTACCTCTCAAAGAAGAGCCGGATACAGAAGATGCAGAAGGCCAGGGGAATGGCCAGATACAGGTCCTCGGCTTGGGGGAAAGTGGATTCCTCGGTGCTCTTTAGATCCGCCCAGGTGACATTGTGAGGCAGCCAAAATCTCTCATTCCAAAACCAAACTAGGATCCCTGCCATCTTGCCCTGTATTCCTGTGTGGATGTGGATGTCAGGGGCAGGGCACAGGGGGATGCGCTCTAGATATTCCCCACAGGCTTTGGGTAGCAGCGTCCCTGTTCCGTTCCAGCAGCAGCAGCAGCGCCTCTTTATTCCCTGACTCGGTCCCTTCTTATCATTAGGAAAGGGGCGGAGTCACATCACACACACATTCGCTCACTGGAGCGGCCGCAGCTGCAAAGCGTCTGTGTGATTGTAAGCGCGCGTGTGATTGGCCGGGACGCTCAGCGCTGTTACTGAAAACCTCTCCAGTATTGGACAGCGACTCATTTATTTTGCCTTAGAACAATTTGGTTCACGTGCCCGTGTCTGTCCCTGTAGCTGCAGCAATCGCTCAGCCTCACACAATGAATGGCATTGGGTACACGTACCCACCCCTAATAGAGAATAGCATGGTTTCACTTGACCAAAGTGAGGTTATAATTTGTTATAGTGAAGCCACTGGGATATTTAAAACCCTTTCTCTACAGGTTCAGAAATATCCAGCACAATGGAAAACTTATTGCACTTTTTGAGCACTAGAAATCACTAACTTTCTATTTGCAAATGCCATTATGGAAGAGTAGCAATCTGCCCGCTCCTTTCTATTCTCTGCACTTCTTGTTCTGACTTTTGAAACAATGTAGTTTCTTACACTTGTCATAGCTGCAGCGTTCTGTACTAGGCACACGTGACTTCACACTTCTGCACTATAACAAACAAGGGAAAGTTGTGCTCACCATTAATTTTGCGGGGGTGCAATGAGGCTGTGACTACAAAATTCACATAAACAAATACAAGAGATCCTCTGCACTCAACCCATTATCAATATATTAATGACATTGAAAGCAGGGTCGGACTAGGGGGCCCAGGGCCCACCGGGTCTGTAGCCTCAGGCCCACCCCCACCATCCCCCGGGCCCCCCAGCCGTGAACTGTTCTGACCCTGGTTCTGTGCCTCAGATACCTCCTGCAGTGTTCCCATGCCCCGCGAGCAAGCGTGCACGCAGTGTGTTCCTACCTTTACAGGCGCTGCAGCGAGACCAAAGTGAGTGTAGGAGCGGGTCAGCCAAGGTATCTGTGCCTCAGATACCTCCTGAACATGCGTACCTATGTTTTCCGGCGTGGCAGCATGACTAGAGTGAGTGCAGGAGCGGGTCTGGGCCGGCGGGGACCAAAAGAGTCGGGTCCTTCGGGGTTTTTCCCGGTGTCCCGCCGGCCCAGTCCGTCCCAGTCCATTTTGTGCCTTAAGCTACTAAAAATGCCTACCCCTGTCCTTAATATATTGATAATGGGTAGAGTGCAGAGGATCTCTTGTATTTGTTAATGTTCACATCTTTGAACCCAGTGTTGACCTGGGCAGCCCAAGGTTCCCCAGATAACATTATACCAAGGGCCCATTTTAACAACAATTATAGATAATGTCCAATAGCTTATAGGCACATTGTAAAAATGTGGACAATTCCAATCTTGCTGCCCACTAGGATATCGGTATATGGGGTATTAGTTGTTTGGAAACAACTAAGAAAAAAATGTCTGTTATCTTAGGGCCTAAATCAGCTGTCAACTTTCCTACAAAGGTGAAGTACTACAGGTGCTGATCCACTTGCTCTGCCTATGGCAGGTCAGTAATGGAAGGTCTGAAGGATCTTCTTGATCATTTTACTTCCAAGCATGTACTAGAGCCTTACATGTATTACTTGTGTGCTACTATTTGAAAGGGAATAAAAACTTTCTTGCCTCATCCAAATATTAGTGGACTGTAATGCCCAGTAAAAAGGGTTAAAGAATGCTGAGAGCTGTAGTACAGCAAAATTAGACATACATTTGTAAAGCAAATCACAGTTGCTTCCATAGGACAGGCATGGGCAACTGGTAGCCTCCTGGATGATCCATAGAAATTTTTTCACTAGGATATGGACCCATCCTGGAAGATGCTCTGCTTCCATGGTAGGTCAGTCTGAACCTTCAGCACCCTGGAGCACACAGAACAGCAAGCTTGAATCAGCATAGGAGGCAATTCAGGAACATGGGAACAGAAATGGAGGAGTGTATATTTTAAAGGGATGGCTCACCTTTTAGTTAACCTTTAGTATGTTATAGATCGGCCAATTGTAAGCAACTTTTTAATTGGTTTTCAATGCTGGTGCCTCTTCAGTACATTGTATAAAATGTAAAAAATGTGGGCACTTTCAGTCTTGACCTGAGGTGTGAACAATAGAGGTGTTACAAGTGTGAACAATACAGGGGGATAACAGGTGTGAACAATACAGGGGATTACAGTCTGAATTTGAAGTATAAACAATGCAGGGGCCAGTTAATCTCAGTATTGATATCTTTTAAAGTTTACACATGGTAAACAGTCACAGCAGGCAGACTTTCATGTGGGGCCACACAAGGGCAGGCAGGGGGCCTTAGATTAATGTTGAATACAGGAATGAATACAGGAACTCTTAGTGGTTATATTTGAAGAACATCATTGCCATTTTTTGATATTTATATATATATACAGCCTGCAGTCATATCACAGAGATGATTCACAATAAATTGCTTCCTTGCCAGGTGTGAATGCTTACTGATCTTCAGCACGTTCTTCCATCATTCACAGGGTTCTCTTCTATCTCTTATCATCCATGCATCCCTGTACTGCACCTTATCTCCAATGCTTGTATCTCATGGAATAGCCATTTATGCTAGTTGTTTTTTTTAATTATTTGCCCTTTTCTTCTGACTGTCTTGAGCTTTCACTCAACTGACTGACCCCATTTAAAAGAAACATGCTCTATAAGGAAACAACTGTATTGTTATTGCTGCTTTGTATTACTCATCTTTCTATTCATGCCCTCTCCTATTAATATTCAAGCCACTTATTCAAATCAAAGAATCAATGCTAGGGTTATTTGGACCCTAGCAACCAGAATGCTGAAATTACAAACTGGAGAGCTGCTGAAGCAAAAAAGCAAAATAACTGAAAAACCACAAATAATAAAAAATTAAAAACAAGTAGCAAGAGCTGCACTGCTGCTTCTGCAAGATTGATTTTTTTTTGTCATTTCTGTGCTTGGGTGAACTGTGTGAATACCCATGGTATCAATATAAGTCAATAAGGTACCTTAAGTCAAGGCTATCAATCGCACCTTCTTTCTTGTAATAGACTCCTCACAACAGTTTCTGAAATTAACTTCCTTTAAAGGCACAATTGGAAGATTCATCGTTAATTCTAAAGAATTGTGTATGTGTGGCTTTTATTTGGCTACACCCCAGTGGTGGATTCAAGTGATATACTGGCACCTTTATGCTCTGATATGAATCCAGGGCTAGTGAAAAAAGTAGCTCATCAATGATTATAGGTCCAACCCCTCTGGAATTCTAGTTCCCAGATTTTGGTCGCAACTTTTCTCATTATAATCCACATCAGAAAAAAAGTTGTTGCTTGCCAGGAAAGTATCACAAAACCATACCTTCTATTTTATAGATATTTACTTATAACACAATATGGCTCCTATAAAAGCAAATTTCCCTTGAGATCAAAGCATCACAGCATCTAACTAGACCCTCTTGTTTTTGTAACTATGGCATTATAAATATAATTTGCAAACTTCATTTGTATCACAGACCCAGGGGAAAAAAGATTAGCATTAGTAGTTTCTATAAAATGCCCCCCCCCCCAATCTCGGCAAGTGTGAGATGTGAGCTGCCTCTCTTCTCTGTAGTTGGGAAGCCTGATGGGAAGAAACATACAATTAATGCCTGCTGGCTAAAAGCAAGCCAATAAGGAACTATATCTGTAGTACAAGCCATTTAGAAAAAGAAAATTAGCAGGGTCATTCAGCTCGGTTGTTGCTGTGCCTATTTGGTACTACTTATAGGGGCAGTTCACCTTGAAATGAACTTGTAGGATGATGTACAGTATCCCAGACAATCACATTGGTCTTTTTTTGTTCTTTGTGGTTATTTAAGTACAGTTTTCCAGCACTGAACAAGTCTGTCCTTTATCTCCATGTCTGATTCCTGTGTAATATAATGAAGCCAAAAACGACTTAATTATCTCAGTTTGTAAGTCAACTGCAAACGCCTGTAATGTAACATAATGTAAAGTATAATGAAGGTTGAAGCATGCTAGAAACTGTAGTCCAACAACATCAGGGTTGTATTCTTAAAGCAATATTGCACGAAAACTTTTTTCTAAAACTTTTCCCTAAATCTCCACAGCCAGTGACTGCTTTAAATGCAAACAATCCTCCAATGAGAATCCCAGCTGATCAGCATAAATCTAACTCAATTTCTCCAACTAGAGTTGGAAGTTTCAAGCACAGTTTCCCAGCACTGAACAAGCGTGTCCTTTAGGCACATGTTTTATTCCAGAATAAGGTCAACACGGCAATCCGGACCGATTTGTCGCCAGCCGGCACACATACGCGGTGTCAGACATGCAGAATATAATGGGACTGATCGTGAAATCGCAGGTACAAACTACATGTATCCAACTGTCGGATGTGAACATCTTCATTAGACAGTCGGATACATGTAGTTTGTACCTGTGATTTCACGATCAGTCCCATTATCTTCTGCATGTCCGACACGTCGCATGTGTGTCATCTCCTGGCAACTTATCGGTCCGGATCGCCTTGTGGGGTTCATATAATGAAGTCAAAATTACATTATTATCACTATGTGTAAGATAAAAGCAAGATGACTGACTTAGTGCTGGGATTCAGCATTCTCACTGGTAAACTCTTTTATGATTTGTTTTTTATGGGAAATTATGTTTTCTTTGTCAACTTTTTAAAGAAATAGGAGGCAAAGTAGCTTTTACAAGTGAAGTGAAACATTACCAGTGATGTTGCTCATAGCAACCAATTAGATCTTTGATTTTGTTTTCTAAAGGTGGCCATACACGGGCCGATAAAAGCTGCTGACAGACCGTGTCGGCAGCGTATTGGCCCGTGTATGGGGCCCCCCCCCGATGAAAATCGTCCAGATCTTGATCGAATGGGACTAAAAATCCTGTCGGATCGCGGCCACATCTATTCTGTTCGCATCCAATATGCCCACCTCAAGGTGGGCATACCGGGGAGAGATCCGCTCATTTGGCGACATCAACAAACGAGCGGATCTCTCCGTGTATGGCCACCTTAACTGTTGAAACTTATTGCTGATTGGTTGCTTTGTGCAACATCACCAGTAATGCTTCACTCCACTTTTTACACAGCATGATAGGCCCTTAGTGCTCCTTTAATTACCAATGAGACTACAGCTCCCGTCATTCTTTACTCCTTGATAATATTTTATAGTAGAATGGGAGTTTTAGTGCATTAAACTGTGGTTAAGCATCATGGATTAAGGGTTAAAGACTCAGATGGTTATTAGTGTTCAGAGCTGCTACTCAACTGCACCAAGCACTAACACTCATAGAAAATGAGTGCGGTTTGACCGCTTAAACATCTGTCTGCTTTGATAAATGTGTAGGTTCATTAACACTGTCAAGAGAATTTTCCTAAAAGTCAGGAAAGTGTTGTCATAAAGGAAAAATGAGATCAATCTGCTGAGATTACTTAATGAAGCTGCCCCTTTTGGATTTTCTTTTTGCACAAAATGTCTTTCTGTGTTGATAAATGAAATAAGTATGTTTGCACTTAATGTACACTGTTGCTCTCCTTGTGTATGAAGCCATTCTACCATGTCATGCATAACAGCATTCCAAACTGCTCTAAAGACAAAGTTATTGTACAATTTAAATATATGTTTTAGCAAAATGTGTCATAGGGAATAATAAATCTGCCCCCTCCCATCAGACCAATTAAGTGTACACATTTGAGTTTCTATAAAGCATATACTACAGTGAATTGGATTCAATACAGTGCATTACTGTCAGAGAATATTAGGTGCTTAACAATACTCTATTCTTCTTTATCCTGGGGGCCTTAAAAGAAATTTCATTTTTAAAGCAAGTTATCTTTAGATAATAATGTTGCAGTGGAAGCCGTAAGCCATAATAGATGGTTTCAAATTGCGTTGTCCTGCTTCTATATAGTGAGACAATTAGCTGTTACACTCACACATTTCAGGATTATATCCTGGCAAAATTATGTCACACATAAAGGACAAACTTAACTCTCAGCCATGCCTGGGGCTATAAAAACCCTTTAAAGGTAATTTAGTCCTGAATTAGAAAGGCATTAACCCCTTGCATGGTAGCTTTGTTTGATCTATCTGTGTGACCAGTTGCCATTAAACAGGGGCGATTCTGGCCCCTCTGCCGCCTGAGGCAGCAGCAGTTGCGGCCGCCCCCCTCCCCCGTGCGTTTACCTTTTTGCGCCTGAGGGGGTGCAAGGGGTTCCACAAGGGTGACAGAGAGGGCCAGTACGCTAGCGCAGAGAGCCTAACTGCGTTCTCTGCGCTAGAAGAGCTGAATTTCCAGTTTTTGCCGCCCCTGGTACCTAGTGGGGCTCTGCCGCCTGAGGTGACAGCCTCAACTCGCCTCATTGGCGAAGCACCCCTGCCATTAAATATGCTGTGCTGGTACTTTCATGTCACCACTCTAGATTTATATGTCACATGGCATGTAAAGGGTTAGGCTAAGGCCACACTAGGCGATAGCGCGGCGATTTGACTCGCGGCGACTTTTCGCCGCGACTTTTACGCCGCAATCGCTGTGGAAACTTTTGCGCTGGCGTCTATGGGGAATCGCGAAAAAACACCAGCGTAAAAACACACGCGGCGATCTTTTTTCTATTGTCGCTCGAAATCGCCTAGCGAGGCAATTTCGAGCGACAGTAGAGAAAAGATTGCCGCGTGTGTTTTTACGCTGGCGATTTTTCGCGATTCCCCATAGACGCCAGCGCAAAAGTTTCCACAGCGATTGCGGCTTAAAAGTCGCAGCGAAAAGTCGCCGCGAGTCAAATCGCCGCGCTATCGCCTAGTGTGGCCTTAGCCTTAAAGCATAGCTACGTTCCTTAACACAACAGTATATTTTAGAAAGAACAAAAAAAAATCTTTGTTATCTTAAGCCCTAAATCACCTACGATTGATCCTAAAGATATAAAGGTAAAGTACTATGGGTGCTGCTGATCAACTTGCTTTGCCTATGGCAGGTCAGTAATGGAAAGCTAGCCTAATATAACATATCCTTAAAATGATTCTGTCATGATTGTAATGGTATTGTTATTATTTCTAAATTACACTGTTTACACTGCAAATAATTCACTCTACTATATAAAATGTCATTCTTGAACCAATAAGTATATTTTTTTTAGCTGTAATATTGGTGTGTAGGCAGCCATCTCAGGTCATTTTGCCTGATCCTGTGCTTTCAGAAAGATCCAGTGCTGCACTATTGAACTGCTTTCTGGCAGGCTGTTGTTTCTCCTACATAATGTAACTGAATGTGTCCTAGTGGGACCTGGATTTTTACTATTAAGTGCTGTTCTTAGATCTACCAGGGAGCTGTTATCTTGTATCAGGGAGCTGCTATCTTGTTTCCTTCCCATTGTTCTGCTGGTGGGCTGCTGGGGTGGGGGAGGGGGGGTGATATCACTCTTTTTTGCAGTACATCAGTAAAGAGTGACTGAAGTTTATCAGAGCTCAAGTCACATGACAAGGGGCTCCTGGGAAACTGACAATATGTCTATCCCCATGTCAGATTTCAAAATTAAATATAAAAAAATCAGTTTGCTCTTTTGAAAAATGGATTTCAGTGCAGAAGTCTGCTAGAGCAGCACTATTAACTGATGTGTTTTGGAAAACATGTGTTTCCCATGACAGCATCCATTTATTATTATTATTAACATGTATTTATGTAGTGCCAACATATTGTGTAGTACTGTGTATCTCTTTAAGAGAAACAATTAAAGAATCTTGATCATTTTACTTCCATGAATGTACTAGACTTACATAAACCTGCTTGCCTTATGCAAGAGTTAAAGACTGCTGGGATCTGCAGACCAGCAAAATTAGGAATAGATTCTATTGTTCACCTTCTAAACACATTTTGCAGTTTTGTTTTTTTCAAATTGTTCACCAGAAATAAAGACTCTCAATTGTTTTCCCTTTTTAATTCTTTACTGTTCTCTCAAAATCTAATTTTAAAGTTTAATGTTCCTGTCTCAGTTTCAATTGAACAATTTGCTACATTAGTTGATAAATTTCTTAGCAGCTTCTGCATAATATTAGCAACTACGGTATAAATTATAACAGCAGGGATTCTGCACAGCAGGGCCAAATATAAGAAATGTATCAACTAATCAATTTAGAACAGTTACAAAGTAACAAAGAGCTGCTTACAAGAAGGCGAAAATATAAACTTTGCACTTCAATATTAGAAAACTGGTCACACATAGAAAGTCATTGAAAAAAATCTTTATTTCTGAAAACAACTGAAAAGAAAAAAAAATTGGAAGGTTAGCAACCCTTTTAATGCAAACTGATTAAAGATTAAATTGCATCCTATTACAGCTGCTCATTTAGCATACTGGGCAAATTTAAACCTGGGCAATAACCCACAGCAATCCGAGTATCTTTCTCATTGAAAAATTATAAACCAACTCAATTCAATGTAGCAGTTGATATTGAATATCTGCATATATTTCATGCATTTTTTTTCTGATAATAGCAATTAAGAGAATGGTTGGATTGGCTTTTGCAAAGGTTAATTGAAAGGAAAGGGAATGTAAATACAGATTACTTAGCTGTGCTTGTTTTTGCCTCATACTTGTGCTAATGCATCCTTATTTTAGGCTATAACTCTGAGCTGCCAATCTAATAGTCAATCAGTGTCTGTGACATGCGTGGGAGGAATATGACCACAGTTCCCTGGTCATGTTTCAATTACTTGATTGGTTAATGGGATTGCCAAATCATCAAGTGATGCTGAGCTGCATTAGCAATAGGACCTGTTGCAAAAAACAGGCCCACCATTAAAAGGAAAAGGTTACCCATACCCATTTTGACATTGGCCTGCAAAAACAGGTTTGTTACAACACTATCTAAACTATGATAGATAGACAGACAGACAGACAGACAGATGATAGATAGATAGATAGATAGATAGATAGATAGATAGATAGATGATAGACAGGTAGATATAGATTCCTCACGAGGAAACTTTGGGTGACTTCAGAAAATGAAGCGCTCTGAGTGCCATCCCGCCGACGATTTAGATTCTAGCCGACAGGGAGGCAGTTCAGGGAGATTTGTCGCCCGAAGAAGATGCAATTTGTCGCTGCCTCGCTGGGGGACTAATCTCTCTGAATCTTCTCATCTGTCTTTTCCCTTCTCTTCCTAAGCACAAGTGGGTCCTGAATTTTCGATAAGCGCTGCCACTAAGCATTTTCCACCACCAAGCGCGGAGTCCACCCCCACTGCATTGACTAAGTGTCATTCAACCCCTCTCTCATTTTGTTCCAGGTTAAAGTGATAGATTTTTTTTTTTATTTTTTACAGTTTTTCCAAAATTGAAGTTTAAAATTTAATGTTCCTGTGACCTATCTCTAGTCTGGCAGATGAGTTATCTGGGTACCCTGCTTTAGGAAGATTTTAATTTTAAACTTCAATATTACAAAAACAGTCACAAATAAAAAATAGAAAGTAATCGAAAAAAGGCTTTATTTCTGGTGATCTGAAAACAACTGAAATGTAAACATTTTAGAACTTAAAGTCTCTCTCTGCATTCCATGGTCAGAAGTGCACTGATCCTGTATAAAGAAACATCCATCTTCTGCCTCCTTGCTCTATACCTAGGCTGAAAAAGCAGAGCAGTACAGAGTGGTTGCTAGTAGCCATATCTGACTGTGTCTGATGTGTGGACTCCCCAGGCATTGATTGTCAATAAGAAGCATGCATAGTGGAAGCTGATGAATTTCCAGTATACATGCTTCTAGTTGGAGATCAGGACATCGCTGGACATGGTCAGACATGCACTACTACTGCTTTCTCAGCCGAGGTATAGGGCAAAACAGCAGCTGATGGGGAGGATTCATGGTGGAAGGGGGCCCTTTGTGAATTGGAGGGTATTTGAAAAGCCGAAAAGTCATGCTTCCTTTGGCAACACTGCATGATAGAACTTTTTCCTGTGTTTTCCAGGGCCAGCAGCTCAGTTGATGAAGTAGTAACGTCTAATGTAGCACTGTCTCTTTGATCTGATAATGGGATCATTAATGTCCAATATACCATGGTCAGATTCTCTGAAGCCTCAATGCTTAACAGCAGTCAATAGCAAGATGGATTATTACTTTCATCTGGAAGTACATTGATTTCCTTGGCCAGTGCATAAATCATTCTTCCAAAGAATGTGCAATTTCCAGGCCATTTTTACTGTGAGCTGTGATACATTTCTGGATCCATATAACTGGAACACACAGTAAAAGAGTTGCAAATAAGTGCCCCTATATATTGGTATAATGCAAATAATGGTGATGAATTTATCATGTATGAATTAGTGAATACAGTACCCCCTCTTGTAAATTATAAGGATATAAGTTACTGAGGAGTATCATGACCATATAAAAACACGAGGCCGAAAGCCGAGTGTTTTTATACAGGTCATGGAACTCTGAGATAACTTCTAAAATCCTCATATTTTACAACTGGGGGTACTTTATTTATTATAATACACAAATTTCAGTGAGTCATGTGATAGAAATGTCATCAGAACTCACCGTTTATAACTAATGACATCAGAACTCACCATTTATAAGGATATAATTCACAAGATATTCATGACTTTTGTGTATTATACAAGGAATATGCAATATCTTCAGGACCATTAGGAGCAGGGTCTTTTTGAGGCCTTGATGGGCACTGGGCAAATATGCAGTTGGTGCCCCCCTCACCCTACACAGAAAACTCTTCCCCACCCCACACCAAGGTACATAAACTAAAATAAACTCAATAGAGGAAAATTGTAAATTGTCAGTGCAATAAAAGACTATCGCAAAGCAATGTATTTTACTTTATCACCAACTTCACACTTTGCTTGGCATCTAACACATCCAGGAATCACTTCCTTTTTGTGTTAGTTGAACAGCTCAATAGTCAATGTCTATACACATGTCAATCTACTTTATTCTTTGGTGGACTGCCATATACCCTACTTGTTCTTCTTATATTCATAGGCTGTAAGCATTCCTGCTCCCTTCACCTATTGTTATTTACACAGATTTTGGAAACTGAAATGAAGGACTATCTACTGCCTGTTGATAGATAACTTTAGTAGTAACATTCTTTTTCTTATTCGCCTATGTTTGGAGAGAATATATCCATTGTTGCTCATATATACCATTAACTTTTTTTTGACTGGGGAGCAAACTGTGGATTCTCTTTCTGTATTACCACTTACCTTGCTCTGTGCTTGGGCTAATTACTACTCATTCTGTATGTACCACTAGGGATGTCGCGGACTGTTCGCCCGCGAACTAATTCGCGCGAACATCGACTATTCGCGTTCGGCGAATGTTCGCCTTAGCTGGCGCTTATTTTTGCCCTCTCACCCCAGACCAGCAGATACATGGCAGCCAATCAGGAAGCTCTCCCTCCTGGACCACCCCCACACCCCCTGGACCACTCCCCTTCCATATATAAACTGAAGCCCTGCAGCGTTTTTTCATTCTGCCTGTGTGTGCTTGGAAGAGCTAGTGTAGGGAGAGAGCTGTTAGTGATTTGAGGGACAGTTGATAGTAACTTTGCTGGCTAGTAATCTACTTGATACTGCTCTGTATTGTAGGGACAGAACTCTGCAGGGATTTGAGGGACATTTTAGGTTAGGTAGCTTTGCTGGCTAGTAATCTACCTTCTACTGCAGTGCTCTGTATGTAGCTGCTGTGGGCAGCTGTCTGTCCTGCTGCTGATCTCTCATCTGCATCTGTTCTTCAAACAACTGCCACCTAGCTGTCTAAATATCAATAATAATACCGTCTCCAGAAACACCACCCGAGTGACGTTTTTCAAGCAGCAATAATATATTCCGTATCCAACGGCTGTAGTGTATACGTTGACCTTGCAGGCATTATTTGCCCAGTCTTTAACCAAGTGCCACCTAGCTGTGTGAGCTTTTTCACATTCCGTGTCCAGAAACATCACCTGAGTGACGTAGTGTGATTTCTGCCCTTTACAGCACAAAACGCAGCGCTGTGTCAACAATGGATTTTTCAGATACATTTTTGCCCTTGATCCCCCTCTGGCATGCCACTGTCCAGGTCGTTGCACCCTTTAAACAACTTTAAAATCATTTTTCTGGCCAGAAATGTCTTTTCTAGCTTTTAAAATTCGCCTTCCCATTGAAGTCTATGGGGTTCGCGACGTTCGCGAACTATTCGCATGTTTTGTCGCAAGTTCGCGAATATGTTCGCGAACATTTTTTCCGCCGTTCGCTACATCCCTATGTACCACTCACATAATTCTCCACCTTGGCAGTAATTAACACATGGTGGCACCCTAGGGAGGTAGTTCAACTATGGCTCTCGCACACCCTTAGTAAATTAGAGTAACAACACCTGTGCATGAAGGTAGAGGATCGACCGCCTCCCAAACAGTCCAGCAGAAAGAATCCCAAGGCACACAGTATAATTGCAAGCAAGCTGCCTTGCGTGTTTATTGCGAAGTGCAACGTTTCAATGCTTGAGAAAGGGGCGTGACCCCGAAACGTTGCACTTCGCAATAAACACGCAAGGCAGCTTGCTTGCAATTATACTGTGTGCCTTGGGATTCTTTCTGCGGCACCCTAGGAAGTCTCAT
Source organism: Xenopus laevis (assembly GCF_017654675.1). Taxonomy (NCBI): domain Eukaryota; kingdom Metazoa; phylum Chordata; class Amphibia; order Anura; family Pipidae; genus Xenopus; species Xenopus laevis. The sequence goes on along the minus strand of NC_054387.1, from coordinate 74,728,823 downwards.
AGCGTTGGTTAGGGAGAGTCATCCTGAAAGTTAGGGATGGATTTGATTACAATGAGTTTTTGCTCCTCAGCGGTTAGAGGAGAGCACTCTGAAGCAGTTTCTGCTGAGAAGGTTTATTCAACGACTACAAATCACACACAACATGTTTTGGGCCTTGTCCGCTCTTAAGTGTTTTTGCTCCACTTATGTACTCATGGAAACCCAGCTTAGAGGTCAATAAAAATGAGATTTGAAGTGAATATTTCATTGATAGCCAGATATTTGTGACACTATTGCTGAGTAGCTGAATCATCTCTTCTCGCTTTTCTACTGTTTGGGCATGTTACTCATTGTCTATGTACCACTCACCTTGCTCTCTGTCTGGGCTAACATCGTCCATAGCATCTGTCTGTCATCTTCTACACCTTTTCCTCTTCAAATGGGAAAAAAAGAATGTACTTCCTCTTTTAGCAAATTACACTGAATGTATCATTTATAAACTTGTAAACAGAACAGTTTTATTTAGCTTCTAAATCTGACATTTAGTACATAAATGTGTTTATTACAAACACAAAATTTGAAAGCTAAATTTCATTTACCATGGAGTTAAAATGGCTTTTTCCACTCAACAATGCTCCTTTTTTGTACTGTAATAATATAAATGCCAATATGTTTTTTATTTTGTTCTAAGCAGAAATATTGTTTGAAGAGCATTTTTCTTGTTGGCACAAAATGCAATGTTTGAAGTTTGGAATGCTTTCAGAATTTTTTTTAAAAATTGTTATCCACATTTGTTCTGTAAAGAGCTGGAGCAGGAACCTTGGGGCACTATTATTATTTATTATTATTATTCATCAGAATGTGCAATTACATCTCGGCAAGAGAATGCTGGTGTACTTTCGTCAGAAATAATTTGTTGGAAAGAAAATTTCATAACTAATTTTCTCTATTGTTACTTTCTTCCTTGCGAAACTTTGTTAACTTATTTACATCAATTTAAATTCAGTAGGTATATAAAGGTCATATGTATGTATTTTTTAGTAGTGATGCTGTGGAAATTGCTGGAAGTGGCCACTGGTGACCCCAGCTTGTGTGGCCCCCCACATGAAAGTCTGCCTGTGACTTCTCACCTTGTGTGAGCTTTAAAAGGTATCACTACAGAAATTAACCGACCCCTGCATTGTTTACACCTTTAATTCAGACTATAAAATCCTGCATTGTTCACACCTGTGTGAGAGCATGTCTGCCATACTATGCCTACCCTATGCTCCCTGTGTGTGCCATATTTCACCTGCCCTACTCTGCCTGGATGTGTCATACTCTGCCAGTCCTATGCTGTACTGGGGGGGGGGGTGCTGTGTTATCCACAGGGGAAGAGGAGGTATTTGGATTTTAGAGTATTTCTTAATATGACAACTTTTTCACATACGAGTGATAAGTGATATCCTAGCAATGAACACCAACCATTTGGTTTTTGGTCTGCTACCACAATTAACTGGGACTTGTGGTAACATGGGTGTGGTTTAAAGTGTGTGGTTTAAAAACATGGAGTGGTCAACACTGGCTTCCATTATCGGCCCTCCACCATGCAGGCCAGAAAAATGTCGGCCCTCGGAACAACAGAAGTTGGACAGCACTGTCCTAGGCCATGAGCTCACCCTAAAACAAATGTAGCATGTAGTGATGGGCGAATTTATTCGCCAGGCGCGAATTCGGGACGAATTTGCGCGATTCGCAGCCTGCGAATAAATTCGCGAAACGCCCGGGAAAATTCGCGGCAAAAATTCGCCGGCGTCAAATTGTTTTTTTTCGAAAAAACGGACGCCGGCATCAAAAAAACGGGCGCCGGCGTCAAAAACGAGACAAATTCACTAGTGCCATGAGCTTCAAGTGTAAAAATAGTGTAAACAACATATTTTTAACAGTTACAACTGTGGCGGCACTTGAAAAAATTACTTCTGCTTATGACTGTTTTGGAATACAGGATATGATGTCACTGACATAATAATGTTGAAGATGTAGTTTCATTGTATTAATTCACCAGTCAGAGCCGGGCGAAATAGATTTTGGTGAAAATGGTAATGAAATTTTCACACTTTGATAATTTAGCGGATTTACCTGAAAGCAGGCCCAGATTTGTGGTGAGCCACAAAGGCCCAGCAAACTGTGAATGGAAGCAGTAGCAGGCGTTTTCTTTTTGCTGCAAATATTGACATTGAACATTTTTGGGTCAAGAACACTGACAGTTTCCATTCTTAATTATAACTGAAGGGAAGGTGAGGGGTGGTTAATAAGCATTTGCCCTGCCCCCATCTAAAATATGTCATTGGAGAAACGCTGCATGTGCCATAAGCCTTATGAAAGTACAAGTAGTAATAATGCATATTTTTCTGTTAACAAGGATATTATATATTTACAGTAGCATCAGTGCACCTGGGGTATAAAGAATTCAGCTTTATAACCACCTGAACTGCTTATTATCTGACTGGACGTGTTCCCATTTCAACAAGGCTTTCAAAGCTCATTAGTATGTTTGAATAAAATGCAAGACTTCAAACCTGTCTTTATAGAGTAAAACACACACTTATCGTTTCAAGGACATTTATGTTCACAAAATAGTCATTAGGCTTTCATTTCTGTTGGTTCCAGGTACGTGCTTCATCATTAAAGGGGGTTGCAAAACATTTGTCAGTAAAGCCCAGGAAGATGTTCCACTAATGAAAGCACAAAATTGAGTGATGGTATGAGCTAAAATCCAGGGGGAAAATCATTAGGAAATGGGAGCATGGTGCAATTGATCATTCTTGCAGGGTTTCATAATAGAAGAAATGGCATGTTTATCATAAATTAACAGTGTTAACCCCTTTATAACAGCACTTGGGTATTTCTTCAAGTCAAATTTTAGCCCCGAATCTCACTATGTCTATGACGTAAATGTCTATGACTTTTTTCACCGATAAAGTCATTTTCTAGAGAAATTGGGCATTGGCCATCATTGAGATTAGTAAGTAACTGCTACCTACTGTACATGTAGCTGGTAAGAAACACTGTTGCTTGCTTTAGAAAAGGGCAAGGTTGGATCTGTGAAATTCCATTCTGAGGTGCACTTACCTGTCTTTCTTTAGGCCCACTGAAAGGCACTGCTATCATGCTATGACAATTAGGGTGGAATCAAAAACTCTTGATAAATCATTCAGGCATATTTCCATTGAAAGGTATTTGGTTTAAAGGGGAAACAAGCAAAAATTAAATGGTCTCATTGATGATCGATAACAATGAGATGACTAACATAGAGCTGGTGCGGATGAATTTTCTTGCATCTTTGATTAAAGGGCATTTAACCCAACTGTAAAGCCCCTAGATCTCTATTAAAGTTGATAAAAAATTGTAACAATGATAATTTAAAACTAAATTATTGACGAAAGACAGTTCACCAATGAGAATTCAGGCATCTTGCTGTAGATTATTATGTCATTTAACTCTGTTTACTACACTGGAATCAGATATGGGGATAAGGAGCAATATTGCTTTCATAATACAACCCTGATGTTGCTGAATTACAGTTCCCAGCATGCCTTAACATTGACGATATGTTAAAGTATAACGGAATTTATAGTCCAGCAACAGCTGAGTAAAGTGTGGTTGAGCAGTGAAGTACAGTAGGGATTAGTGTCCCTTTAAGTTTGTAATGCCCACTTTGGTTAGCTACATAGAGCAGTTTTCAGGAAGGAATATGATCCTTTTAAAAGGTTGTAAACCCCAAAACATCATTTTACCTAATGAAAGAAAACATAATTTTAAACAAATTACCCATATACATTTAGTACAGATTTTCAGTGATTTTTAAAGGTATCTGTAAATGTTATCAAATACAGCACCTACATGTTCCTTTCCATTCTCTCTCCTAGGGAGAGATGTGAAACATTATGCAAGGTTTTTTTTTTTTTTGTAAATTAGTTTTAAGATCCAGAACCATCGGTACAGGAAATTACTACTTTCAATTTAAATTTAAACTTTGAATCCACTGAGAGTTATGACATTCTTTTTTAATAAGCAGAATTTATTACATACCATTCAATGGAAAGCCTGTGAATGAGTGTGATTGTACATCCTACTTTAACAGCAGTGCTGGTGGCAGGAGCCAGAAGCATCTCCTGCAGGTGCTGATGGTTAATAAAAGCTCATCAGCAGCTCAGCGCTTGCTAGGGCACTGTCCTTGTCATTGCTGCTTTCTCTCCTGCGAGTATCAAGTACTACAGGCAGCTGCCACTTCCATTTAACAGCAGAGCCACCCTGTTAAGCACACAGCTGCACACAATCTAATTGCCTGTAACAATGGATTATAGGTGTAATATTCCTTTGAAATGGATTCAGCAATACTGATGGACTTTAGCGCCATCTAGTGGAAGCCTAATACTAAATTTGTGGTTGGGATTATTTTCTTTCCTGTATTTTAGTTTATGGTATTATTTTGGTATTTTGTTGCCTTGAGATATGTTAGCTTTCAAAATGCAACTGCTAAATATTGAATTCATCTAAAAGTGAATTGCTCTGTTTAAATGATATCTGACAGGACAGAATCCCAGCGGCCACTTCTTGTACAAAACAGTAGCACTATTCAGCCTACAAATACACTGCATCACAATAGGACCTTTATGAAGCAAAATACAGAATGGACGTCTGTCTTTTTTTTATCACAGCTATTGTAAAGCACAGAAATAACATGGAACTTTGCCTGAGACCATCTAGTATAAACATGTTGCCTTGTCTTTAACGGAAATGAAACAGAAATGAAAAGCATGCACTGTTAGCACAGCTCTGCCCTATACTGATTGATACTGCTGCGTATGATTCCTGACTGATATTCCCTGCCCAAAACTTATTAGTTTGAAATGTATTGGCACAGCCATAGATTAACTACTAGCAACATATTTTGGTAACTCCTCCAAAGTAGAAGCTCAAATGTGCAGTGGAGAGTGAACTATATAAATTTACATGCATATTGCTTGTCTTAGCTGAGGCTTCCTTAAAGGGGATATTTATATTCTATAGTTTGCTCCACCCAAATACTGCTGGCATGATGGGAGTAGTGCAGCAACCACAGATATACAGTGGCATAAATATAGAGGAAGCAGACCCCTCGGTTGCTGGGGGAGGCTGGGCATCGGAGGTGAGCTACCTCTATAATAGTAGAAATCCCACCAGCTGCTCTCCTGAAAGCACAGCAGGCTCTATAATCTGGCTGGGAGAGGGGGCGCTAGTGATGCAAGGCTCGTGGGTGGGAGGACAAGCAGGGGGTGGGGTGTCATGTACAAGTTGGGCCCTCCTCAGATTTTTTGGCAGGCAGTAGTTATAACACTGCATGGTAAAGCTTTATCCCTAAATCTACCGAAAGGACTTTTACACAGGGACGTTTTGCCCCATGCTTTCCCCAGTGGTAGCTATCTCTTGCTTTTTCTTTCCTAAATCGCTTGCATCTCCCTGCATTTCCCAGCATGTTTTCTGGACTAAAGGGGATCTAAACACAACGATTATTTGATGTAAACTTATTCCAGGTTTTTTGACATTCTAACATTCATTATCTATTTTTTGTGGTATCTGAGATATTTGCATTATTAAACTGCTAATACCAGGCCTTTGGCTCAAATGAGAGTCAGCAATTCAAGGGTTAACCGGATCCCGGAAGTACATAGAAAGAAAGTGGATACACACTCAGGGTTGTTGATGCTCTGACCTTAGAAGAGGGCTGTTGTGTCAAAAGCTGAATATTAGTAGTCTAAAACTGCTAATATCTTAAAAATATAAAAATATAAAAGTAATGTAAAATGCAAACATGCTTTGAGCTTGTGGAGGTTGTAATCTAATGTAGCACAGATGGGTCTTTAAAGTAACACTGCATTGTGAACATTTTCCAAGTCCACAGAGGCATCAGCTTGGCTACGAGCCCTGGAAGTCTAATACATATGCATTTTGCCTTACGTTCCTCGTAGTTCATCTCTCCTGCATTCCATAGCAGGAAGAAATGCAGCCCTTCAGCACTTAAATGCACCTGAATGAATACAGGGCAATGTGGAAGAATGGCCTGCTTTTTTCCCCTGCATTCCTTTGTGCTATAAAAAGAGATTACCTTGCAATACTATGGGGTTTCTTCCCCTTTAAACAAGACAGAATATTAAACTTAAACCCCAAAAGCTATAGGAGCAGATGATTATACTTTTTGCTTAAAACTCAGGATACATATTTGCAGAAGTGCACAGTCAGCACATTTTACAGTCACACAGTGACAGAAATATAAATCAAATTTTGTCACAAATGGACAGAAATTCAGTGTTGTGATTTCTATGTAAAACGCTTTACCACATATTCAGCAATTCTTCAATAATTCTTTAATAAAACCTTTCAGGTAAAAAAAAAGTATATTAATGATATGGCATAAACCTGCTATAGGCCAGGAATAGACAACCTTAAGGGGCCCATTAATTAAACCTCAAGTTTTTCTGGTCTAGGTTTTTAAGGTGAAAATTCAAATTTTGTGAAAAAAATAGAATTTTTAGAGATTTATTATACCCCAGAAATCTGAATCTCCATCTCAAACCTATCAAGGTCATGTAAAAGTCAATAAAAGATGTCCCTGAAGTTGTTTCTTGACATTGTGATCTGTGCTGGGTGATCCGATAAAGTTGAGTTTTCGCAGTGACAATTCCATAAAATCAAGATTTCAGAGCGTCAATCATAGGACATGAATTGACGCTGGATTTTGTTGCAAATTTTTGTCGCTGCAACTTGAGTTGGATTCATGGAGGGGATTTTGGCCGACTTTGTTTTAATGAAAAGATTTGATTAATTTTAGTTTTAGTAAATAACCCCCTTAGTGTTATAATTGTAGCGGGAAATAGGGGTAGATCCTGGGAGTTGTAGTCAGATCTTACGTTTTATTTGATAGTCTCTAGGCCGGTCAGCACAATAAACAGTAGGGCTGGGGTCTTTTTTGCTTTCGTACAAATCCAGACCTGTCTTCAGAAAGTTCATGGTCCATGCAATAGACAATAGAGTTACTCCTAAATTTTTGGGGCTCATGTGGTTTTAGCCATCCTTCTTCTGTTATCCCACAGTAACCTAGTAACCTAGTCACCTTCCTATAGTTTATACCCACATTATTTTTGACCCCCAGAACTGAAAGGCCTTTAAAGCTTCCCAAATCTTTATTAAACAAAGCACTATTGGGCAGAGCTGGGGACATGATCAGGAGCATTACCTTGGGGCATAGCTAAGATGTTGTAATAAACAGTAATATATAAGTGGAGGGATGAATAACCTGTAAATACCCCACTACCAGTCTGGCAATACCCAGTGAGTCCCTTTGGGCTTTAGCCTAGGACTTTTGACCATCTTATTAAGTGACTAATAACCCACCAGGAACCAATAATGGGGGAAGAGAAATACCTAAGATATTGGTCATTTTGGCCCTGTGCCTTTGTGGAAGGGAAGTAGTAAAGAGAGAGTGCTAGGGCAGTCTAGGAAATGTGAGCTAGGGGTTGCAGGAGTCTTGAGTTGTATACCAGAAGATCCCAGTCAAGGGACAATCAGATGCCAAAGAAGAACAGAAGCTATTGGACTAAGCAATTTTGAGTATGGCAGGTTCTGTATTATTTTTGGGAATAATCGAGAAGAACACTCCACTCCAGCTCTATGGAGAGTTTCATCCATTGTAGAATCAGCCAACATTGATGTTAATTTGTTTAAAAAAAGAGCCTTACAAGTAATGTCCAAATAAAGACCAAGCCTAGGGCAGAAAGCATGAGCAAGAGTGAACTCTGGAAGGGTTTCACAGTGAAAGTTCTAACAAGGAGAGACAATAGCTTTAGTACCTTATTCACACCCACCAGCTTAGGGGCCCAGCTTTTATAGACTAAAGTAGATGTGTTCCTCAAGCGTAGCTATCATTTGGGACATTAGTAAATGACCACTCAAATTACAAAATACTATGAAAGCTCTACCAGCAATCATTGTTGGGCTGTGCAAAGGCAATATGCTGTATATTATTGCTTGGTCATAAGAATTTCTCTCTGTTCATTTCATTGCCACAATGGGTCTGTATGTCTTTGGGATTTTGACATGAGATTGATTTACATACATCACAATGGTGGGATTCATTGCCTTCACGTGATAATGCATCACATGATAGAAAGAATTTCCCTGCAGTCTGATGATAAAATAAATTGCATTGAATCCCAATTGCCGATGCTTGTGTAAAGTAAGGGGGCCACTGCAACACCAAAAACTATTATTCATTACAAACCGGGAATAAATGTTAATCTCTACAATTAGCTTGTCAGTCAGTCAAAAATGTTTTTTTTGTCTTGCTACATCTGACTAATTGGAACTGTTGCTACCCAGGAGTGACGTCACAACAGTTCAGTAAGAAATTACCCCAGCTATCCAGTACCAGGCTGGTGGAGGAGGAAGTTTGAACAAATAGCCATTCAGTGACAGGCTACACTTGAAAAATAATAAGAGCCCTTGAATTATGCAATAAACCTTATGATAGGAAATATAAGAAAAGGTGTGGAAAGGTTATACCTGTATTGCCTAACTAAGATGATAATCACAGCAAGCAGCTCTTTTTTCAAAACGAATCAGCTGTGATTATTATCGTAGTAAGCCAATATTAGTTTCACCTTTCCACTACTTTACTTATGTTTCGTATTCAAGAGTTTTACCTTACCGAGTTTTAGCTTTCTGACTGGCTAACACAGTACAACACCTTTACTAAGAGCCCTCGCTAATAGGCAGAAGGAATACCTTACATTCCTGGGAACAATCAATGCATTTAATGATGTGCTTGGCTTTTAATTAGGGAAGGTGCTGTGTATGTGCGGTGCGTTGGCGAGGTACGGAGCAGATGTGTCATTTGCATAGAGTCTCTAAGGGGCAGAGAGGTGAAGGCACAGCTCAGAGCTATGACACTATATGGTTTAAGCAGGAATGAGTCACGGATTGATGGTTCTAATTAGCTCAGTGAATGATAAGAAGATTAAAGTTTTAAGGGTGACAACACACCGAGCTACTAGTAGCAATTTCTTGTTGTGGCTACAAAAGGCCAAAAAATACCCTGCCATAGACAATAAATGCAAATTGCCATGTTTCTCACCAACAATATAGCATTTACCCCTTCCCTAGAATTGCAGCATTGTTAGTCCACAGCTTGCATGCAATTTACCAATGCCGGAGTAAATCAGAATCTGCTTTGGTAGCTTGCTCACAAGTTGTGGCACCTAATTTTTTTATTGAAAATTTTTCACTTCTTGCGCTTAGCTAGACTGGATAGAGAGTTCATGGGAACAAAAAGAATTGCTTCCAAGTGTGCTCAGTTTTAGAGCTTTTCATGTGCACTTTCATTCATAATGAGCTACATTTGCTACACTTGCACCAACATGCTCTACAGAAAAAATATGTGTAAAAACAGGTGCACAATAGCACTAGTATTCACCATCTCTACTATGCATAAGGTGCTTTTGTGCCTCTTTGGAGTCTGAAAACTAGACAGGAATCTGCTGATTGATGTGGTAGTCAGCTAATCACAGGCTGCTGCATTATAGCCCTGCCCCAGATAGTCTATCCCCGAAATGTCATCATCCCTCCTCAAACATCCATTTTCCAAAATCATCAGCCGCAACCTGATGCCACCCCTATGGGTAGTAAACTCTTTGCATATGCTGATCTCATAAGAGACAACAAGATTTAGCCACAATTCCAATGGCAGCCTGGGGGTATTTTATTTTTAAAGTGTGCAGACTATATTATGCTCATCAAATATTTCTGAAAGTATAAAATGAAACCTTGCCTAGAAAGAGTTTCTTTTCCCCACAAGCCATCGCGTGGCATATGACAGGCAGGTAATAAAGTTGTGCCTATCACAAGCATATGCTACAACAGGACTTTATTCTTCTGACAGAGACTGACAAGCCAAAACTTCAGGGTGAGCAATGATCCCGCTCCTGCAAAACATCCACAACTGTCAAGCCCATGTGACATTAGGCAGGATAGAGCCTGGGCCGATCATGAAAAGAATGACAAGACTGCTGAGTCCAAAGATGTTCCTGCAGCTCAGCCAACAAAGGAATCAGAAAAGGCAACTCGTTAGTATAAAGTACAATGCTGAAATTAGTGCTTGTGCAGGTAGAATGCTAATGAAAGTAAATCAATTACATTTTAGCAGGGCCACCACTCATTGATTAGCTACCCAGAGAGTTAAACCACTTGCACCTAATTCTGTCATTAGATAAAAGTTCAGATACATAAAGATCAGATAAAAAAACACAAAATGACATCTGCTTGATCAGAACCATTTGGTGTAGTTGATCATGCCTCCATAATAGTACAGAGACAGTGGTATCACTGTAGTAGGGTGCTGAAGAATTAAGTCAGCCCCAGAACTGGGACACAGTGGGGAACATCAGTGCCACAATTACTGCAAATATTTGGTATTTATAGAGGTGGTTCACCTTTCAGTTAACTTCTAGTCTGTTATAGACTGTTTAACTATAAGCAGCCTTTCAAACGGCCTTCATTTTTTCTTTATTATAATTTTTTAATGGTTTGTCTTGTTTTTCTGACTTTTTCCAGCTTTCAAATATAAAAAAATGGATGCTCTGTAAGGCTACTCTTTCCAAAGTAAAGTTCCCTTTTCCCAAGTAAACTTGGCACCATTGTCTCTTTAGGGGTTGATTTACTAAAGAGCGAAGTGGCTAACGCTAGCGACTTTTCGCCAGCGTTGCCACCTGCAGGGACATCGCCAATTTACTAACAGGCGTACATGCCAATGCGCTAGAGAACAGGGCCGTCACTACGACTCTTCACTCTGTCAAACGGACGTTACTCTGCAAATTCACAAAAATTCGGATTTTACTGAACGTTACCTTTTGCCCCAGACTTGCCTTCGCCACCTCAGACCAGGCGAAGTGCTATAAAGCAGCTAGATCTTCCTCATTCTTCTGTCACTTACATCATATCCTATGAGCCAACAATGCATCAAAGTTCAAAAAAGCTGTAGTCTTTTCCTTTTTTCAGCGTGATTGCCTGCAAAAGTCCTTACAAACTTTTTTTGGGGAACCGTTTTTTTCCCAGACATTTTTTAGCATTTTACAGTGGGCTTACAGTGTAGAGCATTATATTAACTCTATTGTCTTTATTAAGGTTCCCTGGACGAGAGTTTTAAAAAGTGGAATTTGTAAGTATTTGCATCAACATTTAACATAAAGACATCCATACAACTTTAAATTTCCAGCCCTATGCAAATTGACCAGAGCGCAAGATCACTAGCGAATTTTCGCTAGGCAGAAATAAATGCTAGCGCATTTTTGCTTTGAAATGGTCGCACTGCCGAAGTAACACTAGCGAAAAGTTGCCAGCGTTCGGTGGCAAGGACAAAACTCTGCACATTTGCGCCTGGTAAAGTGTTGCGATGGGTGTGAAACGGACACTGGAAAAAATTCGCAGGTTAGCAAATCTGACCCTAGCTTATGACGACCACATTCTTATGTAACAAAATTCAAAACATTCTACTTCATGTCTCTCATACATTTCACGTTTTTAACCATTCTTACCATTCTGTCATTCATTCCATTCCATACTATCTCATTCACTGGAGCCATTCAGATGATAACCATTCTATCAAATGCACCCATAGCATTTTATCTCATTGAAACTCACCATTCTACCCTATATAATCACATTATTCTATTATTTACATTCTTACTACAGGTACAGAACCTGTTATGCTTGAATGCTCGAGACCTGGGGTTTTCTGGATAATGTTAAGTTATCCAGTCTACTAGAAAATCATGTAAACATTAAATAAACCCAATAGGCTGGTTTTGCTTCCAATAAAGATTAATTATATCTTAGTCTGGATCAAGTACAAGGCACTGTTTTATTATTACAAATGAACTTTTCAAAATGAACTTTTCAAAATTTTAATTATTTGATTAAAATGGAGTCTATGGGAGACCGTCTTTCTGTATTTCAAAGCTTTCTGGATAACGGGTTTCCGGATAACAGATCCCATACCTGTATTGTATGATAATCATTCAGACCAGTTGATGGAGCACATGGTACATGACCATTGCTGTAAGCCAATCAGGCATTTGCTTTCATCATTCCAACTGCAGTAGACAGAAGAAAGCTTGCTGCTGGTTGGCTGCTATGGCATACTGCATTGCAGTCTTATATTGCACCTTCTTTCCCTTCGAGCACCATAAGGATTTAGGTTCTGTTCTGTAAATACCCAGGCTGCTGATCAAGCATTTTGGAAACAGTGAAGCTCAAAATACTTGTTGGACTTGTTTTGATGTTGTGTTCTGAAATTGCTGATCCAGGCAGGTCAGTTCCTGTCAAATATCAGCTTTCCTTCATTTAACATTTAAATCAGAAACCCTGCGATATGTGAATACTCTCACGTACTGTATATTATCTGAATATGATTCTGGCACATCCTGACAAATGTCTCAAAGAAAGAGAAAAGAAAAACTTGGAAATATTTCAAAACCTATAATCTGCTACAAATAAAAGAAAATGCTGTGTACTGCTATAAACAGACTTTGAGAGTGGGTGGGGGTCAGGTGGGAATGCTGTTCAGGGGCCCTGTGGCATTAGGGGCCTGGACAGACATAATGGTCCAGTTCCATATGTTTGGGTGTAACTGGGCATGGCCTGGGCAGATCGGGGCTCAATAAAACATGCTATATATATTATAATCTGAACCCCATATGACTCAGTGGTTAGGGTGCCTTTGTGAGCAGTGGGTTAATAACCTGAGTCTCCTGGGGACCAGGCCCTAGCAGTAGCCGGATGTGGTCCGGTGTTTTTAATTGATTGCCTTGTTTATAAATAGTGTATGCTGCATATGTGCATGTTGGAGCAGAAGCTACCATACTGCTTGGCTTGCCAGAGAAATTCTCCACAGAGGCCAGTATATCAGATGTGCTAGCAATGTAAAATAAATGGTGACGCTTGTTATTTTGCTTGGGACATGGGGTCCAGATAATACTTGTTTTCTGCAATTTGGATCACCATTTCTTAAGTCTGTTGAAAAAATAATTAAGACAATAAACCCATCAAGTACAAGGTACTGTTTTATTATTACAGAGCAAAAAAGGAAATGAATTACTGTATTTGTTTAAAGGGGTTGTTCACATTCGAGTTAACTTTGTAGAGAGTGATATTCTGAGACAATTTGCAGTTGGTTTTCATTTTTATTATTTGTGGTTTTTGAGTTAGTTTTTTATTCCGCAGCTCTCCAGCAATCTGGTTGCATTGATTTGAGTAAGAGACTGGAATATGAATAAGAGAGGGTCTGAATAGAAAGATGAGTAATGAAAAGTAGCAATAACAATACATTTGTAGAGTATTTGTTTTTTTAGATGGGTTCAGCAAATCCCCATTTCAAAGCTGGAAAGAGTCAGAAGAAGGAGGCGAATAATTCAAAAACTATACAACATAAATAATGAAATCCAACTGAAAAGTAATTTATAGAACAGAAAGTATAGAATTGGCCATTCTATAAAATACTAAAAAGTTAACTGAATGGGGAAGCACCCCTTTAAATTGGACTTCATGGAAGATAACACTCCTGTATTTCAGAAAGTTCTGGATATTGGATTTCTTGATCTGAGACCACATACCTACCCCTTTAAAGGTTTACATTTTTTTTTCCACTGCACTTGTTCTTGTCTTTCCGACTATGACATATTCTCGGAATAGGGTTCCCTCGCCCATAATTTAAACAAGTCGTGTTTGGTAACAAATATTGATCTTTTTTTTCTTTCTTAAGCTTGTGTGATTGTAAGATATATTCCACAAGCTGAAGCCCATGCGTAGAGGTAATGGCAGCGCTATCCAAGTGCCAACTTCTAGTAAATGATTATATATCATAAAAAAACTCTCATATATCATGATACAATCCTCAAACAAAAAATAAAAATCTTGAAAACTGATATATAAGAAAAAAATCTGCCTGCTCCAGCAAAAATCAGCAGTACAATAAAAAAGCATCTACAGACATTATCAAGTAAAATTCAAATGCAAAAGAACTTCCTTGTTTGTATCTATTAATTGAGGGAAGAAATGTATAATGGCTGTATCAAGAAATTGCTGCAAAGCCTAACAAAACACTTGCTAATTAAATCATTTTAAAGAGGCTGCACAAATTACTAGCTAGTTTGATCAAATAATTGGTGCCAATTGTGGCCCAACTCAAAGGAAAACTATACCTCCTGAACAATGTAAGTCTCTATAAAAAGTTATTGCATAAAACAGCTCATATGTAAAACCCTGCTTTATGTAAATAAATCATTTTCATAATATTATACTTTTTTACTAGCATGTGCCATTGTGTAATCATAAATAGAAAATTGCCATTTTAAAAAATAAGGGCTGCCCCCTGGGATCCTACGATTCACGGTGCACACAAACAAACCATACATGTTAGGTCACATGAGCCAATTAACAGACAGAGTTCTGTCTTTTGCTTCTACACTTCTTCCTGTTACAGTTACAGTTGCAGTATTTCTGGTCAGGTGATCTCTGAGGCAGCACACAGACCATCACAAAATGGTGGTTCAAGGCAAGAGATGCAAAAGGACAATATTTACTTAAATATATATTCCAGTATGATAAGGTTCTTTAACATGCCACTTAATTTGATATAAATTATCTGTTGCTTAAGTATTAATTTTGGCGGTATAGTTTTCCTTTAATTCAGAAGTTTATGAAGTTTGTTATCCTGTTCTTTTGGACCATTCAAATGTATATCTGCTATAAAGAATGTGGTACAGGGCAAGGATCTAATATGTGGAATGCTGGAATTTTTGGATAAGGAACCATAATTTGGATCTCCATACCATACGTCTGCTAAAAAGCATTTAATACACCCCTGCCATGTGTAGGTACATTGTCTAATATATACATATGGATTGGTTATTATAATTTTGGCTGTATGTTTTCTATGTGTATTCTGATACTAGCTATTCTTTTTAAAGGGGTTGTTCACCTTTAAATTAATTTTAGTATGATGCAGAGACTGATATTCTCAGGCAGATTGCAAATGGTTTTCATTTTTCGGTTTTTATTCAGCAGCACTCCAGTTTGCAACTACAGCAAACTGGTTGCTAGGGTCCAAATTACCCTAGCAACAATGCATTGATATAAACAAGACTGAGACTGAAATATGAATATAAGATAAATAATACTAAGTAACAATAGAAATAAATTTATATCCTTACAGAGCATTTGTTTTTTAGATGGGGTCAGTGAAAGCTGGAAAGAGTCAGACGAAGAAGGCGAATAATTAAAAAAAAAATATGAAAAATGCAAAACGAAGCCCATTGAAAAGTTGCTTAGAATTAGTCATTCTATAATATACCAAAAATGAACTTAAAGTTGAACCACCCCTTTAAGGATATTAATTGATTAATAATAAATCAATACCTTGCACTTGATGGTAACTAAAACTGGCCATCGGCTGATCTGTTCTTTTCTACTTTATCTGACCGGAATGGTTAGTGGCAGATCGGGAAATGGGGAAGTCCAATCGTACGATGATTCGTACGATCGGATCTTTGCGTCTATGGCCAGCTTAAGCTACATGAATCCATATTGGTGGCAAAACAATCCTATTGGGTTATTTCATGTTTATATGATTTATGAAGCCTTTCTAAGGCCATTGTAATGACAATTACTGAAAGATCCCTGATCTGGAAAATCCCAGGTCCCAAACATTTTAGAAAGTAGCTCCTATACCTGGATAGGATCAAAATTCCATTTCTTATGCCTTCCATGCATCTTCAAAAGTTTATTAATCAGTTGGTTTTGCTAAGTTGTTTTGGTAGTCAGAAGCAGCAGTGCTTTTATCATTTTAAATGTTGCTATTATAAGTTTTTTCTCTATTGAAAAATCCCCTCTTCATGTTGCCAGGTACTAGGGAAATGTTCTAATCACTATGACTGCATAGCAGCAAAGTTCCTGTGCCATCTTATTTTTTGAGTTGCTGCCAGGAGTGATTAAACATGCATTTACTCTCACCCCACCCCTCTCCCTAGGCTTATCTGCAAGCAGCCTTATGCATTTTAATCAGAGCAGTTGCTAATATACAGCATTATGCCAAATATTGCTTTTTTTTACATAAAAGAGTAAAAGATAACTTTAAATGGAATGACATGCAAATGCAAAAGCTCTAGACTAGAAAATTCTTGTACAGTATTCTAATGAAAATTCTAATGAACCTTCACATTTAAAAGATCATTGTGTGTTCAATTATAATTACCAGAATGTAAATGGTGAGGAGGGCAATTAATTTTTTAATTAGAATGGTCAGCCTCATATTATATGGGTTGTCGGTTTCATTGTGGCCATAGGTAAGAATTTCCAAGAATCAAATATTACATTGCATGCTTTATGGGAAAAGTCCTCTATAGAACTAGTAGTGGTGTATAATAATACAAACACACCTATATTGTGATTTTTTATATTCACTTTCCTATGAATATCCAAATGCCTGTTATGAAAGCTAGTGGCAGAAAAAGATAGCCTCAGTGGGGCTCATTTATCAACACTGGGCAAATTTGCCCATGGGCAGTTACCTATAGCAACCAATCAGTGATTAGCTGTTTAAAGCCAGCTGCAAGTAGAACAATGAATGCAGCAGTTTGATTGGTTGCCATGGGCAAATTTGCCCAGTGTTAATAAATGACCCCCAGTGACCTTTATGAAGTTAACATTATGAAAAAAAAGTGCAGATACTGTATGTCTGTCATGAAAAGCTTAAGTTTGAAGGTGAGACATTAGGGGAGATTGAAGTGTTACCCCCATACGTCTTTCATAATATTGCCTCCTAGCCATGCTCCAGGAAAATGCAATACCCACTCCGTAACACTATTTAGCCATAAGGCAATTGTTCCTGGCGCCAAGTCATAAAAACACAAATACAGAGAAAAGGTAGGAGGCAAGGACACCATATTTACCTTTCATAACCCATCCTAGCCCACATGCTTTCCCTCTAGGCATGTTATCACTATACTCACAGGATTCAGCCTGCTCATAGAAAGAAGGCAGAACAGGGTATAGATCCGAATGCAGAGAATCAACAAAATTACTAGTACTAATTGTTTACAATTATTTTAGATAGCACAACAGGTTTATGTAACCTCCAAAAATGGGAACCCGGGCCAGAATCCTTTTGAATTGATCATATTGGTGGGAATAAGAGAATCCTGAGAACACACTGTAGAATTAAGAGTCTGATGTATTAAGACAGGCTGGTCATTCTGGGGTTTTTTACACTGAAAAAGAGGTACTTAAAAGTACACTAAACCCTGTTGTATTGCACTACTCAACCACACTTTACCAAATTGATCGTAGACTTCAAATCCCAGCAAACTTTAACATAATATCAAGGGTAAAGCCTGCTGTGAGCTGTAGTCCAGCAACATCACAGTGTTGTTTAATAAATCTTTTCCCCAGCTCTCCAGGAAAAGTGAATAATGAAATATGTTCAAAGTGTTCAGATCTCCTCATTATGGCCCATTATGATGTTTGTTGTTCAACATTACATGGTCATCCACATAATTATGTGTCAGCAAAGGATGTGGCTTACAGAGCAGATTTGACTAATTACTTAAAGGGATGTGTTTAGACTTTTGGTCATATAGTCTATGTAGCTTCTTTGTGCAGTACTAGGGGGTACTTAGGGATGCACTGATTCTGTTCATTATGCTGCCAGGATTTGTCCTTTCTTAGAAGGATTTGGCAGAATCCTTGTGCCTGGCTGAACCGAATCTGAATCCTTAAAATCACGTGACTTTTAATCACAAAACAAGGAATCTTAACCATGTTCTGCACACGTGGTTCTTTTTTCCCTTCCTGTGATTCATTTGCATATGCAAATTAGGATTAGGATTCTGTTTAATATTCGGGAGATTCCCAAAACAGTGGATTCAGTGCATCTGTGGATTTTGGAGGGGCTGCTGTAAGATTCCATAGACATTCACTAGTGTTTTAACCTGTGTGGGCTATTTTGACCTCCGTGTACTTGAACTGTCAGGACAAATTTTCCATTCCAGTCTGGGCCTGGAGTCAGAGCTTGGGACACAATGAGCAGGCAGAACTCAATCTAACTGGAAAGCCAAGCAAAAGTCAAGCAGTGTGGGGAAGGCAATAGAAAGTCAAATAATTGCATTATTCCCAGAGGTTTGTCATCAGAATAGAACAAAGAAGACAAAATCTGAGAACATAAAATTACCGAAAAATTGAAGACCCTTCCTCAGTAACTATTCATTCATGTATAGGTTGTAGTAAGTGTAAAGATTAATTTACATAAAGTCCCATCAGCAGATACTGTAGCTTTAGCACTCAATAGAAATAAACTCTTGGAAGAATACATCCAAAGGATAATTGCCATAAAATGGTTTGTTTGGTAGAT
Source organism: Xenopus laevis (assembly GCF_017654675.1). NCBI lineage: Eukaryota > Metazoa > Chordata > Amphibia > Anura > Pipidae > Xenopus > Xenopus laevis. The sequence goes on along the minus strand of NC_054387.1, from coordinate 74,710,369 downwards.
ACAGAAGATGAAACACCCAACACCCAAACAACATGTAATGTGTTTACATGCAGAGATTTAAATGGATGTGAAGGGGAAGGTATTGTCTGGTGTTTCATTGACTTCGGGAGAAGAGATTTCCCACCAGGTAATGAAGCACCCTGTGTGTCAGCATCCTAATACTTGAGTGCTGGGACTTGTAGTCCAGCAACATTATTATGGAATGATTCTTCTGACTTTACCAGCAAACTGGTACTGATAAAACAAGTCCATTTCCCTTTAACAGTGGCCCCTAGTACATTCTGACCAGACACACAAGAAGGAGTTTCCTGTAAAGCATCATCAGGCCCAGTATTTCTCTAGAATGAATATGAGAGTTCTGAAGTGAACAGGCATTAGCAGGAATGTTAACATGTGTAAACAGAGAGTAGGTGGTAAAAGCAATATTTACCTAAGAATATAGATTCTGATAAAGCAGGCCTGGCAAAGAGAATGTTTACATGAATACTAAAATAGCTGTAGGTATGGGCACAAATGAATGTGAGGGAGAAAGTGATTTTGTGTAGAGAGTTTATTTGTCAGAAATGTAGAAAAAAAAATTACTGTAGCAATTTTAGCTTTGTTACCTGTCATTCAAATACTCACTAAATTCTCCATATCTTGATCTTGCTGCACATTGTCTAGAGGAACTGCTGTTGTCGGAGATATGAGGCCCTCCTGCATTGCAAGAAGTCTTTGGCCCCATGCTAATGACAATAAATAGTATTTTGGCATGTGTAACCTGAGACATTTCAGCTGTAGTTGAACTACAACTCCCAGAATCCCATTGCACAACAAAGCCAGGTTTAGATTACTCTGGTATTTACTGCAGATCTAATTTGCAAATGTAATATGCAAATGTAATATGCAAATTTCGAAGAAAATGGGTTACCAATACTTTTATAATGCGTATCAATAATATGATATTATTGCTAATTTACCATGTTGGCCAGTGCTGGGCACATTTGCAGGTGAGGTATGAAGAGGAGCCACTTCTAGTTACTTCCTGTTATTCTGATCATTTGTGCATCTTGCAAGAACCATCAGAACAATAGAAGGTGGCCTTGCCATGTGTAGCCACTCTTATGTTTTTCATCTATTAGGACCATGGACCGAATGGTCAGACAATCGATCAACCCATATATGTCTGCCTTTAGACTGATCCTAATCCAAGCCATTTGTTTTATAGCATGCTTGTGCCTGCATAAGCCCCAGAGTAGTATATAACACTGAATTCTTCAAACACATAATAGCTGGATGTAAGAGGTTCTTAAACATTTCTTCTTATATAGTAATCAGACTTTCCAGTTGCAATCCACATTGCAATACTCCCAAATCTATATAATGCTTTTATTCTCTTGGGCACTCCTTGGCTTTGGGCTGCTTATTTCTGAGTCCCTACTGTCTAGTGCTACTTAAGCACCTTAACCTAAGATTAATAATACAGACCTCTCATTGACTAATATCTCACTCCTACAGTGCCCTCAACACCAGTTTGAGCTAAACCCAGGATATCAATTATGGGCAGCACTCCATTACAAAAATAAGAAAAGCCTTTATTTTACATCCAGCAACATTTGGAGCCACATTTGGTTCTTTATCAAGCCCATAATTGATTGTCTGCAAGCTGTTTCAAGAGTAGAAGGATCTTGGGGATGTGCATCCATTATTAAATTGTGTGTATGTGGAGACCCTGAGAGTTAGCTGTGTTTTTACTCAGGCAGTTTCCCCAATAGTTTGGACACCTAGGGTGATCCTCAGTAAGCCCTGTGTGAATATTTCCTTTTCCAGGGTAAAAGTGATGCAATAGCAATTCAGTGTTTGACCTATAGATGGCAGTGTTTAAGTAGATCAAAGGGAGAGCATGCATGTGCTTATAGCTCTTATTCTTGATATCACCTAGTGGAGAGGTGGGTACAACGTACAAGACTGGGTGTGGGCAGGTGCCCAGCAAAGTTTAGTGATAGTTGTTTTGTAATAGTAGCTCTAGGACAGAAAGGCAGGAATAGTTTATTTAGTGAGCAGCCGTAGGCTCCAACAAGGAAGTTAGTGGGGTTAGCACTATTGCAGTAATAAGGTTGCCAGCACAGGCACGTGAGTGGGTGAGCTCAAGAGCAGAGGAAGCTGTTAGGGAGCAAGATACCAAGACAGACTGCCCTAACCTATTTGGGAGAAATCTATCTGGAGAATTTAAAGTGTTAAGATTTTCCACTGATTGAGAAGAAAGTGTATTGATTCTACTGTCTAAAATGTGGGATACTAATGGATTACTCAGCTGCGTTCCATTCTATTAAAGAAGTTAATTTGGTTGTAAGATACATCTGTGATCCTGGTCCTTTTGCTTAATCTCTCGTTTGAAAAATATTCCACATGCGATCTTCCTCTCAACTGTCTAAAGGTAATTTTGCACCTCACTGGGAGTTGCAGGGAGTTTTCAACTAACCATCGGGTCACAGAAAACAGCAAGCAATTGTGTCACACATAAACACAATTCTCTAGCACCCCACATATACATGTGAGTGCTACCTTTTTTCTTTTTCAATTAATCCTAGGATCCATCCCAGGATCTGGAAACCACATCTCATCTAACAACAAAACATCCAAGAGCTTCTTCCAGGCACAGCCTGGCAATCTGTAGAGTCTAATACTCTAAGATACCATAGACAGCCACTATTTATTGGGCCTGTGGCGGGCTGTTTGAGTCTTTCTGTACTTGAAATACTAGGGCCTATTTTTAAATCCCAGCCAGACCTGGCCACTTCATCTGTTTAATACTTTCGCCAGTCATCTACTCATACAACCCATCCAAATGGTATGATGTTATACCAGGTGGACCTACCCAAATGGAGGCTCCTAGATCTGCTACCCTCTAGGGTCATACTCTACTACCTATACAGACTTTCAGTTTTCTGTGGGACAGTCCTGATTTTGACAGCTCAGCCTGCAGTCCTGGGGTTCCTACTGAAATGTCCCAACTTTCTCTTTGATCTCCTGCACTGACGCCAGAAAAAGATACAAAGTTTTTGTAACAATTAAAATATGAGGCTTTTTGGGAAAGAGACCAGAACAGTCAGCAGCTGCACTTGGATACTTTTGTAACAATTTAAGATAAGCGAAGATACAATTGTAACTATTTAAGATAAGCAGGTCTCTTGGGAGAACCGAGAACTGAGACCTTCACACTTTCATTAGCAAAACTGTTATAACACATAAAATATGTGTGTGGCACAACTTTTTGTCCTTCTTTACATTTTTGAATGTTGGGAGGTATGATATTGCACATATGCTTCTGGCAGCATGCAGTGAGAAGGACAACAGGAGGAACCCCTGGACATCACTGGACATCACTAGTGATAACTCAGGATTTTTCATGCCACTGGCTGAAGAAGTTGTATTATATTATCCTATCAATCAGAGCCTAATGCAGACTGTTAATACTCATCAGGCTAGTCATCAGCATGCAGGCATGTATTACATTTAAAAGAAATTGGGTTGGCTCAATATTATCAAATATTTTAATTGTGAAACAAAACCTTACATGTGATAGTTAAATATTCTTCTGTCCTTTATTGAAACATAGTGTATACATTAAGTATCCCACTGCTGGCAATTGTTTTTTTGTTATATAATGCCCTACAGCTTCATTCTTTTTTACATGAGCTGACATTAAAACTTTAAGGCTGAAAAGTCATTCAATGCTAATGAGTATAAAGACACTGGATGTTCTCACTACCATATGTTGGCATTTAATTAAATGTAAATGATTTAAAAGGGCATCAGACCAACTAATTGGCATATGTCTCATCATAACTGTTGTGAGCCTTTAGATTCTCATGTGCAAAGCTTTATATATATATATATATATAAGTGGGTGGTGGATTATTGTAGAATTGGCTATGAAATCTCTTTCCAAGTCCCCTTATTTAGTCTATTACTGAGGACACAGAATACATGGTTAGAGAGATGTTTTGTTAATACCAAAAAAATTCTAGTTTTTAAAGTATTTGAACTGTGGAATCATGAAGGCCATGAGTATGGAGAGACTGGAGGAGGAGAGGCAAACAAGAGTGTAAAAAGCACCAGAGAGATCTAGGCCTATTTGTACTGGAAAGTGTTTTTTGTCTTTACTTGATAGACAGATCATTAGTTATTTGGGTTTCAGTTGAGCAATTTCAGTGGAGTGTTGTGACCTAAAGCAAGATAGTAGGGAGTTCAGCAGATTATTGTCAGAGAGGAATAGTGTCAGGTGTTTATAAACTAAATGCTGAGGCTAGGGCCGCACCACATGGATCTTGGCCTTCAGCACATGGAGAACACAGAGACAGAAAAGTGTAATAGGAGGGGGGGTAGAGGTTCCCTAAAACTTTAGGAAGAGTCAGCATCCACACAGAGATGAAGCTGTCATACATTAAAATTAGTTTTTAAGTTTTTCTATCCAACATTCTTCTATTCCTTAGAAACATCTGGCATATAGGGTACAACTAGTACATACAGTATATATATACTGTATATATATATATATATATATATATATATATATATATATATATATATATATATATATATATATATATATATATCACTATAACTAGTGATAACAGACACCAGAGCATTGTCTCTTATCCAGGTTTCACATCCTTATACACCCACGCTTCACCTTTCTGAAGCATCACTAAAGTATTTGCAAACAAGGCTGCAGGTTCCTGAAAACAACAAATCACATTGATAAACAAAATTGGACGCCAATGGTTTGGCCCTTTGGCTCTGTGTATTCCAAGTGTGGGCGTTAGACTGAGAGCGGTGCTAGAGAAGTAGTTAATTCAGACATATAACAAAGGATAAAACTATTATCGTTACTTCCTGCAATCTGAACTGACATTTAATAAAGAGGAGTTCCTGGCTCTGTGTTTGTCCCAGCTGCACTCACACCTGTGCTGTCAGCTTCCCTTACCATTACTAACCCAAATTAAGTATATGCTTCTCTCCCCCCCCCATGGGTAACAGTCCCTGCTGCGAGCTGGAATCCTAAACGGCACTAGAGAATTTAATAGAATCTACAAAGAGCCTTCCACTAGTTATTGCAGAGGAACAGAAATGACATGAGCTCAATACCTAGGGAGCACTCACTGGATTAAGGCTGCTAATGAAAGAAAAGTACTTCTTGAACAAGGAAAGCTGAAACATTTCTCTGGACATCAATCTAAAATCTTGGGGGTTAATTAACCTGGAAGACATTTTTTGTTATTTACTGGGTCAACTCATCTCTCTTAAAGGAGAACTAAAGCTTAACTAAAGAATCAGGCTAGAATGTTGTGCATTATGTTTTTGGCTTCTGTACCAGCCCATGGCAACCACAGCCTACGAGCATTGAAGATCTGTGCTCCAAAAGATGCCCAAGTAACTCCCCATCTTCTTTTCTGCTGATTCACTGCACATGCTCTGTGCTGCTGTCACTTACTGAGCTTAGGGACCGACAATATACAGTACACATAGAACATAAATGTCACAATATAAGGCTGATTAATAATTAAAACAGATAATTACTACATAGCAGCACAGAAATCAGAACATCAGCATTTAATAATTGAATCTTATTTCCTGCTTGATAATTTGTGACAACCCCTAAGCTTAGCTTCTGAACAGCTGCTCAGAGCCCACTGAGCATGTGAGTGTCGCAGACACTTTCCAAGATGGTGACCCCCTGTGACAAGTTTGAAATCCTGGATCATTGCTGTTATCGAAAAGCTGAAACTTTAGGCTGGTGCAATAGGTTCATTCAGGGCGGGATTTAGATAGCGGGTGCCCCTACTCTAGGCCAGCTGCCATTTGTTGCCCCCATCCTCTCGCCTTTGCATACATTTTCATCATCGGGACTGAAGCAATGGGGATTGCTGCACTGGAAATTTTAAAAACTATTGTATTTCCTGTGTTTCTGAACCAATGTGGCTGTGCTTGGGCTGAATGCCGCACCTAAAAATTCTGGTTGCTTTTCCACAAATCCAGTCCTGAATTCATTATATAAATTATGGCATTTTGAGCCATATTCATTTTTAGGGGTTTGTTCTCCTTTAAAGAAAGCAAAATGCTAATGCCACTTTGTCCACATAACCAGCTTAATCCACCACCACTGACACCTTCTTAAGTTGCTTTTGGATTCCACCTTGGGTATATTTACCCATACATATCAGTGATGTTCAGGCCAAAAATTCATCAGACGGAGCTAAAGAGTGGAAAGTAATGCCATGGTGGGGAGGTTCCTGGGCCTGCCACTCACACCACAACACTGGCTGAGGAGGGGCAAGTAGTGGATTGAGTTTTGGGCTGGTCCTTTCTTCCCTACTGTACTAATATTACACACACATTAGGGGTAGGTAGAAGAGGCTCATGTCTAGGGCACAACACCCTAATCCCATACCTCTTCTGTCTACCTACCCCTAGTTCAGGGTTCTCGAGCATCTTCAGATGTAATCACTGGGTGAGCTTCTTGTCACTTCATCAAATGCACCCCCCCAACTGACATGCTTTCTACATTAATATCTAACCCATATGTTGATTTTGTGAAGGCTATTAAACTGGCCAAAAAAATGCCCATAAAAGCTGCCTCAACCCCTCGAGGCTTAATCAAAGGCTTTACAGTCATGTAGGCAGCACTCAGGACTGATTGATAAAGACACATCTATAGGGCAGGTTTTAAAATCCCTTTGGCTGATGATCGGATCAGATCAGCTAGTTGATGTGATCCTGTAGACCTGCAGTATGATCCAGTCATTGGCCCCCTGTCCCCCTCACATGGTTGACCATATTGGACAAAGATATGCTTGTAAATTGACCTTGACAAACAAGCAGATCTTTAGTGTATGTCAACACTTGCAACATACTTTTCTCATCTTCCCCAGTATATATTATCCCTGTACTCTCACAAAACTACCACTATGCTTGCTCCCATAAGTGTAGTTGCACTCCTCAATGTATATTTTACCCATCTCATACACTCATAAAATGTCTATTTTATCTTCATATCTATAATTAATTTCCCATCTTGTATCCATCTCCTGCCTCCTTTCTCTGCTGTTTTATGCCTCCTCACACCCAGACATTTATCCCATTTTCTAATATATCCATTTACTGAAGTGCCTTGAGTTATAGACAGTTTCAATGAATTTTAGGAAACAGATGCCAGAGTCCTGGCTTTTAGCTTCCAGAGCCTTGTAAGCAATCACCTTGCTATTTTACACTCTAGAAACATCTGCTTAATCTTAATACGTCTGGTTGCAAAACACGATTTTGTCTTGTCTCAGCCATGTAATTTTGCACTCCGGGCATAAGGGAGACAAGGCAGTGAGTGTCTCCTGTTCCTCATTTCACATTTCATTGCTTGTAAAATGGACATTTAACTAACTTTTGCTACCTGAGAAATGGCTTCTGGTTTCCACTGATGTAAATCATCCAGGAGACACATCCTCAAAAGGCACATCCTTTAACAAAAGCTACTTATACATAGAAGTTGATGAAAAACCTATTTACACATGGAAAGCAATTCAGCAATGAGAATTCTATGATCAAAAACTTAACTACAGATGCAAGAGAATTCACCAATGTCAGAAATAGGTTTCATTGTTTGATATAAGATAAGTGTCTATTATCCTGCTCACAGAAACAATGGAGCTGCTTTCTAGATGCTGAAAAACAGAAATATGGGATAAAAGCTCTGTGGAGATGGTAAGAGTGGTCAGTGGCCATGGTAGATAAACAGTTGGGTGTAACATACAGTAGATAATGCTCTTAGGGTCCTGATAGGAGAAACAGAGGAGGGACTTGAAGAGTGATGTTTGTTCGACTGAAAGGGAAAATGTAGGACGTAGTTAAGAAGAACAAATGTTATTAGGTACCTACTGATCTTGAACAGAACTTTTAATAGAAGTTGCCGAAAACCATGACCATAAATGCAAGAAAATTCATTTATGAATTCTACTGACCAAAAACTTAATTATAGATGCTAAATAATTCACCAATGGGAATGCTGATTACCTGCACTATGTCAGGCATCTTGCTGTTATCTTACATATTGAGATAATTATGTCATTTTTTTATTATATTACACTATCAGGCATGATAATAAAGGACAGGCTGGTTCAATGCTGGGAAACTGTGCTTAAAGGGGTAGTTAATCTTGCTTCACTGCACTGTTCAACCAAACTTTACTCAGTTGTTGCTGAACTACATATCCCAGAATAATGTAATGTATAATGAAGGTTAAGGCATACTAGGAGCTGCAGTCCAGCAACATCAGGTTTGTATTTTTTTTATATTTTTTTATTATTTGTGGCTTTTGAGTTATTTAGCTTTTTATTCAGCAGTTCTTCAGTAAGCAATTTCAGCAGCCTGGTTGCTAAGGTCCAATTTACCCTAGCAACCCAACCATTGATTTGAATAAGAGACTGGAATATAAATAGGAGAGGGCCTGAATAGAAAGATAAGTAGCGATAACATTATATTTGTAGCCTTCCATAGCATTTGCTTTTTAGATGGGGTCAGCGAAAGCTGGGAAGAGTCAAATAATTCAAAAACTATACAACATAAATAATGAAATCCAACTGAAGAGTAGTTTATAGAATAGAAAGGATAGAATTGGCTATTCTATAAAATACTAAAAGTTAACTGAATGGGAAAGCACCTCTTTAAACTGGACTTCATGGGAGATAATATTCCTATATTTCAGTTACCCCCATTTGAAAGCTGGAAAGAAGAAGAAAAAGAACAAAAGAAGGCCATTTGAAAAGTTGCTTAGAAATAGCCATTTACATAACAAACTAAAACTATCTTAAAGGTGAACTACCGCTTAAAAGCAATATAAAACTTTTCCCCAAATCCCAACAGCCAGAGACAAAATCCTCCAATGAGATCACTGATCTATGTAAATGTGGCTCTCTGTTCTTTGTTCCTGCAGTTGGAAGCTTTAAGCACAGTTTCCCAGTACAAGTCTGTCCTTTATTCTAATGTGTGATTCCATTGTAATATAATGAAGACAAAAATAACATAATTATCTTTATATGTAATATTAGAGCATGATGCCTGACATAGTACTGGGAATTAGCATTCGTATTGGTCAGTTTATATGCATTTATTGTAAAGTGTATGATCAGTTGAATCTCATGTAAACCCAACTGTAACGCAATCCCACACTTGGAGTTTTCACCCCAAAATAGCCACAATTTTGTGTTTTGGGGTCATAATTCGCCCGTATCAGCAGTCCAACATGTGCCATGGAGGCCGGGAGCTGTGGATGTGAACTAATTCTTGCAATGACTAGGGTTGCCACCTGGTAGGTATTTGCTAGGCCATTCAGTGAAAATAAACCCAAATGGCAATGCTATTAATAGAAAAGAAAGGTAACATACAGTAGATAGAAGGGATAGATGATCAACAGCAGCGGTCAAAATGCCCTGTGTCCTCTAGGGCTTAGTGTAGGGCAAAATACGGAACACTAGTCTTTGAATTTCTATTGATTTGCTTTCTATTATCAAAGCAGAATATGGGAGCAGCAGATAATTTCAACATCACTATTGCATTCTCTTGCCATTCACAGTTATCCAGCTGATAAAATGCTGCTCCGCTTTGCACAGTGACGTGTTACTCCCATTAGCGTGGCCTTTATCTTTACTGCAGGGCATTCACTGTCAGAAAGAGAAAAAGCCCAATGTCTGCTCCAAAGATACTAATGCTATTGCAGGAATGTATAGAAAATGTTATACTATGTTTACTACCTTACTACTATGTATCAATAAAACAAATTAAATGATTTATCATTTATTTGTAAATGTAATTGCAGTTGAACCCAGCATCCAGCTATCCCTTCCTGTTTTCTGCACAGCAGTTTGTGACTGCATGTACTTTGCATTGCACCAATCAGAATCAGAGTAAGGGGGGAGGGTGGTCTGGTGTATAATTGTGAAAAATTATTTAATAAGAACCACTCAATCTATTATTAATGTAACTATTACTATTGTTCCTAATAGTTGAAATGTGCTACAACAACTGTGCCATGTTCTAAATTGAAAAATTCTCGTAGTTCATTTCTATAAATGGTGGTAATTGCTCACCCTTGTGCGCCACAGGCCACGCTTAGGGCTGTTGTAGAAAGCGCACTTACCGGTTTTCATGAGTGGATCGGGTACATATAGAGTTGCCACCCGGCCGGTATTTTACCGTCCTAGCCGGTAAAACACCTGCCAAGGCCGGGGCCGGTATTACAAATTTACCGGCAATGCCGGTAATTTGTAATACCCTTTAAAAAAAGCCCCTGGCATGCCCCCAATTCGAAAAGAACTTACCTTTTTTCCAGCGCTGTGCAATGTTGCTCCACCCCTTTTGTGGCACGCCACGTAGCCCCGCCCCCTTTAGTGTCACGGGCCGCCCCCTTTTGGTGCCCGCCCCCCACTGGCCGGTAAAATTTTTTAATAAAGGTGGCAACCCTAGGTACATAGCCCCGAACCTGTAGCTGAAGGTGAAAGTCAAAATCCAAAAGAATCGGCAAGCACTTTCTGTAGGCCACACAGTTATTAAAAAATTAGCTTTATTTTAACAGTCTAAAAATATCAAGTTCCTGATGTGTTTCGTATACTAGATACGTAGTCTTTTGGGGGAGGGGTCTGGGCCCACTGGGGCTATGACATCAGCTGCACAGATTCAAGCAGCCAAGGGGAGCTGGTGTGGGTTGGCCCAGTCCTATCCTGGCACCAATGTGGCAGTAGTGCATGGATTTAAAATCCACAAGCAACTAAAGCCAAAAATGTAGCTGTACCATCTAATCTCCTGTAATAGATCAATGAGTAGGGGTTGAATGATCAAGACTTGACCTCAGGCCCGTATATGTGGAAAGACCACCTAGGCCCGGGCCTAGGGTGGCAGGATTTTAGGGGGCGGCATGCTGCCCAACCACACCCACATTGGTTCAAAAGCACTGGGGATGTGCAGGAGATACAATATTTTTTTAAATTTCCCCATTGCTCCAGTCCCAATGATGAAAATGGGCATGAATAAAGGGGAGGGGACAGAGGCAACAAAAGGCAGTGTGCCTAGGGGCGCCCGCTATGTCAATCCGGCCCTGCTTGACCTCCCTTATTATTACTGGAAAACATATTACTTTCTGATTATTTGCAGGAAAATGCAAAGGCAGGCAAGTTTTACTTGTCGCGATTGTAATATTATTTACAGGAAAGTCTTTTTTTTGGAAGATTTGTCGCCCTTGGTAGTGAAGAACAATTGTGTGCCATCACCTTTCATGGCACGGGTTAAACATCAGACAACCACTGTAGAACATCATTGTTTTCTACAGAGCTTATCTGCTATGTAACCTGATCCTTTTCACTCTTGAATGGCTTCCCTCATGGCTAAACAGCATCTTATTTCTAAAAACTAGAAAACTCAGCCTGCTGAAAAACACACCATGTGAAATTAGCCTCAAGCAAACACACCAGTTTTACCAGTGCAGGGCAACACTACATTATACTGTACATATTTTAAAAACACTTTCATTTTTTGGTTACTGTTCCTTTAACACACAGACACATAAATCCTGCCTATCTTCTAACCTAACTACCATGTCCTACAGCAGGGGTGTCCAACCTTGTGGCTTCCCTGGGCCACATTGGAAAAAGAAAAATTGTCTGGGGCCACACATGAAATACACAAACACTTTTGATTTGTAAAAGTAAAAAAAATACACAGAAAAGAACTACAATACCAGTTGGTTAACCAGGTGGGACTATACAGTGGAATATGGGACACCTGGATATTAAATAGACTTATTATCATATTATTATGACTTGATTTATAAGGAAATAAGGAGAGCACTCTGCAAGCATATAAATGCTGTGGTTATCCTTTTATTAGTCAACCACAGCATTTATATACTTGCAGAGTGCTCTCCTTATTTCCTTATAAATTGAGTTATAGATATCAGGATATGGGTGACCTGATCGAGGAAAGTTGCACCCTTTTCCTGAACCAAGCGGACAGAGCGTTTTTGGATAGTATATTTCCTAGATATATTATTATGACGTTTCCACAGGAACTGAGCGTTTCAAGCTGGGCCACATTCATATCCATCCTGGGCGGCAGATTGGACACCCCTGGCCTACAGGCTGCTGTCAGCTGAAACCCATTGACACAAACACTTGCCTGGTGCTTTGGAGTATTAGAAGAGCTGTGGCACTGGCACCAAGATTAGGGGCTACTCAAAATGTGGTGCTTAAAATATCCAAAGTAACCCAGTGGGACATTGTCCTGAGAACAAGACATGAGTCTCAATACAATCAGTGCAGTTAGTCAGTTTTAAAAACCCAGAGACATTTTCACATTCAGAGAGAAGGAAAGTAGCCCAGACACAAAGTGCCTCTTATTCTGCATGACCTTCTCCTTCTGGTACACTGGCTCTAGCTAAAGAATATCCCATACGCCCCCTACAGGCAGTCTCAGCTCCCGAGGGATGTTGGGAATTGTAGTGCACAGAGCCACAGGTTACAGATGTCAGGAGAGGATCAGACTCGCCCAGCTGAGCTCACGGGGGAATGTGGAGGCGCCACCTCTCCTCACTCACTGACTGACACACAGGCGCCTCGCCCCGCCTCTCTCTCCCCTGCGGCCGGCCTGTCAGGCTTTAGCCGAGCAGCTAGTGAGTGTGAATGAGCCGGGGAGGAGCGCACGCAGAGTCCGCAGTAGCAGCAGCAGTAGCAGCAGTAGCAATAAGCCGAAGAGGAGCAGCATCAGCACCAGCACCCTGATCATGGCAGCGGAGCAGCAGCAGCAGAGCGAGTCCCCGGTGCACAGTCCGCAGCCCTCAGCACAGCCCATCGGCTGGCCCATCTGCAGGGAAAGCTACGAACTACAGGAGGTTATTGGTCAGTCCCTTTCATCCTTCCGCTGCTTCTCTCTTATGTGTAATAACAAGGTGTCAGTCCCGTGCCGGCCTCCAGCACCGTCACCCCCGGCCCTGCTGCACCTACATCTGCAGTCGTCCTGCCTTATATCTCCTACACCCACCTCCTGTCTGCTTTCCCTTCATACTCGCAAACGGACACTGAAACGAAGGGCTGAAATACAACGTGAAGTTGGGGTTACAACTCCTGTAACTGTAGAAGGGGGGTGTCAGTAATGAGAAAGGAAAGGGTTAAATACAGTGTGAGGAAGGAGTCAAAGCTACTGTTATTGTATTGGGTTTGCAGAATTGTTGAAGGAAGGGGTTAACTAGAGGGAAGAAGAGTTTAAGTGCAGTCATAAAAAGAGAGGTAACAGTACAGAGAAAAGAAGGGGTTAAATTCAGTGTGACGAAGGAGTTACAGCTACTGTTATAGAAGTGGGGGTTACTATTGTGAAAGGAACTGGTTAAAAAAGTGTGAAGAAATAACTAGAAGTACATTTTTAGAAGGAAGGCTTACAGTATTATGAAAGGAAGGGGTTAATTACAGTGTGGGGAAGGTGCAAAAATACAGCAACTAACAGTTAAGTACATGGAAAGGGTAAACTAAAGTGGTGAGATTAAAAGCGGGGGCAAACGGAAAGGGAGAGCATTTAAACAAAGGCGAAAATAAAAAGATGCAAAGGGTTAATCCAAACCTGCAGGAGCAGGGCATGCACAATGCAGGGAAAGGGTTCAAATGCAACGAGGCTGTCTAAAGGGCAGTGTGTAAAGGGTTAAACTATACTGAGATGGAACAGGTTAATTGCAGGAAGAGGAGGGTTAAGATGAATATGGGAGGGCGTATGAGTGTGAATTATTAAAGGTAACACGTCTGCTGTGTTTGATTATAGACTGTAGGCCAAGGATGCCAAGCATAAAGCTGTTTGTCAGTGGTGGATGCTGGGAATTGTAGTTCACAGGCCACTGCTTGACTCACTATGGTACAGGCCATAAGCTTGTGATGGATCAGTTGTCCCTGGTCTCTCACTAGTATCACAATTTCTACACCCAGCTCTAGGTTGCAGCACTTCCCTGATTAGCATGGCTCACACACTGGCACACACACTGGCACACACACTGGCACACATCCCCCAGCTCCCCTGCATAGGCAGATAGTGATAGTTCACCCTCTCAAGGTTGTGTGAACAGGGGAACACTTGGATTCAGACAGTAGACAAGCATGAGGCTATTTGGACCCCACAGCGCCAGAGGGCACCCTGAGACGTCCATGCTGTTTCACTGCTGTGTTGCTGTGCTGGCCGTGATAACGGAAACCACAGATACCTATCTCTGCCCGCCCCCTTTTATTCCTGTTTAACCCTGCAATTACCAGGAGTTACAATGAGACTTGATTTTCCATTCAAGTTCAATATTCCGCTGCATTTATATCCTGTTCCATTGTTGTTACTGGGCCCCTCTGTCATGTACGTTTGCTCTTATGGTCATCAACATGTTACTTGGCCCTGCTGTGGGGACACCAGTAGTTCATACAATACACATTCAGATAGTAAAGTATGTGTTCATTGCTTGCATAGCCAAAGTAAGGGGTTAAATCTAATTTAAACCAAGATTTGTATTTTATTTTGAACATGTAACTGTGAGATACGACAGGTGGAATGGCTGATAGGGCAGATGTAGAGCAGGCTATATTTAGCTGGCCGGTAGCTGTGCTCTTATACATATAATAGTAATAGAGGGTGCCGTTTATAACTTTATATGAATGCTGGGTGCTTATGTAATCTGAGACCTGGGTGCTTTTCCCATAGATGACAAAGCTGCACTATGTAGCTCAGCACTTTTCAAAAGGCTTGGTCTGCTTTCTCCATACTGTATCAGCTGCCTGCCTGCTGCTGCCTGGTGTGTCTTTGTGTCTTGTTTAACCCTTCAGCATTTGTAGGACTTTTAAACCATCTGTTACATAGCAATATGTGACTCCCATTACCAGCAGTAACACTAATTTTAAAGTGGCAGTACAGCCTTTTAAATATGATTTATGTATATTGTTACAGTATGGGGTATGTATTCATGTAAATGATTACCTCCCCTGTTGTTAAATATATAGGGAATAATGCACCCCTTTTGTAAATTATAAGTGCACTAGAAGTCACTAAGTGCCGTTTACCTCTTCTGGGGAACTCAAAAGTCACTGAGATATCGTAAATCCCCAAATAAAACTCCTTGTTGACTTTATGACATTATTAAAGTATGAGGCCGCCGGCGGAGTGCACTGATATAAGGGATGGGACTTCCAGGCGACTTTTAAGATAAGGGGTCATGTGACACAAGTGAAATCACTAAGCATAATCCTTTCTTTCTTTCTTTCTTTCTTTCTTTCTTTCTTTCTTTCTTTCTTTCTTTCTTTCTTTCTTTCTTTCTTTCTTTCCTGGATTATTTGTGCCTGGCTATGTGTTCTTATACAGGTAGATCCAAGCAAAGGATTTATTCTGTATAATGACTGTTGTAATGAGATGTACATACAGTCGATGTATTGATATCAGTTACATTCGGACAGTATTTGATCGCTGGAAACAGAATGAGTTGTATGTGTTTGGCTCAGCTCTCCAGATCCATTTATAAGTCATTTGTGCTTAATAAGGGAGGCATTGACTCCAGAACATTCCTGGGCAGTGTGTTAGGAAGTTTTGGTTCTGAGAAGGTCACACATGCATAGATCATATTTTCCTAGAATGGTGCGAGGGTAGGTTAAATAAATACACAGGGTTTCCTTTAACTCTGAGGAGAGGGAATAAATAAAGTTGTCTTTTGGGAGTAAACTAAATGGTTCCCATGTCAATGTATAGAGTCTCTGTAGCAAGCAGAAACTTTTCTGGCTAAATTGCAGCCTTGGCAGGTTCCATACAGTACATCCCTGCTTCTCAATTAACAAAGAAAATGCTCTGCTGCAATACAGTTCAATGAAAAAATGAAAAAATGTTTTATGCAGCTTTCTTTCAGTTACCTTCAGTAAACATTCTCAGTGTTTTCAATGTTATTTATTAATGCAATATCAACTGAGAGCTGTGTATCAGCTACTGCACTGCTTGTTTGCCTCATGAAACAGAAATAATTTCCCCTTTAGGTCTGTCAACTGGCTTCTGCTACGTTATTTCAGAAGTTAGAACCAGAAGGCAGATACTGCTTTGAATTGCAATTACATTTCCAAATAACTTTAAAACCATTGAATACATATAATTAATGCATGCTGGAACTTAGAATAACATTTTCCAACATGAAAAAATACATTTTTGGGTTGGAGATCCACTTTAAAAGAAAATTAAATGCTACACCTCATGTCTGGGCATATGTACAAGGCCAAGCAACCACATCTCTTTAGCAGGGAAGATCTGTGCCTTCAAAGATGACCGAGTAGCTCCCCATCTTTTTTTTTGCTCATTCATTGCACATGCTGCTGTCACTTACCAGCCCTGTAGCATCAGCCTCTAGGACACAATTGACCTTATTTTTCACTTGATGATTTCCAATGACTCCAAAGCTTAGCTTTTCAAAAGGTGCTTGGAGCACACTGAGCATGTGTAGTACCCTTTGCCTACCAAGCAATATCCAAGATGGGGAGCTGCTGTGGGCAACTGTAAATGGCAGGATTATTGCTGCTATAGGGCTGCTGACCCTCTCTGTTGGTTTAGTAAGTATAGAACATAACATACAGCATTTGTAGCCATATGAATAATTGTGCTTTAATTCTCCATTAATGGGGTTGTAAACCCAACTGTAATGCCGTCCCACAGTGCCCCCTAGTTTTCTATAGAAGTTGCCAAAAAACATAATTATGGATGCAAGAAAATTAACCAATGAGAATTCTACTGATCAATAACTTCACTACAAATGCAAACAAATTGATCAATGCGAATACCGATTCCTAGCACAATGTTAGGCACCTTGCTGTTATCTTACTTATAGAGATAATTATGTCAAATATGTTACGCTGGGATCAGACATGTGTTTAGTGCTGAGAAACTCTATTTAAAACTTCAAACTCCATTTGCAGGAACAAAGAACACTGAGCCAGATTACACAGATCAGTTGGGATTCTCATTGAAAGATGTTTTGAATTTTAAAGCAGTCGCTGGCTGTATGATTCAGGGAAACGTTTTGGAAAAGTTTTATCGTGCATGCCTCAAACTTCATTATATGTTACATTATTATGGGGTTTGTAATCCAGCAACAACTGATAAATAATGGAATGGAAATTTGAAAAAAGGCTTTATTTCTGGTGAACACAATGAAAACAATTGAACTGTAAAAAGTTTTTGCAAGGTTAACAACCCATGTAAGCTTTCACTCGGTCTTCATTATTTATTTTGTACAGTTTCTGAATTCTTTTTCTTCTTCTGACTCTTTCCAGCTTTCAAATGGGGGTGGGGGTCACTGACCCCTTCCAAAAAAAAACAAATGCTCTGTAAGATGTTCCTGTCTCTGACGTTTCAGTCTATTAGTGCAGATTCTGAGCTGTTACAATTTTGCAATATTTTGATACATTTCTCAGCAGCATCTCTAGAGTATTAGCAACTTTTGTATCAATTCTAACAGCTGCCTTTAGGGCAGAGACATATGTGGAAATTCGTGGAGATTAGTTGCCCGGCGACAAATTGCCTCTTCTTCGGGTGACTAATCTCCCTGAACTGCCTTCCCGCCAGCTAGAATCTAAATCTGATTGCTTTGTTTTCCAAAGGTCGGCCGAAGTGCAACTTCGGGGACATTAGTCGTCCGAAGAAGAGGCAATTTGTTGCTTAATCTCCCTGAATCTCCACGTGTGTCTCTGCACTTAATGAAACCCAGGATTATGCTCAGCAGGGACAAAGATAAGAAATGTATCAACTTAATGTATTAATTTAGAACAGTAACAGAGTCGACAACCCCCCTCCCCCCAGAGCTGCTTTAGAAGGTGAAAAAAGTGAACCGAAAAAAGTGTTTGATGGTGTATAACCCCTTTTAATGTGAACCACCCCTTTAATAGCAGCTATGAATATGACACATATATATATATTGATTCTGCAGCAGTACATAAGTGACTTGCCTCTGTCAGATATAGGGATGTAGCGAACTGTTCGCCGGCGAACTAGTTCGCGCGAACTTCGACTGTTCGCGTCCGCCGCAAGTTCGCGAACGTCGCGCGACGTTCGCCAATAGGCGTTCGCGTCAAAATCGTTCGACCATTCGATCGCTAAAATCGAACGATTTTCGTTCGATTCGAACGAAAATCGTTCGATCGAACGATTAAAATCCTTCGATCGTTCGAATCGAACGATTTTCGGATGTTCGAAGTTCGCGAACAGTTCGCGAACTGTTCGCATTTTTTGCCGGTGTTCGCGAACGGCGTTCGCGAACACATACTCGGCGGTTCGCTACATCCCTAGTCAGATATACATTTGCCCCTTCAGCCAATTGAACTCATTTATGCAGTGTTGGTCTAGGAGGCATAACTTGTGATAAAGATCAAAGCCATCCATTTCTTGCCACTCAGGGGGTGGGGGGCCTTAGCTGCCATACTCCATGTTTGGAGGCTGGATAAAATGATTATGAACAATGATAAATGTACTGATGTATTGATACATTGGATATAAAAAAAGGGCATCATATTTCATAGAATCATCAGTTGCATCATGCTGAAAGTACCAGCGCTGCTCTAAATCCTTCAAGTGTTTTAGATTCCCTTGTTGTCAGTACTAATGAAGAGTGTGTTACACTAGTGGGTCATGCCAGCCTAACAGCTATCTGTGGATCAGCCTAATGGCAATATATATCCTATTTATAAGTAGGGTTTCATTTTAATTCATTTCCTCTTAAATAGACTGCAAGTGATGAGAGTGCGACTGATCATGTGCACAGAACATTCACTCTCTGCATATTTGCTTTAATACATAGTAGAGACACAGCCATGTAGAATGAAGAATCCCTGAGAATTCTCTATAATGGCATGGAGACAGTGCCCTGAGCTAGCAGCAGTTGTTGAAACTGTCTGTTGGGATATGTTAATGGAAACAACAAGCTCACAGTCAAAATTATAAATGCAGTTATAAATGCAAATATACAGAGAAGAATTACTCTGCGCACACAAAATTTAAACAGTCTATGGAGAACAACACTGCAGCATCCGACATCTATTACTCCCCTTGCTCTTGTGATGCATTCATCTTTTGAGAGGTCTTTTATTTTTGGTTGTTGAATTATTCATAAGACATGGTGACACAGTGAGTAGTAGGCCTAGAGAGCTAGATCTAAAGAATGATTCTCTCCAGACATCCTGATCAGAATCTTTCAGATTCCCAACTAGATGGCTGGGAAGGGTGTGGTTTAGACCCATTACATGGACCAGTAAGCTGCCAACTCAGTTTGGAGAGGTTGAGTCAATAGTTAGTACATATGGCCAACTTTAGGTCTACAATATTGCTGTGGTAGTAGATAGGCCTAAGGCTTTTAAAAGAGAGGGAATTGATCAATGCTAATTCCCTGGTTCCCTCTTTGACTAGTACTTTAGTATCTATGCAAGTGCATGTAAACAGGGGTTTAGTTACAAAGTTATGGTAAATTGGCAAGCCACCATACCATGTCAGAGTGAACCCATACCTCCCAACATTTAAAAATCATAAAGAGGGACAAAGAGATCTGCTATGAGTATCACTGTGTCACACACTCATTTTGTGGCCACACCCCCTAAATACCATGTCCATTTTACAAAAATTATGATTATGGAAAGTTTGAACACATTTCTGGCATTTCTAGGGGTTTTAGGGACATATTTTATGTGTTATTACAGTTTTGCTAATAACCCTGTTGGGTTAAAATCTTTTCCCCAACTAAAGGTGTGGGCTAATAGATCCTGAACTCGGTTGGGGGTAACAGTAGTTTTTTTTAAAAATTTCCCCTCGCCAGTGCTAAGACGCTTTCAGCGGTAGAGAGCTCCTGGTGCGAGCAGCCATGTTATGCAGAGCTCATGCACATAATGAGCTTCTGGCGTGGCGCATAATAGCGAGTTGCGGCATTTGCTCATTATGCGCAGGCGTGTGCCCCAACATGGGTAGGCCACTCCAACTGGGGGCTCCTTCTTGGTGTGGATGTCGAAGGATTGGCCGGGGAAATTTTAAAATTAAAAACTACTGTTACCCATTATGCTTTTATTGCTTTCTTCTGTTTTTATCTCAAAATTTTCTTTACGCTGTAAGTACTTAGTTTATTTCTGATGTTGCAGGTTCATGTGCAGTTGTAGTTGCTGCAGGGAATCATTTTAATGATTGTCAGAGCAGTACAGTTCTCCGTAAAAGCCAGCCCAGCCATTTTTGTTAATTACTCTTCCTTGAAATTAGTGCATACGTTGGCTCGTACAGAGTTTAGGGTTCATTCCTCATAATAAATTAGCCATGAATGTGTTTTAATTAAAATAATGTAAACCTTATCCTTAATATTGCTTCAGTACTGAGAAGGATAATGCTGTTGTGTTTATTTCCTGTTTTAGTTCTACTCATTCACTTCCATCCTCTCAGAACTTCCAGTTTGCCTTCATGAGTTATGTACAAACAAATATACAGGGTCAGACTGGGCCGGCAGGGCACCAGGAAAAAACCCAGTGGCCCCCAGCTCTAGTGGGCCTGCCGGCCTAGATCCACACCCTGGTTTTCTTCCTGACGCGACCAAATGGTTGCAGCAAGAAAACAGCAGCCTTCACGGGTGCTGATGCATCTTGCACATGCATCGTGGGGTTGCTGGTGGGAGGCCCTGAAGCAGCAGCCCCAGGGTCTGGAGGGGGGCCGTGAAGCAGAAGCCCCAGTTGGCCCCGGGCCCCCAGTCTTTACATATATACAAAATTGCAGAGCTGCACTGTAGGGTTGGAGGCCACCATCAGTTCCTGAGTCAGCCATGGTGTCAGACCGTAGTAGGACACTAGGCCAGGACCATGTTTGGCTTGCTTGTCGCTGTGGCTAAAGGGTAAAACTGGAGGGTAGGTTTACCTTCCCTTTAAAGGCACTTTGAAAAAAACTCATGAATTTAAAAATTACAAGAAATATACTGTCTTCGTTAAAGGGCTCTTATACCTATATTTTCATGTATCATTTGTTTAAGTCTAATAAAATATTAGCTTTAATGAAGTTATCACGGTCCCAACATATTGGTGCCTAAGCCCACATGAATTCCTTATCACCCCCACAGCTTTCCTGTTCTGTTGCAACATAAGATGAGGGGAGGTAACGTGACCATCAAATAGATGTTACTACAACATTTATTATTATTTTTTAGAATATTAAGCTTATGTAGAGCCAACATACTCCCCTTTAAAATTTGATATCAGGCCATGTAGCGGCTGTGGTTTGAAAAGGGTTACTAATTTTTACATTTTACAAAATATCTTAAAAACTCCAAATTAAGAACGTGGTGAAATCTAATTTTAATGCTACTCATCTTTTAAAATAAAGCACACACAGTTCTAGGTTTAGGTGTTCAGAGCTATGTATTATGTATATAATGTAAGCAAAACAGTCAGGATTCTCATTGGATGATATCTTCCATCAGTTTGGCCACTGGACCTGGAGAAAAAAGTTTTAAATGTTTTTTTAAGAGTCTGTGCATGGAGCTGGACTACAGCTCCCACTATGCTTTAACCCATGATATTGCTGGAAGTTGTAGTGCAGCAACATTTGCTAGAGCATTACAATTATGAAATTTATATAATAATTATTATATAATGTAAAAAGCTCTTGTCAACTTTATATTTGTTATTGCTTTGAAGCAAATGTCTTTCAGCTGCTTTGCATTCTTTGTGATTTTATGATTCCAGGCACTACACCTTATCCACACTTTATTCAGTTATTTCTGCTGGACTACAAATCCTAGAGTACTTTGCCATATTATTGCGGTTACAGCATGCTGGGAGCTGTAGTCCAGCAACATCAGGTTTGTAGTCTTAACTTTAGTGTCCTTTTGATTATTGCATTTTAATTATAGAGGTACTGTTGCCACATTTTTATTACAGTCAAAAGCAAAACTCTTCAAATGTGTAGTACATAGGATGAATGATTTATTTTACCTAGGAAAAAGTCAGTGACCCCATATGAAAGCTGGAAAAGTCAGAAGATAAAAGGCAAATAATTAAAAAACAATATAAAAATAAATTATAAAACCAATTGAAAAGTTGCCATTGGCTATTTAACAACATTAATCAAGTAAATGTAAAGGTGAACCACCCCTAAGGGTACCCAGAATCCTTGTTTTTGAATCTATTTTTTATATAAACAATATAAATGGAAAAAGAACAAAGAAAACACTAAAAACCAGTTGTGTCATGCTTCACGACAAAGCAATGATATAGAATGACAGGATCAAGGACCCACAATGTCTGAATGTCTCAGTGTTTCCATCGTTTATATTTACACCTGTGGCATTGAGGCGTATGATTAAGCAGAGAAGTGGAAGTAATTAGAAAGGTAGCAAGGAAAGTAATTGTAATAAAAAAAAAGACATTTGTAGAAAATTATACAAAACTGTCTAGGCATTTATAAAAAATAGGTTGTTAAACAAGGGATGTTTTGTAATTCCATGAACTTGTACAATGGACAGTGTTCGCAGGACCTTTGGTGCTGTCACAAATTGTTCAGATTTAAAAGGATAATGGGATTTTATTTAATGATTAAAACAAAAACATTGCTTTTCTAAAGAAAAAAACATTCCTTATGGATGGAGCAAGCCACTGTCAGCAGGTAATGGTGATTGATAAGAAGTGCTAGGGTAGGTAAATGGTTGTCAGCAGCAGTATCATCATTTGGAAGGATTTAATTCATGTTCAGCCATTTCATTCTGATCATTGTTTGATGCACCAGTCACATTGGCTCAAATAAATGGAATTGCTTTCCTTTTGTGATCAAACTATAAGGGAACTATGCACCCATTTGTTTGTCTCGCCATTTTAATAGCATTAAAAGGCCACTATGCCATCATCTTTTATTCTTCTTCTGGATTTGTCTAATGGAAGTATTAAGAGCTAAACCCTGTTATGGTGTTATAATACAATTCAGTCTCGAATACTTCAAAAATATATCCTTATAAATGTTTAGTGATGTCATCAGTTATAATTTATAACTTATTTATAATTTATATTCTGAAGAGGATTGCTATACTACACTTTACTGTAATTTTTCCTGTTTCCCAGATGACCACAGTGATTTTATAGATGTCTTGTAGCACATTTGACTTTTCTGAACGGTAGTGTTTGGAACTACTTCATCATTCATATCTTCCCTAGAATTACCTGCTCCTCTTTCTCTTCTAAGACTGCTTTGCCTATGGTCTCATCTGCCAAATTCATCTTCAGTAATTCTATCTAGGATTTGTTATTTTCCACATTTAAGTTTTCCCTCTTGATCTTTACAGAAGTTGGCTGAAATTCCCTCTTTAAATGTTTCAACATGCCAACTTCCAACTCTCTCCTCATTTCACATTCTCTCTCTCTTCTACACCTCTTATCTGTGTCTGTCTTCTTGTATTTCCTCTTGTACTGCATTCTATTTTCCTTCTATACTTGCTTGTGTCCAGTTTATTTATACCAAAATGGCTGTCCATTATATATTGCTGGTCTGTTTTTTTATTTTTTTAAGCTTTAGGCCATCATCCATGCCATTAGTCTTTCTCATAAGAGCAATATAAGTGAGTTTTAATGATTATTATATTGCCCATTGCAAAATGCATCAGTCTTATGCAATGACCATTTGAAAATTCATTTGGCTTGTGGGGTACAGCCTCCCTTCCTTCCTTGACATTCAGATACCCCATGACTGCATACAAATCATAGCTTGCAATGCAGTCTAATTTCAGATCTAACTTTCTACTATATAGACCCTTGTATTTTGAGGAAAAATATATAATAAACTCCAGAGCATGTGTTAATGCTAACCTTAGTGATGTAATATTCTCCAGCGAATGATTTTACATTACGAGCAGCGCTAAACATTTGCAAAAACGCCATTTTAAATATCACTTTTGATTTTTAATTACATTCCCCTTTGAAGGAGAAGGAAAGGTATATTTAATTGGGGTTGGGTATGAGGTAAGCATATACAATCACTTGGCACCCCCACGTAAAGAGCGCCTTTCCTTCTCCTTTAAATATGCTAAATATTAGGCACTCCCAAGTGATTACAATAGTTTACCCGATACACCTGACCGGTGCTCCTATTTGCTGAAATGTGCACTTATCTGGCATATTTCTATAGAAGCACACAGGAGCAGTCCTCTTCTGCTTCTGAAGTGTAGCAATCAAAGTGCAAATTTTGGATGCAAACCACAATGTTTTTTACATTTTACCTAGAATTTCTGCATCACTGTGGGCACAAGGAAAATTGCACCCAATGTGGCAAGACTAACACAAGTGCACATGCACGTTTGCTCAAATCAAGCACACAGTGTTAAAACAGCTTTAGCTTGTAATTCCTTTTGGGCCAAGTCTTCTGCTAATATTGACACAGTCTGCTGTGGGAACCCTGGAATTACCACCACGTCCAGGGTCTCTGTAGCTCCGGGGTTCCCCAGCATCAGTTAGGAGCTAAGTACACGTTTGCCAGGGGCGATCCTGGCCCCTCTGCTGCCTGAGGCAGCAGCAGTTTCTGCTGCCCCCCCTCCCCCGGAAATTCGCTCTTAAAGTACCAGGAGCAGCATTTTTGCTGCCTCTGGTACCTAGTGGGGCACTGCCGCCTGAGGCGACAGCCTCAACTCGCCTCATTGGCGAAGCACTCCTGACGTTTGCATCACATTCAGTGTGACTGCAGTTGCATTTTTGTTCGTAAATGACCCTCAAAGTGTTATACTAATAATTCCCTTACATTGCAGGAAAATATTTCTTTATATAAAGGTTATCATGGAAACCCACCTTCAACAGAATAGAGGCTTATTTTTGGTCCCTAGTTATAGGTTAAAACATCTTCTGTATTAAAGTATCATCAGTATTAAAGAAAACTGGGTCATAGGAATGATGCAGGCCCCTTATTTATAAAGTGTTGGTACTGAAAGATACATTCTAGTGGCGAATGCAGAGTATTTTCCATATAACTGCAGAACTAGTAAATGTTATACGTTTAGGACTACATTTTTTTTCACAGTTTGCTGTGTTGGAAAGAGAACTCTATAAAAATGTAGATACAAGTATGAAAATCTAGGACATTTAGAAGTGACACCATCACAAATACTGGGGAAATATTTGTGAATTGCATCAGCACGCTGGATTGTGGTTTAGGGCCATGGCAATTTGCATCTAAACATTGCACTTTTCACATTACACTGTGATGAGTCTTTGTTGGGATGGAGTTACCCCCCAATTGTCCACTGACTCTTCTGGCATGCCAGTGCAATATTTACATACTAGTTGGGTTGGGGGTGGAAGGGTTAGGGACATGTGTGGGAATTCTGTCTGTGAGTGCGTAAATACTGTTTTAAAGGGGAACACTTCCCAAAAACTGCTTCTGCATAGTGAAAGAAAATGTCAGACAAATCAACTTTTCAATATAGTAAACCTTTTCAGTGGTTTTACAGCTATGTGTAAATGTAATTGCAATTGAAAGCAGTATCTGATTATCGGAATCTGTTCCCTGGTTCCCTGTTCCCTTGAAGAATTAATCTGAAGTTGGTTCCCTTCAGTTCTGTAAATCACCTGGCCTCTGCTCCATAGTGTCATATTGTGCAAGCAACTGCACAGTTCTAGGGTATGTTAGCAATGAGCCTTACACATAAAAAGCCATGGTATAATGTAGGGGTGATATTCAAAGATAATATACAGTTACAGTATTTATATGATCTTTTGTGTGTATTTGAATTATTTAAGATGTGCAGAATCTAAAGGATCATCTGGATGTTAGGGTCCCATTTCCCTAGCAACCTAGCAGTAGATTTTGAATGGCAACCTAGAAGATGAATAGGGAAAGGGTAAAACCCTCACGTAGCAATCTAATTGGCTCAATTCAAGGTGTACATCCATGTTTCAGGGCAAAGAACACCAATGCTGAATATAGCCGATCATGCCATAGGATATTTCCAAAATGTGGCCTGTGTTTAACCAGCATTAAAAGACATAAAGTTTTTTGACCTGTGTTATTAAATGAGCCACAGGGCATGTGAGATGTTGGCAATGCTTGAGGTTCAGGTGACTACTTAATGCTAAAACCAGATGAAAGGGAGCTCATTCCTTAAAATAAACCTGTAAATACATAAGTGTTTGTTTATGGTGTTAAATTTCCTTTTCATTCACACTTCCTGCCTCACGCGTTTTAAATTTTGTAATTGCAGAATGCTTAAAGCAGTGCCCTGGTTTGGCATCTGGTATCGTTAAACCTGTTTTTCTTCCCTCTAATTTGTTTGGAGAATAAGTAAAATCGCCAGAACAAATAGCAGCCAGGGGAACTGTTCTCAAAGAACAATATACTTATGCATACCTCCCAACAGTTTGGAAATAAAAAGAGGGGCACATTTTTTTGACCACACCCATTTTTACCATGTTCATTTTACAAAATTTGGCAGGTTATGAAAGTTTTAACATATTTCTGTGTTTTTTTCAGTTATTACGGTTTTGTTAATGAAGGTGAATTGGCCTTTGCTGTGTGTCTAACTTTTCCCAAGGGACCTGTTATTTTATATTGTTACAATTACTTATTTGCGTATCTAGAAATTGTTACAAAAGTATTTTATAAGCAACTGTGGCTGTTCTGGACTCTCTGCCAAAAGCTGTTCAGTGCAGAGAAAAGCGGGACTTTCCAGTACAAATGAGGGACTGCTGGTTGTGCTTTCAAAAGAGGGACTGTCCTTCTAAAAACTGGACAATTGGGAGGTATGCTTATGGGTACTGGCAGTGCATCGTTCCTAGGCTTAGTCCAGGCGACTTTTATGGAGAAAATTAATTATTTTATTGTCCTAAAACATAAATAGCAAATATTGGGTGAGCATCCAGACCTATGAGCTAAAATAAGCAGTTCATGTCAGCGACTGACTAGTAAGGACATCAGCAAATTCTTAGATGAATAATAAGCAAAAACAGTTCATGCAGGAACTATGCACAAGGAGAAAGAATTACTGCAATTCTAGAATTGTGCCCTTAATGCTGACTTATGTTGAATTCATTCATGGTTGAACTGTTCTGGTGGGGGCACTGGGAAAAAACTTGGTGGGCCCACCAGCCCAGGCCTGCTGCCTGCCCTGGATGGGGTGTTCAGCTTGCAGCCCAAGTTTTTGAGGGAACATGGAAGGGGTGGGTTCCACTATGGTTACAGTGGTAGGTCCTTGAAGTGGAGGACCCCTGACAACCCAGTAAGAGACAGAATTTTTTGTGCAGGTCTATGTTGAAATTAAAACCTGACTTATGGCATGGATGTTTGACAGTGTTGAAAATGTTTTGCTGCTTTAGGCTTTAGCAATAAACATAAAGCAGATATTACTGGAAAGCAGCAAAATATGTAATTAGCACCAACATACTGTTTTTAGTACAGAAAAAGATGTCTAAAACTAGTACACATTATACAAATATTTGAATCTAATTTAAAGGTGAAATGTAGCACTTTCTCTGTTAGTATCCTGTGCTGCCATGAACTGTTTATATAAGGCCTTAATGAATGTATTGTCCTGTGTGCCAGTTACTGTAGCCTGGAGTGAATATATTGACAGAAAGCAGCAACATTTTCTGTCCAGCCATCTAAATGTCACAATGACCTTGTGAGCCATGAGACAGCTCCAACCTTTTCATATAATATTGGTAAACTCTGCATTTATTCCCTGGAAATATAAACAGAGCAAGGCTGAGTGTAGATGCATTAAAGCTTCCAAAGTCATTTGCTCTGGTCACAGACAGTTTTGTGAGTCACAATAGCAGATGGAGCTGACTGAGTCATCCTGATCTTAGATTGTATTCTGGTAAAAAGCTAATGGCTGACAACACTGACATGATACAATACATTAGAGCTTTGTATGGCCCACTTATTAATCTTTAACAAGTGGAAGTAAGTATAAGTAGCTTTTATATTACATAATATTCCCTTAGCAGGGATGAAAACACTGTTGCTGAACCACACAGTACCCAAATAATGCTGAATCCCGGCATACTTCAATAAAATAAGAGTTTAAGCATGCTGCCAGCTGTAGTCATGCGGTATCAGCGATTATTGATTGTCGACCCTCAACTGACCCTAATCTGTTTCATGAAGACCCGCACCCAACCCGGTCCACGGTTTACATTTTCGGATATAACCGCACCGGGTATATACTGTATTATGTGTGTTTAAATTCCATTCAAGTGAGGATATATTCAGTAAGCATACAGAATTAAAGAGTCAAATGGTAGGGTCAGCCATAAGATTAGTGACAAACTGATCAGCTGCATGTTACTTCTGGTTACTGTGGTTAACAGGTGCTAGTAACCAACAGATGCCAGTTAGTTAGTTAGTAATTTGCAGTTTTTGTTAAAATGTTTGAGAGATGTAATAAATGTAGTACTATTACAAAAAATTGCCTTGGTCTGTTTAACATTATTGACTAAAACACATTTGTTTCTAACTGCACAAGATCAAAGCTTCTGTAACTGCTGACTGGTTGCTATGGGTAACTATAGTAAGGCTTTTCCTGTTACTACATATTCCCTTTGTAGGAACTTGCAGTTACATAGGACACCTTTCTTATCACTGTTGGTCTGTCGCTTTCAAATAATAAGTGTTTCTTATTATGTGTGCTGTATTACAAACAAAACGACAGCAATAAAAGACATTGAAGTTCTGTGCTGCAGATATTTTATCACATACCCCAAGGGAATTTGTCAGCATGCAATTTAGCTGGCTTTTTTTCCTTCTATTAACTAATTAACTAATGAGTAAGAGATCTGAGTAGATATGACAGTCAAATATTTACAGAAGATAAATTAGCTCAGTCAATAGTCACAGTAGTGAATCTGGTAGGGGACGAAGATGAGGAGTTATGACAAAGATGAATTTGCCCAAAGCATTATAGAAATGTAATTAGAAAAGCTATTTGGAAAATCAGCGCTGTTTAATTCCTTGCCTTAATTCTATTTAGCTGCCTCACAATTTGCCATGTTGGGAGAGCTTCATTTACAAACCACCACCATGCATTTTGCACAATGTTTTTTTTTTGCATTTCCCACCCTGACCTGCAGCTTGTTTCTGAAGGAGCAGAAATCGGCGCTATCAGAGTGGAGTTCAAGGAGCCTCATCTTCCTGTGAATACAGTGCTGACTGCATTGGGCAGCATTGTACCAAGGGCTGAGTGCCATGGATAAGATTATCTCCTTTCAGACGTCATCTCACAACCTATTTGGGTACCTTACCCCTACAGAGCTGTGGAGTCTGATGCAATTTTGGGTAGCTGTAGTCGGAGTTGCCAAAAATGAACAGACTCCTATTAACTTTAAATCCAAGCACTGAAAATAATGAAATCTCATTTAAGAGCTTCTATGATATGGCAGAAGCAATTCTGTTTCTAAGAACAATACTTTAGTTAATTTTGGATTGTATTTAACAGCTATTCTACAGCTATGTGCCAGGTTCAATTAATATATAATTGTTTTTGGTTTTCCAATTGTTTTTGCTTTATGTAGGTTAACTTTGATTTTGGTTTAGAATTACCAAAGGGTGTAGTTTATATTTTTGAGCTTTGACAGTGATGTTTTGTATGTTGTGGACTTAAGTTTTATCAATCAACGTGGAAATTACATAGTAATAGTTTATAAAAGGATCAGTAACCGCAAAAAATGAAAGCATTTTAAAGAAATTAACAGATAATATACTGTTAGCATGCATGTTAGCATGTTAAAAGCTGTGTGTTTGCTTCAGAAACACTACAATAATTTATATAAATAAGCTGATATGTAGTCATGGCGGCAATTTTACCAGTGCAGAGCAACAGTACATAATATTGTAATTACTTTGATACTTTGTTTATTGGTGTTACGGTTCCATTAAAAACAAAGTCGGAGGTACCATAAACTGCGGAGTTGGAGTGCAAGTATATATGTACCAACTCCACAGCCCTGCACCCCTAGTCACTGGCAGTAACAACTCGTTCCTTTCCTCCCAATAATTTGCACCCTACTTAACATCCACAGTGGAAAAGGCGTAAACCCACGGAAAATTACCTTACAGACAGTAGTGTGACCCAGAGCATAACGCGTCATGGTCAAGTCTCAGAAAAACGGTTTTACAGAGATGACGTATGTTTCCTTTATTTAGGGCTACTGTTATTTCATCTTTATGTTGGCCTTATTAGTGATTGGCTTTGTATTCTGTTCCTAAATATCCTACAATTTTAAATGAAAAAAACTTTAACATGTCAAAAAGAAAAAACATAGAGAAATTTTCAATTATATATTTTTATCTTGTGATTTTTTGGAAAGATTTAGCATCTATTATCTGCTCAAATTTTATTAGACTTTTGTTATTGTCAGTGAAATTTCCCCTGAGAGTCTTTTCTAGACATCAGTCCCTGGATCAGACAGAGGAAATAAGCCAGTATTAGCTGCTGCCGTCTGTATGAGCATTGCCATGATATTAATGATCCCATCACTCTCTCTCTCATTATATGTAAGAATATATATATATATATATATATATATATATATATATATATATATATATATATATAGACAAATACAAGAGTCCTCTGCACTCAGAGGACTCTTGTATTTATCTATATGTATTTTGTGGTCACAGCCTCATTGCACCCCTGCCTAATGTTTTTTAAAAATTAGTGGTGAGCACAACTTTCCCTTGTTTGTTTTATATATATATATATATATATATATATATATATATATATATATATATATATATATATATATATATATATTTATATATATAAGAAAATCCCAAAGTGACAGCGCTCGCAGGAAACTTGCAACAAAACAATGAGGAAAAAATGTATTGCTACGTTTCGGTTCCATATTGGAACCTTCGTCAGGGAAAAAACAAAGGTCCAATAAGGAACCGAAACGTAGGATTACAATAAACTTTTTTTGCAATTACCTCATTTTTTTTTTGCAAGTTTCCTGCAAGTGTTGTCTTTTTGGGATTTACTTATTGTTTATTATGGACTGGCACCCAGGAGATTTCTGAACTCATGGTTGTGCGTTCCACGACCGCTGCTACATATAGAGTATATATACACACACACACACAGGTATGGGATCCATTATACGGAAACCCATTATCCAGAAAGCTCAGAATTACGGAAAGGCATCTTCCATAGACTCCATTGTATCAAAATAATACAGATTTTTTTTAAAAAATGGTTTCCTTTTTCTCTGTAATAATATAACAGTATCTTGTACTAGATCCAAACTAAGATATAATGAATCCTTATTGGAGGCAAAACTAGCCTATTGGATTTATTTAATATTTTCTAGTAGACTTAAGGTATGAAGATCCAAATTACAGAAACATCTGTTATCTGGAAAACCACTGGTCCTGTCATTCTGGATATATATATAGTATATACAGTATATATTACACATAATTACTTTTTCAGTTGTTAGTGTTTTTTTATAAATTTTCTAACATTTACATTTGAAGTTTGAATTTGTTTTGCTCTCCCTTCTCTATTATTGCCTGAGCCCAATTGTTTAAAGGGGTTCTTCACCTCTCCAATAACTTTTAGTATGACAAAGAGATTGAGATTCTGAGATAATTTGCAATTGCCTTTCATGTTTTATTATTTGTGATTTTTGAGCTATTTAGCTTATCATTCAGCAGCTCTACTGCAATTTCAGCAATCTGGTTGCTAGGGTCCAAATTACCCTAGCAAACATGCATTGATTTGAATGAGAGACTGGAATATAAATTGGAGTGGGCCTGAATAGAAAGATGAGCAATAACAATAGCAAAAATTATAAATTTGTAGCCTTATAGAGCTATTTGTTTTTAAAGGGTTCAGTGACTCCATTTGAAAGCTGGAAACAGTCAGAAGAAAAAGGCAAATAATTCAAAAACTATAAGAAAGAAAAAAAAGGAAGTCCAAATCAAAAGATGCTTAGAATTAGCCATTCTATAACATACTAAAAGATAGCTTAAAGGGGAACCACCCCTATTATAAGTTTATATGTTAGTTGCTGACAAGGCTTCCAGATGGAGAGTGTGTACAGAAGGGGCTGTAATTGCTGTTGATAGCTGTTAGCATATTTAACCCCCTATATATTGGCCCAGTGTGCCCCCTAGTTCACTAATGTAGTTGAAAGCGTAATTACCAATAAAAGAGAATTCATCATGAGAATGCTGATTAACAGTGCTTACATCTTACATAAGGAGAGTATTTTATCATTTTGGCTTTAACCTGTCATCACAGGATGGTCTTTCGAAACCCACCTCCGACATTGCATGCAAGTTCAGATGGACAGGCAGTATGTGGAATTTCACAGTAGATGGTTGGATGTTGTTGAAAGACCTGACCATATTTACAAAACAGGTTCATTCATTGTAGCTTTTTAGATATCCATACAACAGACAACAGAATGGGTGGCTCAATAAGAGATAGCATAAATTGTCAAATATCTACTGTATATAAAACATGCTACTTATGATCCACATTTGCTGCTGCAAGACCTACACTGTCAAGGTAGCCTGAAGACAGATTTGGTGACTTGAAGATAGATGGCCTTGAAAATGGATGGAATGCAACCACAGGCATGATGTTTTGTCCAGGGCTTGTAACAGTAACCAATCAGCTGTTACCTTTTCATTATTATTATTCTAGCTGCTGATTTGTTGATATGGGTTTCATACCTAGAGAAAATTTAACACCTGTCTCCTTGTTCCACCCTCAACTACTCTGAACTCATCTACATTGAGGATTGATATTCTTTTGACTGACAGCAGCATTTAACCAAGGACCAGTGTTCAAACACAACAATGATGTACCAGTTCCTTCTATTATGTCCAGAATTCATTGTTCAATTATTCTTCTGTTCTTCAAGTCTTAAATGGATTGGTCACCTTTTAATTAATTTTTAGTATGATGTAGAGAGTAATATTCTGTTTGCAATTGTTTTTCATTTTTTATTATTTGTGTTTTTTGAGTTATTTAGCTTTTTATTCAGCAGCTCTCCAGTTTGCAATTTCATCAATCTGGCTGCTACGGTATGAAATAACCTGGCAACCATACACTGATTGAATAAGTGACTGGAATATGAATAGGAGGGGACATGAAAAGAAAGATGGGTACTAAAAAGTAGTAATAACAATACATTTGTAGAGCATTTACAGAGCAATAAAAGCTGGAAAGAGTCAGAAGAAGAAAGCATTTATTTCATAAACTATATAAAACTATAAACTATATAAAATACAAATAAAGATCAATTGAAAAGTTGTTAAGAATTGTCCATTCTATTAAAATACTAAAACCTTAAGGTGAACCACTCCTTTAAATAAAGGACATTTAAAGGACTGTGAAGTCTCCATTGGCTTTAACCATCTATAATCCACATACTCAGACCCCAGGTTTGCCTTGTGAATTGTATGAGCTTTTGGTGAATACCAGAATTTGAAAAAACCTGGTAAAATCTATGTTACTGATCAGACAGGGTCAATAATAGATTGCTCCATGAGATTTGGGGCACAAGTCAGAAGGAAGTGGGAAGGGAGACTGTTGCCTGCTTCGAAATCTGGAACAGTCTTGGCTTTGGAGCAGATTTTGCTGAATTTGTGGGTCCTGGTATCTAGAATGCAAAGAAAATCTTGACACCAGTTTGTCCTGTATTACAGGGGATATTCTAATAGAAAAACTATTATGGTTAGATAAAATTGTGAAATAAAGTACATTTCTAAGAGGTTGCTCTTTTTGCAACTGCTCGTCCCCCTGTTGGTGAGATTGGCATTACTCATACAGTAGTCTCAGATAAGAAACAGCCTTTACCAGTGCTGCTGTTCTGCCCACTGATTGTTAAACTCCAGCCTGAAAGTGCCTCGTTCTATAGGGGGCATGCTGTAGCAATGTAAAATACATTTTATTTTATGAAATAATGTAAAGACCAATTATGAATAAGTTTCATTTAATATTTGTTTAATGTCAATGTCAGAACACTGCTTCCTAGTGCAGGACAAGCACTTATGTATTTTCTTCAAATATCAATGTAAATTTATGATGTTATTCTTGTGGCATTAACAGCTTGCCATTGCTTCAGTCTTCTAAGCTAGACATGACATTATTAACTTGAATGGCAGAGCAAAAGGTTTGCATAGCACATGCCCAGTTTCCGGTGGGGGTTGAGGACAGGCAATTAAATATTAATATTAGTGTTTCTAGCACCTAGACCACGGCCTTGTGCTCATAAATCATTAAAACACCTCAAGACCTGGCTGATACATTTATAGTATTGCCAATACTCTATTTTACATTTATTGATATCTTGCATTCCCTTTTTATGTATGTGTATTTTATTTTTAGCTGGTACTAAACTAGTCTGAACAAGACATTTAGTGCAGACTGGGCAACAATGCAAGAAATATAAAGTAAAACTATATACAATAATATCAGTAAATAAGTACCAGGTGTTAGGTGAAGTGATATAGGTAGAAGGATAGAAAAGTCTAAAAAGTTTGCAGTCTAAATGCAGGGTTAACTAAAATATTAGGAAAGCCATAAGTGTGCAGTTCACAGTGATGGGGACACTGTCCCATAAGTCCATGATTAAATTAGATGCTTTTCTAGTGGCCCTCGACGTATGATTGGCACTTAGTTTTGACAGAGAGTTCCTCATAAAGGAATTCAGGTATGGAATTCTATTTTTAAGAAGCTGTAAGAAAGATAGATTTGTTGTGGGAGACAGATGAGGGTGGTGTGAAGTGTTGCGACTTAAGTGTTGACAAGAAGGTATGGCGAAGCAAAAGGCTCTGAAAATTTTTTGTAAGATATTCCTTGCTTAGAGGGGAACATTTCAAACCAGAAGAGATTTTTCTGCTAAGACTAGAGTAGGAGGGTTCTAGATAGACGGAGGGCTAAAATTCACATAATCTGATGCAACGTATTTTGTATTTATATTTCTGATAAGATATCAGTAAACATACTTTTTTTCTGCTTTCTCTAAACTAACATTTCAAGTATTTGTGAATGTGACCATTGAGCACAAATTGCTAGGCACAAGAGACACAAATCTGTGGACTGTGTAAAACATATTTGTTAGCACAAATGCACACCAGGGGCTCTGACAAAATGTTTTACGATGTTCTCTGTTCATAAAGATTTTAGTTCACCTTACACCCATTAAACCCTCCCATTCGCTCGCCTTCCTATGTAGGT
The DNA here is from genome assembly GCF_017654675.1 of Xenopus laevis. Lineage (NCBI taxonomy): Eukaryota > Metazoa > Chordata > Amphibia > Anura > Pipidae > Xenopus > Xenopus laevis. Next base: position 74,675,121 of record NC_054387.1, on the reverse strand, counting down.
GCATTGAAAGCTTCCAGTTGCAGATCCAGATTTGCACAGAAGAGCTAGGATTCTCAATGGAAAATGCTATGCGAATTAGTGAATAAATGTGTAGGCACAACAAAAACAAAACATGTTGATTCAGTGATTTTGCTCAATACAAGCTTTTTCTACTTTGATCTGAAGTGCTGACTTCTCTTAAGTAGTAAAAGTATTCCAAAATGTATGAGATCTATCATGCAGAAACCTATACAAGCAGCTTAGAAATGTAGCAATGCTGGTTTTCATAGTAATTCCAGGATCATATGTTAGATAGGCTGGCACTCGTCCAGACCCATAAGTAGACGACAGTGAGCAGCTAATAAAGGTATTGAATTTATTAACCCGGAAGTCCATCTAACATTGACTCAGTTTTAATCACATAATTCTAATGTTCTTTGTAATAATAAAACAGTACCTTTTGCTTGATTTCAACTATAATATAATTAATCCTTTTTTGAGGCAAAGGAGAAAAGACTCTTAAAACCTGGAAAACCCCATGCCCCAAGCATTCTGGATAATAGATCCCATACATGTAGTTTAAAAGCAGTCTAATTTATTTTACATTTCACATAACAAACAATCACAAAAGTATAGCTTTACGCTTAAGTGGTCTGGACTAGTGCCAGACTGTATTTACTCTCTATGCTGAAGGTCTGGGGCATGTGCTCATGCGAAACAGATAATAGCTTCTTTTTCCTTTTGCAGCGGTTCATTTCTGAGATGATAGCTAGAACTCCCCATTAGCTTTTCTTCCAGAAAGTAGCGAAATGGAGATTTAATTTCAATTTGCGGCACATTTTCCCTTTAATACATATGCCTGTAATAAACAATTCATGTTCCATAATTAGCATTTGCAGTGACCTCTGTATTTGCCAGTGTTACACCTATTGTTTTTAGCTTGCTAGGAGAACAAGGAGATCCCATTAATAGCCCTATAGGTTGCTGATGTGCATAAGTGAGTGACAGCTCAAACAGGCTCATCACTCATCCGGTGCCGGTCAGTATTGTCTTTACACAGCATTTTCTAGAGCTGCTTTAACCCTTTGTGTGTCAGTTGGCCCTTTAATTTGCCATACATGTTGTGTCAGGTAAAATTGGAATGGCATAGATTAGTCAGGGTTAATTTAAAAAATCCATAACCCTTTTTGCTTTAAAAATGAGGTATTATTTGTAAAACTGCAGTCATTCTGTTTCAGGATTAAGTAGACTGTTGTTGGTTCTTTTAAATAGGAGCTGCTATAATAGCATATTTAAAGGAGAACTTAGCTCAGGAGGGGTAATATACTATGACCCTCTCCGCAAATGAGAGAGCAGTAAGGTGAGCAAAAGTGCACCCATTAGTGCTCATTCAGAAAAGCAGTTATGTCCATGGGTCTGGCTAGACAGTTCTGTATTCATGGAGTGCATGCTGGGCTTTTGTCCTTTGTACCCCTAGTCATTGCCTAGCATTCAGTGTGTTAGTGATGTTTCACCTAATTCCTTAGGCGCAAGTGTGCTGTGTCCATTGAATCTGGGAAAAGTGCTTGATTTGGAATGGAAAGAAGGAAGGACTGAGCAGTGCCAAACACTTCTTTTGAAGTGCAAAGAGGGCACTATTATGCAAGTACCTTAAATGAATTGGGTTTAACATGCAACTCACTGCGAGGGAAAGTGTGGGAGCACAACTGTGCTTGCAGTCGTAAATGACCCCTCTTTGTCTTCAAGGAAATGCCCCTGACCGTTGATTGCCTCCAGTAAACAGAAGGCCAAAAGTCATGAAGCTGGTCATAGCGGCCACCAGCTCTGCTGTGTAATATTGTATTGCTAAATGGCACAGTTGGGGAGCAAGGCCAAGAGTGGGGTACCCTGGTTAGACTTAAGTTTAGTCTTACAGTGTCAGCTGCGGCACCACAGCCAGCATCACACATTGCTAGGTAACACATTTTCTCCATAAAGCAACTTAAAGTGATACTGACACTAAAAAACTACTTTTTAAAATAGCAATGGTCATGTTGATCTTTTTTTGCAGAAAGGTTTCTTTTTGTAAGTAATTGTTAGTTGAAGTTTCTAAGCCTGACTGTTTTGCCATCCTGACTGTCCCATCTCAGCCTGTCAGTTAGAGATTCTAATGCTAACAGACTCCTGCTGCACAAATATGGCAGCCCCCTCCATTGTCGGACTGGCCCAGCGGGATACCGGGAAAAAACCCGGTGGGCCCCGACCCTTAATGGGCCCCCGCAGGGCCAGACCCCTCTCCCGATCAAATTGTACGCAAAAAAAAGTTTACCTTAGGTGCGCCACGCAGTGCCACGCGCGCAAGTGCGCATTTCAAGCAGGAGTGGTGCCCTCTTTGCCAGGTGTATTTTTGCCAGCGCTACGCAGATTCACTAAAATCCGAAGTTGCGCTCAGGGGAAGTGTAAGGTTGCGAAGTTGCACTAGCGTTAATTCGCCAAGCAAAGCAAAGTTACGCTAGAGATGATTAATTTGCATACGGCGCCAAATTCAAGTTACAATGGAGGTATATGTAGCAGCACTACACAAGCCTGGGAAACCTTCAAAACAGCAAATAAAATTTTTATTTTGCCCTACACATGTGCCCACTGTATAGTTAAGGTGCCATGAGTTAGGAAATGTAGGGGGGAAGGAGGGTAGCCCCAAAAAAAAATTCGATCTTTTTCAGCCTATCACCCAAAATGAAAAAACGCCAGCGTTTTTTGGAACTTAGAACATTTTTTAACTTTTTTTGAAGCAATCCCTATCTACTCTATTGCACTTCGCCTGGTTTGAGGTGGCGAAGGAAGTCTGGCGTAAAAAGTAGCGTTCAGAATAATTTGCGCATCAGTGAATTTGCGTAGTTACATCCGTTGCGCAAATTCGCCAGGCGTAAGAGTGCGAAGTAACACAAGCGAATTTACGCCAGCGTCCGTTAGTGAATCGGCGAATTAACAAAACTGCGCAAATTCACTAAACGACGAAGCGCCTAACGCTAGCGTGAATGCGCCAGCGTAGCGCATTTTCGTTAATTCGCTGAGTGTCTTTTATGTGTATTCATTTTCGTAAATTCACTGAGTGTCTTTTATGTGTATTCCCTTAATTTGGATGTGGCCAGGCTTCTCATGTTTGTCCTGCAGAAAAGAGTGACTGGCCTTGCTTCCAACTTTATTACAGATGAGTTGCTATTCCAAGGTGACAAAAACACATACCCTTTTAATTCCCTTTTTGTTTCTTCTTCCAGGCAGTGGTGCGACAGCTGTGGTTCAGGCAGCACTATGCAAACTCAGACAAGAACGAGTCGCCATAAAACGAATCAATTTAGAAAAATGCCAGACTAGTATGGATGAGCTGCTTGTAAGTAAGCATTTATTTTCATTTACTGCTCTTTTGTTTATGTTTTACTTTTAGCTTGGAAAGCGAACGAAAAGCTGAAGCTGAATTTTTCTTATGTATGTTTTAAAATAATCAATGAGGTTTTTATTTTTTTTAATAGTTTTTTACTGTTTTAGCTAATTTCCTGTTTGCATTTCTTCGTAATGAATGTTTTATGCATTGAGCTCCCCAACATCAGGAACCTGTATGCATTATTCTTATAGTGTGCTTCTCAGCATTGCACTTCTGGTCACTGCATGGATAACTGGCACATGTATTTGGACATTGAAAAGAGGGATATTATTATTATTATTTTAAGCATTTACAACATCCTTATAATTTGCCATATATTTATTACCAGCTGTAGAGTGTTTGGATATGAAGAAAGCATTTTTTTGATATTGTGGACTGCTATTTAGAGGTATTAGATTCTTTTCCATTCCAGAGGGAATGGTGGTTTGGTTGTAGTATCCCATTACATTGTTAATAATAACTCCATATTTATGTTATTTAAACCAGAGTGCATAACATAGAATGTCTTTTGCCAATTTGCTGTCCAGTTTTCCAATGTAGTCAAATTGCTGTGCAAATTAACAGCATCCTGCACATAACTAGTTTGGCCCAATAGTATCATCATCAAAAATAGAGAAAATCCTTTCAATGCCTACCTCTATGTCATTAATGAATGAGTTAAATAACAAAACAAACTCCTCAGTTTAAACAGTGGTTCTGTATCAAATACTTTAGCAGTATTTAAGCAGATCACATACACTGCCATCCTAGAGTCCTGGTTCCTGCTCACCTCATCATAGAAGTGCACTAGTACACTAAAATTATAACCAATAATATTTAGGGCAATGAAACATAGGGCACTTTGATGGAATTCGTGCTTCCCACAGGCAGCAAAGTTCTCAAAATATTGCATATCCAATTGGAATTGCTGCTGTTAAAACTCTTGCAGAAGGCTGCATTTCCAGGTCATTATGAGATTGAAGTATTTTACTCATGTTTTACCTATTGGCAGCAATTACAATTATTATTAGTATTTTCAGGCTCCATTTCTGGATCGTTATTCTTTCTGCAAATCACTGAACAAAGCTATGTACTCATTGCTATTGAATGCGGTTGCTATTTGCTATTGGCCAAGTGTAAATTTGCTGTTGTTAGTAAATTATTCTGACACATATGGCTAGAATAAAGTTTATTCCCTTGTGCAACTAGAAAATGTAGCTGTGCCATTTTTTAAACAATATAAATCATATTTGTTTGTTTTTTGCTTCATTCTACATTGTGTTCAAGTGCAAATAAACCCTTTTTTAAAATGCCTTATGGCAAACAAGACACAAGACATAATTTATTTCTGCCAGCTCATGTACAGCGGGCATGTTTAGTCTTGATTACAGGGATTATGGGTCATCAGCTTTTCTTTTCTGTTTGGGAAAAGTATTTTTCTCTGAATAAGAAATTAAAATACTCACAATACAATAATAAGAAAAGATTAGTTAATGGAGAATTCCAGGCTTCTTATTTTTTAAAATGACAATTTTCGATTTATGATTACCCAATGGCACATCCTACTAGAAAAGTATATTATTATGAAAATGGTTTATTTACATGAAGCAGGGTTTTACATATGAAATGTTTTATGCAATATCTTTTTATAGAGACCTACATTGTTTGGGGGGTATAGTTTTCCTTTAAAGATTAGACCAGTCATTGTTGAAGTCAACTGAAGGGCTGCAGGTTGGACAAAACTGATATAAAGGGCTAAAGGAAAAGGAAAGTTCTATTTCTTGGGGAGGGGGAGCCAATTACTTTTCATTAAATACACTGTAGCTGCTAACCTTGGACCCCAGACCGAAGCTTATTTTCTATCTCTCACCTACTCTTGGTACATTTTTTCTAGCGTCTCTCAAAAATACCCAGAATTGGTAATTAGAGAACAGGAGTGTCAGCACAAGGTTCAAAGTTAGTTACTATAATTACTATTGTGCAGTCTTTATTTGTGTTAGTTTGTGAAGTGCACAAAAATAAATGTCAATGTTTAATCGGCAAGTTTTTGGTTTTCTTTGGGTGTACCATGCTGCTTCCTTGCTTGAGATTATCAAGTTTAAAACCATTGACATCCAAGTGTTGGTTGCCGGGAGTACATCTTTGCCTTAAGGGTTATGTCAGATGGGGAGATTTGTCTTCCACTGTTAAATCTGCTCTACCATGGGTGACATCTACTGAAAATGTTTTCCTAAAACAAAAAACCCCAGGCCCCAAGAATTAAACAATTTATTTGCAACCCAGTAGATTAATTTTGTGGGTATATTCTCTGCAGCTGTAACTATAAAGAACCACAAACAAGAGCTGACTATGTGCCAAATTAAAAAAACTCTTGTTATTCTTTTCTGAGAGTGTGGGTGTATTGGCCAAAACAAACACTGGTAGGAGACACAGCGAAGACCTTGATTTAATTTCTTAATTGAAGGACCACTAAAAACCTTGAAGGGGCTCCAAAATCAAACTTGCGAAATCAATAGCCATGAAAATCATGCTCTGTTGGCAGGCCTTGGCTGAATTTTGATGTCAGCTTTATGTGATGTTGTCAAGCTGAATATAAACATTTTTTTTCTGACTTATTTAAAGTTTCTTAGCTGATGTTATATATATTTTTTATGTGTGTATTAATATTTATCTCTTCTCAGTTCCTGATAATATTTTTGTTATACTATCCCCACCAGGGCTTTATTTACCATATAGGTACCTGAGGGCCAGTGCCTAGGGGAAAGGTTTAAGGAGCAGCCATTGTGTGCCTATATGGTACATTTAAAAAATATTACTGTAAAGAAAAACCCTACCCAGCCGACTGCTGGATATTTGACTTGTAGTGTACCTTAGAGGGTGGGATGTGATACCTAATGCTACTATACGTACCATCTCTCCCTACTGTGCTGTAGCTGCTACCCCATAGCCACAGCCCCTTCCCAGAGTCTATTATCCCTACTGTTACTATAGTCACCATCTCTTCCTACTATACCTGCTATCCCACAGCCACAGTCCCTTCCCAGAGTATATTATCCCCACTACTACTATAGGCACCATCTATCCCTACTATACCTGCTTTCCCAGTGTCGGACTGGCCCACCAGGATACCAGGAAAACTCCCGTTGGGCCCAGATGTCAGTGGGTCCTCTTGCTTCTAACCATTTGGCATATATCATGGTCATTCCCTATTTCTTTTTAGAAAAAAAAGGCTTGATAATGGAACAATAGAGTATAGTAAGTAGATATAAACGTTTTGGAGAATAAAGAGGTTAAGTGAGTAGAGGATGAATAATAGGAAAGTGGGCCCATGGTCTAAGGTTTTCTGGTGGGCCCCTGGCATCCCAGTCCAACACTGTGCTATCCCAGCCACAGTCCCTTCCCAGAGACTATTATCCCACTGCTACTATAGGCACCATCTATCCGTACTATACCTGCTATCCCACAGCCACAGTCCCTTCCCAGAGATTATTATCCCCATAGGTATAGGCAAGAGTCACCTACCCAGTTTATATGTATCCTTGTTTTTAATTTGCCACATACCCGCGTATCAATATATTCAGGCATCAGAAATCTACTATAAGAGAACATGGTGCTGCTGCTGGGGAAACCCAGGCTCCCCCACTTACAGCTCTCCCTACTATACCTGCTATCCCACAGCCACAGTCCCTTCCCAGAGACTATTATCCCCACTGCTACTATAGACACCATCTCTCTCTACTATACCTGCTATCTCACAGCCACAGTCCCTTCCCAAAAAACTATTATCCCCACTGCTACTAACACTATCTCTCCCTACTATACTTGCCATCCCATGGTCACTTCAGCACATTTAAAACCCCAACAAATGTACATGTTTACTCTGCAGCAGCTGCTATAGTAGCATTGAGGACAGTATAGGCTGTGACTGTGTATGTATTTCCATTTTAACAGTTCTTTATAACCTGATACTTTTCCTTTTTCCCTTTAAGGTGATTCATTTCATTGTTGCCTTCACTATACCATATGTTTGTTTCAGAAAGAAATCCAAGCCATGAGTCAGTGCAGCCACCCTAATATTGTGACATATTATACCTCGTTTGTGGTGAAGGAAGAGCTGTGGCTGGTCATGAAATTATTAAGCGGAGGTAACTCAAGCACATTTTTTTTAACAAATATATAAAGTTTTGACTTAAGTTGACACTTCCCCTTTGCTATCATATCTGCCTACATCTCAGATTTATATAATGCATGCATGCATTTATAGTTTTAACAGAAATGTGTGTATTCCTTATGAATTGGTCATTTTTAACTTTTTTTAATACTGGGAATTTAAATATTTGTGATTAACTGATTCACTTAGAATTGTCCTACTTTGAACTCCAAAAATTCTCACATTGGCAATTGTGAAATGTCTTATTGCAAGTTTTAGTAGTAGTTTCCTGTTCTGGAAAACAAGAAGAGTGTATTGTAAATGTACTACCCTAGGAACATTCATATTTCTTAATTAAAAGCAAAAAACATTTCAGAATAAAGAATCGGTTTAATATGCCACACACAGACAGATATTGATCTGTCAGCTCAACAAATGTTACCAGCTTGTGATGTCTTGAATTTTCCTGACCTGCACTCACGGTAACCTGCCATTTGTCAACCAGGCCCAACCCAGCCCATGTTTGAAAAGGAACTTAAAGACTTCCGCTCGACCCACCCATTATCAGGGAATTTGTTTGGCTCCAATAAGGTTTTGTTATATCTTAGTTAGTAACAAGTACAAGGTAGTGCTTAATTATTACAGAGAAAAAGGAATAGGTGTTAAATTTTGAACTATTTGATTAAAATGGAGTCTATAGGAGATGGCTTTCCCATAATTTGGAGTTTTCTGGATAACACATAACGGATCTCCTACCTGTATAGGTACTGTATATTGCACTGTATATATTCACCAGATTGTGATGATCTCAACCCCTTGTAGTGTAGACTCTGGTTATATCTAAATATAAGCCAAGTAACATATTTATTAAGTTACAAAGGTATGTTCCTCTGTGTAAAGATATTTTTGAACAGCCTAACACTTTGTTTGAATATAGGTTCTATGTTGGATATTATAAAGCATGTAGTAGGGAGGGGAGAACATAAGAATGGAGTTCTGGAAGAGTCAATCATTGCAACGATTCTTAAAGAAGTTTTGGAAGGTCTAGATTATCTGCACCGGAATGGACAAATTCACAGGTGGGACGCTATGCACTTACCTTATATGTGGTTAATAATACATGATAAATCCTTTCACATGTCTCAGTTGAAGTTCTGAGTAAAATAGAGTTTGAGCAAAGCTTCTCAAAAAGTGGGCTGTGCTGCTGTGGCGGGGGCTACACTTTGCATATTGTAAATTAGTAGATATATTCTGCAATGACCCCCTTGTGTTGTATGATGTTTTTGTATACTCCTACCCCAGGGTGTAATGTTTTTCTACCATGTTCTTCTCTGTGTTTGCAGGAATCCCTTGCATTATGTTGAACTGGGTGTTTGTGCAGTAGAGTAAGCTCCACATAAGTTATTTTCTGCACATGCACCCACTCTGGTTTGCACAAGGCATACCTGGGTGCTGGGAAAACTGTTTGACACCCTACAGGAAAGGACCCCAGGCCAGTGTCTTTTTTATATATGTGACACCAGGGTTGCCAAACAAATTGCTAAAAAACTGGCATTATTATATAAAAAAAAAGTGCTTCTTCCTTCCTTCTCTGTCTGTTCACAAGGCTCCTTTCTCATCAGCAGGTTTGTAAAGGTGCTGGCTCCAGTTCCATCATGGCATCCTGTTGGCATCATCCCAGTGGTAGGAATCAGGGTGTCAGATGCTCATGTTCTGTGCTGCTCCAGATTCTGGTGCCAGATCCTCTTGTCTCCAGTCAAGGAGAAAGAAAAATAAACATGAGCTAGGGAATAAAGACCAATTTAGTAAGGCAGAAAATAAACAATGCGTTAAAGGGAGACTGTAACTACAAGACAGACTGGTCCTGTATGAGACTTTTGCTACTTTTGCAGCCCTATAATGAAAATAAAACAAAGCTGTACGTTGGTTTGGAGCCTTCGAGTCGCTTCCAGTTATACCATAATTTCAGGAAATGTCATGAGCTGAATTCCTGGATTTCTCTAAAACTACAGCCAATTGTTAAGGCATGGAAGAAGGAATGTGGATTACACAAGAGGGGCAAAGAATAGCAGCACTTGCATTTAGCATACACAACTATAAATAATTGATGGAGTGATTGGCTTAAAATCCAAGCCACCAGCAGAGATAAACTAGTTTATATCATGCCTAACCTATTACTGACAGCCCGTTTGTTTTACTCCAGCAGAGGGAACCATGTTATCAATTTGCATACTCCCCTATCCAGTTAGACTTATGTTATCTGACTTTGGATCACTATCTATTAGTTGGGCCCAGCCCAGACTGGATGGTACCAGAATATTTTTGGCATATGGCTATATGATATCTCTTTATGTCTTATGTTAATATTTTCATACTATACTCTCCCCCATTATAACTGGTGATGCAATAGCAGGCAGTGCTGCCCTAGGCTATGCTGGCTGCCTTCTCTTGTCCTGAACAGCTCATTTAGAATGCCAGTACTGTGCATGTGCCGTCAGGAAGGGAATGGAAGTATGATGTACTCTGGCGGTGAAGCTGAGAAGCGTGGGGGTACGTACCACTTGCTTCCAATCCCATCCTAATTGGCAGACGCTTTAATTTTTTTCCCACCAAAGTGCCACCCTCTAAAGCTGCTGCCCTAGGCATATGTTAATATGGTAAATACATCTTAAATAAGCCCTGTATGATATACTTTCTGTGGCTAGGCTGTGTGTTTTTTTTAGCACATAGCTCACTGCCGAATCCTGTGCCCCACAACAAAATAGCATCAAGTGCTAAGTAGCAAAGCAGATCAAGTTATACCCAGTCACATAGGGGTTAATTAAATATTATAGTTTAAAGTCTAAAAGTAACCTATAACTTTCTACTGCAGTTTTATTTTACTACAGTTATATAAGTTATCAGTAATGATACTTCATTTATGATTTCACCCTTTAAAGTAGTAATTTACTCTCTTCAAGCTTTGATGGTTGGTAACACAGAAAACCTTTTCATTACCTTACTCAGTCGCTAGGACCCCTGCTTATATGCTGCTTTCCTCCTGTATGTGGCTCAATAGAATGTCTGTTGGTCGGAACCTGTAGCTATGCTTTGCTCCCCCCTTTCATGAAATTTTAGCAAAATATGTAAAGAGTTCCATTTAGGCTTTTCCTGAGTATTACATGAATATAGTCTTTTTTTCCCTGTCTTTAGCAAACACAACATAATGTGCATTCCTGTAATTGCCATTTCATAAGTCAAGATGAAAACTAGACAGTCCCCCAGTGTGTGTGTTGGAATACCATTAGGCTTGAGACTGAAATCTGTATGGGTATAATGGAAGTTAAGAGTGGCCTTGTATCCTCCAGGCATGGAAATTTAGACTGATTGCTCAATGTTTCCTTTTCAATATACATATTTATTTCTTTATTAAATTATTCTTATTTATATTGTGTATCCTGTACAGTTCAGACAAAGTTCAGCACCCTGGACAGCACTTTTTTTTTTTGAAGGGGTCATAAACCTCAGACAGCAATGTTTCCCCACCTAAATGTTACTGGACTACAACTCCCAGCTTAATTATCACAGGTTGAAGCATGCTGGTAGCTGTAGTCCAACAGCATTATACAAAACAGAGCGTAGAAGCCTGCAACATGTTCTGCATCATTATACAATAGAATAGTGTATAAATTCAACATACAACAAAAAAAAACAAAAAAAAAAAACAAGAGGAAAAGAGTGCCCTGGCCAAAAGAGCTTCAAGTATTAAGTCAATTCTCAAATAAATAAATCACTAATTTTGTATTTGCGGTTTCGAAGTCAAAGTTGCTGCTTTTTCCAGCAGCAGCTTGTTTCAAATGTAACTGCATTTATCTTTGTATTGCAGGGATTTAAAAGCTGGTAATATCCTATTAGGAGAAGATGGATCAGTGCAGATAGCAGGTAATTTCACTTAATGCAATTCATGTTGTCTTTATATTATTTCCCTTGTTTTCTTAACATACAGTTTATTTTGCCTATATGTCTATTGGAGCCTCAGGGGGGTTAAAGGAAAACTAGAGCTACATTCTTTTTTTTTTTTAAATTTGAAATTTTTAAGAGCTACATTCTTTATGCATATTCTCATGAATAGTCTTTTGGAGAAAGTTGTAAATGTGCCCTCATATATTGATTCAATTATATGATGTATTTGTCATGCACATTATTCACTTAAAATAGGAACACTATTTTTGTTTGTTTTGTACAGAACATCAGCAATGTGCAGATTTTATACCTTCTGTTGAAAATGTTAAACTACTTTATGCTTTAAAATATATTTTTCCTTTTGAACATTTTTCTCTTTATCGAATGCTACATTTCTAATGGGATATCAACCTTCACCAGAAAAACATTGTTTACGATCAGGTCCAATTAATTCACCTGCATTTTTGGGTCGCCCCCTCATTTAACTCCCAGTCACTTGCAGTAACTGTTCAGTTATCTGCTGTCAAAAATTTGCACCCAAACCATTGACACTGAAATGCACTGAAGTGTCACCTGAATTCTCAGAAGCAGTTAGAGCACTGTTGGGGGTGGCCTGAGCGGAGTGGTGGTATACCATGGGCCAAAAATGGGTGTAGCTGTGGGTAGAGTGATCATGGCCAAAACACACCCAGTTGTTATTTCTCTATAACCTGCAGGTCCGAGCAGGGGTATATGGGTCTGCGTGGAACAGGGCATGGTGTGGTCTAGAGGAAAGGGCATGGGTTGGTTGGTATGGGGGGGTGTAGACAAAAATTCTAACCATTTTTAAAGAATAAAAATAGAATCAGGGGGCTCTGCTCACAAGAGCTTACAATCTTAAGGGTCTCTCCCCTGCATATACAATTGCACACACCCAAACACAATAATTTACATGAAACTGAAAGCATCTTCCCTTCTATTTAAAAAGAAAAAAAAACATTTTCTATTTATTTTTCAGATTTTGGAGTAAGTTCATTTTTAGCAACAGGCGGAGACGTCACCAGGAATAAAGTAAGGAAAACATTTGTGGGAACTCCATGCTGGATGGCACCTGAAGTGATGGAGCAGGTAATATTCATTTTTGATACCATTCATACTTACTTGCGAGGAACCATGGGTCAGTAAGGAATAAATATATATGTATGAGACAAGATTAATTTCTTTATATTATGATTTTAGATTTTATTGGGGAAAATAAAAACGAAAGACAGTTTCCAATATTTATCCCAAGCTATTTTACTAATTTAGATGAGATCTGTAACACCTATTGATATATGTATCCATATTTATGAAAGAAGGAACAACCAGTTCTCCATACAGGTCTTCAAAAACTGCTCCAAATCATTTAGATGCAAATTTGTTTTTCAGGAAGTTGGTACCCCTTCCCAAATATATATATACTGTATATATATATATATATATATATATATATATATATATATATATATATATATATATATATATATATATATATAGTCTTTGACAGTCAATAACCTTTTCTTGTAGGTGAGAGGCTATGACTTTAAGGCTGATATGTGGAGTTTTGGAATAACTGCCATTGAATTAGCAACCGGTTCTGCTCCTTACTACAAGTATCCTCCTATGAAGGTAAGAGCGTTAAGAACTCTGGGATTTAGGAGTAGGAGCAGCTCTATTAGTGAGCAGTCAAAGACATGTATTTTCAATGGGATGTTAAAACTTGGCGCAGGTCAGCACCAGTACTGAGCACTAACATCCATCGGAATAATTAATCCTAAAGCATGTTGGATATGGTAAATTAATGATTAAAGTTATACTGACAGTTCCTATAAAAATAGGAACGTGTCGGTATCAGTAAATAGAAGCTGCACGTGAAAGATAATCAGCTAAAAGCTCCCCAAAGCCACCCCCAGCCCGGCGAACCTTAGTAATGGCGACCCTCTGACACCATTAAATCGTCTTGCTAAGTTGTTTCAGTCATGCTGACCCGTGGGCTGCGCGATCCCTTCATAGGCTAATTACAAATGAAAACAGGACTCCAGCCTATGGAGGGATCGCGCGGCCCCCAGCCCAACCTGATTTTTATTTTTATAGGAACGTGTCAGTATCACTTTAAGACAATATTTTTTTCTGATTAAATCTGAAAAGATTTGAAGATCAGTGTTGTTTTACTGCTTAGTTAAAATCACTGACCATTAAATATTTATTATCTTTAAAACAGACCATTAAATCTTTATTAATGTTCTAATATAAGAGCAGCATTGATATTATTAATTTTTTTTTCTCATTCATGTTAATGTGATAAATTGTTGCTAAGGGATGTATTTAGAGTGAGACAAGTGCAAAAAAAGGTGCTGTCCAAAATGTTTACTGCACTGTGCTTCTTACTCCTGCCCTCAACCTGTCTTCTAATTTATGTGTTTTTCAGGCAGTAAGCACTGACTGCCACTTCCCTCTGTACCTTGCACTGGATTTTTTATTCATTGCGAGGTACAGAGCACAGATATGAGTAAGATCACACGTGAAGATTCAGGAAGATTTGGTCGCCTGGCGACAAATCGCCACTTCCGGGCAACTTTACCCCCCGGAAAAGCCTTCCCGCTGCCTATAATAGAAATCGCCGGCGGTATGGCAATTGGAGCGCCTTTGTTTTCCGAATTCGCCTGAAGTTGCCTCAAGAGGAAACTTCAGGCGGCTTCGGAAAACAAAGTGCTCCAGGTGCTATCCTGCCAGCAATTTACTTGCTAGTCGGCGGAAAGGCTTTTTGGTCTTAGCGTGTGACCTTACCCTAAAACCTGATGCATGTGCTCTTTTTTAGGAGTTAAGTACAATTATGCCTTTTATTGCTCTTGCACTGGCATTGATGTTGTCTTTGATCTGGTGAAACATTCTGCCTTTCATTGCCTTGACTGGGAAATGCCCGATGGCACCAGTACAGTATGATTAAGACCAGTAGGGAAGGCTCTAAGGTGGGAGGGCAGGGTGGAATTGCATTGAAGACATGGCCAGGGGGCTGTGTCAAAAACATACCAGTTTATACTTTAAAAATAGTATGTTAATGGTGCCCACTGGTGGTCAAATGGGCAACTTTGAACAAAGCATCTTTCAGCCATCAAGTGCTCTAGTTTTAGTCAGCTAGAAAAACCATGTGTGATCATTATGTGAACACATTAGATTTTCACCTGGCCGGTATTTGACCAGACTAGCCAGTAAATGACCAGCTTGGGCCGGTATTACAAATTTACCTTCAATGTATATTTATAATAACCTGTGCATGCCTCCCTGTTCTGATCAAATCTTTTAAGCCATCCGTTCCTGCTGTCTGTTATTTAAAGCTCCTAAACCCTCCCATGTCCTGCCCATTTACCTTCTGACCCCCTCCACAAGACTGGTATTAGTCAGGAAAGTTACCATTTAGGGGCAAATTCACTAACCTCCGAAAATTCGTCAGCGACGGCTTCGCTCACAGCGCAACACTTCGTCATGCTTAGATTCGCCAGGACAACGCTAATTTACTAAAATCCAAAGTTGAGTCCAGGGAGCCGAACGCTGGCCAAGTTGCGCTAGTGTTACTGCGTCAAGCATACGGCGGTAAGTTAAAGTTGAATGGACGTATATGTTGCAGCAAATACATTACACTACACAAGCCCAGGAAATCTTAATAAAATAAAAATGTAGGGGGCAAGCCGGTTACCCCAAAAAAAAATTTACGCTATTTTTCAGCCTATCACCTTGAAAAAGGAAAAAACGCTAATGTTTTTTGGGACTTTCAACCTATTTTTTGAAGAACTCCTATCTACTCAATTGCATTTTGCCTGGTTTGAGGTGGCGAAGGCAAGTCTGATACAAGAGGTAACGTTCAGTAAAATCTTAGTGAATTTGCGTTACGTCCATTTGCCAGAGTGCAAATTCACCAGGCGTTATGGAGCGAAGTACCATTAGAGTCTATCTCCTTCGATAGCGAAGTTACGCCAGCGACTGTCAGTAAATCGTTGAAATACCAAAATGACGTCAAGCGGGCGATTTTCGCCCGCTTTAGTCACTTCGCCCTTTAGTAAATTTGCCCCTTAATCTTCCCATTATAAAATATGTGTAGGATTTGCATTTTAACATTATAAATTAACTTTTTATAGTTTATTCAAACAACTATCAAAACTCAAATAACTATAACAACTGTAGAAACACAACTGTATGCTATTTATTCTGCTATTAGGGGGCTGGTAATATGTTTTGAACCCAGATAAAGTTTTAATTAGCACTTTCTCATCAGAGTTATTATTGCCCTTTAATTACAATAAACACTCCTGGCTTTTTGAAAATATTTGCAAATATTTCATGTTATGAACATGTCCATAGTTTCCTGAGTCTGGTTATTTCTCTAGGTCTTAATGTTGACCCTGCAGAATGATCCTCCCACCCTAGAAACAGGAGTGGAAGACAAAGAGATGATGAGGAAATATGGGAAATCATTTAGGAAGCTCATTTCGATGTGTCTCCAAAAAGATCCATCAAAGAGGTAAGTGATGCAAGTTTCCTGCTAGTGAATTGTTCTTCTGTCACTAACAATGATGTTCTGAATGAAAATAACTGTGAACACTGACTGCATTCAGGTATTGGGTGACAGTAAAACTCAATACTTCCCTTAACATAGGGATCAAGCCAAAGTCAACTGAGGCTTATCATTGGGAATCTAAAGCAATATTGCTCACTAAAATGTCTCCTCAGCTCTTCAGGGCCAGCAGCTGCATTAAAATGCAAAATAATTCTCTAATGAGAATCCCAGTTGATCTGTATAAATCTGGCTCCATGTTCTTTGTTCATGTAACTGGAGTTGGCAGCTTTAAGCACAGTTTCCCAGCACTAAACAAGACTGTCCTTTATCCCCTGATTCCAGTGTAGTATAATGGAGGTAAAATTTAATAAAAATACATAAATAGAACATAATAAACAGTGTATGTAAGATAAGAGAAAGATGCCAGACATAGTGCGGGTAAACAATATTCTTATTAGTGAGTTCTCTTGCATCTAGAATTAGTCAGAATTTTCATTGGTGAGTTTTCTTGCATTTACATTTTCAGTAACTTCTACACTAACGAGCGAAGTTGGACAGCGTTACAGTTTGGTTAAGAATCCTTCATGGATTTGACTTTATACTTTGGATATAGGTGTTCAAATGACAGACTAAAATGCACCAGTTCTTTAAAGTGACATCTGCTGAACACAGTGGAAGGCAACATGGCATGTTGTGCTGTGTTTTGGCGACATTTTTGAAAAATTGCTCTCTGTGCCATAGACAAAGGTGCTCAACCATAGCTTACCCAATGGTAATTCAGATGCCAGGCCTAACTGACAGGGCACAATAATAATTGGCAGGTATTTCAGTGGTGTTTCAATGGTGTTTCAGTCTGGCAGCTCAGTAATCCATGGTGCATTTTGAACTAATATGTTTATTAGCAACATTGATATATTTCTCAGCAGCATCTTTGGAATATTGGCAACTAGTGTATCAATTGTAAGAGTTGCCTTTAATGAAACTCAGTTTCTGTGATACAACTAAGGGGCATATTTATCAAGGGGCGAATTTTGAATCGAAAAAACCTAGAAATTCGAATTCAAAAAGACCAACCGAAATTAAGTCAAAGTTTTTTTTTGGTGAAATAGGTTTAGCTTTTGATCGAATAGGTCCGTATTCAGCTCAATTCGAATCGTACAAATTAGAAGGAATAGCGCATTTGATCGGATTTGATTCTAAATTTTTCTCAAAAATACCTTAGATTTTTCAGAGTAGAGTCCTGCAGTGGGCCGGGTACCCGCGGGTTACCCGCAAAAACCTGCGGTACCCTGCGGGTTGCAGATAAAAGTTCCGGGTGTTGGTATAGCCGCGGTCAGCTGGTTTGTGGGTCAGGCTGCAGGTCTTCTCAAAAGCCATATTTACTTTCTGTTTTACTCCTTTTTTTCTGATCACGGCTACTTACGATGATGTCACTTCCTGAGTCTTGATGGTCGCGGGTCCGGGTTGCAGATAAGGTACTTGCGGGTAGGGTTGCGGGTCCAAGCGGGTAGGAATGCGGGTTGCAGGTCCAGGTTGTGGATTGCAGGTTGCGGGTACAGGTCGGGTACGGGTCCCAAAAAATGGACCTGCGCAGGACTCTATTTCAGAGTCCACCAATTGACTCCAAATAGGTTTTAGGAGGTCCCCCATAGGCAGTTTTCAGATGGCGAATGGTCGAAGTATAATTTTTAAAGAGATAGTACATGATACATTTAGATATTCGATTTTTCACATTTCAATATTATGGGAATATACAGAGCAGCTGGCTAATTTTCAGATGTATATATTGTGACATGGTGTTTGGGAAACACCACTGTCTTAGAGGAAAATGCAATGAAAAGAGTGCATTTAAACTGCATTATATGTGTGGTAAAGGAATACTCAGCTCAGGTAGGGTTAATATTCCCTCTCAGTAATATAATTAAGTGGCAGCTGAGAGAGGAGCTACCTAGGAAAGGTAAAGGGGCTGTGTTACTACACCTGAGGGCTCTCCTGACACCTCCTAGAGTAGAGGGAAGTGTGGTGCTGCTAGGAGATACAGTGCCTGGCAGAGGGGTCTTGCTGCCAGCAAGAGTATGGCAGAGGCTAGTGAGCCTATATCCCTGGAGAGGAGAATGGACTGCCAGAGTCCCAGGAGGGGAAACCAGCAGGGCTGATTGAGAAGCCCAAAGGCTCTGAAGTTCCAGAGGGTGAGAATTTCCCTTGATGGTGAGCGACCAGAGGGGAGAGAACCCTGAATGTTGTTTTGAAGTTGTTCAAAATCAACTGAGTTTTTAATGTGATACTAGCTAAGTATAAATGGAGTCATATTTTTAACGTTTTCCTTGAATGAGTTTAGCCATATTAACCATCTATGTCAGCCATCAATACCCAGTAGAGGATTTATATGGCTGTATGCCCTATGGGTGGTCGATTAGTTTTGACGACTGCAGTACGTCAGTAAGACTGTTTCTCCCGCCAGATCATGTATATATAATGCAGGTCTAAGGTGTAATTGTCACTTTGAGAAAGGCCTGGGACCAGGCCGAAACGTCAGTCTCTTACTGACGAAGGGCGCATGATCTCCTGCGAGAGAGAAGTAATGCTTAGGGTGTGTGAGTCTCCTCCTATCCGGAAGGGAGGGAGGAGCCATAGCTCCCGCAGCGCTACAGAAGTAATGATGCGGACCGGTTCTGAGGCGACACACGGGTATGTTACTTAGTGGGCCTGTAATGGGGTCCTGCAACGGATGTCAGCAGGGATTTCTGCACAGAGGGACACATAGGGACAGCAGGGCCATGTGGGGTTGTGATCACTACCCAGGATAAGTACACGGCACGCCTGGTGACACTCACAGCACAGGATCAGGTTTTGCTGTATATGGTAATTTTAACCGATCTATCACTAAGTCTCCACAGTTCACCGGCACTATTATGATAAACATGGATGATGTATCTAGTCACAGCGGTTAGGATTAGCGCGTCAGATATTTTGATTAACCCTTTTGACACTTTATGTTTTAACATTGGTTTTGTTATGGCTGACACTCCCTGATGACATCACAGCTCACTTTGGCGTCACATTTTTTCAAGACAGTCCTGTGAGTGCGGTCTCGTTTTGATACAATATATGTAAGTTACCGGCACTCAGGCATTTGATGGTTTTGTGTGGTGTGCACCAGCTTGGACTTGAGATATATATATATCTTGTCCCATTTCAAAAAATGGCGCCAAACATGACGTCATGCATATCAAATTCGACTCCATTATTTCAATTGTAATTGTACATAAAAAGTTTATGTGCTCACCACCCGGTGTCACTGTTGAGTGAAGAAAGTGCCATTTTGTAGAAATTCCTTTTCATGCATGCCCTGCAAATTTATACAAAGTGTATATTTTTAGTCACCAGAAGCGACAGATACACTTATTACTCATTTAATATTGTTGTGACCATTTACAATTCATGTTTCCTTTTTTAATTACTCTTGCAACAACTGTACCAGTACATTATGTAACATTTCCTATTTTGTCTACTTATGGCCATACATCATGATCATTTATAAGCTGTTTTTAGTTTAAAAAGCAACTTAACAACAATTGACCGTTTAACCTCTTTGGCGCCATGCAGGCTAGTTCGTGGATCCAATAGGCTTCTCTTTGCAGCAAAGCCTTGTCAAAATCCCCACCACAGGCTTTAATCGGAACATGCTCAATCGCATGCATCTGAATGCCGCCGTACTGTTTTCTGGCTTCTGCCCAGTGTCTTGCCACCAGCTGCTGTGCGATGACCTGTTTCTTAGTCTTTTCCTTGTCCCTGTCCTCTGGGTCCAATGCGGCCCTAATACTGGTCCTATACATTCCAATTTGTTCCTTGAGCTGTCGTATTGGTTTTCCCACAATATATGAGTCCACAGGGACACTTGTATTGTTTCATCACTGGAGACCAGTGGCCAATGTTTCAATACACACTGCCGCTTGTAGCTTGCTGCTACCCCAAATTTACTCACATAATACATGTCATCAGTATGCCCTTTATTTGTTTTTACACATTACTGTTCAAGTAACATTTCTTCTCTATCCAGGTTAAGTGCCCATTCCATAACATCATGTACCAGTGCAGAGGGATAGCCTCTCTCCAAAAATGTATTGGTCATGGTGGTTAAATCTTCCCTTCTTTTGTGCCAATTGCTGTCAATGCGTACCACCCTCAGCATTTGTGATTTCGGTAGCGAATCTAACAAATGCCTGGGGCGGTTGCTGTGATAATGTAAAATAGTATTCCTGTCAGTGGGTTTAACATAAATACAGTAATTCAGTTTACCATAATTTTTATATATGTTTACCAGAAATGTTATGCTGTCCACATCGTATTTTAAAGTGATTTTAACTGGGCTATCAATTGCATTTAACTGATTCACATCTACATCTACAGTTCATCTACTGGACCCAACCACAGTAAAAAATATAACGCCTATAGAAGGCACCAAATTGTCTGAACATTGGATGGCTCAATATCTTATCCTGCTCATATACATACATGTAGGCATTAGCATAGACAGAAGCAACTTTCAATCCCATTGTTGTCCCTGTCCACTGTTATAAAAATTACTTCTCAAATTTGAAGTAATTTTTATAAAGAATAACTTTCAACAGGGACAGTGTGAATTCAATGGGTGGTCCTGTGTAGAGCACATTATCAGTGATCACTTCACTCACAGCCTGTATACCATGGGGAATACAGCTATACAGGTCTTTGCACATTTTATGTATTTTATTTTTATCCTTGATAAAGGCCCAAGTGAGGGCCGAAATGTTGGATGCACAAGAATGAATAAAAGCTAATATTTCACAGAAATCGGTGTGCTGGTCCTTTGGGAATTTTATACAAATTATTTGCCTCAGCACCCATAAGAACGTGCCAGCAGGGTAAATGTATAGGTGAAGAATGGTGGCACTCACAGGATTTTCAGGCAAAATAAAGAATTTTTTTTTATTTAACTTGACGTTTCGATCCCTCACAGGGATCTTTCTCAAGAGTATACAAACATTTTTTCTTTATTTCGCCTGAAAATCCTGTGAGTGCCGCTATTCTTCACACACACACACATATATATATATATATATATATATATATATATATATATATATATATATATATATATATATATATATATATATATATATATATACTGGTATGGGATCCGTTATCCAGAAACCCATTATCCAGAAAGCTCCGAATTACTGGAAGGTCATCTCCCGTGGACTCCATTTTGTCCAAATAATCCAAATTTTTTAAAACGATTTCCTTTTTCTCTGTAATAATAAATCAGTACCTTGTACTTGTTTTATTCATCCATAGCTATTCACTGTAGTTAAGGTAACCTGCTGCCTTTAATCACTTGATAAAGTGACCTTCTAGTCTAGAGAAGAAAGTGCCAGGGCAGGGGAATAATGCTGGATTCTGCTCACAATCTCAGGGAATTTATTTGCATATTAATGTGCATTTCATGGATTAATCCTCTCAAGGCACTGGCCCATGAAGGGCAGCAGATAACGGAACAGCAGAAGGCACAGAGGCACCCTTAGCCCTCTTACTATGCACACTCATTGATCTCATGGGTAACACAAACAGCTGCATGTGCGCCAAAAGACATATTTATCACTTATAACAAGGTTGGTAAAAGGCAAATAAACAAGGCTGGTATTTGACTTGCAAAATAGAGCTTTATATTGTTTCTCTTATTGCAGAGGCATAAGATGCTTAAAATGTAAAAAAAAATGTTCTTTTTCTTCCATAGGCCGACAGCAGCTGAACTATTAAAATGTAAATTCTTCCAAAAAGCTAAGGTAAGGTTGCCCATAAACTTTGCCAAAATATATATACAGTTTGTATTGCAGTACAGTACTTTATTTAAATTGCGCTGAGTAAAACTTCTGCTGCTTCCTTTATCACAGCTGACATTTTCCCCCACATAGTACATAGTACAAAGATGGCCGCCAAATAACTTCAGCGCATGAACCAACTTTTTCATTCTTGCTAACTTGTATAAGGCACCATCTTGCACATGCACAAATCCCTGCTTGTATTATTCTGCACAGAATCCCAGTCTTGGTCTTGTCTTAGACCACTGCATTATGGGAACTTTACATTGCACTGTAAGTAATGGATATTTTAACATGGATGACTGTGGTACAGTGATATTGTGCAGGAATAAGAAGACAATTTATCTTTATTGGGGTTGCTTTGTCCTTTAAAGCATCAGCTGCAAGTTGTGATTCAACCTGGTAGGTGCAACAACTCGGTGCTCTATAGTTTTTGATGGTGCACACAGGCAAGACTGTGATTGATTACATCTCTTTGCATAGGTAATAGATAATTGTAACAAAAGGGATCAGCAGGGCTTGAAGAAACTTTACTTGAAGAAACTATAATTATTGTAACATAAAATGAATTATTTAAAAATATTTTAACTTTTTGCCTTTAGTGCCTCTTGTATTAGAAATTTATCTGCAAGTAGAGCTTTGTTTCCTGATACTAATGGGTAATTCTTATCTTTATCTTATAGAATAGGGAGTATCTCATTGAAAAACTTCTCATCAAAACACCAAATATTGTACTGAGGGGAAAGAAGGTAAGATACTGTGTTCCTGCCAGGAGTTTTCCACACACACACACACACACATATATATATGTATAAACATAGCTCACTTAGGATTCAATGTATATAAGGGGATATATTCGTATAATGCACTTTATAACTGAGAAAACATACATTTTGTTGAGCATCTTTTCAACTATAGACTAAAATGAGAAAATATTTAAAATATTATCTACAATCAAACAAAATTTTTTTTATTGTGAATAAGTGGGTAAATAGATTATGCAACAGAATATGTGTGAGTTAAAATCAACAGAGCAATCCTGTGAAAATGTGTTCAGGATTGTTCAGATTCAGAGGTTAACAAATACAAATTTGAGTATAAGAGTTTTTTTCTGTGCATTTGTTTTTATGTCATGCAACTGTTGCTGCTTACCAAGCTAATCCTAATTGTTTTCTGTGTTTAAACTTGTGTTTTAAAGGCGCAGTTCACTTTTAGGGGGGGAATGTTATATTGGTTGCTAACGCAAAAAACGGTCGCAATGCAAATTAATGTTCGTAAAGTGAGCAATTTTGCCTTTGCAAACACTTTGCCCCTCACACGACAGTAGGATAGTGATTGCGAATTTTATAGTTTGCTCCAGTGCGCAGTGTATATAATAAAACTTCTTACTGAAAAAGTTGTTACATTTGCTCCAAAAGTTTATGCCACCTTCAAGCAGGTGTTAAAGGTTCGCAATGCGCAATTAAGATTCTCAATGCAATAAAAGCCTTATGAAGAAAATTTACATTGCGACATGCAAAGTTGTTCTCCGTTTATTTTTCCGTTTAAATTAGAATGGCCAATTCTTAGCAACTTTTTAATTGGCCTTCATTTATAATTTTTCTTCTGACTCTTTCTAGCTTTCAAATAGGGATCACTGGCAGTCAAAATACCGTTGCGCTCTGAGGCTACAATTTTATTGTTATTGTTGCTTTGTATTACTTATCTTTCTGTATAGGCTTTCTTCTATTCATCTTTCAGTCTTATTAACTGCCTGATTGCTAGCATAGCTAGCTAGTTGATAACTGCTGAAATTCAAACTGGAGAGCTGCTGAACAAAAAGCTAAATAATTTAACAACTACAAAAAAAAATGAAAACAAGTTGCAGATTCTCTTAGAATGTAACTGTCTATATCAGTGCTGTCCAACTGGCGGCCCCTGCAACCAAACCTTGTGTGGCCCCCCACATGAAAGTCTGCCTGCTGTGACTGTTTACCATATGTAAGCTTTAAAAGGTATCAGTACTGAGATCAACTGGCCCTTGCATGGTTTACACCTCAAATTCAGACTGTAAGCTCCTTTAAAGCCCTGTACTGTTTACACCTCAGACCCACTGAAAGTGCCCACATAGTTCACCTGTTCATGCATAGGCACCAGCATTTTATCACTGTATATAGCACAGTATGAACTATTCATCTTAGTGGTCCTGATATGTTTCCCTGTCTCTTGCTGTTTTCTGCGTACCCTAAATTCCCTGTGTGTGTCTTACTCTGCCTGCACTACTCTGCCTTTGGGAGGTGAACCTGGTGAGAGTTGTTAGCATGGTTGTGGTTTAAAGTGGGTATGGTTTTTAAATTAGGGAATGGTCAATACTGGCTTTCATTATCAGCCCTGCACCACGTAGGCCACAAATATTCCATCTCTCAGTATCACAGAAATTGGACAGCACTGGTCTACACGATACTAAGCCTTCCCTGCTTTTCAGGAGGCACCCATAATTCTGAGAATCTTGCCTCAGGCAACACGGAGCAGCCAGTTACCAGGTGCGGCCAAAAACCGCCTCTCATAACTTTAAGAGACGAATTTCCGTTTTTTAAAATGGAAATTTGGCTCCTTTAGTACAGCGGGCGCAATAGCACTCACTGCACTAGCAATGTAGCCCCTCCTTGACCCAATCCCACTCTACAAGTTAGAAGCGTGGATCAGGAGGTGGTGCGGCATCGAGGCTACTGCCTCTGTCGGCAACAGCCCCTGAAACGCAGCTGATTATACCCCTGATATATATACAGTCCTCACAATGCATTGTATCACAAGCAGCATTGTTTGTGGCCACCATCTTGGACCTGACTTCCAGTTGTCTGTTTGGATTGCGACCCAATGATATGCACTGTAAGCCGACCACCCCAGGAACATGTGCATTAGTCTAGGAGCATGCACAACAGCACTGTCATCCTTTGCATTTCTGACTATAGTACAAGGGCCCAGTAAGGTTTTTCAGGTTATTAAGGATGTACTTTAATAGAAATACTGTGGGCCAACATATTGGCGTTAAATATAAAAAAAATTATTTAGGATATACAGCTTACCTTTAAGTTATTTAGCAGTTTCAGGAACTGTAAGCTCTTGTATTTACCAAAAGAGGGCAGTGTAAGACTTCATGTTGAATTTCTTTCCAATGCCCTTTTTTGTTTTTTAAAGAAACTCTACTAGAGTTATTGAAAAATAACTTAAAAATAACAGCTATCTCTTTTTTTTTCAGACAAACAGGGGTAACATTTACACAAATTATATAGTATTTATTATGCTATTTCTCTTACATTTTAAAGCCTGCATGTAATTATAACCTACTTTACTTCAGAGATATGAATGTTTAAATTCAGTGTGTCTTAAAAAGTTAGTTTGCAGCCAATATCATTTTCAATTATTTTAGCAGTGTGACATTAGTGGTAAAGAATCAGTTCGAAATTACCTGCGTAAAAACAAAAACCAAGGGAGAACATTGCAGGAGGTTAGAATTTGTAATTGAGTGACAGCTGGAGAGCCATAGCGTGAAGGAATAGAAAGAGGGAGTGGGAGAATGTGTACGAGAGAAAAAAAAATACATTCCAGAATAATTGGTTGTAAGAAGTATATCAGGTACATTTTTCAAGCAGGTTAAAGGATATGTTGCATGAAATATATGAATGGATGATTACTGCAGCAATCTCCCTTCAAATTACATGGGTGGTTCACCTTTAAGTTAACTTTTAGTATGTTATAGAATGGCTAATTCTAAGCAACGTTTCAATTGACATTTTTTATAATCTTTTAATAATTTGCCTTTTTCTTCTGACTCTTTCCAGCTCTCAAATGGGGGTCACTGACCCCATCTGACCCCACCTGCTCTATAAGGCTAGAAATGTATTGTTATTGCTACTTTTTATTACTCATCTTTCTATTCGGGCCCTCTCCTATTTATATTCCAGTCTCTTATTCAAAGCATTGCATGGTTGCTAGAGCAATTTAGAGCCTAGCAACCAGATTGCTGAAACTGCAAACTAGAGAGCTGCTAAATAAAAAGCTAAATAACTCAAAAGCCATGGATAATGGATAAAGAAAAATTAAAACCAGTTGCAAATTGTATCAGAATATCGCTCTTTACTTATATTAATAGTTAATACAAAGGTGAACAACCACTTTAACCCACCTAGATAATCAACTCATCTTAGTCTTACCAGCAGGGTCAGACTGGGGGGCCTGGGGCCCACCTGGGGTACTGTCTCAGGACCCCCCCTGCCCCTCCCCCCACGATTGCGCACGCATGAACGTATATGTTTCTGTGGTGACCGGAAGATCATTTCTGCAGGGATCGGTTCTTGGCCGGCAGGGTCCACAAGAGCTCAGCCGACCCTGCTTACCAGTTTACCAGTCTTATAGCAAAGGTAATTTACCATGACCCCAGACAAAAGTGCAAGATCACTTAGGGCTCTTACCTAGGGGTGTTTTGCCCTGCGTTCCCCTGTGCTTAATTTTTCTGTAGGAGCATGCAGAACATAATGCAACTTAGTCTTTCTTAGGGGCACAAGTGTATTTTCTTTAATGGTCATCCAATGGTCTGGCTGTATTTTGTGCCTCACTCTGGATAAAAAATATGGTGCTGAGTGCAGCTCCTCACAGGTGTAGCATATAGGGCAGGGGTTAAGGCTAAATCCCTAAATTGCACATCTGAATGCACAAGTTATATGCCTCTCCTCACTATGCCTTTCAGACAGTTTTGAGTTCTGGGGCGCTTACAGATCTTTTATGTTCCAAAATCCCTGCCCTGCAAGTAGTAAATAACTCCTGGTAGTTTTGACTATACAAGAGGAACTGATTGCTTAGGCTCATGGCAAGGTGATTTTATTCACCACTCCATTTTCTGTCCGAAATCAATCTGGTTACTATTCACACTAAAGACAAGCTTCTTAGCAAGATTCAACCCTTTTCTTCAGCCTGAAAAACTGTGATGGAGAATGCGAATTAATAGCAACATTATTATTACTATATCACGTATGTATGCAGCTTGCTTTGTCTCATTTTCCTTTTCTTGCTCTGACATTTTATATGAATTAATTACATACTGTTTATGTTCAATAAGCTGCATGTGTAGGACATGTATTGGGAGCGGCAGACACATTAGTGACATTTATAGAACCATGTGATTTCAGTGATAACAGACACCTTTTAGCGCATGATTAGAATTTAATTAACAACTTGGAATGTTAGGATATTTCACTTAAAGTTTACAATGCAGTGCTAAGTGCTTATGAATTTGCATGGGCTTCAGTGTGACTCATGATACAGTAAATGTGACTGTGATTTATGATTAAATGTTACTGCAATTAATGTGCAATTAGGGCAAGATAACTGATTAGCCTAATTGCTGGTGGGGCTGTCAATTGAAACATATTCAACCATTGTACAGTGAGAACAACATCTGATACATCCAATTTGCAAGAAAAATTACCTCTGCCAGTTTTAATAGAAAAAGGTAAAAGCCAGCTTGGATTTAGTATAAAACAGCAATGATTTGAGAACTTGGATTAAGTTAGATTAAACATAGAGAGGGTGATAAAGGGTACAGTCCATCAAATTCAGCCTTTCATTGTTGGGCAGAAATGGAATTGCATATTTTTGAAGTATGTTCCTTGAACTGGGTCTACCCAGGGTAGGGGGAGGATTTTTTTTTTTTATTACAGGTTGAATTTTCCTTTAAGCAGCTCATCATTAGGGGGTTCTAAGTAGACGGGTAATTAGTTTTATTGTCTCCTTTGAAGTTCTTTGGGATCACAAGTGACAGGAAGTGAAACTGGCTTCATATTCTTGCTTTGTGCCAGGAATAACAGAAACCATAGCTAATTCTTAATTAAACTATAGGCAAAACGTATGTTCAGCACAATTCATTGCTATTCATTCAGTTACTGTTGAAAAGGGATGTATACTGTATCTTTAATTAGGATGTTAGATTCGGGACAAGACTGAATATATCTGTCGACTTTTCATAAGCCAGGTCTGGAATATTTCTCTGCTAGCTGATTTTGGCTAGGACCTACCTGCACTAGTGCCGAGGAGCACCATGAGAGTGGTTTATAAAATTAGGTCTGTGTAAATATACTTCTAGAATTCCTTCTGGAATTTTGGAATGAGCTGATTACCGTGTGTATTTGGAATTTGTAAAGTTTTTCTATAAACCCACAGTGTTATTACGGATGGAATGGTGAGTATTCCTAGACTAGGGCCCACTAGCGTCAAGTTGGGTATTATTATTAACATGTATTTTTAGAACGCCAATATATTGCGAAGTGCTAAACACTTTAACGATAACAGATTACATATTTTTTATATTAAAAATAGTGCTTAGTCCATTGCCTTCCAGGAAGTTTCTCTGCATGATTTGATACTTCTCTGTTTTCAGCAATATTGGCACTCTTGTGTATGCAAGATTGGCTGAACAATAGTTCCAGCCACATAATATATGTTCAGACTGTTGCCTGATTATTCCAATCCTCTTCTAGAATTTGCAGCCCACACCTTTACTATTTCCAATATCAATATTAACATTCATCGCAACATGGATATTATAAAGCAAACTGTAGGTCTGTTTGTTGTGCAGAATGTCTGGTCCATAGCACATTCTCCTTCCTTCATTATTTCAGGCTGCGCCTAATTAGCAGGCAACTTGCACCCTGCAGAGATACAAAGTAGAGCAGAGTAAAAACTCAGAAGTTGGCACCATTTCCACATGAAAAGACAGAAAAAGTCAACGTGTTTGGAATAAAAATAATACAGAAAATAGGTCGGACAATATTAGTGTTTTATGTCACTGAATCAAAAATGCAAATGTGAATGACAATAAAATGTTTGACATTTTTCCTTTTTAAATGTAAAAATCATTTTTGTTATGGTTATAGGTGCATTATCCAACATACACGTAATCATGGTATAATACCACCAAATACTGAACCTTTACCCATTATCCACTTGCCCTTGTTCAGCTTTGTATTTTTTATTTAACTACGTTTTGTTTTTTAATTTGAATGGAAGTTTTACCTACTACATGGGTTTCATATAAAGCCTACTGACAAGAAAAAGCAGAGTAATGGACTAAAGTAGCTCATCTTATCAGCCTTCTGGGTTCTTCCTTATTTAGCTTATGCCATTGTCAGTGTATAAAAAAAAGTCCCCATGGCAGTGTAAGCACCTCAAGTGATAGATACCATAACTTAGATTTAGCTTAAATCTTCTTTCTCACCTTGTACTGATGGGATAGTATTCTGCTATCTCTACGTGAAGGCTATAAGAAAACTCATATTCCCCCTATGAAAAGTTGTACTTTTGCCCCCATTCTGTGTTTAGTAAGATATTTTAGACAGGCACTCCAGTAATAATTCACATTAAGGTGTTGCATGCACAACATTTTGCAGGCCACCAACCCCCTTCCTCTGGTGTAATTCAGCTGTTCCCACCCAAGGCCAAGCTAGTTTTTGTAAGGGGGCATAAACAAAAGAGTTGGTCTATGGTAAAATAGCTTTATAGACAAGACTGAATCTGCAAGCTGAACCAGTTACATCTTCATAAAAGCTATTAAAAAAAGTAAGTAAAAATTCAGCATTTCCATAAGACATACAAAATGTAAAATTGTACAGAGGTAAAGTCGCCCTTTAAGGTTGCCTTTTTCTAGGTTATTATGCAATTTGCAAGTGCAGAAATAAATTATACATGTTTATTTTTTATTCTGGCACATTGGGCTTGCTTCTGTTATTTGGCAGCCAAAAAACTGTTTTTCTAAAAATTTCTGATCTTTTTCTGGAAGAAATGCCAAACTGTGGTACTCCCCCTCCCACCAACACTCGCTTTGATTTGCAGCATTATTTCGACCTTATTGGAAATAATCCATTTTTCATAATTATTCTATTCAGTTGAGGGAAAAAAAGCAGCTTTCCACTTGTTAATTTCTACGCACAGGCATCATTCAGAATTATGCGTGCCAGTGAGCCGAAACGCCACCGTTTGCTGTTCACTTTAAACCAATTCATATTTAAGGCTTCCTGGCTTTTAAGACCCCACGTGCATAGAATCACGTCTAGCACCTGCTCTCTATAAATTCATAGTTCAACAAAGCAGTAATAATATAAAAGTTATTAAAACCCCTGCTGTTAAAACCTAAAACGTGAACATACATTCATGCTGCAAAGATCAGGTTAAAAGGAGTCTTAAAGCCTCTTGATCAGTGACCCCCAACCTTTTTTTTTACCTGTGAGCCACATTCAAATGTAAAAAGAGTTGGAGAGCAATACAAGCATGCAAAATTTTCCTGAGGCTGCCAATTATGGGCTTTAACAATTGGTAGCCCCTATATGGACTGGCAGCCTACAGGAGGCTCTGTTTGGCAGTATATCTGGTTTATATGCAACTAAACTTGTCTCCAAGCCAGGAATTAAAAAATAAGTGCTTTCTTTTAGGCCACAGAGAACAACATCCAATGGGTTAGTGAACAACATGTTGCTCATGAGCCACTGGTTGGTGATCATTGCTCTAGATATATATAACTGGACACTACTTATATTACCAAGGGTTAAAAGATAAAGGAAGCTGTAGACAAGCAATTGTAGAGACGATTCAGAAAACAACAGAGACAAGGATTCTCCAATATAAATATTGTTTGCTGTGTTTACACTTGACTCTTCCTTCTTTGTAGGCTATGATTGGTGTGGTATGTAGTCCAGCAAAGTCAAATGTAATGTTTCCTCGATATCCAGGCGCTGTCCACTTAGTAGGTTCTTCCATTGAGAGTCTGCTTTGTTTTCATCTGTGTTCAAGCAATTATCTCTAGAGACATCAAACATCATTTTCCTAGCATTAAGCAAATAGCATTTTGGACTGTCTTATGTTGATTTTTTACAGAATGATATCTGCAAGCCTTCAGTGCAGTGTAATCTTCCTCATTGGAACATTCTTTTGCATCTCTATGTTTCTATATGCATTTGATAGTTTATTTACATTTCAAATGACAACACTTATGCTGACTTTGGGATACTGAACCAATAATCTCTTGAACATTTCCCCATCATGTGATGTGTGCTTCTGTTATGCCGTGTAAGAGCCACCACAGTAGTAAGAAACACTGTAGCTTGACATGGGATATTGGCCTTTATAGGGCAGATCAAACCTTCCCACAACAGGAGGAGTTGGGGACATGTTGGGGATTATGTTCTTACATAGGCTTGTATCAAGAGTTTCAATCACCCAGCTCACCCTGGTGAAAAAAAGATAACAGTGGTATGTCTTTCATTTTCCAGAGTACTGGGTTCTAGATTTTTAGGGAAGTAGTATTCAGTTGTATGAAATTTGGATACCCTTGTAATTTTGCTAATTTGAATGCATGAAACTACTCAATACTGATAACTGGCAACACCATGGTAATTGGTTGGATTAGCTCATTAAGCCTTGAACTTCATAGGCAGGTGTGTCCAATCATGAATAAAGGTACAGTATTTACAGTAAGGTGGTCAATTGCAAGTTGTACTTCTGTTTGACTCTTCGTTGAAGAGTGGCAGCATGGGATCCTCAAAGCAACTCTTAAAAGATTTGAAAACAAATATTGTGCAGTATCATGGTTTAGGGGAAGGCTAAGAAATGGAATGCCACAGGCACAGTTGATGTATAGTGATGGGCGAATTTGCACCGTTTTGCTTCGCCGGAAAATTTGCGAAAAATTCACGAAACGGCGCCGGTGTCTTGTTTTTGACGCCGCACCCGTTTTTGACGCCGGCACCCGTTTTTTTGACGCCGGCGAATTTTTGCCGCGAATTGTCGCGGGCGTTTCACTAATTTATTCGCTGGCGGCGAATCGCGCAAATTCGCCCATCACTATTGATGTAAAATCCAGGTCTGGCAGGCCAAGAAAAATACAGGAGCGGCATATGCGGAGGATTGTGAGAATGGTTACAGACAACACAAAGATCACCTCTAAAGACCTGCAAGAACATCTTGCTGCAGATGGTGTATCTGTACATCGTTCTATAGCCATGTGCTTTTATATTGTCACATAACTCCTCTGTGACTTATGGGGCAGATTTATCAAGAGTCGAAGTGAATTCGAGGGAATTTTCGAAGTAAAAAAATTCAAAATCCGAGTAATTTTTTTGGATACTTCGACCATTGAATAGGATACTACGACTTTGACTTCAACTTCAAATTCGATTAGAAGTAAAATCGTTTGAATATTCAACCATTGGATAATCAAAGTACTGTCTCTTTTAAAAAACTTCGACATAAATACTTCGCCAAATTAAACCTGCCGAAGTGCTATGCTAGCCTATGGGGACCTTCGAGAGCATTTTTCTAACTTTTTTGAAGTCTAAGAAAAATCGTTCGATAGATGGATGAAATACTTCGAATCGTTCGATTCGAAGGATTTCATCCATCGATCGAATGATTTTTCTTCAACCGCAAATGGCCAAATTCGATGTAAAAAAACTTCGACTTCGATATTCGAATATCCTTATATTTTACAACAGGTGGTACTTTATTCAATATATAATATATAATATAACTTTGAACACAACTGCACTAAGCCTGTTTTGTGGGTGCTGCAAATCATTGATCTTGGGTGAATGCAGTTCTAAACAATGAAAATAAATACTAAGGATAAAACTGTAATACTACATGGTTATTTAACAAACTGGACAGTATAACCCGATTTTGTGTACTCGGAAATTATGTTTCCCAATGTCCATTGCAGGTAAGCGTTGTTCTTTCCTTGCCAGCTTTTAAATTTTTTCCAGAATTGTTGCTGATTTTTTGCTTCCCCCCCAAAAAGCATAAAATCTGTGTTCTACTGTAATGTTAATAATAAATAGATAAAGAAAAATATATTATTATATGTACACAAGGATCAAGCACTGTGTTGGTTCATATTCTGTACTTGCTATAGTTTGTCCTTTTAATGAATTGCTGCATAGAATTCTTCCTATGTAACTCTCAGCAGCCAGGTCACATTCTAAGGCAATAAAACTCTTTTGTTGTGCAGATAATGTAGACTTGAGACTTTATAATAAGGTATTCTTAAGGAACCGTTTGCAAGAACAAGGCTATCATGGGTCAGAAGTTCTCCTTATAATAAACACGCATTTTGACTACTAGAGAAATAACCTTCCAATAATTATTTCATTGTGCCAGTGCAAGGTCTTCTATCTTGTTTAGAGACAACATTTTGTAATAGGTTTGAAGAAAAGCCTGTACTGACTATTTGAGGTTTAATTAGTTGCCTTGAGCTTTGAGCAGAATTTCAAACTCGAGTTTTATGGTAAAAAAACGCTTATCTATATTTTAGTCAGTCCAATCCCTTTAGAATGTTAAAATTCATTTTGCTTGAAACTTGGAAGATTCTTAGATCTGTTAGTGGCAAACAAGGTTTGTTACTATATATAATAACAAAATCAATGAATACCATATTAAAATCCCACAGTTAGCCAACTTGCTTTTCTGCCCAGTGTTTTAAAATTTAGTCAATTTGTGGCCAGCTGAAAACTATGATGGGTGCGTCTCTGGTGAAGAATTGGTCAATGCAGAGAAACTGATATCATAGCCATAACCGATACAGTATGTCTAAATGCAGAGAAGGAATTCTCTGAGGAATATACAAAGCTATATGTGCAGACTTTGCAGATGATGCATCACTTCTAGTCCCAAACTCTGCAACACTGACAACTGACCAGGAGAATGCATAGTGGAAATCCGGAGCAGATCAGCTTCTAGTGTTCATGCTGTTCAGGTCCTGTCAAGAGTTTTCTGCTTACGCCAATTATTTTTCTGTTGCCTTTTCTAGATATACAGGTAAATCATTGGTTATCTGGATATCTACACACAAGGTATGCCATCTCATTGCAGAGCATGATAATGTCTCAGCTTAGCTCTGGCACTTCCTTTATTTCAACAAATGCTACAGTATTGGCAGCTGTTTGCTCTTTGCAGCTTCCTGATTAGGAGCAACAAGAGGAGCAGCTTGTCTAAAAATGGGCACACTCCTCTAAAACACACAACGATTTCTTTTTGCTGAATATGCATCCCCTTGGTATATGTCAGGCAGGCTTTTCTCTGTTTTCTAAAGATATACTAAAGTTCTATTTTGGATATACATGAAAGGTTCAAGTGTTTTTTGGCACAGGCAATGTGGACAACAGGCCACTGATCTTTTTGAGGTAGTCATTTTTCAAAGCAAAGTAATGAGTTTTATTGCTAAGATATTGCTTATGGAAGCAAGCTAAATCTACAGCTGTGTTTGCCTTTCACTTAGGGGCCTATTTATGAAAGCTCAAATTTTTCTGGTCGAGTTTTTTAAAAGAGGCAAACTCAAAATTTTCAAGAACATTTTGAAGATCTATTAAACCTCAAAGCTGCTAAAATTTTGAATAAAAAATACTACATCTAAAACCTGTCAAGGTCATGTAGTAATCAATGGCGGATGTCCATAAAGATGTTTTTTTGACATCCTTATCTGTGCTGGTTTCTGTCTGATAATCTGATAAATTTGAGTTTGCGAGGCGACAATTCGATAAATTCAAGTTTTTGGAGTGTCAATTTGAAAAAGTTGTACGGGTCGAATTGATGAATTATTTTGTCTCGGCTTTTTTCGCACCAACTTTTACAAGAAGAATTATTGATAAATGAGTTAAATTCATGGATGGGAGTTAGGTCGACTTTGTTTTAATAAAAAAAAAAATCAAATAAATGCAAGTTTAGTTTAGTTATCGTTAGTGCCCTTTAAGGTGACTCTGATAAAAAATGCTTAAATGTAAGGAATGTATGTTGGTATAAAATAGCAAATTAACCATAAACATTAGTCACTTTATTTTTAGGGATTTTTTCAAATTTCATAAAGATACAGTTTTATTTTTAAATAACTCAAATCTGTCGGCCTTTTCTTGCTTGAAGGTACTACTTCTGTCCTCTAACACAGTATGTGTGATTGACATTGAAAAAAAGGACATCATTTACCTACGTCAACCACAACTGAGAGCATTAGGCTTTATGCTGACATGATTTCATTACATTTGAGGAATGTATGGTAGAGTCCATTTAAAGAGACACAAATCTAAATTTTTATTGGTTAAATGAGTTCTCTTTTTTCTAACTGTTCCCTCTTATTTTATGTTAAGATCAAGGAAATGTAAAGGATAAAGAAACTCAAAAATGTTAATGCTTCCCTTCCCCCCTCAAATTAATTCTAGGCTGGGGAGACAGAAAAAGCATTGGTCCAGGGAACATTCTAATAAGGAGGAGACCTTTCAATTGGCTTCTGATAAAATTAATCATAATGTGTATGAATGTGATAGGGACCTTAAATGATACACACCACTGGGGCTAACAGCCTGATTCACCCACATGGGTGGTCAAATTGCGTTCAGATGAATTTGCTAATATGTTCGCGCTCTACAAATAAACAGTTGTATAAAGGTTCAAGCTCCATTCAACATTTGGGGGTCAAGCTGTGTTTTCCACGAAAATTGAAGTATTCGAGTTCTAGTTTGTTTTCAAAACTCAGATTTTAGGTTTAAAAAAACCCCCTCAAATCGAAAGTTTTAAAAAAAACTTGAAATATTAAAATGTTATTATACCTTGACCCTGGACATAGCTTACATAATCTAAAACCTGTTGAGGTTGTGTAGAAGTCAACGACACAGGTCCCCGGAACCATTTGAAGAGGTTAACATCCTGCTTGATGTTCGAGTTTTTTTGAGGACTTTGGCCGAAAACTCAAATGAAGAACTTGATCAATTTAAGTTTTTTCTGCTGAAAACTCAATCATTTCGAGTTTTTGGGTTGCGGGATCAGGTTTTTGCCATTCAAATTTTTCTTAAAAAAGATACCATTCGCGTTTCAAGGTCATTCGAGGTAAAAAAAACCTCTAACATTCGACTTTTGATAAATCAGCCCTTGATCTGGGAACCACTTACTTCATAACAGTTCTGTTCTATGGAGCCATTGCTGATATTAGTCATCCTGCAATTGTTCCAAGAATATTAAGGGTATCAAATAAGCACTCACCCCAAATATCACCCCTCACTGGCCTTTGTACGAGGTTTCTAGGAATATGAAGGAGAGCACTTATTAAAGAAATTACAGTGTGCTTTTAATATTTTTGTCTGTCAAAAGACACAATATTTCCCTTTTCCCCTATTTTTTGGCCCCAATAGATCTTTGTGAAAACAGCTTGCTGACTATTTACTAAGAAGCCCTTAAGTATGTTATCACATTTGAATCCAACCAGACATTTCCGTCCTTAGTTTTCAGTCTTCTATCCCCCAGCCTTTTTTTCAGATAACAGATATTTTTGCATTTATATTACACTTTAAATCTAGACTATGCCAATGCAATGTGATTATTCTCTCTTTTCCTTTGGAAATGGAAATGAAGCCAATGCAACAAGGAAATATTCTTGCTAAAGCGTAGGAGCATTAGAGATAAGAGCTTCATTCCAACACCACGATTATTAACTTTCCCAGTACTTTATGAGTCCTTCTTTACGTAGGAGGCGCTTTGAGAAGCTGACCTTATTAAACTATACATCATTTGACTTATTCACTTTTTCTTGTGTGGGCAACTAACATGGAAAAACTGTTGACCAGAAATTGTATTTGTTTGACACAAATCATTTATTGTAATATTTACTATGGCTGAGACTAATTTGCATTTTTTGCTTAAAAACACATATATTTTTTAAGAGGGTGTCAACCTTGTATAAAGCCCTGCTATTACATTCAGCAACTCCGCAAAAAAATTAACAACAAGAATACCAGTTACCAACACCTTTGTAGCCATGTTAATTCTATCTAACATAGTGAGGTTCAAATAAAATTCTTGGCTTGCTTGTATTATACTGTAATCAGTTAGGAGGCTGGAAATAGAGGTGCATTGTTGAAAAAATTTACTGTTTATTACCCATTCAAAAAAAATTTTTACTGGAGGATCTTGGCTGAAATGTTTTATTAAATACTGTTGCATTAGGCAAACAACCCTGATGTTGCTGGACCTTAAAGGGTTTAAATCTTAAAATGTAATTTTTCCATATATTATAGATTTTATACATTATGTCCTATTCTTAGTGGTTGATCATCATTTTGTTTCTCTTCTGCTCCTTTACAACTTTCAAATGGGAGTCACTGCTAAATAAATCGCACTTTATATTTTACTAAGCCCTATTGAGTTGTATATTGCATATTGCATATTTTGATTAAGAACCAACAAGATCTCTTTCTTTCACTTGCCACTTGTGTCCAACATTTTGGTACACATTGGGACCATTATGAAGGATGATTACAACTAATATATATAACCAAATTATGAAAAGATCCCTGATCTGGAAAGCCCCGATATCCAAAAAGCTCTGAATTACGGAATGGCTGTCTCCCATAGACTCCATTTTATCCAAATAATCCAAATTTCTTTTTCTCTGTAATAATAAAACAGTAGCTTGTACTTGATCCCAACTAAGATATAATCATCATCATTTATTTATATAGCGCTGTCAAGAAATCCTTATTGTAAGCAAAACCAGCATATTGGGTTTATTTGATGTTTAAATGAATTTCTAGTAGACTTAAGGCATGAAGACCCAAATTACAGAAAGATCTGTTATCTGGAAAACCCCAGGTCCCGAGCATTCTGGATAACAGGTCCCATACCTGTACTTTATTCACTATACATACATAGAGAGAGAGAGAGAGAGAGAGAGAGAGAGAGAGAGAGAGATTAAATCATCCCACCTAATGAATGCAGGCTACAGTACAAACACTAAAATGTTATTATATTAAAAGTTAAACATATCTGCTGTACTCTTTTACTTTTGGAAAAGTACAGAAATGCTTGTGTTGCACTTTACAGAGCAGTTGGTTGTTTAAATTCCAATTGTACTCAAAGGCAAGCTATACTACTAGAAAGTTTAATTAAAACTGGCTGGGGAATGTTCTGTGGAAAGTCATTAAGCACTGCACTCATCTAAAGTGAAATTAGTGCTTCATATTTCTCCATTACAGCTTTGTTATGCAAGAGCAGCAAGTATGGTAGATGGCCCTCCCCTCGTTTAGACAGACAAATCCTTCCTCTGAGCCTGTACAGCTTATCTAATTGCACAATTCCGCGCTCCAATCTCTGTGATACATTCTGCCCTCATCAGTGGTCTTACTAATCAAAAGTCTTAAAGAGAATCATTATTCCGTATGTTTTACAATCCTGTTCTGCCTTTATGTTTCATAACGTTGCCAGATTGTATAAAATTATATTGCAGTGTTGCGTTGCTTTGCGATTGTTTACTTTTCTCATCTCTCCCACTCTGCTACTTGTTTCTGTGAGGCCCCTCCTTACACCAGTGTTGTGCAACCATGTAACATTACTGTAGGCTTTGTGCCACCCTGCAGATTGCAGATAAAATAATTCAGAAAATTCCCACCAGCCTAGATGTGAACCAAAGTGAGCAGCATTGTTATTCAAGGATAGAAAGATTTGTACTGGATTTGTATTTGAGACAGTGACACCCAGAGTAACCTTTAGCAGGTCTGTCTGTGTTTTATTCACAGCAGGGTTTTCAGCAAAAAGGGCATGTTTTATAGTTCTATACAACACAATCATTCTTCTGACTGACTAATTTAAGTTTACAAATTGTGAACCTGTTTTGCCAATATTTTCTCCACCACAATGGCATAACTCAATTGCAGAGTATTTGCATAAATATTCACAATTTGTGATTATGCCACATTTAAAAAGCCCTTAGGGAATAAAAATTTGCAATTCTGCTTGCAAAATAAACACACTACTCTTATTCAGCTTTATAAATACACCCATTCGCAGGGCAAATATATTTTTAGTTGTTTTCTTCAGCTCCCCAAGCTTTACCACTTCCTGATAACCTGGACAGAGAGCTCACTCCTACTTCCATACCTTTAAATAGGTAACGACTAATTCATTCCAGCATCTGTACTACTGAAGCTTTTTAGCCTAAGTTAACACAGCCCCCTGTTCTCCAATCGTGCTATGCCTTATCGAGCTTTTTATGAAAGATATACCTTCCCTCTTTACTGTGCAACACTGTATGGAGCCACTCTTTCTCCGGTCTTCTCTCATTTTCCCATGCACAAGTGAGCCTTTTAATAACGCACATGTACGTCTGCCAGTGCAGTGAGGAAAGTACAATTTTGAGCACAGTCTCCATGTTTTTGTTTTCCCAACGCATCATCTTCCCCCAGAATTCCAGCGTTATTGTGGTAACAAAGGGGTGTGCCGAATGCAGTTGTTCTGTTCCTATTGCAATTGCATCCATTTTGTCAAAATTAATGCAACACTGTGTGTAATTTGTTGCACAGTTGCGTCAAATATTTTTGAAGTCTGTCTGCCATAATTTCTGGTGTTTGGTGTGCAAGTGATATGTGCTTGATATATGCATCCTATTCTTTTGATGCAGCTGGGCACTGAGGGAACCCTGGAGGTACCACCTGGCCAATAGGTGATGGTAGCATCAAGGTTCTCTTGTGTCAATAGGTGCAGCAGTGCTCAATTCGGCATGAAAGGACTGAGAAAGGGTTTATAAAGCTGATACCTATGTCACCCATATCAGCTATTTAAAGTTTTTAAAGGTACAATTTGATTTATGCTAAAATATACCAATACATTGTTATGAATAGGATTTATCATTCTCTCTCTATTGCTTGTCATTAAGAAAACAGACATTTTTATTGCTTGTGAATACAGGAAAGGCATCTTATGTGAGACTTGATGCTGCAATTTTTATCTGATTATAAACTTAAACATACACATTTACATCATCACAGACTTGTGTGCAGAATAAGCTTTGACTACATCCCATCGATTAAAGGAAAAATATGCCCCATTTGCTTTACATTACATTTTCACATTATTGCAAAGCTAATTGTTGGGTCAGTAGAGCTTCCACTGAGTGCCATCTTCCATGGCAAATTCATTTTAAACAGGGAATCATATTATGATTCTTTTGCAACCTGACTGCCTTACAAATGCTCTGGCATTGAAGTATCTGTAGTGGCATGTAAATGAAAAAGAAAACTCAAACCGTAACCTTAACAACTGGTTTTGTCTGATAATATCTGCTGTGCTCTCCAAACCACTTGCTGCACTTCATAGGATGCTGGAGAATGGCCTGATGCTTTTTTGTTTTGCTTAAGTAGGATGAGCAGAGTCCTCGGAAAACAAGCTTGATGGCAGGTTCTGAAACAGACCAAGATAACAACAGAAGGGTACTTAATTTTTGGATTAGGATTTAGTTGCTGGGTAATCATTGTGTGTTTTATTGTTAGGATGATGTGTTTTTGTATTGCATGCCTGTTCCGCATTCCATGGCTGCTTGTTGTAAATTACATCTGTAGAA
The DNA here is from genome assembly GCF_017654675.1 of Xenopus laevis. NCBI lineage: Eukaryota > Metazoa > Chordata > Amphibia > Anura > Pipidae > Xenopus > Xenopus laevis. The sequence goes on along the minus strand of NC_054387.1, from coordinate 74,634,825 downwards.
TGTAATTTTGTGATTTAGTGATTTTGTTTTTTTTATGATTTTTAGGTTTAGAATAACCATGTGGTGTGTAACCATTAGGCTCAGATTCATCAAGCAGGGGGACATGACATACTCAATGAAAGCTACATGTGTAATCCTAGGAAAATAAAAAAGATTCTATTAGACATAAAGATTCATATAACATAGGATTAGAGATCTATCCTAGTGGCTTGATAAATCTAGGTCTTTAAGACCAATGTAGAGGTGGTAGAAGGAATATTAGATCAATACATGGAAAGAATAATGGTGATCCATAGCAACCAATAAGCAATTAGCTTTTAGAGTCTATTAAAAGTAAAACTGGTTGCCTTTATTACTAAATAACCTTATATAATTTTTTTTATTGGTTTGATGAGCTTTGTTTTTAAGTCTCTGGTCTTCAGATTTAAGAATTTGTCTCCATAACAATTTCTTTTAAATGTAATATCATTATGCACAGTGCCAATATTTTCATGGAAACCCATAATTGTTTGAAAACATATCTGTGCCTTTAAATGGAAAACATGCCCTGTTTGTGAGGTACATTTTTCAATTTCTTAGAGATACTATATTTTAGGAAATTATTGTATGTGACAAATTTGTCTCTCTTTATATGACATTATAGCTATGAGCCAGCTTGTCATATTGATTACCTCTCTATAGACTTCAGTAGAACAACACTATATTTTAATGGCCACCGTGGGTGCCATTATTTCCTGACCTACTGAACATGAAATGTATGGCAAGCATTGTGGAATTACCCATTGATACAGTGTATAAGGATGTATAAATCATCTGTAGAGAAGACATCATTTGCACACAGAATGAGCTACACCTTTATGTTAGTAATTAAAAGGAAAATTTTAATCAATGACAAATAGCTAATACGTGGGTATATTTTCCCTTTAACAATCAAATTGGTTTAGCTTTTAAAAAAACCATATTAACATCTGTTTCCTTAGGTCCGGCGAGTTCCTGGGTCAAGTGGTCATCTACATAAGAATGAAGATGGAGATTGGGAATGGAGTGATGATGAGTTAGAAGAGAAGAGTGCAGAATTTAAAGATTCATATTCCAAAGAAAAGGTCATTTACTCTTAAATCAGTAGGCAATAATATAATTTTATGCTAATCCCATCTTTATTTTCCTTGCTACTTTGCTTCAGTTTGAATTCTTATTTGTTTTTTTTTTCTTCTTTGTAGTCAAGAGAAGACAATGAATGTGAAAATGCAGAAGTGAGTATGTTTTGTTTTGCATAGGATTCTGTATCCTTGCTTAAAAGCATATATCACTAAACTCAAGAGGATGGTTGCCCTTGATAGATAAGAGTCTTTTTGACATGAGTTCGGCTTATGTAAAAAAAAAAAAACACAGAACTTCCAAAAATAGGTATATATTTTGTTTACACAGACATTCTACAGATTGAAATATAACCATGATAGTCTTTCTTTGACTGCAGGAACCATTTGTAAACCCCAGTTAGACTCACAAAGTTATTCAACTCCCCCCTTACCTAGTTCCATGTACCAATAGTCCAAGAGGACTGGAAATTAGGCATTTTCTCTTGCACTTCTTACCGATCGATGGACTTTTATGTACAATAGAGTAGCTACATGAACAGGGAGCTGTGGATGGATCAAAGCAAACAGGAACAGATAATTGTTATCATCTCAGGTCAGATAATCTTAATGTTAAATCCACAACTATTTTTCTCTTCAGAGTTTTCCCAGCAATGTAGTTTGCTTTTAAATTTTTTTTTCTTCTTGAAGGTGAAGTAGGTGATTTTGTCAGTTTTGTGTCAGACAAGCAAGCATTGTCATATCCTGCTCTAGGCTTGTTATCTCCCCAGTATCAGACATTCTTGCCCTAATGTGATTTGGATGTTGAATCACAACAGTATGTTGAATGATCGCTGTTATCCAGGAAGTATCAAAGGAGCAGGAAAAAATTTCAAATATTGTTGTTAATTACCTGTTTGTTCCATTGTATATATGCAACAAAAAGTTATAATAGAAATAAAAGGGTTGTGCAAAGTCTTAGGACATTATCAAGTATATCTAGTATATTAATAACTAGCTGTTCCATTACAGCTGTTAATTACTGAAAGCACATATTTATACTTTAAAAGGGGAATGTAATACCAGATAAATGAAATAGATACTGATTCTGGCTGCTAGTGGAATAATAATAGATACAATTATGATAGTACCAAAAGGGGCATATTTTGTACAATATCAAACACAAGGAACAGAAGGAGATGGACAGTTTGCAGCATTACATGTTATTCTTGGATAGGCTGAAATTAGAAAGGAGGAACCAGTGCACTGTAGCTTGAGAAAAAATGAAAAAGTAATAAATTAAGAATATTTAACTGGCATTCCTAAATATGGGGTATTCTACAGCTTCCAGCATCCCTTATACATCTCCTCTTTTGGGCTCAGGTTCTTCTTTGTACTCCAACATTTCTTTGGACCAACATAGACCATAAGGTTACAGATAATAACAAATGTACTCTCATAAAGCTCCATGCATATCCAGGAATGTAAATAAATATTCAGGTGCAAATCTCATCTTGACTCTTTCCACTGATCTGATGCCTTTGTTTTGGATTTGGGAGCCACTGCCTTATAGCCTTCAGCTATAAAAGTGGAGCTGTACTTTAACTTGTAATGGTGGGACACAAGGGGGTCATCTCTAAGAGAAATACCAACAAAAATTTATCTAAAATAATTACACAGCATAATGATGTGACATTTGTATTTATATCCTGTAAATATGTTGTCTGCAAGGAGACAATCTTTTTATTTCTATGAGCTCTGCTGTGTTCAACTATATTCTATTTTTTCCACCAAAGCCCCATCTGGAGTTTCAGTGGAGCCTTATATTCTTGACCTGCGCCCAAAACCCTCTAACAAACCGAACTGTATGTTTCTACTTTCTAGAAATGGCCAAGAAGGTATTATGTTAAAACATATGTAGGTCATTTTAATTTCTGATCTTCCTGGCCCATAATGTTATTCAGATTTGTGTTAATAAAAAGGGTATATCTATTTTTATCAAACCCTCTGAAACACCGTCAGATGTCGAAAGATCAGAGGAGAAGGGGAAAACGAGTTGGAAGTGTAATTGGCTGTGCGGTCTTTGAAATTCTTCAAACTGACCTCTATCAGGCCAGCTACTGTACATTCATTCCATTGTTAGATCTGAAATAAGTATGAAAATGTCAAAAAATGATATACAGCTGTTACCATCAAAATCCCACTGTGATAACCTGCCTGGCCCCGTGACCGTGACCTTGGGGATTTTTCTGGGTTTTGGGATACCAATCGTGATACCCATTAACAATAACTATTGCAGGCTAGTAAATACAGCCAGAACATCAATACATTTAACACATACACACACTACAGGTCACTGTTGGAGTCTAAGGTAGAACTGCACGATCCATTGTCTGTGATTGAATGGATTTCAAGATGGATGACCCGATATATGCTACACTATATGCTACACTTTATATCATGGATACTGATATTGCTATAGCTAAGACAATGGCAACATAGGATTCCTAACTCTCTGTTATCTAGAGGGTCAAAAAAGAGCTTTAGCTTGTAACATAGATAATACTTAGCTTTGACAGGCAGGAGGTATTGTTATCAAAGCACAGCAATGACTCAGGCCATAACTGAGCACTAACCATAAGTAGTGCTTACATTTAAAGGGACATACATTTGACCCTCTTAGCTCTCCCATAAGAATGCTAAAAATTGTAGTCCAGCAACATGTCCCCTTTAAGCTTTGTATTGCACAAACACCTGACAAAGTATAGCAACTGCGGCCAATTATCTAATTTTGCACATTCAAAAACTAATTTTATGTATGGGGTTTTATGCTATGGAAGGTGTCATTACCATTAGCATAAATTATGATAGGTAGCTTCCCAACCAACATAATTTTTTTGAGGTAAAAAATATACCTTGATTTTTTTGAGATTTATTATACCCCAACTTGGAAACAGCTTGAATCTGAAAATACACAATCTAAAACCTAGAAATTCAGTAAGTATTCCCAGGAAGTCCTGAAGTTTCCCTTTCGTTGCCGGCTCCCAATGGACTCGTTCTCCTTCGAGTATAATACAAAGTTTTGTTTGGTTTATAGAGAGTCAGCGCTATCACAGATTAGGGAAACAAGCAGTATGAAAAAAGAAAAAATATAGTGTAGTATATTCACACTCTTTTTGGTTTAGTTAGCCCACTTTCCAAAATCTCCAATCACCACAGGGTTGTCTTGCATTCCACACTTTGGTGTCACACTTAAAATGTTGCAGCACGGTCACCTCGTGTAGTTTAAAAATACTTACAGAGGTTTAGTTTAAATGTAAGCCTTTCACGGGTGTCTTTAATCCTAACCGGCATTTCCGCTCTCACGTTACTTAAAACGGGAGCAATACATAGCATAAAATCCTTTTAATAAGAAATATATATTTTAAAATTACACTCACAATTGTGAAACATTAAACGAGCATTAATTTTCTAAGCCTCTGAAGAAGTCGGATAACTGACGAAACGCGTCAGGCGGAGAGACAAACAAGCATCCGACGTCATCTTTAAACACCAGAAGGAACACATGCGGCGGAAAGGCAGCGCTGGTTGGAGCAGATCTGCTATATTATATTAAAAATATAAATTATTTTATTAAAATTGAGTCCATGGGAGATGGCCTTTCCATAATTTGGGACTTTCTGGATAACAGATTTCCAGATAACAGATACCTATATCCCTGTATATAATGCTCCATGTTCTGCAGTGCTGCACAATATAAGGGTGTAAACATTGAACATGTTGGTTATATACAAAAATGCATCTGATAACTGATACAAGAGCTAAAGAGGGCCATGCTGAATAGAACTTACAGTGTAAAAGGAAAAGGAGTATCAGAAACAACATGTGGGATGGTCAAGATCAGGAGTCAGCAAAGTGAGAGATGTTGCATTGAGCATTGCATGTAGCAGGGGGTAGTAGCATATAGTGCAGGGATCAGGAACCTTGGCTCTCCAGCTGTTAAGGAACTACAAGTCCCACAATGCAATAATGGAGCCTTTTGAAGGAGTCTAAAGGCAAATGCATTGTGGGACTTGTAGTTCCTTAACAGCTGGAGAGCCAAGGTTCCTGATCCCTGATATAGTGTATACTGAAGGAATGCTTGGATAAATGAGGGTAAGATTTTCTAAATATGTGTTTTAATAGATAAAGGCAGAGACGTGGGAGAATTTCAGAGGAGCAATGCAGTCCTAGAAAAGTGTTGAATTCATTTTTATGAAGAGGTAATGAGTAAATAGTTGAGGAGTAGGTCAGTAGAGAACTGTAACAAGTGCTTTAGTGAGTAGCAGAGAAGATAAGTTCAGAGATGTAGGGTTGAGCAGAATTGTAAAGTGACTTATTGTCAGGGTCAGTAGTTTGAATTTTATCTTGAAAGATAGAGGCAGAAGTGTTATGGTAGAGTGGATGCTAAGGTGTTTGAGCCGGGCAGCTATATTTATTAGAGACTGAAGAGGTGACATTCTCAATTTTTTTTATAAAGAGAAGTACAAGAAGAACCTATAGCTAATAGATAAATATTACATTGATTACAATAATAATAAGAAAAATACTGGAGTATACTTGGAAGATGTTTGAAATAACTCTAACAGTCAAACATTCTCTATGGCCTCCCTAATCAATAGATCTAAGCTTAACTTTAGGAAAAGTATTAGAACTTGATGTGTATCTTTGTCTTTTAATAAATCATCAGACTTGAAAAAAAAAACACGCTTCAGTATGCTTTTAAGAGACAGTTCAAAACTCCTCTAAGTATTCTAAGGCTGATTGAAGCTCAGCTCATAGCAAAGGGCAGTCCCACTGTTTATTAGTTAATAAATATTCACATATTGCCTGGTGTTTTTGTTATTTTGTCTTCCCTTCGTATATCTTTGTTAAAATGTTATTATACCGAGTAACTTGGTTTTAACCTAAGCCACAGGACAGAGTGCATTGATTATGGGGAATTGCAAGGCTACGTGTTGTGCCTTCAGAGCAGGAGATGTAGTGGAAATGCAAATGCAGATTATTATTATTAGGATTCAGTTACAAAAGCTGAGGCACAGCCCTAGATATGTCACATGCAATATTGATGGTATTAAAAATATGCAGAAAGTCAGATGCGTAGATTGCAAGTGCATGCAAAAAAACTGGAGATTTGTGGTTCCTGTCAAACATCATAATAGACAATGAGAGATTTATGATGCGGTTGTTAAAACAGCCTGCCTTCTCTCCTCAGATTACCACAGATAGCAATATGCAAGCACGAATACAAAACTTATCTGTACAGGACACTCAGGTAAGAAATAAGATCTTTTCACTTATCTATTTGTTTGTTGAATCCCTATATACAGTAGCTGGATGTCTGAGAGCTGCTTGGGTTGAATAGTCCCATGAAAGAGACGTAGGTTGGGTATTCTCGTTTTGAAGGTTTTGTAAATGTTGCTGTTCAACCCTTGGTCTACCTTATGTTGCCTAATTCATACTAAAGAGAATCTGAACCTGGCATAAAACTGTTCCTGTTTGCCCCCATATTAGTAGATGATACACCTTTACTAAAACTGACTCTTTTGCTAGGCTCAAAAGCTGACATTCTAGTATCTAAACATCAGATTGTTTTCATGGATGCCAGTGCAATATTCTGTCAGGCTCTGCTGGAATTCGAGCGAGGGACCTTTTGGTTTCTGGCTCTATGCCTTAACCACTGGGCCAGGTGAGCAGCCCGCCCTGGCCTGGCCTTTGCAGCCCCAGCCCAGCAGCAGCCTGATTGGTTTGCAGTCAGTCAATCAGGGCTGACTCTGCCCTATTTAAGACCAACCCTCCTCACACTCCTTGCCTGAGCATTGGCTTTCCTAGTACTGTAGCAGTGCCCAGTGTTTCTAGCTCTAGCACTTTTCCCTTGCTTCTACATTGCCTTCCAGAGCACATTGGCTTGCCCCTAGCTCTGGTTTTCTGGTTTAGAATTTTCCCCTGTATCTGCTTTGTATCCTTGTTGCTTTTCTTGTACCCAGCCTTGTACCTTGCCCTTGCCTTGCTTTTTACCCTTCCTTATTTTCCTTGCCTTAACCTTACCTTGACCTGACCTTACCTGCTCCTTTTCCTGTCCTGTTCTGCCTTGAACCCTGTCTTATATCTTCCCTAGTCTCGCTCTGTATAATGCCCTGCCTTTTTCTCCTGTTTCTACTCCAGTCCCTTCTCCTGCTATCCCGTCCTCTCCTGCTTTCCAGTCCTTCTGCTCCAGTCCTTCTGTTACCCTATCCCCAGTTTAATCTGATTCAGCTCCATCCTGTCCTGATCTGCGCCCGCACCGTCCTGTCTCCTCCAGTCTGTTACTGTTCTACACCTGCTCTGTCCAGCTCCTACCCAGTCTGCTCCTGAACTGACCCATTCCAGTCTGATTTGTCGCCCCTCTGCCCCCTGTTCCTGCATTTCCCTTTACTTATTCAGTGGGCACAGCCAGTCCCTGCCTAAAGAACTCACCTTCCTCCTCTACCTCCACAGTGCCCTCTACCTAATCCTTGACATATTCTTTGTATCAACAGATGGAGCTAGCTTCATCTAGAGATTTGGCTCACTTTGTCCCATTAAGGACGCTCTAGTAAATCATGTTTTTTGTGACATGTTGTTCAATTCAATAGGGTGCATTGTCTGATATTAAATTGAACTTTAATTTATCTGTTTAGCTTTGTAAATGTAGCTTATTACAGCAATGAAATGTTCCGGTATGCTTACTTAAGCTATGTACACAGGAACACAAGCCACAGTCTTTCATGGGCTTCACAGTGCTTCATTTTCATGAGAATGGAAAATAAAGGATCTTCATTGGCTTCCCACATATTTATATTTGCAGTGTCCAACCTAAAGCCTTAGCTTTCATTTAACTACATCTATCTATTGACAATTGAAGGATAGATGGAGATAGTGGGGGCTGTAGTTTAACAGTAGTTGCCAGTTGCATTGTAAAATGTACATCACCCTTAGAGCAATGGTGAACATTACACTTCATTGCTGTATTTTTCTCGCATTGCCAATGCGGACCATGAATTGATTCCCATTACAGTAAATTGGAAATATACTGCTTATAACACAAATGATAGTTGCTCCTCTGAGCCATAAACAGAGTGATTCATATTGCTTGTTTGCTAGAATTCTTCTACAGGCTGCCATGATCTTGCAGAGCATTTTCAGAAGTCTACTGCAGGCATGAGCTGCAATTTACTTGCTCGGATTATTAATACTGTATGTATTTATATAGCATTAACATATCCCACATCACAGTGATTTTTTAGATAACATACAAATATTGACCGATACAGGAGATAAAATGTATTTTGCTCAATATAGATTACAATCTAATCGGACTAAAATTTTAACTGCAACCCAACCATACTAGAGACCATCCAAGGCTGGATGATTATTAGCTAAAACATATACAGTATTACTTGTAAAAACCTTTACTGGTGTATGACACAACTACAGAAGAGAATTATACCTCTACTTCATGACAATTTTTTGTTTCCTTTTAGGCACAATATAATGAAAGCCATGTAGAAAGCGGACTGTCATCTGCTGTTAACCTTGTTCTGAGGTTAAGGTAAGAAAGCCTTGCAGCTGTTGCAAATGCAAAACTGTTCTGATGTAGGAATTTATTAACTTTGTTCGGGTATACAAAGTCTGCTTTTATCAATTTGCCTTATTTACCATAATATGTTAGGGTTTTTGTATTGCAGCTTCATTACACCTTTTTAACAGGAGCATGCACATGACTCCCTTACATTTTATGCACATTTTGTAATTTAAAAACTATTAACTGAAATACAAAAAAAAATGGAGTGGGCACAATACAAAGTACTTACCTGTATTTGTAAGTACATAATGGTGTATAAGCTATTGATTAGTATTAAACAAATCCAGTGTTCAGGATGAGAAACATGAACATGTTTAGTTGGGGTGAAGGCCCACTATCATCTCACACTAGCAGGGGGCTAGAGTTGGAGACAGGAAGAACAACAGTGGAGAGTAGCCAGAGGGCCGAAAGAGAGGTTTTGACATCAAAGAGGTCAAAGTCAGGGAAGGCAGCACAGGAATTGACGGCACTGCGTTCAAGGAGGTAGCAAGTTTATTGCAGGCTCCTACAAGGATCTTAGGAGCAATAAACTTGCTACCTCCTTGAACGAAGTGCCGTCCATTCCTTTAGCCTTGAACTGACACTAAGCGGTGGGGATGCTGTGGACTGAGCACCTAACAAGGAGGGATTGCAACAGCCTATGGGAGGGTGAGTTTGGAGCAGTCTGTTTGGTTTGGATGACTATGTTGAGATGCTGTGGAGCTATGCAAGACATGATGACATTGATGCAGCTATGACACAGGACAGACTCTGGAGTTTGAGTGTCGATCTATGCACCTGAGAACTTAGACCAGAAAGCCGATAAGTGTAGTCAGTGGCATCACTACCGGGGAACATCGGGTGCGACTGTACCTGGGCCAGCCCCACACCTAGTAGGACCTGCGCGAGTCACCATGCACACTGCAAGGAGGCCTGCAAGTAAGAATGGGTGTACTGCACATCTTCTGGTGTGACCGGTTCATTTTTTGCACCAGGGCCTCTGGTGCCCTAGTTATGCCACTGATTACACTAGCCATACAGGTTAATAGGGTTGACGTATGCACCTTGCAAGGGTAATATTCTGCGCTGATAATAGTAGAAAGCCTGTACGACAAGGCCTCATACCTGAATATCTCAATGGCACAAACCATCCTAATAGATGAATTAATATCCCCCCTTTATTTAAAACATGTTTTTTATGAAACTGAAAGTGTGGCACACAACTGTTAATATAAAAACTGTGCTGTGGAAAAAGCAATTTGCTCTTTTTTTATTGTAATTAAAAATTTGACACTTTCAATGCATGCAGACAAAAACTTTTATTTTGGTATCCTCAACTTGTTTCCTTGAGTCAAAACCAGCAATGCAGTAATGCTTTATTACCAAAATCTGAGCTAGAATGAGTCACAAAAGAGCCCTTTCAACATCAATGATCCTCTGTCTATTTTCAGGTGTGTCATATACTGTAACTTTATCTGTTAAAACATGCGTTATGCGTTATTGAACTGCTTGAAGAAGAAAGCTGCCAGTACTGGCCTCAGATTGAAGGCTGAATTTCCTTGTTACATCCGAGAAAGATTTACAGTAAAAGATCATTCCATAAAAATGAAATGGACTCCTAGGCAAACACTTGTGTCTGCTTGCCTGTCGATCTGTAGTCATTTTAGACGTCATATTACTTATACAAATAATATACTTATAATGTTATACCTAAAAGCCTATATGAAAGCAGTCACTGCACGGTAGAAATCATCCTCTCCATCTGTCATAGGTCTAGAGTCCCTGGGAATCCTTCAACAAATGTAATATGCTCCACTTAGGTTTGATGTTAGGCTCCTACGGACTTGGGAACCATCCAGAAAAGAGAGTCTGGATTTCTGCCACGTTAGTGATTCTTTTTTTGTAGACAGACCATCAGATATTTAGGATGGATTTACAGCAGTCATTAAAAACAATTAAGAACATGCATTAACCCATTGTGCAGTGGGCAAAACTAACATATACTAAATCAGTGCAGTAGAATGTTTGCAATTATATTGCTCTTAAAATAGGAGCAATATAAAAGTTAAGGGCACATCAATTCCTTAAACAGAAATATATTTTTCTGTTTTATTTCTAACTGCAAGTTAAAGTGAAACAGCCTCATGTCTAGTAGCTCCTAAACCCCTATGGGGCATATTTACGAAAGGGTGAAGTGAATAGCGCTGGCGAAAATTCGCCAGCGTGATGTAATTTCCGGACTTCGCTGATTTACTTACGGGCATAAATTCGCTAGTGAAGGAGATAGACTCTAGCGCTACTTCGCACTCTAATGCCAGGTGAATTTTCGCTGTGGCAAATGGACGTAACTACACAAAAAAAAGTTGAACATTTTTCTAAGTCCAAAAAAACGCTGGCGTCTTTTACTTTTTACCAAGGTGATAGGCTGAAAAAGATCGTAAATTTTTTTGGGGTTCCCTCCTTCCCTCCTATGTTACTTAACATAAGGCACCTAAACTATACAGTGGGCACATGTGTAGGGCAATATAATATCTTTATTTTATTTTTTAAGGTTCCCTGGCCTTGTGTAGTGTAATGTAGTTACTGCAACATATACGTCCATTGTACTTTAACTTCACGCCGTATGCTAATTAGGCATCGCTAGCGTAGCTTCGAACTTCTTATCATATTATCGCTAGCGCAAATTCGCAAACGTTTGGAACCCTGGACGCAACTTCAGATTTTTGTGAATTAGCATTGTCCTGGCAAATCTACGCGAATTGTTGCGAGGTCAGCGAACCCGTCGATGGCACAATTTCGGAGGTAAGTAAATTTGCCCCTAAGTATTTGTATAGTTCTCAGACAGATTATAAACTGTATTGGACTAAACAGCAGATTTTGGTCACAACATATTCCCTTTGTTCTGACAACCATTACCATACATTGGGATTATTCCTGTTTTTAGTAGTTTATTTTGAAGACCCCTGTTTTTTTAAAATTATTGTTGGATTCATTTATCTTCTTGGATTTCCATTTGTTATAGATGTTTTTTTTATAGGTCCTTTAGATGTCCATAAATGGAAAGATGATGGCTAACTATATGATCAGAGTCCATTCATATATTGGTGGCAGTGGCCTGTGGATGTATGTGGGAAAAGGTTCTGCATGTGACCCATTTGGTCACCACTTAGGAAGCATAATTGGAAAGAATTATGTTTAGTGGCCTTGCCAATTAAGTAGATCTGAGTTTGCCCAATTTATCCGTAATGGCCTAGGAATGAAAAGATAGCAAAATAAGACCCTCACCGCTTGTGAGATAATTCTGGAAACGCAAATTATTAGACATTATTTGTCTCAAAATTACCTCTTCATTTCAACAGATCTTATGTGTCTCTTCATTATTACAGATATTTGCGTCATAACCCTGTTTAGAAAATCCATGAATAACCTTGAGAGTCAATTTTTGTCCTTTCATATTTTAGTAAACTGACAATTCCGTATGTAACTATTACTTTTTCACTAGGACTATAATGGGCAAAATGACATAAAATTAGGTGATTATTTTCTAAACGTCATGGAAAATTCAGAGAACATTTTTAACATGATTTAGAATGAATCTGAAGGAGCTGGAAAAGGCTCTTTCATTTATAAGAAACAGCAGCTGCTCTGTCCTATTTTTGGTTTTCTGCTAATAGGATGATACATATTTTTTTAACCTTACTGAATATTTTAGCATGACTGGGATTAATACTCTCCAGTGATTTATTGTCAAGATTAATTGTTGTCATACATGAAAGTGACTGTAGGCTTACCGAATACTTCATTATGTTATTTTTATTTTTATTTTTTTGCATTGTGGGATCGCAGTAAGAGATTTTTAATGAGTTTCTTTCACACTCCAGCAGTCTGTCTCTGGCAGAAATAAAGTATAGCCGTTTTTTTCGGGACGCATGTTTAGAACATCTTTCATTAGGAGATTTGATCAGCAACAGTGGCAAAATGACACAGGCCTTTAAAAGAACATTGTGACTGCCGGATAAAAGCTGAATTTTAGAAAAATGTCCTCATCAGTTCAACTACTAAGGCAGGCAGCAGGGACATTCCTGCAACTTTATAGAGGCTGGAGAACATTCCATCTTGTTGAGGAGACAATAGAACACAGCTAATGTTCTCTCCTCTCACTCATTACTGATATTGAATAGCACACTCTTTAATAATATTCTCTGCAGCTATATTTTTGTTCTGTGATCTAAGAATGGACAAAAAGGAAGGCAACTATGATCAACATGAAGCTAACAAATTTAATGTGCCCTGGGTATTCTACCTACAGAATGGAATGTAAAATGTTTTTTAAGTGTAAAAAAAGATATAGTAACACTCATTTTAATTCATATAGTGCATATGAAACATATACATGTTTGCAAACTAACCAGAAAATATTACTCATTGGAAAATATTTTAATTTGATTTTCCTTATGTAAAACAGGCATTGGCTTTTTTAGCTACTTATTGAAATCAACTGTGAGAAATGGGATTATATTGCTATAGGCTAGATGACTATATACTATATATTCCTAGTTAATGCACTGGGAACATGTGGTAAGTGGAGGCCCAGTAAATCGTACCTGTAGCACCCCCTGCTAGCTAAAGTATGTCCCTTTTCTTTTCTTAGAAACCTATCCTCTTGCCTGTTTATTGTTCATTGTATTGTTCTTTTTCACTTTATTCTTTCATCTGATATACATATGGAGCTTTAGGTATTCTAAAATACCAATGAATTCATTGTGTAAGGTTTTTTTTTTTTTTTACTAATTTCATTAGAGTAGCAAGGTCTTATTTAAAGCATCCTGCCACAGACTTGTTCAGGTCAGATTCTGACCTTATAGATTATTGGAACCCATACTTTAATCATAGGGTCCCTGCACGGTCCACCTCCTCCATGCAGGGACCCTATGATTAAAGTATGGGTTCCAATAATCTATAAGGTCAGAATCTGACCTGAACAAGTCTGTGGCAGGATGCTTTAAATAATACCTTGCTACATGCACACTATGGAGACTCCCAGAACAACTCTGTTCCCCTGTAACTTTACTGAAACACAGAGTTTCATAGCGGGGTTGGAGGCCATCATGTGCTGCTTGAATTTTTTTTTCCCCGGAAACCCTGGTACTGATTGCCAAACAGGAGCACTTTGGAAACCTATATGTTTCTTGCTACAATTGAGATTTCTTATGATGGGCAATCACCATCTAAATACCAAACAGCCAGACATGGAGGCATCTTTGTATTTTCACTACTAGTTCTGTTGGGTCTCCTCGGTGCAGTTGGAGAGAGCAGATATGGGCAGTGCATGTATAGATTCTTAATCTATGGGTTTAATTCTTCTTTGTAATGTCATCTTCCCAATGGAAGTGAGGACAAACTGTAGCTTCTTCCACTCCATCATCTGACAATGCACAATGCACATGACAATGACAAGCAAGGAGACTGTGGGCAATGTTTTCAGCCTGCACAGAACTGTTCAATAGGGTTACAGGTTGATCTTATAAAAAGCACGCTGGCATGCTGGAAAACATGTTCAGGTGGTTGGGCAGTGTGGTTGAATTGATTCATACTGCCCAAAAATACAGTATATTAATACATATTAATAATAGGGAATTAAAGATATATATGTGTGGTTGAAATATATTTGTGTAAGGGCTAACCCTGGTGGTCTAGCGGGGACGCTCGCCCGCGAGAGATGCCCGCAGCCCTAGTCCTCTCTCCTCATTGGCGCGCGCGGCCGCGCACTGGGTTTACGTGCCGATCACGTCATCACGCAGAGTGGTGCGAAATTCAAATATTTAAAGGGGGTTCTGACTCAAACTCATTGCCTGTTGTTAGGTTCTACTTGCTAGTATCCTGGGTGTGTTATATCGTGTTTGATTCCTGGTTTTGACCCCATGCCTGTCTGATGACTCTGAACTCTGTTAATCCTGATTCCTGCCTGCCTGACTATTCTACCGGTATTGACCTTTGCCTGTCTGACCTCGCTTGAACTCTGCCTGCACCGACCCAGCCTGTCTGACCTTGCTAGTACTCTGCCCGCACTGACCCTGGCCTGCCTGACTAAGTTTTGTCTATTCTTAGAACTGTGCCTTCCGTCCAAAAAACCTTGATAACAACCGTGCCCCCTCGTCCTGAACCCTCTGCTTGGCTCCTCACTTATTAAGACCTGGCGGGATCCAATTAGCTGAGGGCTTCTCCCAAAATGAAAGGTGGCTGTTAAAGGCAGAAGTAAGAGACAAGACCAGGGAGCCTAGCACCAGTTCTGGATTTAGGGTGCCGATCATGACAATTTGCAGAGAGGCGGGCTATGATAGATCCCCTTTACTCTGTGACCCATATCTGAGATGCAACCTTGTGTCCCAAGACCAGGTCCACAGTGACCTACACACTCAGAATGTTGGACAATGACCTTTGCACTACAACTTTACTCTTAGTAATAGGAAAACACAATGTTGCTTAATTAGAGGGATGACATCCCTTAATGACCATTTAAGATATGACCTACTCTGCAGAATTAGTCTCAGCCATGATGTGAAATAAATGTGGTCTTAAAGCAATAATGGTGTGGGCAGAAATTTTAAGTCTCCAGCTAGTGCCCACCCTGCAAATATTCAGTTGTTTTTCTCTCCTCAAAATTTTCCATAAGCTAGCAGACTCCAAGGTGGACATCCTTGATGCAAATGCTAATATATCTAACTGTTATTGCACAGTGTATTGAAACATAAATTGCCCTCTTACTAATGACATGATATAATGACATATATATATATATATTCTTTTTACAAGGGCTTCCAGGTATATAATTACACTACAGACTTCTTTCAAAGTTACATTTTAGAACTATAAAGAAGCAACGCTTACTTTCTTCGATGAAGAACATATTATGTATTCTGTGTTACTTCTTAGAACTCGTCTGCCAGATACAGACCTGAAAATCTATTAAACAATTTGTGGCAGAACAGGTTTTATAGTTAGTTGACAACTGGGAGGCCTCTGGTTTTATTATAAGTTTTAATATATATACTGCTTGGCGAATTTCACCTTCAGAAATCTTGTTACTTAATCAAAGTCATTTCTCTGTGCGTTGTTATTCCCCCTACATTTGTTCATTATTTTCTTTTTCTGATGGAAACTTTCAAGGGTTCAATAAATAAATATTCTTTTTTCTTAATTGCATTTTCATAGATTATATAAAGGTGATATGCTATTTTCAGCTTTCTGTAAGTTTCTTCTTTATAGTCTTCCTGGGATATTTTGATCATTTTTTTTCTATAAATACCAGTGTTGTGGGGCTTCCACCATGTACAGCAGGTTCATATACAGATACAGTAGAGATAGGAAAGAAGTAGTCAACTCAATCAAAATAATCAGTTTGCGTTAATGTACTGTTCATGTTGAGTTGCCAATTAATGTAATATTGTACCTTCATGGAGGATGAATGATAAGCAAGTTAGGGGGTAGAAGGAGGAATGCCTAGTTTCCTCCCGCCCACCACTTACCAATACAGAGCTGACTTAGGCAGTTAGCTGTGTATTTGTGGAGAAAGCACTTGTCTCTGCAATCTAAAACAGTGCAGATACCAGCAGTGTAAAGGCCTGTGCCCACTGATCAAAAGCAACACACAGTGTGAAAAATGCACGTGTGGCACATTGTAAAAATTTAAATTGAAATAACATTGAAATTGACATTTCAGGTGCAAAATGTATTTCAGATTTAGTAACCCATAGCAATGAGTCTACAGATAGCATTTACTGTGATGCTGTTTAGAAACAAACATTTAAATAGTTGCTATGCTTAATAGACCTCAGACATTCATTTTACTTAATACTTTCCATAGCTAGAGAGTTGAGAGAACGCCAAAGAGACATGAGATGTGCTTATTTACAAAACATGTTTTGGGCTCGGAGCCCTTTATCAAGTGCCCTGAGCCCGAAACACGTAGTGTAAATAAACACATGTATTAGCAGCTAGCACTGCCTCTTTGGCTTTCTGTCAGTAATCCATGGACAATTGGTTGTATCTTTGTAAGTTCCCTGTCCAAATCTTAAAGGCACAATGCACAGAACTGGAACAGAACATTTTAATTTGGTTCAGCCCTATAGTATTCACTTTTCCTTATGGTTACACGGGGGGGGGGTCCAAATTTCACTCAATGCAGGTTGCAGTTACAAGACGTACATTCCAAACAAAACCACTGGACTTGCAAGGACTTGCATAGGAATTTCTTCTCCTCTGGCCTGGGTTGTCCATACTGTTCTGCACTCATAATGCTCCATGTCTGTAACCACAGCTATTAAGCCTCTATCTCCTTGTTGGGGTACCAGCTACCCATGCTACTCTAGCCCTCTCTGGCTAAGGCACCTAGTGCCTGTACTTTAGGAGACCTACCTAACTGCACCTGCAGGAAACAAAGACCACTCCCTGGGCGTGACTCCTCCCTTCTATACCTTACGTCTTCTGGTTTCTTTGGCTCCTCTATTGGTGGTGGTGGATACTACAATTAACCAATTTCTGCTGACACCTTGTGGTGGTTTCACCAAATCACATTTATCACCTTTTTTCACTCACAGTTTTAAGCATACTCCAAAATTTCCATTCATACATCCAGTTACCATACAAACATTTTCAATCATTTCCACTCACATCACGGTCCACCCCCTTACATCTTTACACCTGTGATGAGAGCCTATATATTCCTCAAGAAGCGCAGTCACCTCCATTGTTAATGGTAATAGCTAGATATTTTTTTTAATTTCAGCTTAACAACAGAAGAAAGATAAAGATAAACAGAAGTTGCAGAACTGTTAAAAACTGATTGTTGCATGTTGCAGTATTCAGCTACCCAGCACCTTTTAATGCAGCACTACATGTATATATCAGAGGACTGTGATCACACCTGTCTGACCTACACAGTGAGGAATTGATAGTTCCGCGATCATTTAGTCGCCCATTAATTAAACCTCTATTTTTTTTCTGGTTAAGGTTTTTAGAAGGAAAAGTAAAATTTTCCATGAATTTCTGCTAAAACTCCAAAAATATGCCATCTTAAACTTGTCAAGGTCATGTAGAAGTCAATGGCTGATGTCCCTGAAGTTGTTTCTTGACATTGTGATCTGCGCTGGATAATCTGAAAAAATTGGGGTTTTCATCTGATAATCCAAAAAGTTTTCGCAGCAAAAAATAAAATTTAGTTTTCGGAGCATCAATCGTGCAATACAACATTTTGTCACTTCAATTTTTTTTACAATTTTTTTTTGATAATTGAGTTCATTTTATAAATAGGGGAGTTAGGTCGACTTTGTTTGCAGAAAAAAATAAGATTAATTGAGTTTAAGTAACTCAGTCCATTGATGTAAGTTACTGTAATTATGAACAAACAAAGGTATACATTTTACAATAAACTAACTGGCAATCTGCTCATCTGTGGGCCCAAAATGCCTCAGTCCTTAACTGTACACAAAGTTAAATCTAATCTGGTGAATGAACAGAGTGATTTGGTCATTTGCCAAACTGACTAAATGATCAGCCCACATTTTGGGTTGCTGCATTGTTTATTTAGTTACCGTATATACTCGTAAATAAGCCGACCTGAGTATAAGCCGAGGTACCTAATTTTACCTACGAAAACTGGGAAAACGTATTGACTCGAGTATAAGCCTAGACACAACTACTTCCCTGTCTTCCAGCAGCGCACATTCCGCCAAAGCGACCCCCCCAACAATCAACCGGACTTCTTTGCAAAGTTGATGGTGACAGAGAATTGCCGGATTACTGTGTGCCATCACTGTTAATCTTTCATATAACCAACAGAGGGCGCTGTGTGATATTGCCATCACTGTTAATCCTTCATATAACCAACAGACGGCGCTGTGTGATATTGCCATCACTGTTAATCCTTCATATAACCAACAGATGGCGCTGTGTGATATTGCAGTCACTGTTATTCTTTCATATAACCAACAGATGGCGCTGTGTGATATTGCAGTCACTGTTATTCTTTCATATAACCAACAGAGGGCGCACTGTTATTCTTTCATATAACCAACAGAGGGCGCTGTGTGATATTGCAGTCTCTCCCCAAGCGAACTGTTGGTATAGGAATGATTAAAAGTGACTGCAATCTCAGCTACTGCCCACTGACTCGAGTATAAGCAGAGGTAGAGTTTTTCAGCACATTTTGGATGCTGAAAAACTCGGCTTAAACTCGAGTATATACGGTAGTTACAGGAAAGTGATCGTGAACGAAAAAACACAAAAATCACAGTGTACATAGCATATGTATGTGGATATGTGGGTGTCTATAGTTTCCAGGTAGAGACCATATTCCCTTTTTGCATCATTCCAGAAAATATTGTCATACATTATTACTTTGTAGACTTCTCAGACACATTATTTTCTGCCATGATGCAAAAAGAGAATATGGTGTCTACCTGGAAACAATAGACCCCTAAATCTGACACTCATTTCTACAGATATATGTTGTTGAGATGATATAGTCAGGAATGTGATTCTAGTCTTATTAGTGACTAGTATCCTAAGTAGTAGTCAAGTGAACAGAATTCTGTACAGTCATATTGCAGTACATGTGGTTTCTGTAGGGTTTTTGATACAATGCCATGTCTTTGATTACTGTGTAAACAAGGTCAGTTCATCTTGGGTGATGGATTTTATACAAAGAGTATATATTGGACATCCATTAACTTTTTGAAAACACATCCAAAGTGCTTGTGATTATTCAGTGATGCTTGAAGGTTGGCAGTTCATGGTATCCTCAGTTCTTGCTTAGCCATCTATAACTTGGCCATCATAACTTTGTTTCCTTTTTCAACTGTGGATAGCAGTTTATATCGACATATTAATGTAACAACTGCAACTCCAAGCATCACAGCTGTCTTGGGGATGATGCATAATGTAGCTCACCAACAGTTGTAGAGGCGCAAGTGGAAGATCACATATTTAGGGTTTGGTTTCCCTTTAAGACAGCTGCAATGCAGCTTGGTCTATATCAGATACCTTTGAGATTTAAAGGAATGAAAAAATTCGTAGCTATGTAGCTAACAGCGATAGTCAGCTTGTTTAAAAGGCTAAATATTGTGTCTGCTAAACAGAATAAAGAATTACTAGACATCTAATTTTTGCAGCAGCAGGAATTGCCCACTGAAGAGATTATCTGGAAGAAACATATGGGATAAGGTATATCGACCCATATTTAATATTCATTTATCTTCCACCGAATACCTTACAGCGCTAAAAAGCCTGCCATTTCACTTGAGCGGCACAACACAGCATTTGCAGTAATTTTCAATTCACTTTTTTCTCTGGCTCTGATGATTTCTTCTTTTGCCTGTCTGAACAGTTTTCTGTTTAGGACTTATTTTTTTTCCAGAATTTAAATCCATACGCACCCCACTGTTAAAAGTAATTGTTTTAGTGTTTTTATTTCTGCTCCTTTTTATGGTTATAATAATCAGTGAGAGGAAATTCATTGCTGGGTTCCCTTTCTTTCGTTTTTAATTAGGCAACAACAGGCACCATAGAATGCTGGCAGCATCTGGCTAACTGCTTCTTTTGTCTAACCATAGGAAGAGAAATAAAGGGGGTATTAATAATAAAACCTGAATAAAAACATATTGTTATCCTTTTGATAATAAGGCTATAGCTGTTTTTATTACTACACATTTGTTCTGTTAAAAACATCAAATTTATGTACAAACTTCCAATAGATGATAAATAGAAGAATATGTGAATCCTCCATAGATCTTTCCCACTGCACTTCCCTGTCTTTTTGAAATAGGTGGCTTAAACATTCAATCACCATTGAGAGTATTGGCTACTGTCAGTCATTTTGCTGTTGCCTAAAATATGGAGGTTACAATGAAATTTCGGGTTCCTTGCCATTGATAAAGTGTTGTGTCTGGTGAGATATGTAGTACAGTAAACAGTCTGGTTGTGCAACAGTGTGTAGGCTGTATTAGTGTTGCTCAATAATGATGTGCAGGTCAGCTCAGAGCATGCAGATTTGGAAGTTTCACCCTCAAACCTGTCCCCTTCATCAATGTTATACTGTTTACACTTTTTCCTGTTATATCATTTCTGACATAATTTAAGGGGCTCAGGTCTTTCTCAAAGTCAGCCAGATCAGTGGTATGTTAGAGTGGGCACTGGCCAGAAAGTTTTAATGAAAAGAAATCCATATACTTTAATTATAATATATATTATTTTACCCATAATTCCTCCACCTACTTTCCTTGTAATCAGGAATCATTTGTTTAAGCAGAGAGTTGCTGAGCTATAGAGGAACCCCTCCTTTCTCCAGCTACTGTAGCCCTCGTCTGAGGATTACAGATACGGAGGAATTGATTATACAAGGATTTTTATCTAGGAGGGGTAATTTGATCACCTTACTAAATAATATTGTAATACTGTAGATATTTCTTAATTTAAGCAATAGACAAAAAGTATGGTCTGCAAAAGCCCTATTCATTCAACTAATATTTAAAATGTTTTTTTCCTCTTTCGGTGTAGCATAGAATTATAAATATTCTCTGTTAAAACAGTTATAAATACTGTGTAGCAGTTCATGGGAAAGACTTTAGTAGAGCAGTCTGTTTCTGGTTGCTAAGAGAAGCTTGCCAACCTAATGAGGAGCGGCAGGATTAATAGAAATGAACAATGAAGAAGCAATTAGATACAAATGAGATTGCAGGAAAATGGATGGATTATGCACCGGACTGTCTGGATAATTCATAAAACTATTCCATAAGTGTATGAAAAAGGAGAACTTGCCTAACTATTTTTAACTCTTTGGGACTTATTTACTAAAATCAGAAATTAAATATATTTGCCTTAAAAATTGCTTTCTTATTTATCACAAAACCATATTTTATTGTTTTTAAAACTTAAATATAAATGTATTAATGGCTGTATCCGGCAAAATTATCAACAGGATTAGCATTTGATGTGGAGAACTCTGAAAAGCTGACCCAATGTTTTTTATCTTGCCAAATCAAGATTATAAAGCCTTATTATTTGTGGGTCTGCGTTAAAATGTATTTTTTTTAGCTCTTTGTAATTTTCATGACCTTCATTTATTCATGAATATTTGGTCAATGTCATTCCCCACACCTGTTTTACAGCTGCAGTCTCATTGCCATACTGAGCAAACTATCAGCCAATAGTCAGGTGCTTACAAACCGAAAACCACATTATATGCAGTATAATAAATTACTTGGATAGAGAGGAGATCAGTTGGCTGGAACGCACTCTTAAACAGGGACAGCAGGCTTGAGTTCTGTTAGCAGATTGTGACCTTTGGCGGTGTCTTGTAAAATCAGGTTGCAAGGCACAGGCAATGTATTAGTAGCTTTACAGGAAAATATAACCAGTTTGTAAGCATAGATTCTGTTTTAATTATCTTCCATTTGGTGAACAGTAAGTATAAGGTAATAGTTATCTTGCTGTTAAAAGAAATTTTTTTCAGGCATGCATGTTCAGAATCTATGGGGGCTCAGAGCCATGGTTGGTGGAGCCTAGTCTGAAGACAACTCAGAGACACATTCAATTTGATTTCCTAGATACTTTTTGAAGCCTATCTTCCAGATAAATCGGATCAAGATTTAGGGTCAACATTAATTTAATGTCTTATATTATTGGAGAAATGGCAGAATTTTCACATGTTTAGAACTTTGTTATGAGCTATGGGAGTTCTTTGGCTAAATGTTTGGCCTCAAAGGTGGGCTTGACCCAGATAAGTACGACAACCATTGCTCTATTCCTACTTACTTCCCGGTGTCTAAACCTAGGGTTTATTTATCAAGGGTCAAATGTTAGTGTTTTATATCTCGAATGAAATCACAACTCGATTGGTATCTTATTTAGACCAGAATGGAAAAAACTAAATTCTGCGAGTTTGAGTTGTGAAACTCAAAAACTTGAATTAATTGCGTTTTCTATGGGAAAAAACTCAAATCGCTCAAATTATTTGAGTTTTTGGGCAAAACCCTCTGAAAAAAACTTGAACATCAAGCAGGCTGTTAACATCTTCAAATGGTTCAAGGGACCTATGCCATTGACTCCTACATGACCTCGACAGGTTTTAGATGGTGTATTTTCAGATTGAAGCTATTTCCAGGAGTTTATCCCAAAAATGTAAGTTTTGACCAAACAAATCGACTCGAAAAATCAAATTTTCGTGGAAAACACAACTCGAATAATAAATAAATAACCCTCCTAATGTCACACCAGGTACATTCTTCTTCCAACACATCACACTTGAGTATTTTATGACCAATGGTCACAGGAGGCTTATAAAATGGTATGGAAGGGAGCATGGGTGGTTTCATCTATTTCTCCACCTGCAGAAATAATGTAGAATACATTACCATGTTTTTGTCAACATATATGGCTGCACAATTTTTGTTGTTACGGTGGGGTGCTCTGAGTCTACAGTGTGTTTCCTTTTGAACTCCCAACATCTCAGATCTTTACTCTGCTCCCACACTTACTAGTATATAAAATAAAATAATGTCTGAATCTACTACTAAAGAAACATTAGCAGTAAGACAGATAGTCCTTCACTGACAAGTTGGAGACCCTATATTTCCTTTCCAGCTTTTCTATAGACAATGTGTATTTCATTTTGAGAAACTCTAGTGTTCTTGAGCTGTGTTCTCTTTAATCTCTGTTTAGACCTTGAATGGAATTCTGCTTCCAACTTCTACAAGAGATAAATTAAATGAACACTTCAGTTGTGACATATTGATATATTCTTATGAGGAGAAGGGGCAAAGAAACAGGATGCTTAAGTAGTGATTCAGCTGAAGATAAACTATCAAGAGTGAACATTAAATGATCATTTAAACGTTAGCAGTTATATTGAAAGAGAAACTAATCTCTTTGAAGGAGACAGTTGCTTATTAATTTGGTTGTCCTTGACATATATATATATAATGAGGTAAAATATCATGATCATCATCTTTTAAATATAGGGTGAAAGACCACACACAAGAAATACATCTCTCTCATGTATATAGTGGGCATCACTGGCCACATGTTGCCTCTGAAGTGTTGAGAGGTAGTTGTCTGAGTTTGGAAGAATTGATGTGGAGGATGCCCCAGAGACATAGCTTTAATTGAGCTTGTCTGGGAAGTCAGTGTAGCCAGTGCTAATATATGAGTGCACACAGACCTCTGGGGAAATTATAGGGGGCAAAGATTAGGTTAGGTTATAAAATGATTGCACAGTGTACTGTAAAGTTCAGGGGGAGTGGGATTGCCCATGCACTACGGCCACAACACAGTAGTAGAATAAATGTCCTTTCATTCCTTATTCAAACAAGCAAGCTGTATCTTCAGCAGGTAACAATAACAACTTAAACAAGCTGTATCCTCAGCAGGTAAAATAAGTCAACTTATATATAGTCTTCAGCATAAAGTAACAATCACTTTCATGCACAGCAGAATTGAAAAGAAACAGTTCATATTCCCATTCAGGGATCAGGCTCATAGCAGACAAATCAAGTTTCAAGTTTTCTTTCATTATGTAAGTTATCATCATTTATAGTGTCTGAGTGGAATTGAATACATTTACAGTATGTTTCAGATTTTTCCATTTTGAGTTCTTGAAAGGTTGAAGTATAGCAGTGATTTACTTGTTTTATTTTATATGTAAATATGAGTTAAAACCACTGAAAATTCTTTTAGAGATGGATGAGAGGTAATAGTATTTATGGGCTGTATGTAGTGTGCCAAAGGTGTATTGGTATTACCAAGCAAGTAAGGCTCTTTGAATGATGTTATTTTTTATGTTAGATGAAACACAGCTCCTTAATGTACTTCTTGAACAATGGAATCAAACATATACTTCTACATCAATTATAAAATAAAGAAGTTAATTGAACAATAACCAACACAGGTAGCTATCTTTAAACTGAGGCTAATCTTGTGCCTTGCCTGTTTATCAACACACACTATCATTCTGCCACTTGTTGTACCAATTGGTATACCAATTGGCTGTAGTCTAGAATTGCATGATAGCTATCCTAATGGGTTTTAAGTCATTGATGACCCAAAGAGCTCAATATAAACAATATATACTTTCCCAAGTATTGTAGGTGACAGTGTGGGTGAAATGCTACAGTCTTTAAAGACTTAAGACCCAGTCCTGCAAACACAGCCATGCAATAAAAAACTGTACCAGGCTGCATGACCTTCTAGTTGCCATGGAAAATACCATAAACAGTGGAGAGAATGGTAAACACATTAATAGGTCCCAGGATGTTGAGCAAGGGGTCATGGGCTCATGCCCTGGGGTATGTAAGACTGTCAAATCTCTCTGTGTCCATTGCCCTAAAATTAAAAACCCCACGTCAGTAGATTTAGTATTCTGCACATACTGCAGTGTAGCGGGGGACTAAATTGCTTCTAGGTATGTTGTCTTAAAAAAATTTTTTCCAGTCATTTAACTGTCTCTTAAACATTCTGCCTACTTTTAAACTTTGCCTGTTAATTTTCACTTTAATACAGCTGAGAGTTTTTTACACTGTCTCTATAAAATAAAATTGCTAAAAAATGAAGCCGCTTGCATGAAAATCACAGCATGGATTTGGAAATAGGCAATATTTTTATGAGCAGGCAGCTCAATAAACTGATAAATCATATTCATATAATTTTTCTGTGCTATGGAGAATCTGAAGGATATGAATATTTAAAATGAGAGAACCATTTTGAACTTGGTGCACAGACTAATGTTGCTGTATTCAGTGCTGGGGCTATAGTGCTATAAAGATGTAAGAGGAATCCTATTCATTGTTTGATGAGCCATTACTATCCTCACAGGATAACTAAAAACTCAGTACCTACTTCTCTAATTCGATTACTCAATTCCTAATACTAAACCTAATGTACTGCACTGCTCAACCTCACTTTACACAGTTGTTGCTGGAAGACAAATCCCAACATACTTTAACATATTATGAAGATTAAAGCAATATAGCTGAATAAATAATTTTCCTCAGCTCTCCGGGGTCCTCTGCAGCATTTAAATGCGAATGATTCTCCAATGAGAATCCCAGCTGATCTGTGTAAATCTGGCTCCATGTTCTAAACCTGTCCTTTATCCAGGTCCGGATTTGTGGCGAGGCCGCATAGGCACGGGCGGCATAAATTAAGGGGCGGCATGCCACGTAGCCGCAGCGGTAGTTTGGGAAGTTCTGGAGAAATAAGCACTATAGACGCTTAGTAGGCCAGTGGAAAAGATGCGCATGCGCGCAATTCTACAGGGGGGAGGGGGCGCCGGAGAACACTGGCCTCTGGGCGCCGCGAGGAGTAGTCCGCTCCTACCTTTATCCCCAATTAAATTGCTTTTGTAGTGACATTTTGATCAGTCAAATCCCCTTTAAAGGGGCAGTAAACTCTGCTGCACTGCTCAACCAAACTTTACTCAGTGCAAAACCCAGAATAATGTAAAATCTAATGAAGGTTGTCGCAGGTATCAAAATCGCTGTTTCGTAAAGTTTTCCCCAGTTTTGCGAATTTCGTGGCAAAGCGAAACGTGAAAAATTCTCCCATTACTACCAGTAACGTACTCTGCTCAAAAATCAAGTAACGCCTTTCCTCTGCTTACAGCCTTTTATTTAGGGAACTGGTTAGCAGAACTGAAACAATTGGTGAAGATGTTACAAATTCTTTATATTACTGGCACAAAAACTGCTAACATCTTGAAAATTAGAATAAAATAATGTAAGTTGCAACAGTACTCAAAAGAGCATCTTGAGCAATTTGACAAGAATTTTCTTAGCGAGGAATACATAGGGGCAGATTTATTAAGGATCAAAGTGAATTCGAGGGAATTTTCGAAGTAAAAAAATTCGAAGAGAGTAAATTATACCCTTAGCAATTACATACAACAAGGTAAAGCTTATCTATGTGCAAAGTGAACAACGGGTTTGTGGACTGTTCATGGCATTCTGTTACTTTTGCATAGTGCAGATGAAATGCATTAATTGAGGGAGTTCAGCGTGGAGAACAACATTTGCATTAAGAACACTTTTCCTCCATTTCTATTACTCGATTGTATTTTTAGACTGTTTCTGTGCATACAGTATGTTCTATACCTCCCCAAGGAAATAATGAACTTTGCAAAGTGCTATCCAACTAGCAGATGGATTAAATGCTGGGTCAAAGTAATTTTTTGGATACTTCGACCATCGAATAGGATACTACGACTTTGAATTTATTTCGACTTCGATTCAAAGTAAAAATCGTTCGAATATTCGACCATTCGATAATCAAGTACTGTCTCTTTAAAAAAACTTTGACTTCAATACTTCGCCAAATTAAACCTGCCGAAGTGCTATGTTAGTCTATGGGGACCTTCTACATCATCTTTCTAAGTCTTTACACATCGAATAAAAATACTACGATCGATTGCTAAAATCGTTCGAATTGTTCGATTCGAACGATTTAATCGTTTGATCGGATGATTTTTATTCGACCGCAGGATTGCCAGATTTGTTGAAAAAAACGTCAAATTCGGTATTCTAATTCGAAGTCTTTTAATTCGATGGTCGAGTTTTTTGAATTCGATATTCGACCCTTGATAAATCGGCCTCATAGTGTTTGCCATATCTGCATAATTTGGGATCATGTTAAAATGGAACGTTGTTCACCCAGAGCTCTGGTTGACTCAAATTAGGTAGGAATAGCAAATGTCTGCAGGGCTACATATTGGGCATGTCCTGGGATATTACCCTTGGAATAACTCCATTCACTGTCCAACAGGAATGATATTTCAAGCTGTAGCTAAGTTAAAATTTGACAGGCCAATTATGAAGGCCACTGATGATATCAATTTAAAAGTCAGCTATCAAGCACCGGACATTGTGGCATTTTGGATCTTTGAGCTGACCCAGCATTTAATCCATCTGCTAGTTGGATAGCACTTTGCAAAGTTCATTATTTCCTTGGGGAGGTACAGAACATATGCACAGAAACAGTCTAAAAATACAATCGAGTAATAGAAATGGAGGAAAAGTGTTCTTAATGCAAATGTTGTTCTCCACGCTGAACTCCCTCAATTAATGCATTTCATCTGCACTATGCAAAAGTAACAGAATGCCATGAACAGTCCACAAACCCGTTGTTCACTTTGCACATAGATAAGCTTTACCTTGTTGTATGTAATTGCTAAGGGTATAATTTACTCTCTTCTACACAAAAACACATTTCATGCTTTTTCTTCAAATGACAGCTATTTATTCAAGAAACTTTTATGCTTTATTTATTTATTCAGACAACAGCTATTAAGACACAGGACCAGGATTTATAGTGCGGAAAATGTAATTAATGAATAAACTAAATTATGGGGACTGAGCAAAATGAGCAAGAATGGAACAAAAGTTTGGGTATGTGTTTGCACCCATATATGATATAACTTTAGAGGTCATCTGGGTGCTTTGAGGGTATGACTAAAAATTCTTCTACAGATGTGGGACCTGTTAACCGGATTGCTCAGGACCTGGGGTTTTCCAGATAAGAGATCTTCCAGTAATTTGGATCTCCATATATAAAGTCTACTAAAAATGATTTATTATTAAATTAACCCAATAAGATTGTTTTCCCTACAGTAAGGATTAATTACTGTATATCTCAGTTGGGATCAGGTACAAGGTTTTGTTTAATTATGAGAAAACAGAAATATGTTTTAACGTTTTGAATAAAATGGGGTCTATGGGAGATGGCCGTTTTATAATTCAGAGCTTTCTGGCTAATGGGTTTCCGGATAACATATCCCATACTTACACTTGTGCAGACAATATATTGTTAAATCAAAAACCCTCAAAAATACTGTACTGAGCAGTTATGGCGTTACTTGTTAAAATTGAGCCCCCTATGGCAGGATAGACAAAAGTCTCTATTTGCACTCCTCTATTCTTCTGAATTCCACCTAAGGGGTGTAGCAGATTAATCCCAAACTTTCTGTTCAGATCATCTTGTAATCATCTATGCCAAACTACTACCTGGAACCTTAAACCAGTAACCAATTTATATCCCAAAACGGGGAGTTGAAAACAAAAATTTTTATAAAAGTACACTTTAAAGTGCTGCTTTAGTGAATTTATGATGAAGATTTTTGAATAGCATAAATTTGAGTTGAATTAGGCACTTCATAGCTACCTCTTTCTAGGATTATTAATATAATGTATTTATATTGTGCTGACATTATCCAAAGCACAGTATGCAGCTTACCATTTATCAAGAGACTATGTAGTTGCTCTTGCCAGTACAGAAATGCATTACAACATATTACAATACATTTCACGTGGTCTCCTGTGGTATCCTAACAAGATAATACCCCCATGCCTCAACTTAAAGTTGATTGTTGTTCTCCAGGGACCTAATTTCATTCAATAAGAAGCAACACAAGCACAAATTCTATTTTGTCAATACTGTGGGATACCTAGAATGCCTTCTCCTAACCAGAAAGTCAATATCGAGTGCAATAATTAAATTAGAGGTACATTTTAATCCCTAACAACAAAATCTATTTTTTACATTAGGTAAAGTTTAGTCTTTCATCATTAATACATATATTGAGATTGTACATATTTTAGGCAAAGTCATATAATAATAGAAAGACCTTTTATCCTAGGTCCCAATTAGTCTAAATAAATTCACGCCTGCTCCCAACCTGCACCCGAACCCGGCACCTCCATTTATAGACCCACCCATCTCTGACATCACAAAAGGGGATGGGGTGGGGCAGGTGTTTTCATATAAATGGAGGCTGCTGGAGCTGAAAGCTAGCAGAGTAAGGTTGCAAGCAGGGAGAACGGGACTAGCAAAATTTGTGTGGAAGCCTGAACCTGCCAAACCTGTGGGTAATCCCACAATATTTCAGGGTTGTATACATCCTGTGGCCAGCATAAAATTGCCCCCTGCAATGGCCCCTAGCCCTCTGAAGCTTCTAGGTGCTGGGGAGCCCTGTATAACAGGGAGGAGTAAATCAAACTCTTCCTAAAACCAACAGTAATTCACAAGTGTTTCCACCAGGCTGAGTTGAAAATGAACATTATAGAGACCAATTATGCAATTTATATATTGGTCACCAAACTGACCACTGAAAGGCACTGTTTTATTATATCTCTATATATGACTTGTTTATGTTCATGATGATTATTAGTATGTATGTATAAACCTTTTTATTTAAACATAGTAGATTTCCCTTTCAGGTTTCTAATTAATAGTAACAGCACATAGTAATTATTTCTTTTTTTGAAATTAACTTGGCTTTCTGATTTATATGATTGGGCTGAACTTTAAAATCACCAGCAGAGTAGGCAACGAACTCATCACTGTGTCTGTGTTGTGGAAGAACCTAATAGAATACCATCTAATAGAGTTCTTCCTTTCTCACTTTTCACTTATCCAGAGATATCACTTTTTGGCCACCAGTGATGGGCAAATTTGGGGCATTTTCGCTTTGTGGAAAAATTCAAAAACTTCCTGCGAAATTCGCAAAACGGCGAAAAATTCATGAAACGGCGCTGGAGTCTCGTTTTTGACGCCGGCGTCCTTTAGTTTATGCTTACTGCCCTCCTCTGAGTGACTTTTGAATTGGCTTTGCAGAAGAATCCCATGGGGGTTGGCACTTTTGATATACATTTCTAAAATTTGTGCCTTAGTTGGAACCATACTAAGCAGTTTATGTGCCTTCTAAGAAGATATTTGACAAATATCTGGTGGAGGGACCTGTCCTATTTTCTTTTTGTTTGAGCAGCTTGATACAATATAAATCAAGGCACCTTCAGTACCTACCCAATGTTCTCAAGAAGGAAATTATAAAGCAACTCAAGGGCTAAGGGTCACAATCTATATTTCTGAATTCAAATTTTTGTATATTATAGATAGACCTATTTTTTTTTAGTTTTTCTTCCTTCATGTTGTATGTTTTTCCTAAATGCCATATTTTATCTTTTCAGAAGATGTAGAGTGGCCAACACATAAATATCACACATTTTATCACTCTTCTCTGTCACCGTTGCTTGCTTTTCCCTAATATTTCTTGTCAAACTCAGCAGAGGATTACTTTTGTGCAGAAATTCTCGTTCAACACAACATGCCGGCATCGTGAAAAACTTTATATAACAAACCAACCCACTGGCTGCTTATTTCACCTTCCCAATTTCACCGAGCTGTGTTAATGGTACTTTTTATGCATTTGTTTGTCAGCACTCTTTTTTATTTCCGCAGGCTGCCTTTTTCTGTGTTTCAGTCCATTGGCTTCAGATTAATGCCAGACATATTCCTACAGAGGCCAATGAACAGTTTTATTTTTACCTCTCCAACAGCCAGCATAAAGTCAAAGTACAGTGAGACCTAACTACATTAATGTCTACTTTTTCTTCCTATCTCTCTTTTGCCAAAAACAGAAAATCTGTTGTGCCCTCCAGATTATTCTCAATTTCTGAGGTTTTGTGCTACAAACATCAGTACGCTATTTTGTCAACATGTGTTCATTTCCATAGTTTAACTATCTTCCAGGTGGAACTAATAAACTACAATGGTGTTAAAACGGACAGATCTTGAAGAAATGTCATCTAACCTGGTGTTAAAAGTTATATCCATTTCAACTTTATTTTACTAGGTTTATTTTTTTTTTTATGCACAATAGTGTACCTTCTAGCTAAATGTCTCAAATATCTGCTCAGCATTCAACAGCCAGACCTGGTTATTGAGGATACCATAGGATTTTCAATTAAAATGCAAATTTACTGCAGTCATTCCTGAGCAACTGCTCTGTTTAGTCATAAATCCTGGTGTGACTGGATAGGTTTATCTGTTTTATGGCATGACACGGCTTAGAAAATATGGGTCTGAGTGTTATGAAAAAGATGTAATGGAACCTTCTTTTTAGCCAATCTGTTATGCTGTCCATCTTGTCTTTGGTATGCAATAAATGAGAGTCAAAAGAAAAACTGGAAAAGGTGCTCCAGTGTTATGAACTTCCGTGACCTAACTTATTTTCTATAATATATGGTTTTATGTTTTTTTTCCTCTTTACAAGCATTGAAGGGATGTTGTCTGGTTTTGCTGTTCCTATGTTTTGCCATTATTAGTTTCTTTGGATCAATGCCCACATTTGTAAAATTGTAAAGTGAATGAGACATTTACGTTTTTTTATTGGCCTTTCATGTTTGAGAGAGATCCGATGCCTGACAGAGGGAGAGGAAAGGGAACTTGTAAGTAGAATAGGTTAAAGCAGAAAAAGTGGGTTTATGAAAACACGTCCAGGGGGTCAGTTTCATTACCCATACTGATTGTCCAGCCATAGGTTACAAACTTTATGATCTGGAAACATAGATGTTTTGTACACAGATCTGGGGGGCATTTATTATATGCATGGCAGGGTGCAAAGTGCAAAAAATGGGCACAATCTGCCATCTGTTGGTGCCACCCCATTATGCTCCTGACTTGTGCCTTATTCAGATGTGCAAGTTAGGGAGCGTCAACAGATGTAGTCCACAGAGTGGCCATACCAGCCAGACAACCAATGGAATAGAAAAATACATTTTGAGCCTTTTTAGTCTTTTCATGAATCTAAAAAGAATAGCATAGCTTGAGATATATATTTATTATAGTTCATTTCTTTAGCCCTCTTGAAGAGAAATATGACTCATAATTGATTTGCCCCACCACGTACCATATAACTACATCTGCCCTGCTGGTTTGTCACATTTGGATGTGTTTTTCACAGTGATTATTTGTGTTCTAGCAAACTCTTCCACTTGACTTTATCCTTATGTTTTCCTTCTTTTTAGAACTTCTTACATTGACTAATAATGATGTAGAATAACCAGGGAACCAGCCTTGATTTTTTTTTCCAGCTGTTACCCACTGTATGTTGATTGTCATGCCGAGCTAAAGTAGCAGACGGTCAGAGACAGAGCAGCTGGAACATTTGTTGAAAAGTCAGTAATGTTTTATTTTAATGATTTATTTGTCTTCTAACCCGAAGGTGATTCATTCCTATAACTAATCTGAGCATTGCTTGACATTGTAGCATTTTCACTTTCAAAGAGACTTTTAAAAAAAGTGAAGATTCTATGCTCTCAGAAGCCCAAGGACAAAAATCTGATTTCATATCTAAATGACCTAGTGGTTAAAAAAGGAGTTGCTTTATCTCCATTCCCTTTGCAAAAGCAAATGATCATTCTGCCTAGGCTTCAGAGTCTATCAACTCAATAATTGCTGTTTTCATGTTAGATTAATATCAAGCCAGGAGAAGAATACAAATGTATGAAATATGATAAAGCAATTAAGCATTCTGTCAATACTTCTCATTAAGATTTCATAAAATATTCTCTGTCTTAGGCAACAGTAGTCAGACAGTAACCTCCTCAGAGATAGCTCTTCAGTTGTCTAACATTACTGACTCAATGATGAATTAAGACGGTTAGACTCTTCAGGTGCTGTAACGATAATATAATTCCAAGAGTTCATCAACAAGATACTGGCATGCTACAATCATAATGCAGATATAGCAACAACTTCTATGTCATCTCTTTTTGGTAACGATCCATAGCTACCAGTAATAATAAAACTTTAGCCCAATTTAATAAAAGGCAAAACAGGACCTGATCAATATTTTAATGCAAGGCATGCTATTAACATTAAGTGGTAAATGTACTAGTGGGTTATGTACCTCAATTTCTTCTGGTTGAAGTTTTTTGGGGGAAAACTCGATTTTTTCGAGATTTATTATACCTCGAAGCTGCTAAAAGTCCAAATCCGAAAATCCGCCATTTCAAACCTGCTGAGGTCATGTAGAAGTCAATGACGATATCTTCTAAGGTCCCTTTTACAATTTGAAGATATTGATCTGCTCTGGGTTTTGTCTGATAACCCAAGAAATAACCTATCAATTCAGACATCAAATCCGATTTTTTTTTTGGAGTTATTTTATTAATGAATAAGTTTGGTCGAGCTTGGGTTTAATAAAAAGATGAGATAAATTACAGTTTTGGTAAATAACCTCCCTAATGTGGTCATTTTAAATAACCTGGGTGTTAGTTACCAAGTGGAAAAATAGAATGACCCATAAAGCACTTTTATGAGATACATATTCATATGACAAGTGGGAAAGGAGAAATAATGTCTTCCTCGCTAAGTACTCTGATCCTAACAGATCCTTACCTGCCATAGAGTAGCATAGGTAAGTAGTAAGTGCTGAGGTTAGCAGAAAAACAGCCTTATTTTAATGCATAGTTATTGCTGGGGAAAGAACGTCTGGGTGACTAATGACCCAATGCTCTGTCTTTGTAATGTATATTTTACACTGACCCAGTGCTTGCTCGCGCTCTCTCCTAATCTACTTTTTTGCTGATATTATAGAAGCAGAACCCACACTTTAATTGCTTACAATGTGCAGTAATATTTTTGTCTAGAGAAATATAGCTATTAGCATGTGCACTGTCTGTACTGCTTTTCTTCACAGCATATCTTTTGTAAAAAGACATGTTGACATATTTTGTTAATGCATGTCTCATTTGGTAGAATTTTATGATTTTAAATGTAATATAAACTGCTGTTTCGCAGTTCATGCTGTACTACAAATCCCAGCAAAATAAAAGACATGACCAAGAGTTAAAGCATAATGGCTGCTATAGTTCAGCAACATCATGGTTGTAACCCTATGGAAGTATTGCTTGATAAAACTTTATTAATCAGTTCTATATGATTTATTAAAATAATCCTAGCTGATCAGTGTAAATCTGGCTCCATGTCTTTTTTTTTCCTGCAACTGGAGATGACACTTTAAGCACAGTTTTTTACTTTTTTTTTATCACAGAATCAATCTAAAAGGTGTGTATGTCATTCCTTCTGCTGTTTTATTATAGTGTAATCTCATGAAGCCAAAATTACACAATCGCTTTGTATGGAGAACAGTGGTTGTCAGACTTTTTCAGTTTGAGTTTGAGTCCAGCCATGGCACTATCTATTGTTTGTATATTCTCGCTGTACTTGTGTGGGTTTTCTGTGGGTGTTCCATTTTCCTCTCAGACTCCAAAAACTTACAGGTAGGTTATTGGCTGCTTTTAAATCAAGATACAATTTAGATTGTATCACAGGGTTATTTAAAAAAAAATAATAACCAAACCTAATGCAATATTGTTAAGATCAAGTACAAACACCAGGGTGTTACAACTCCACTCAGTGTGTGTCCAGAATCACAGTCTTTGCACAGATTTGTCTGTGTGTTCTAAAGTGCTGTAGTGATTTTAGCAAAGTGAGCAAAATGCTGTCTCCAAAAATAAAATGAAACAAACTGCTATAGTGCTTTCTTCAAAAATAAAACTCAGCATGCAGAACGTATATGCTGTGTATCAAGAAATAACTTTCTCCAGCGTTTTAAGGCAAATTGTGGGTGGTCTATATCTCTATCCACTTGTACAACCACTCAATGGTGTAGCCGGAAGTAATGTCTTGCCTGACGCATTTCGCTGAAGACAGCTTCTTCAGAGGCTCCTGATACTAATAATATGCTTTGTGGTTGCCTGAAATACCAACCTAGTCAATCAGGTAGCATTTTTACATTTTAGGCTTGAGAAAGGCAGAATGGCATGACAAATGACTGAAAATTTTAAAATAAAGAAAATAATACAACAGTTGCAATCTGTGTCAAAATATATTTAAGGTTAAAACTAAAGCTGATTAAACAGACAATAAGAGCAAATGCCAAAAAAAAGTCACATGCACATATGGCAAAATCACACTTTAACAAAATAAATTTCTGGTTGCGTATCATTTTTCATGATACCCGGGGAGGATTAAACAGTAGGCAAAAGATGGATTGTTGTTAAACTTGGTGGTGAAACATAAATGCTTCATTTTGGAAAGCTGCAAGGTGCACAGCTCATTGGGAATTTTATTCTCCATAAGAAATGCATGCAGGTGTTCAGAAAATGCTAGATAAATGAGCCGCTCTTCAGCTGAACAATGCCTAAGATGGATGGATGGCATTGAACCGTTTCCCCTCCATTTCTGAGATACTCGTTTGCTTATGCAGTGCCAATTAAGTCAAAACCAGAAGATGGAAAAAGAAGATTTGGTAGATGTATTAATACAAAATATCTGGCACAGGCAGTTAACACAGGTATTTATTGTCAAAGCAGGGTGTCAATATCTGTGTCAGTCTTTTGTGAAGCAAAATGTCCTGAACTGTTGTCAGATCCTATTTATTATTACATGAGGATGATAATATGCACACTGTCTCCTGGAAATAGGTGATCATCTTGTATCTGTGTTATGTCCTTCACTGATAGAGACAGAATAGCTGGTAAATGATGGGACAATAATGATGTATCTGTTCAGTATCCTGGCAGAGGGACAGCATGTGTTGCTTTAGTGTTTTGCATTGTGATAGAATAACTATAAAGCCCTGTTGCCCCTTTCAAGTTCCCCATTGCACCCAATTAGCAGTGTGATGCAGTTATAATTAGAATTAAGAAATGAACATCAGATTGGTTGCTGTTAATTACATGACCAGGCAAAATTTCAGGCAAAGGTCAGGGTAGACAGCAATCAAAGTAGTCAAGATCAAGGAGGAGGGTCAGAAATCAGAAGATCAGTCAGAAATAACAATTTAGAATGCACCCGGGAACTCACAGATTAAGTCTTTATCAGGCATTGTGCCCTTGGCATCTTTTTATTTTAAATTTGCCACCAGTGACAGTGATGTGATGATGACATTAACATTCCACCGATTGAAACTGACACGGTGGCTGTGGTTGCCAACATTTTGGATGCAGCTCTGGAATTACAGTGCTGGCCGAAACATGAAACCATTGCTCCCTGCTTGAATTGGTGCAAGGTATACCTGGGTGCAGGTGGTGACACAACATTTTCCAGAAAGCACAGAACAGCCACAAGCTTCAGATAAGATATTTTGTAGCAATTTTGAGATAAGCAAATAAGTAATTGTAACAATTTAGATAACAGGTCCCTTGGGAGAAGTTAGACTCACAGCTTAAAGGGCAATTCACCTTCATTAGCAAAACTGTAATAACTGAAAAAAAACAAACACAGAAATATGTTCAAACTTTCATAACCTGCAAGATTTTGTAAAGTGAACAAAATTTGGCAGAGCGGCCTCATTTTTTATTTCCAAAATGTTGGGAGGTACGCAACATACAAAATGATCCCATAGCTGTACCATCATGAGCATGCTTTGAAATACTACTGCTAACCAGGCACTTGCCGGCAGGTGGTAATTCCAAGGCTCCATCTGCTCACTGCAGCAGCAGCTGCCTAACTTGATTCCTATTTTGCATACCTGCATGTGAATGTATTGCTTTTCTTAACTGAGATATAGGCAACCACAGAAAATGTATAAAAAGAAACACATGCTTATTTACCTAGTTTGTGCTGCTTTGTAATGTAGATGTAGATCTCAGTGTAATTATATAGTATGTCCAAGGGTATTGTGGCTCATAATAAAAATATAACTCTTGCCTTCTCTGCTACAAATACTAATCTGTTACTTGTATTGTACAGCTATGCACATTTGCAGGCCGGAAACATTTTGGTGCATAGAGATATATTTAATTAGAACCGAATACTCTGAGAACAGTTAAATGGAATATTCCTCTGAGTTTTACAAATAAAATTAAAATGTTACTTGCAAGCTGTGTTTTGCTTTTTGTTAATTAAGAAGATAATAACACTGCTTCTCGAAAAAATGAGTTTATGTTCTTCCCTAAACCTCTGGTTGTGAATATCCATGAACCTGCACATATTTATATGCTTGTGCACAAATTAAAGGTGAAAAGAGGCAAACCATAAATGAGGAAATTGCTTACGTTTCTAACTGTGAATCCGGTAAACTGCTGAACATTCTGGGTTTTAATGAACTCTGCCTCATTAGATTTAAATGTTTGGACTGTTTTTCAGGAATTCCAGAAAAGAACTTAATGACATACGATTTGAATTTACTCCAGGAAGGGGTAAGTTTAATTAAGAATAATTTTGTTTTGTCTGCACAGTTCAAAGCTAGAATACACAACTATCTGTAAGTGTTAAAGTAGATGTTCCAAAACTCTAAGACTGCCCACCCTAGGGGACCCAGTGCAGTGAGATGATGGTTGATGTGGAATGAACTCTTATTTTGTGTCCTTGATATCCATAAAACTATGTTTTGTTTTGTTATATCTGTTAACATTCTATGAGCTAAGCAGGTAATAAAACCTAATTTGGGCCAACATAGTGGAACCTAAGGGCCTAAGAGTCCTATGTCTATGGGTCTTTTTACAGACATTTTTGTGCAAATTAATTGGATTTTTGGCCTAATTCCAGCACAGAACACAGAAACCTCCAAATTGGTATGGACGTCTCCCATTGACTTATATACAACCTCGACAGGTCTGAGATGACGGATTTTTGGATTCTGACTTTTTGCAGCCTTGGGGCATAATAAATCTCAAAAAATTCAAGTTTTTTTCCCCCACTAAAAATTCGGATTTTCTATTATCAGCTTTGTAGACATACTACTGAATACACATTTGCCAGAAATCTGCAGCAAAAAGGTTCACATATCCAAGATTGGAACCATCTATTTCCTGGTGGATTTTCTGGCAACTGTTTCTAAAGTTGGCCAAGACAATGTACTACAGATATGGGACCTATTATCCAGAATGCTCAGGACCTGGGGTTTTCCGGATAATGGATCTTTCTGTAATTTGGATATTTCTACCTTATGTCTACTAAATCATGTAAACCTTAAAAACCCAATTGACTGGTTTTACACCCAGTAAGTATTAATTATGTTTTAGTTTAAATCAAGTACAAATGTGCTGTTTTATTATTACAGAGAAAAAGGGAATCATTTTTAAAAACTATTTGGATTTGGTCCCTGGGAGAAGGCCTTTCCATAATTTGGAGCTGTCTGGATAATGGTTTTCCAGATAACGGATCCCATACCTGTATTTAAAAGATGTAGTAAAGAAGAAGCAGAAATAATAATAGACTGGAGAGAATGAAAAAGTTCTCACTCCCGCTTGCACTCCAAGGCTGTTGAATCCGTTGAGCAATCTCTAGTCTTGTCCTAATATTAAACATTTTTACACGCCTGTAAATTATGTCACTTTCATTGTACTGTGATTGATCGTGTTCCTTAACAGCCAAAATGAAAAATCAGTCACATCTATTAATTTTTATTTGTCCTTTGATTCCCAAGATTTTGTTGAAAAAGGAGGGCCATAAAATATAAGATTTAGCACAAACCCTTTTTTAAAATAACTTTCATTTTTCATAACTTTCAAAGAACTTTCATGTTAAATGTAAATGTACTTAATGGAAAGACTTAAAGGTACAGTTTGTAGCAATCTAGCAGTGTATGCAAAATTATCTGATCCATAGTTTCTAAACATTTTAAGGGCCCTGGCGCACAAGACATTTGTCACTCTTGATAAATCATGGGCAATACAATGGGCGACAAGACATAAAACTCTTGTGGGGAAATATATAATTTGCTGTTGCCTTTCTGAAGAATTTCAAAGTTGACTCACATGGAAACCTGAAGCAATGTGTATGTTTCATCACCAGCAATTTATATTATTGGCCATGGCAAAGTAGATTCTGTTAGTTGATGCTTTAAGAATCGACTTCTGTACTTGCTTGTCTTCAGGTCTTACCTTGTTGTAACCTGTCATATGCTGAGCAAAGCTGGGAGTTTTAGTTTAGAAATACTTGGGTTGAGCAACATTGCTGTGGAACATCCCCTTGTTAAAGATGCAAGAGGATCAAATGAGAAATCTGCCTTCTTATATTTAATATAGATTTAAGTGAACATTTGGCTGCACATAGATATTTACAAACAAATATGTTCAGTGGTTTTGCAATGATCATATAAATAAAAGTTACCTATTTGGGCACAGAGAAGGTAGGGTTCTTATTTGTTATACTGGCCCTGGAGAAGTGGAAGAAATGCAAAGCAAGGTAGGTACTGGGTCACGCAATAAAGGTACTGGAACAGGTAAGGCACGGCAGGTAATGTACAGGCAATAAGGCCTTAACAAGCTCAAGTCCAAGTCCAGACAAAAGATCAGGGCATGAAAGCAGGGTCAAGATCAGGCCAAAGTTATCAAACAGAGATCAGGATACAAGATAACAGTAGGACCTTCCAGGGGCAGATTGAAGGTTAAAAAATGAACTGGCAAGTACCCATTGGCATCAGTGGCCTTTAAGCTACTAATTCTGTGCCATATGGGTGCTCCGACATCACATCAAAATTCTCTTGTGAACCCCTTGTGTCTAGTTACACCAGCTCAGAAACATCATCACTGAGATACCATCTGGCAGCCATCACAGTACCCTGCACCCTGTTGTCAGTTGCCAATATCCAGCCGATTGACCATGATGTGCACTGGACTGTCGCTAACATATAGAGTTGCCAGCATTCTTAAGAAACATAAACTTCTTTGAATTGTCCCTTTTTTTGATCCCTAGCTTTCCAAAGTAGGCATAGACTTTATAACAAATGCAAGAAGATTCCCCAATGAAACTATCTCTGCCAGTATTACAATATATTGAGCCATTTTCACTTGCTAGTATTACGCATTAAACTGTAGAAGAGTGGATAAAGTGCCTTCAGATCCAAATGTAATAAATAAGAGAGAGTCAAGTTTAAAGAGCAGACACAATTCTGATTGGAGGATCCTCTTGCATCAGTTGGAAATTGACCTTGGAGGACGTTTAGTTGTGTACTTCTGTTTAAACCTTTAATAGTATGGTGGAGAATGCTTGGGGATGTAGTCCAGTTGAGCAGCAACATTACTAGGCTCCCCTTTAACTATATGGTAGCAGCGAGGCTTTATGTTTCCTGCTAACATGAAGAAATGCAGAGCAAAAATGTCAATTCATTTGAAAAAGTTTAAACAGTTAAGCAGCATATTTGCAATTAGCTATAAATAGTGCATTATATAATAAACTTCGTTTTTGATACAATTTTACATTTGCAAATGGCATTCATTTGAGACCATTGCATGAAGCTGTCCATATAGCTAATGAACATTTTTAGCAGCTGTCATCGGAACCATTTCATCGTCTGGGATTCTTTCCCCAGAAGCTGCAGAGTGTCTTCTGAAATAGCATCTGTCCCAAACCTCCTTATAAACATTCTAGCGGGAATAATGTGTCTCAGTAATAGTGCATATCTCCAAAACAACATTTCTTCTTGATGCATCATAATATTCATTATGTTGTGGGAAATAGACCATGTATAAGTGGATACATTTGCAGACTTTTATATGTAGCTCCCCAGAGATTTGGTTTCTGGAGATTTACAATGATTTTCACTTCTCTTTATATCTGTAGCATTCATTATTGCAGGCACCAGTAACTCAGTTAAGGAAGAGCCTACATAAAAGTACAGAATTTAAATCTCATTCTTATAAAAATATTCAATATTATAAAATCTCTAAATCATGTCTTCACACAGAACAATGTAATAAAACAGTGTTTTTTTGACAATGCAATATTTGATAAAATAGGAATTATATAAATATGTATTATTTATACAATAGATAATTGAGAAAGTTCAAGATCCATTCTAAAAACTATTGCTGCAACACTGCAGGATTTTCAGACCTCAGCAGGATAATTTAGCATAGTACAGGTATGGGACTCGTTATACAGAATGCTCAGGACCCAGATAACAGATCTTTACAGAATTTGGATCTTCATACCTCAACTAAAAAATTATGTAAACCTTAAATAGGCTCAATAGGCTGGTTTTGCTTCAAATAAGGATTAATTATATCTTAGTCGGGAACAATTACAAGTTACTGTTTTATTATTACAGAGAAAAGGGAATAGCAGACAGGTTTTCCATAATTCAGAGCTTTCTGGATAATGGGTTTCTGTATAACGGAACTAATACCTGTAGTAGAGAGTAGAGTACGAAGCTTGGGAAAGTAAAGCAAATAACTACACATTAGTTTTAAAATTTTAATTTTATGCATATTGGATATATTTAATAACAGAAACCCACCCCACACTAAGTAGAATTGAATTATAGAAATGTTTGATATATAAGTACCGTATATACTCGAGTATAAGCCGACCCGAGTATAAGCCGAGGTACCTAATTTTACCTACGAAAACTGGGAAAACTTATTGACTCTAGTATAAGCCTAGACACAACTACAGCCCTGTCTCCCAGCAGCGCACATTCTGCCAAAGCGACCCCCCCCAGTGATCAACCGGACTTCTTTGCAAAGTTGATGGTGACAGAGAATTGCCAAACGGATTACTGTGTGCATTGTCCCACTGTCCCACTACCATGTGCAGAGGGTGCTGTGTGATATTGCCATCACTGTTAATCTTTCGTATAACCAACAGAGGGCGCTGTGTGATATTGCAGTCACTGTTATTCTTTCATATAACCAACAGAGGGCGCTGTGTGATATTGCCATCACTGTTAATCTTTCATATAACCAACAGAGGGCACTGTGTGATATTGCAGTCACTGTTATTCTTTCATATAACCAACAGAGGGCACTGTGTGATATTGCAGTCACTGTTATTCTTTAATATAACCAACAGAGGGCGCTGTGTGATATTGCAGTCACTGTTAATCTTTCATATAACCAACAGAGGGTGCTGTGTGATATTGCAGTCACTGTTAATCTTTCATATAACCAACAGAGGGCACTGTGTGATATTGCAGTCACTGTTATTCTTTAATATAACCAACAGAGGGCGCTGTGTGATATTGCAGTCACTGTTAATCTTTCATATAACCAACAGAGGGTGCTGTGTGATATTGCAGTCACTGTTAATCTTTCATATAACCAACAGAGGGCACTGTGTGATATTGCAGTCACTGTTAATCTTTCATATAACCAACAGAGGGTGCTGTGTGATATTGCAGTCACTGTTAATCTTTCATATAACCAACAGAGGGCGCTGTGTGATATTGCAGTCACTGTTATTCTTTCATATAACCAACAGATGGTGCTGTGTGATATTGCAGTCACTGTTATTCTTTCATATAACCAACAGAGGCGCACTGTTATTCTTTCATATAACCAACAGATGGCACTGTGTGATTTTTCAGTCACTGTTATTCTTTCATATAACCAACAGAGGGCGTACTGTTATTCTTTCATATAACCAACAGAG
Organism: Xenopus laevis; assembly: GCF_017654675.1. NCBI lineage: Eukaryota > Metazoa > Chordata > Amphibia > Anura > Pipidae > Xenopus > Xenopus laevis. Next base: position 74,591,922 of record NC_054387.1, on the reverse strand, counting down.
GGTGCTGTGTGATATTGCAGTCACTGTTATTCATTCATATAACCAACAGAGGGCGCACTGTTATTCTTTCATATAACCAACAGAGGGCATTGTGGGATATTGCAGTCTCTCCCCAAGTGAACTGTTGCTATAAGAATGATTAAAAGTGACTGCAATCTCAGCTACTGCCCGCTGACCCAGTATAAGCTGTGGTAGACTTTTTCAGCACATTTTGGTTGCTGAAAAACTCGGCTTATACTCGAGTATATATGGTATATATACATTAGCTGTACATTAGCTTTAAAATTAAAATGCCATAAATATTGTGTATATTAAACAATAGTAACCCACCCAGCACTAAGCTTAATTGATATAAACAGTAATATACATATTTTTTTTTAAAAAAATATGGGGTGTTTTCAAATTTCACTTCATGAAAATGGATTTATTTAGTTACAGAAACCCACCAAACACCATGTAGAACTGGATTAAATAAAAATGATAGTGAGAAGGCAAAGAACTGTACATTAGTTTTGAAATGTACAATTTATGAAAATTAAAAAAAAAACAGCACTAGAATTGAAATAAACATTAATGAAAATATGTATTTTTAAATTTAGAGGAATTTAGAGGAAATAACTGTGCATTCGTTTTTAAAAGGTTAAAATGTAATGAAATACAGATATATATATATATATATATATATATATATATATATATATATATATATATATATATATATATATATATATTAATAGAAACACTTTGTAGAATTGTATTAAAAAGTAATATAACTATTTTTTTTAAAATGACAGGTTGGTAGTGTGCCTTTAAGGAACTGAGAAAACTAGCTTAAAAAAAATTGTGTTTAAACAAAAAAGAATCTTCTTCAGATAATAAGTATCTCTCGAGATAATGGAGGCGATGGATAGAGAAGATAATGCTACCTTGTATATTTTATTGAGGCAAAAGTGCAATCAGACTGTTGATCAAAATAGTTGTGGACTTATTCTAACCCACATTATAATATCTAAATAAAAAAATAAAATGCAATGGCAAAAATCAGCACTTCCCTAATCACGCTTCCCTAAATATATACCATGCAAATTGTCAGATAGATAGATGAGAAAGAGATGCAGCCACTAATTGTAATGCATCAGCAAAGTGCTGTGGTTAAAAGCAGTAAAATTAATGTAAAAATAAACTGAATTATATGGTTTTCTATCATAGGAATTACATTAAACTGTATCATGTACATGAAAGAATTACAGATGTGTCCATTAGTATATTCTAGATTTGCATATTAAAATAAAAATTGTTGTAATATTGATATATTATTAGTACCACTGTTTTTTCCATCTACAAATTTCCCAACATTCCCACCCAAACTGTTACATATATCTGGGATAAAATGTTAAAAGATCATAGGGAAACACTTAAAAATGTGTAGATTTTCTTAAGATAATTTTCATGTGTTGCCTTCAACGGAAGACAGAATAGTTTATAATATTGATCTGTTTTATGTAGGGGTCTATTTTAAAATATAGGTACTGAATTGCACAAGTCACACTCATAGCAACAAAACAGATATTTGCGTTGATGTACTAAATGGTAGGTGACAAAGGTCATTAAAACTAATTGCTGCATGTTTTTTGTGAGCAACTTTTTTTAGCACCTATCTTTCTAAATTAGCCCTATAGTGTATAATATGCTTGGGTGAGTTTAGGAAGTCTACGGAGTGAGAATGTAGTACCGCATAGAGCAGGTAATTAAGACCCTAGTAATTAGATAGCTGCTGAAATAGCAAACTGGAAAGCTACTGAGCTAAATAAATGAAAAGGAGGTGCCCAGAGTGAGGTAGGTGCTTGTACTGAGCTCTTTCACTATAAAGTTTATATTGTGCTACTAATTGTCTAACCATAATATACAAATTCTGAGCCCTTTGACTTTAAAGACACTACACTAACATATGCACCATGGACAAGGGTAAAGGACAAGCTTGACAACTTTCCTCTGTCTAGATGCAGACTAGTGTAGCGCTATAGTAAACTGACTTTACTGTGGTCAGTTTTAGCTACTTTCAGTGTGGGGTAATACCACAAATGAGGCCCTCTTAGGGGTAAGCCCTCGCAACGGGGTTGAGGCAGGGTGTAGTGCAACTGTAACCAGGTGCAATCGCACAATAAATGGGTGCTTTAATGCTTAACCAAGAACTGTATTTATTCAAATGGAAATTAAAACACAGAAGCATATACTCACCATAAACACCATTGGGCTAGATCTCTACAGGCAATGTCAGCAGAGGTAGCAGTAATGTGAAAGGTACAGCCAGCTTTCAGGATCTCTTTAGTTGGCATCTAGGGGAATTCCTACCATCCCTAGTCTCAACACTTTGTCCCTACTTCTGGGCTATTAGTACCCGGGATCATAATCCCTCTAATGTCGCCTCGTCGGAGCTTTGAGCTGCTCAACTACCTAAGCTATCTATCACTCCTAGAGTGATCTATGACATATATAGTATGTATATATTATGATATATAGTATGCTATCTATTTACTAGGGTCAAGGCTCCTAGGATCACAATACCCATTCCCTTCCAGCCTGCTTGGTTGGGCTAACGTAATGGACCCAGACCTCATATACTACGGCACAGTGCCATCTGGTGTACACTGTGAGAACTACAGGGTTTACATAAGCACAAGGTCCCCATAAGGACCCATTTAGGCGTCCATATTACTAGGGATGTGCCTGTCAATAATGTGTAAGGGTGTCTACATTTTCGCATCCCTAGTAATCACTAGTAAGAAGTCTTAGGGCCAATCGACATTGTAAGATTGAGGAGTGAGCAAATATATAATGGTAATGAATGCATATAGTTGATTTATGGAATTAAATAAATGGTATTAAGATTAAGACTTTTATGGGGAATATAATAAAAGTCGCAAAGAGCAACACAATTAGCACAAATAAGAATAAAAAGTCTAATTTCGCAATGTAATACTCTTCCTTAAACTGTTATTACATTGCAAATTGCACATTGCCCACTTTTAAGAAGTGCTTGAAGGTGTCGTAATCTTTTGGAGCAAACATAACAACTTTTTCAATAAGAAGTTTTATTACATTTACTGCGCACTGGCGCAAACTATAAAATGCGCAAACCTTTTTCCACTGTCGGAAGTGGTCGCTAAACAGTTTCCAGGTTTGCATAAGCTATATTAAATTTGCACAAAGGCAAATTTGTTCGAACAGTGGGATAACTTTTCGCATTGCGAATATTTTTTCCGTTACCGACTTTTATTACATTCCCCCATTGTTGTGTTATGTACTAAGAGGCACTAAGTTTACCCAGGTACAGTTACCCTGAACATAATCAGAGGGTAGCATGTTAAAAACAAACATCTTAAGGGTTGCTATGGGTTACAGTACCTGGCCATATTTAGCGCCTTCTATTACATATGGGAGTTAGGGTTCTTGATGTCTAACATTTGGACACAACCTTCCTTACCCATTAACAAGGTTAGAGATACAGACTATTATATGAGAACATAGTTGTATTAGCCATGTTAAAGGTATGTAATCCACTATTCGGAAACCCGTCATTCAGAAAGCTACAAAATATGAGAAAGCCATCTCCCATATAGTCCATTTTAAGCAAAGAGTTTCAATTTTCAAAAATGATTTCCTTTTTCTTTAAAAAAGCATGTTTTCTAAAACAGTATTTTGTATTTGAGCTGCATGAATCCATGAATCCATGGTGGTGGCAAAAAAATTATTTTTAGCATGGAATGGAGATACAAATTACAGAAAGATTCCTTTTCTGGAAAACCCCAGGTCCCAAGTATTCCGGATAATTGCTCCCGTACTTGTATAAATACTTGTAGTGGCAAAAGACCCATTTCACATACTTATGCCACACAAAAATGTAAAGTAAGAACGATTGTTGAATGGATTGTTCAAAGCTGCATAACAGAAATTCTTTGCAATAATTGAAAATACATTCCATGGAATTATGACAGAATGTTGAAGGAAGATAACTGCAGCTATATTATGTAGGTTAAGGGTATTTATTCTGTACAATTGTTATTTTACCCTCTGATAAGCATTATTGGCATTTTTGCTGCTGAACATGGATGCACCTGCAGCATGAATTATGAAGGGGAAATAAGTGCTTTCTTTCACATTGTTCTATGGTACAGTATAAATGCTGTTAAATACTTAACTGGATCGCTCAGTTATTATCCATTGTCCTGAAGGTATCATTTATGTTGTGCTGTTTTTCTCTTTCCAAAGATACAGCAGATGGTGTTTCGCAGGAGCTCTTCTCAGCAGGACTTGTGGACGGTCATGATGTAGTTATAGGTAAATGACACACACGTCTTGGAACTATTGCATGATTACTGTGGCATTTTCAAGAAAATAATTATGTTTAACCTTCTTCATTACCCAGAGGACTCTGCCGCCAGCAAATAGTTTAATGGTACATTGAAAATGGTCTAAAACATCAAACAGAATGCATTGCCTAACACAATGAACAATATAGTTGTAATTATTTTCCAATTATTTTTACATTCATAGTCAGCAAGCAAATCAGCGTGCATCTCGAGCACCAATGTTCTTAATAAGACCAGCTTTCAGAGGCCCCAATATACTGGATAGGTTAATGGCTCTGTAATTACTGTAATTTCTCTGACACTGTAAAAATATGTGAATTCTTGCCAAAATTGTGCACCTTAAACCTTTTTGCTATAGAATAATTTTATAGTTATTTGTCTTGCATCTGCAATACGTGAGTGCTGGGGGTAGGTTTATACGGTGGCTTGGCAACAATGCACAAGGTACTCTCTAATTATTACAGAGGAAAAGCAAGTCTGTATAAAACTAAAAATGAATTTTTAAAAAGACCTCTATGTGTAATTTAAAGCTTTCTGGATAACAGGTTTTAGATGTATGCCTGTATACTTTTGAGTAGCATGGCCTTGCCAAATCTCTTTGGGGGGAGAATGAAATAAGTGAAATGTATTGCTCCATGTTACCCACCAGTTGTCTATAATTGGGAGTATTAATGGATGGTGAAGGACCTGCCTGCAAGTGAGGGCTGCCAGAGATCAGTCAAAGCAGAGTACATATAGTAAGGAATAAATACAGAATGCATACAATGGCTCAATGAAGCACATCTGAGCAGTATCAGCTCACCATATTTTAACATCTGGGTGGTAGGAGTAGTGTTATAGCAGAGTAAGGTTCTAGTATTAGTTGAGTTAGGGTGTAATGTCTTACATGTGTGGATACAACGGTTTAAAATGGGGAATAGCAAATTAGTCCTCCTCATTGAAGGCCTTGGATTAGTTCACCTTTGAAGGCGTTTGATTAGTTTACCGTTGGTCATGGGTAATGTATATTGATGTATCAGTCATAATTCAAAGACTATCTAGGACAGCAAATCCATATTCAACCCAAATCTCACTCTAACAGACCTTCAAGTTGGGCTTTCAGGTGTATCTAGTAGAGCAAATGTCCATTATGCTCAATTCTCACCATAACTGGTTGAGAGTTGGTCCTTCAGGTTCAGCCCCCTGCCACTGCTCAATTTTGAAACCATTGACCATTAGGTATAAAGCCATTCTGCATTAGGAAATTGGAATTTGAACCTATTCTGTTCATATGTTGCCCCATATATTGAGTTATTTGCATGCAAATGTAGAGTATATAGGTTAGCAAATGCATTTTAACACAAATCTCATTCTAACACACCTTTAAGCTCTGCTTTCAGATGTATTTAGGAGAGAAAATGTCCATTATGCTCAATTCTCACCCTAACAATTGATTGTTGGTCCTTCAGGTTCAGTCACCCTACCACTGCTTCAGTTTGGGAAACACTGCTTTAAAGTATAAATCCATTCTGCATAGGGACTGGGGAATTTGAACTTATTCTGTTCATATGTTGTGCCATATATTGAGTTATTTGCATACAACTGTAAAGTACTTCATCCCTATAGAATACATATGCAAATTCATATTTTGATTACACTTTTATCTGCATTAAAGAGCTGTTCAGGGCACGTCATGTGTTGGATAGATCATAAAATCTGCCTTCCCAGATAAATCCCACGGCCTACATTGCTACTTCTCAGCCAAAGATATTGTATAATGACATGCAAATGTACACTCGCAGCATGGTGCTTTTATTAACAGTAACCTGGTTCCATGCTGCAGCAATCAAAACAAAGCCAGGGCTATAGAAATGCCAGCCCAGCAAGCCTACTCACTGAAAAGTGTTGAAACCCTGGGAGTTTTGATGTGATGCTGGTTGTTTGCCTTTGTCTCAGATACTTGCCTTGGATAGCAACTAGTTAAAGCAATATTTTAGTTACTTTAGATTTTTTTTTTTCATGTCCTGGTCAACCTATGCGCACTCTTCGCAGGAAACCTTATATGGCACACAGTGGGTCAGGGATTAAGTTTATCGAAAGGGTATTTGCAAATAAAAATGAATGTTTATTGTGTTGTAGAGAGAACTAATTGCAGCAATTCTGCATTTTCAAACTTTTCTATGCGTTATTTTAAATTATTATTATAATCTTCGACAATTTGTTAAGACCACCATAACACATTATCACCAAAAGAATTTGCTCCAGGTTCAAACTGGTGAACTACCATGATAAAGATAGAGCAGCAACTTTGCACCTCATCATTGTTTTTTCATAGATATGATAGAAATTGACCTGTTTAATAATTTCTACTCAAAAGCTTTGGTTGCAGTGATCCCTAGTATTGTATCTGCACTATGAGAATGATTTACTGAAGAAGCAACTCTTGTGATTCTGGTTGCTATGTCAAAGTGTCTAGTTTTGACATCAATAGGAAAAAAAAAAATACTGGCCAAAAGACTAGAAGAACAAACTAGACAAATTCTAAAGTTCTGCATACAGAAAGTAGTTTTTAGCTTCCAGGCTTGTTTTTTTATATACTATTATAAAGGGCTAAAGCATACAAACATGATGTGGAAGGACGTTCAACAGCACAGTTGGATAGGAAAGAGATACGACTGTGCACAGTAAAGGGAAACAAGAGGTAGTGTTTAATGTTGGCCGCCCACATAAAAAGTACCTGATATCAAACTCTTATCATGCTGGGCTATTGTCAGGCATGTGGAATTCACACTCACATTGTTGTTATTACTATAAAATGCACACTATAAATTATGAACCTTCATTCTGTTGCCAGGTTTGACATAAGATCAATTCCTATGAATTCCTATATGATACAACCCTTTGCTTTGATCTCCAGCAGGGTTGACCTACATGTGTGTCCTGAATCAATAACAATCAAAGACATGACTGTTTGGCTGGTCACTAGTATGTGCTGATAGCTGCAGTATTTGTTGGTTAAGCATACACATCCCTAGAACTTAAGAGATGCTTTAGCACCAGAAGAGTTCATTTTAAATAGACAAAAGAAGGTTTTTGTTTGATGAAATGATTAAAAATATTTAGCCTGGCGCTAAATTGGAGCTTGCTAATAATTATAGCCTACTGCAGTGCGGGGCATATCCGACAAGAGGCATGAATGCACTTATTTGCTCTTATCCCAGTTTTAACAGGTAAGATGGATATTCCCAGTGTTGCCTGTCTTAATTTTCCAATTTCAGGGTTTGCAGATAACAAATGAGGTTTTCAGAGCTTAATTACATTCTGCACTCTGTGATGACAGCCTGAGGTGGCCAACTGTAGCTCTCTCTGTATGAAAAATTCAATAGTTCTAGGCCGAGCAGCCAGAAACAGCAAATGCTTAATCCTCAGTTTGTGTTCTGGTCCCAGTTGAATTATTTCATATTGTTTATTCCAATCCACAGCTAAAATTTAAAGAGAAGCTATCACGAAAATGAAACTTTTTAAAAATTGTTTGTGGCTTAATCTTGAGTAAAGTATAGTCTTGTCGAATAAGAGGAATTTATTCTGCTTACATGGGCATATTTCCATTAGGTTAGATGATTAAAAAAACACCCTTTCTTTTAAACAGCAGCTTATATTCTGACCATCCTAGTATGTTGAGCCGTACAGGGACAGGAACAGTATATAACTTTTTTTTCATCATGAGCAAAATATATAATCTAAAAATGTATTCCTATTCTTGTAATTTAAAAAAGTTTGTATTTTCTTTATTGACTTACTCAGCTAGTAATTGACTGAGTTAGCTAAAATAGAGATAATGAGCACTATATAAACAAAATATTCCCGTCTCTTCCATGTTGTGTCTATACAACATACACAGGCCGATAAAAGGCCATACACAGGCTGACACACGGTCTGTCGGCAGCTTATTGGCCCCTGTATGGGGCCCCCCGACGGGCTTCACCGATCGAGATCTGGCCGAAAGTCGACCAGATCGAGATCGGATGGGACGAAAAATCCCGTCGGATCGCGGCCGCATCTATTCGTTGATGAGGTCCTGCGATCCGACCGCCCAATACTATTCGTTAGGATCCGATCGTTGGGCCCTAGGGCACACGATTGGATCAGCCCGATATTGCCCACCTCTCGGCGTATGGCCACCTTAACTTGGGTAATAGATAAGCAGAAGTCTGTTATTCAGGGGGGTTATCTCTGCCCTGGTCTGATCTGATGAACTAACTTCTCTTTCTGGCACAATTGCCAGGAAGTTGTTAATTGAAACGTCTTAAAGGTCTCTATTTCTCCCTTTTTAGCTCAGTATATCACAACAACAAAAAATCTGCGTTATGATGCCAAGCAGCCCCAAAAATTAGGGTGTGGGTAAGTGCCCCACTAGGCACAGAACTCATTTGGTTTTTTATGTCCTAATAAACATTTTTTGCTTTTTTTAAAGTTTGCTTTTAGTACTTTTTAAAACACCCAATATGTTTAGGAGAGAAATCTTAAATCTTAAACCCACCAAAATGGAACAACAGGACACATATGAAAACTATTTCCTTTTAGTGAAAGAAATGGTTCTGTAATGTTTGCGAGATACATATGTTATCTACCAAGCCAACTGACAGAACAGATCAGGTAATTTTTGTGGAATAGCATTTAGTGGATATAGAGTGTGTTCACACTAGCAGAGCAGCATTCAATATGCAACACTGGATGTCGGCTAACTAGTTGCCATCTGTATTTTCATGCAATTAATCTACTCTATGCAATCAATTCACATTTTTCCCCATCTCCTTGTGTCATTTGTCTGAAACATGATGATTGATTTTTCCATTTTTCTTTATTAACACAAAAATACACCGAAGGGTTTCAAATAATTTTCATCCTGAATAGTCCGTTTTCATGGAAAAGCTATATGTGTATCCATTAAAAAAGTAATTGTAGCATATATAAGAAGCAAATATTTGAATACTTCATGAGTAAAAGTTATAATTAGAATGCAGATGTTTCTTTCCGGGAAAATGGAAAGGGAGAATCAGCCACAGTGTTTATTGCTAGTACTTCTGCCAAACATTTCCAGCCATTTGGATAGCTAAGATAAAGATAATCATGATTTAAGTAAAATCATAAAGGACAGTCTCCTGGGAATTTCACAAAAAAGGGTACTTTATTACACAGACAAATGCATATTTTAGTGTTAAACTGATGCATGGAATGCATGCAATGATTTGTTGAGCATAAAACAACAAGAGGTACAATGCAACATAATGCTATAGTATCAGTGTGTATTTCCTGCGGTGAAGGGGACTGATGGCTATGTGTTGATATTTGTTAAAGTCCAGACATTTTCTTAGACAGTATGGTAAGTGACCCTGACAATGTCCATTAAGATAATTCTGTATGTTTAACATTTTTCCTTCTAACCCTAAATTGGTATGCATTATGCACCCATCAGAACTCCTTTATCTTCCATTAGGCTTCATCCATCCATCTTCCATAACCCAGTGTCAGCCCTGCTCCAAACCTAATCATTCAGTACAGGCAGTGGTGGGCATATGTCTATAAACCAATTACAGATGGGGCTGCCATATATGTTTTGCCATTATGGTCTGGTCAATCTCTGTAACATACATATGGCTATCCTCTGTGGATTCTGATTGGCTGACCCATGGGGGTGAGCTGTACTGCTGATTATGACCCTGTAATTATCCATGATGTAGAAAGGAGGAAGGCTGACAGTAGGTATTGGGGAGGGCAGATAATTGACAACAGAAGAGGGCTACAGGACAACACAGGCAGGAAGACCCACTTGACCCACTTGGGGGAAAGTGCAGAGTGGAAATTGGACATGGGGATTTGCACCACCATTGCAAAACATCAACTGCTGTTCTTTTCCTTGGGAGAATGGAATTACATACATGTACAATTCTTTTCAGAATATTATTCAAGTTGCACTAAACCTGTTTTGGCTGTTAGTTATTGTCCGGTCCCATATTAAAACACTAGGTCTCATTTATGAAGCAAATTAGCATGGAATGTGCAATGGTTACATTACAATAATGTAGTGGTTTTCTCCAGGAATTCTAGCAAAATCTCAGGCTATCACTGCCAAGGACTTTGGTTGATTCAGTGTAATAGGGTTCATCAGTGGAGATCAGAATGTCCAATTATTGCTGGGGAATTTTACCCTACCACATTTACAAACAAATATCTAATCTGACTTTTGTGACTGCATTCTGGTTACCTCCTCAAACATTTTATCGATCTAAAAACCACACCACTAGAAATATGGATAGCAAGAAATTTTAGAATGTTTCAGTTTTTTACTTATCACTACTTTCAGCTCATTCATTCTTTATTGCTTTAAGATATAACATTGCTTCTCAGTTTGAAGTTGCTGTGCAGAGTTAGAAATTGTACGCACAAGGGCTATTCCCCAGACGGCATCTTTGTAGACTGTTGTAGATTACTGTGAAAAAGCAGCCGACCCTCTGGCTTCCTCAAGATAAATTGAATTTTTATTCTGTCAAATATATAATGTGTTTCAGCCCCAGCCACAAACACTTCTTTGTTTATGATGGAACCGAAAACTGCTTTTTCTTGAAGGGTATAGAGTGACTGTTATGCCTTTGAAGTTTTTCTTTGAAAGACGTCATTTAGGCCAGGGCATTGGAAGAAGATGCCACCGGGGTTGCACATGCAGACGCAAAATAACTGCTTGCAACACATCTGTGGTATGTGTTCCAAAATAATTCAATTTCTTGCAAATAATGTAACAGTTTTAATTTTTTTTCTTGCCTTAACAGTAGTTGAAAGTTAAGACTTACCTAGAAATTAGTGTCTATATTTGTAGAAAAGGAGCATCATTGCTTAAGAGCTATACTAATAATACTATACAGAGAGCATTGCCTTGGCACTGTACCCTGTTTGTTTGCCCTATTATTTGTGACTTAGATTCAGTGCCCTATAGGGTGTACAGTACGTGTGTGTTAGCTATCATTTCTTTTAAGCAAACTAAAAAAAAGATAAGATGAATGATGAGAATCTTTTTCTTTTATAATTTCTTTTTATGTAGTTTTGACTTAATTATAATACAAAAATAAATTGTGTTGCCTGTGCATTATAACATACCAGCAACACCCTATGAAACTGATACTGTCTTATTAAGGCTAATAGTGACTGTGCTATTTATAAAATTAGCAAGCTGGATAAGTGCCCTTGGCTCAACACCTACTGCTAGATGTACAGTAGCTGGAACGTCTCCAATATTTATTTAGTGGATGATTAAGTTGAGAGTCTGTATCATCACCCACAGGTCATCATCTTATCTCAGTGCACGATTATCTAATTCATTCTGAACTGTAGCTGCTGTATGGTAATGTTATCTATGGAGTGATAAATATTCTCTTTTATACATATATATTGCAAACATTCATTTTCATCTTGAGCCAAAAGAGGACATGGAAGAATGTGAAGATGGAAGGAAGCTGATGAGGTTAAATAGATGCTGTATTTGCAGTGACACTGGCAGACCTTTCTGTAGGTGTGGGGCAGGTTGATAATTAACCAGGATTCAAATATCCCCGTGTATCATTGCCCTAAGTCTGCTATACTGAAAGATGGCCCTTTCAATAAGAAACATGTATGATCCTGTAACATTTAATGCAATGATAAAATTTATCCTGAAGATGACATCCAACATATAATATGAATTGCCAGGGCTATTTTCAAAATTGATTTAATCCTCTGTCTTATTTTGCCCAGGAGGTAAGTACAATGGCAGTCACATGTTCATACAGTTTTCAATTGTCAGCTCCTCAGTGGGCCCCTATAATGTGCTTCTTCGTACAGCATATGCCTTTATTGATATGGAAATTACAATACCACTTGCTAGTTGTATAATTCACAAATATACATGTAAAGGCTATTGGGACTTGATTGAACTAAAGACGTGAGATATGTTGTGGGAAGCGTGCCCAAGGCCACCACAACCTTGTAGTAATAAAGATTTGTGTCTCCAAAGATGCTAGTATTTCTCCATATAACTTTCTGCTGATTCATACCACATGCACTGGCCGCTTTCAGTTACCTGAACCTTAGAACCGACTCATAATATACTGTTTGTGCAAAATATAAATGTCACGTTACAAGACCAATTAGTAATCAATTCAGATTCTTGTTAAATGGTTGCCCAGCAATCAGTGCATTCTACATCGTAATTGTCACGGTCGGCACCCAACACCAGAACAAATGCCAAGCACCCTGGTCTCGGCTCGTGCTTCACCTGTAGTGTGACCGCCGTTGGCCTCTAGAGGAGCCCTCAGCTACTTGGATGCCACCAGGACTTAAACGAGAGGTGCAAAGCTAACGGTTCTGGATAGACAGAGGGGCATGACTGTTAGCAAAGTCTTTGGGCAGAAGGTCGTGGTGCAAGGTGTTAGACAGAATCGTAGTCGGAACAGGCCGGGTCGAGGCAGGCAGAAAGTGAGCGTAAACAAATCAGGCCGGGTCTGGGCAGACAGAGTTCGAAGCGTGGTCAGGCAGGCAAGGGTCAAAACCGGGAGATCAATTAGATGGATTAAGCAGAATAGATAGTCGGAATTCAGGAAATGGATCAGGATACAGAGGTCAGAATCGTCAGGAACAGTCAGGGGTCACAACTGTCAGAATCCAGAACAATAACAGAATAGCAAAAGCTAACAGCACCAGGAACAAATCCTATAACGGGCAATGAGAACCTGTATGAAGGGCCTTTAAATATTTTCAAAATTCGCGACATTGCGCGCTAGCATCAACACGCCAAGCGCGCATGCAGCAATAAATAATGAAGAGGATGCGGCTCGTGGCGGACGTCCCCACCGACCCCCTCCCACTAGACCGCCAGGGTAGGTTATTACAGTAATTTATTAATAATCCCTGATACATTATTCTATATGACAGATGGATCTTATTTTCTGCATCATTATTTGTGATGACTCATAAGCTTCTTAATAGCTTCCCAGAGTACACTGTGAATGTGCAGTGTCACTGACACACCAAAATCCAAGATGGTGAGCTTCTGTTCACAGCTTTGATGGCCTGGATCATTAATGTTATATAGAAGCTGACCCTTTAGGCTGGTGCAGTTCAGTATATAAGATATGACATTTCTAGCCATATTCATTTTTAAAGGAGAAGAAAAGGTACCAAAGCAGTTTACTGATAATAGATTAGCCACAATAGTGCAAGCAATAACACTATTTATTTTGCAGAATGCGTTACCATACCTGAGTAAATGGCTCTAGACACTCTCTCTGTTTGTTTAGGATAGCAGCTGCCATATTCACTTGGTGTGACATCACTTCCTGCCTGAGTTTTCCTGCTCAGTCATAGCTCTGGGCTCAGATTACAGCAGAGAGGGGTGAAGGGAGGGTGAGAAGAGCAAACTGAGCATGCTCAAGCCCTGCCCTGGAGGTTTATGCTGAAAACAGGACGTCTGATACAAAAGCCCATGTGTACACAATAGAAGGAAAGAAATGCAGAGGACTCAGAGCAGCATTACTTTGAGGGTTTACTGGTGTATTTATATAGACCTTTCTGATAAAGCTTACTTAATTTTAGCCTTTCCTTCTCCTTTAAGGGTTTAGTTCTCCTTTAAGGCCACTCCTGATTAAGTCAGCTTGACTTTCTATTAAACAGCTGATTATAGGTATTGTAAGTTAACATTTCTATAAGGAATCCCCACACACATTTAAGGATGATTTTGTAACCCCACCCCCATGTGTAAAGAAAAATGCCTGAACTTCCAAAATTAAATATAAACACACTCCATAGGTTAAAAGGAAACCATGGCAGTCTATTGTACAAAGCACTTGCCTACCCCTATTAGTCATTCAAATGCACCCTTGACTTTTTCCATGGCAAAGTTGTGGATTCTCAAACTTAAAGTCCCTCTTCTTTCCAGAGAATCTGTTCACCACCCATTATGGAAAGCAAAGAAATGTCAAGTCCCAAAATCCATGACTTTGCTATGGAGCAAAGTGAGAGTTGCATGACTCTGTGATCCTAGGGAGAGTTGAGAAATGGTTCTTCATTCAATCTGAGGAATCATGAATATCTTTGTAAAGAAAAACATTTCTTTCTGGATTTTCAGATAGTGGTTATGCTTCTTTTCTACATAAGTCCAAACTAATGAGCTCATGGCAAAACATGGGGTGGGGGGTAATTTTTCCCTTTAAGAATACAGCTGCTAAAACATATTCACAAACACCAGCTGCCAAATAAGCATTGCTCAAAGAATATTTAAAGTCAAATGGGATTCTGAGATTGTGATATTTTGTAATGATACATTTCTTCGAGCAAATGAGAATAGAATGTTTTCTTCTATCTCTTGTGGCAAAGCTATTTGGAAATGTATAATCGGCCTCAAACATCTGTCTTTCCCTTTATTGGTTTAGTGCATCCAATGTGTTTGTTAGTAAATAAATTTGAGGCAGGGAAGAGTTTCAATGCATTGCAGGCCCCTGAAGCATTAGGAGGATTAGAGATTCAAGCCACAGGAGTGATGAAGTGCGCTCTTTACCATCATTTATAGATATCATTAATATCCTGCTGAAAAAAAAAAATACATGTGCTTTTTGTGAGATGAATAAAGCTTTGGTCTGCAGGTTTTAAAAGCAATCTAATTTTACATCAATAGATACAAGTTTCCCTACCCTTGGGTTAGCTGTACTATACTTGGCAGGTAATCACTGATGTAGAGTTTATACTATGTAGTTACAGAGAATAAAGCTTTCCTTCTCTATCAGCGTGGACTTTCATAATGCCAGCAGAGTTCTAACAGAAGATTTAATTAGTAGGAAACAATGCTGAAAAGTTCACTGCTCTGTGTAATTTCATTTGAAATCTATTAATGATTTATACTAATAAAGAATTTGTCTAATGGAAATATTAATGGTTTTCTGAGCCAGGGAAACATCCTTCAAAGGGATCTGAATCCCACAAACCCCCTAGTTCACTAAAGCAGATTGCCAAAATCTGTATTGATTGTAACTGACTTGACTCAAATCACGATGGTAATTGTAGGCCAGCATCCATAGAGGTGAATTCTTACAGCAACATTGAACAAAAAAAACCTACAGTCATCCAGGGCCAGTGACCCAGTTAATGCAAGAGTATCCTCCAGTGTGGATCCTGCCTGCTCTGTTTGCACCTAACTTTATATTTTTGGTTTATTATGATTGTTGCCACAAGAATGAAATGTTTTGTAGTGCTCAACACCTAAACAGCACTATATCTGCCTTCCTAAAGTTTTATTGCAGAGCAATAAGTGCGCAGCCTGGTCTGCAACATTTCAGGCCCTTTGTGGCCTTTTATCAAGCTGGATAAAAGGACAAAGAGGGCCTGAAATGTTGTGGATCGGGTTGTTTTGCCATGTAGTTTTCTATAAAGGCATTTTAAATCCACATTCGGTGCTGTACAAGGAATTTTTTCTGGATCGAGTTTTGGTGGAGGATGGACCACTGACGGTACGTGCACTATTATCCATATAAACCAGGGGATTTGAGAGAAACCCCTCTCAGCCTGCATGTTTATTTATTTAAACTGTTCAACACTGATTACTGGCAACACCATATTGGTGTTAAGCTCGTTAAGCCTGGAACTTCATAGGCATGTGTGTCCAATCATGAGAAAAGGTATTTAAGGTGGCCAATTGCAAGTTGTGCTTCTGTTTGAGAGTGACAGCATGGGATCCTCAAAGCAACTCTCAAAAGATCTGAAAACAAAGATTTTTCAGTATCATGTAGTGCAGCAGTTTTGGTAGGTGCCATCTGTGGTCCTTGATATCCTCTTACCAGCCATCTCACTCTAGGAACATATACATTTAAAGCTAATCCAGACCTAATTCCAACTGCACATTCTAAAGGTTGGCCTTGGCTGAGGAGAGAACCTTAAAAGGGAAGTAAAGTCTAAAATAGAATAAGACTAGAAATGCTGTATTTTGTATGTATAAACATAAATATGAACTTACTGCACCACAAAGCCTAATCAAACAAATTATGTATGCTTTCAAAGTTGGCCATAGGGGGGTCACCATCTTGTAACTTTGTTAAACATCTTTGCAAGACCAAGACTGTGCACATGCTCAGTGTGGTCTGGGCTGCTTATGGATCGTCATACATATCAAAACAGCACAATTCAAATAATAGTTTTTGTATTGTTTAATACAAACTTTCTCCAACTCTGCAGAACCAATGGCTGCAGCAAAACAGTTTCATAGTTCTTTGCACCTTAATTTGTGAGCTAGCAATATTTAGTATTTCATATCATAAGGTACTGATGCATTCGGCGGCATTTGTTCCCACTTGCCAACATCTTTTATTTATCTCAGGGAAAAACAAATCACCAAATTGAAGCTTAATATATAATAGGTAGGGTTTACAGCTTTACACTACTGGAGAGAACATCCATTTTTCATAATATGCAAAGAAGTCGAAGTGTCACATTTCAGGTGATTAAATATTTTACAGAATACTTTTCGCTAGTAAATTAAACTAAACCATAGAGCACTCTCTCCCTTGTTTAATGAATATAGCTGGTTGTGCTGCTTTTTATTAGATTAAAAAAAAAAAACATACTGTAAATGCGCCCTAAGGGGAAGAAAAAAATCCTACTTTGTCATCTTTATTTATCACCAGAAGGAAGAGGGAGCCTGTAAACCTCAATGCAAAACACTTGTAGTAGCCATTGGGGACAATTTTTAATTCAGCTTTAGTTTAGTTCAGCCCTGTTTTCTTAAAATCATAACTGTACAATATATAGGTTGTTGTTAGTATAATTAATGATTATAGTTAAATATAAATATATATATATATATATATATATATATATATATATATATATATATATATATATACACACATAGGTATATTATATAGGTACAATATACATTATGAAAAAAATGAATCCAAAACAGTTACAGTCAGTTATGTGCAGTGGATAAGATTCAGTTGAATCCAATCTATTTTCTTTTTCGTGTACAGTAGCATCTGATCAGCTGTGGTTAAAGGGGCGGATCACTTTTAAATTAATAACTCTTAATACCTAAAAAAAATTACTGAGCAAGTACAGAGTTCAGATAAATACAATCAAGGTACAATGGGCAATGGCCTAACTAGAGTGCGCTGGGCTCCCCTGCTAAAAAATCTTCAGAGGGGTCCGGCAACATTTGGGTGGAGAATTCAATGGAGAATGTGGAGCTTGGAGAGAAGTTTAAGAAGTTAAATTCCTGATTAGGGCAGAACTTTTAAGACCCAACCACCAGGCAGATATTGATCAGACAGGTCTATAAATCTTGTCTCGTGAGTGACAACTTGTTTTTCAACACTTGTAAATATATATTATGTATGGATTAGAAGAACTGGGGAGTAGTCTTGCTTTAAATGGCACGCTTACCTTCTCTAAAACGTCATCATGCTTTTAACCTTGCTACTACAGTATGCTGAAGAGTGTTGGAAGTTGTAGTCCAGAAACTTTTAGATGGAGCAATACTGTGCAGGAATGTACCCTTTATATGTGTAAGTAAATCACTCACAATATGATTGTATTTGCCAATCCCTATATTCTATATTGCTTGAATGTAGATTCAAATGTCAGACTTGTACAAAACAATTTGGTGCCCTGTGCAGAATAGGGATGTAGCGAACGTCGGAAAAAAAGTTCGCGAACATATTCGCGAACTTGCGCAAAAACGCGAGCGGTTCGCGAACGGTTCGCGAACCCCATAGACTTCAATGGGAAGGCGAACTTTAACATCTAGAAAAGACATTTCTGGCCAGAAAAATGATTTTAAAGTTGTTTAAAGGGTGCAACGACCTGGACAGTGGCATGCCAGAGGGGGATCAAGGGCAAAAATGTATCTGAAAAATCTGCCTGTGTGTGCTTGGAAGAGATAGTGTAGGGGGAGAGCTGTTAGTGATTTCAGGGACAGATGATAGTAAGTTTGCTGGCTAGTAATCTGCTTGATACTGCTCTGTATTGGAGGGACAGAAGTCTGCAGGGATTTGAGGGACATTTTAGCTTAGGTAGCTTTGCTGGCTAGTAATCTACTGTTCTCTTTAAACAACTGCCATACGTTGACCTTGTAGGCATTGTTTGCCCAGTTTTTTTGGACGCAGCCACTGAAGCACAGTTGCCAGAAAAAATATGCCATATAAATGCTGAAAATAGTCATTTTTCGCCATACGTTGACCTTGTAGACATTGTTTGCCCAGTTTTTTTGGACGCAGCCACTGAAGCACAGTTGCCAGAAAAATTATGCCATATAAATGCTGAAAATATAAATTTTTTTGGTTGCAGCCACTGAAGCACAGAGGCCAGAAAAATTACGCCATATAAATGCAGAAAATATGCATTTTTTTGGTCGCAGCCACTGAAGCACAGTTGACAGAAAAATTATGCCATATAAATGCTGAAAATATAAACTTTTTTGGTTGCAGCCACTGAAGCACAGAGGCCAGAAAAATTATGCCATATAAATGCAGAAAACATGCATTTTTTTGGTCGCAGCCACTGAAGCACAGTTGACAGAAAAATTATGCCATATAAATGCTGAAAATATAAATTTTTTTGGTTGCAGCCACTGAAGCACAGAGGCCAGAAAAATTATGCCATATAAATGCAGAAAATATGCATTTTTTTGGTCGCAGCCACTGAAGCACAGTTGCCAGAAAAAATATGCCATATAAATGCTGAAAATAGTCATTTTTTGCCATATACGTTGAGTCAACGTATGGCAAAAAATGACTATTTTCAGCATTTATATGGCATATTTTTTCTGGCCTCTGTGCTTCAGTGGCTGCGGCCAAAAAAACTGGGCAAACAATGCCTACAAGGTCAACGTCGTTGACCTTGTAGGCATTGTTTGCCCAGTTTTTTTGGCCGCAGCCACTGAAGCACAGAGGCCAGAAAAAATATGCCATATAAATGCTGAAAATAGTCATTTTTTTGGTCGCAGCCACTGAAGCACAGTTGCCAGAAAAATTATGCCATATAAATGCTGAAAATATAAATTTTTTTGGTTGCAGCCACTGAAGCACAGAGGCCAGAAAAATTATGCCATATAAATGCAGAAAATATGCATTTTTTTGGTTGCAGCCACTGAAGCACAGAGGCCAGAAAAATTATGCCATATAAATGCAGAAAATATGCATTTTTTTGGATGCAGCCACTGAAGCACAGTTGCCAGAAAAAATATGCCATATAAATGCTGAAAATAGTCATTTTTTGCCATACGTTGACCTTGTAGACATTGTTTGCCCAGTTTTTTTGGTTGCAGCCACTGAAGCACAGAGGCCAGAAAAAATTAAACCAGTAGGGTTTGCACCCTAGTTTGTAACGGTGGCGGAGGGAGGAGGAGGACGCTAAAGGACAGCTGTGTGTGGAGTCATGAGGCTTGAAGAGAAGGACAGCTGCATAGAAGTCAGAACAAGTCTTCCGGCGTGCAGTAACCCTCCGAGATCCACCCCTCATTCATTTTAATAAAGGTCAGGTAATCGACACTTTTGTGACCTAGGCGAGTTCTCTTCTCAGTTACAATCCCTCCTGCTGCACTGAAGGTCCTTTCTGAGAGCACACTTGAGGCTGGGCAAGACAAGAGGTTCATGGCAAATTGTGACAGCTCTGGCCACAGATCAAGCCTGCGCACCCAGTAGTCCAGGGGTTCATCGCTCCTCAGAGTGTCGATATCTGCAGTTAATGCCAGGTAGTCCGCTACCTGCCGGTCGAGGCGTTCTTTGAGGGTGGATCCAGAAGGGTTGTGGCGCTGCCTTGGACAGAAAAACATTTGCATGTCTGACGTTACAGACTGGCCAAAGGGCTTTGTCCTTGCAGGTGTGCTCGTGGCAGGATTACTGGCACCTCTGCCCCTGGAATGTTGATGAGTTCCTGAAGTGACATCACCCTTAAAAGCATTGTACAACATGTTTTGCAGGCTGGTTTGTAAATGCCGCATCTTTTCGGACTTGTGGTATGTTGGTAACATTTCTGACACTTTATGCTTGTACCGAGGGTCTAGTAGCGTTGCGACCCAGTACAGGTCCTTCTCCTTAAGCCTCTTGATACGGGGGTCCTTCAACAGGCATGACAGCATGAAAGACCCCATTCTCACAAGGTTGGATGCAGAGCTATCCATCTCCGCTTCCTCATTATCAAGGACTGCATCATCCACGGTCTCCTCCCCCCAGCCACGTACAAGACCAGGGGTCCCCAAAAGGTCACCACTAGCCCCCTGGGAAGCCTGCTCCTGTTGGTCCTCCTCCTCCACAAAGCCACCTTCCTCCTCTGACTCCACTTCTGGCACCTCTCCCTGCGTTGCAGCAGGTGCCTGGGTTCGTTCTGGTGATTCCGACCAGAAATCGTGCGCTTCCAGCTCCTCGTCACGCTGGTCTACAGCCTCATCTGTCACTCGTCGCACGGCACGCTCCAGGAAGAAAGCGAAGGGTATTAGGTCGCTGATGGTGCCTTCGGTGCGACTGACCATATTTGTCACCTCTTCAAAAGGTCGCATGAGCCTGCAGGCATCGCGCATAAGCACCCAGTAACGGGGAAAAAAAATCCCCAGCTGTGCAGATCCAGTCCTACCACCCAGTTCAAAAAGGTACTCGTTGACGGCCCTTTGTTGTTGCAGCAGACGTTCCAACATAAGGAGCGTTGAATTCCAGCGAGTCTGGCTGTCAGAAATCAAACGCCTGACTGGCATGTTGTAGCGCTGCTGAATGTCAGCAAGGCGTGCCATGGCTGTGTAGGAACGTCTGAAATGGGCCGACACCTTTCTGGACTGGGTGAGAACGTCCTGGAATCCTGGGTACTTGGAGACAAAACGTTGGACTATTAAATTTAACACATGTGCCATGCAGGGCACATGTGTTAAATTGCCTAGTCTCAACGCTGCCAACAGATTGCTTCCATTGTCACACACCACTTTTCCGATCTGCAGTTGGTGTGGGGTCAGCCACCGATCGGCCTGTGACTGCAGAGATGACAGGAGTACAGATCCGGTATGGTTTTTGCTTTCCAGGCACGTCATCCCCAAGACAGCGTGACAACGGCGTACCTGGCACGTCGAATAGCCTAGGGGGAGCTGGGGGTGCACAGGTGTGGAGGAGGAGAAGGAGGACCCAGCAGCAGAGTAAGAAGAAGAAGAAGACGAGGTAGAGAGCGATGGAGGAGTAGAGGTGGTGGCAGAACCGCGTGCAATCCGTGGCGGTGACACCAACTCCACTGTTGTTGTTGAGCTACCCATTCCCTGCTTCCCAGCCATTACCAAGTTCACCCAGTGGGCAGTGTAGGTGACATACCTGCCCTGACCATGCTTGGAGGACCATGCGTCAGTAGTCATATGGACCTTTGGCCCAACACTAAGTGACAGAGATGCGGTAACTTGGCTCTGCACATGTTGGTACAGGTGTGGTATTCCCTTTTTAGAAAAAAAATTGCGGCTGGGTACCTTCCACTGCGGTGTCCCAATTGCTACAAATTTGCGGAAGGCCTCAGAGTCCACCAGCTGGTATGGTAAAAGCTGGCGGGCTAAGAGTGCAGACAAGCCAGCTGTCAGACGCCGGGCAAGGGGGTGACAGTCAGACATTGGCTTCTTACGCTCAAACATGGCCTTCACAGAAACTTGGCTGGTGGCAGATGACTGGGAATGGGAACAGGTGGTCAAGGTGGAAGGCGGAGTGGAGGGTGGTTCAGACGGGTCAAGGAGAGCAGAGGTAGAGCAGTAAGATGCTGGACCAGAAGGAGTGTGGCTTTTAGTTTGCCTGTTGCCTTTGAGGTGTTGCTCCCAAAGTGCTTTGTGCTTGCCGCTCATGTGCCTTCGCATAGAAGTTGTACCTATGTGGCTGTTGGGCTTACCAAGGCTCAGTTTCTGACTGCACTCATTGCAAATTACAATGCTTTTGTCAGAGGCACACACATTAAAAAAATCCCACACTGCTGACTTTTTGGAAGTGTGCGATCTGGCGGTAACAGTAGAAGTTGGCGGAGTTGGCGGTATTGGCGGCAATGGCGGGTGCGTTGGCCGGCTGAACACAGGTGCCGATACATGTTGTTGCCCTGCTGATCCCTGCGGGCTGTCCTCCCTGCTTCTTCTAAGTCTTATTCTCCTACTGCCTCTCTGACTCTCCGTCTCTCCATCTGAACTACCTCCTCTTGCTCTCTTCTACTAGGCACCCACAAAACATCAATCTCCTCATCATCATTCTCCTCAGATGCATCAATTTCTTCTGACACATCACAGAAGGAAGCAGCAGCGGGGACCTCCTCCTCATCACTCATTATGTCCATCTCTATCGTGTTCTCTGCCAGAATTAAATCTGGTGTAAGGTCCTCATCTCCTTCATCTTCTTCTGGCAATAATGGTTGCGCATTACTCAGTTCAAGAAACTCATTGGAAAATAACTCCTCTGACCCCAGTGAAGAAGGGGCACCGGTGGTGGAGGAAGTGTTACGTGGGGTGGCCATAGCAGTGGAGGATGAGGAGGATGTTGTGGTAAAGTTAGAAACGGTAGAGGATGGGGTGTGCTGTGTAAGCCAGTCAACTACCTCTTCAGCATTTTGGGAGTTCAGGGTCATTGGCTTTTTAAAACTGGGCAATTTGCTAGGGCCACAGGATTGCATAGCAGCACGGCCCCTAGCACGGCCTCTGCGTGGCGGCCTGCCTTTGCCTGGCATTATTTTTAAAAAAACAACAACAACAACAAAAACTCAGTTGGTTTTTCTGGAAACGATAATACACACAGCTAGATGGCGGGTTGAAGAAAACACTGTGCAAATAATGCCTACAAAGTCAACGTATACACTACTACAGCGGTGGATACGGATTACGTAAAATATATGAATGCTGCTTGAAAAAAAGTAACTCAAGTGGTTTTTCTAGAGACGATAATATTATCAATATTTAGACAAAATGTGAACAAGGTCACACAGCTCGATGGCGGGTTGAAGAAAACAGTGTGCAAATAATGCCTACAAGGCCAACGTATACACTACTACAGCGGTGGATACGGATTACGTAAAATATATGAATGCTGCTTGAAAAAAGTGACTCCGGTGTTTTTTCTGGAGACGGTAATATTATGGATATTTAGACAGAATGGGAACAAGGTCACACAGCTCGATGGCGGGTTGAAGAAAACAGTGTGCAAATAATGCCTACAAGGTCAACGTATACACTACTACAGCGGTGGATACGGATTACGTAAAATATATGAATGCTGCTTGAAAAAAAGTAACTCAAGTGGTTTTTCTAGAGACGATAATATTATCAATATTTAGACAAAATGTGAACAAGGTCACACAGCTCGATGGCGGGTTGAAGAAAACAGTGTGCAAATAATGCCTACAAGGCCAACGTATACACTACTACAGCGGTGGATACGGATTACGTAAAATATATGAATGCTGCTTGAAAAAAGTGACTCCGGTGTTTTTTCTGGAGACGGTAATATTATGGATATTTAGACAGAATGGGAACAAGGTCACACAGCTCGATGGCGGGTTGAAGAAAACAGTGTGCAAATAATGCCTACAAGGCCAACGTATACACTACTACAGCGGTGGATACGGATTACGTAAAATATATGAATGCTGCTTGAAAAAAGTGACTCCGGTGTTTTTTCTGGAGACGGTAATATTATGGATATTTAGACAGAATGTGAACAAGGTCACACAGCTCGATGGCGGGTTGAAGAAAACAGTGTGCAAATAATGCCTACAAGGCCAACGTATACACTACTACAGCGGTGGATACGGATTACGTAAAATATATGAATGCTGCTTGAAAAAAGTGACTCCGGTGTTTTTTCTGGAGACGGTAATATTATGGATATTTAGACAGAATGTGAACAAGGTCACACAGCTCGATGGCGGGTTGAAGAAAACAGTGTGCAAATAATGCCTACAAGGCCAACGTATACACTACTACAGCGGTGGATACGGATTACGTAAAATATATGAATGCTGCTTGAAAAAAGTGACTCCGGTGTTTTTTCTGGAGACGGTAATATTATGGATATTTAGACAGAATGTGAACAAGGTCACACAGCTCGATGGCGGGTTGAAGAAAACAGTGTGCAAATAATGCCTACAAGGCCAACGTATTCACTACTACAGCGGTGGATACGGATTACGTAAAATATATGAATGCTGCTTGAAAAAAGTGACTCCGGTGTTTTTTCTGGAGACGGTAATATTATGGATATTTAGACAGAATGGGAACAAGGTCACACAGCTCGATGGCGGGTTGAAGAAAACAGTGTGCAAATAATGCCTACAAGGCCAACGTATACACTACTACAGCGGTGGATACGGATTACGTAAAATATATGAATGCTGCTTGAAAAAAGTGACTCCGGTGTTTTTTCTGGAGACGGTAATATTATGGATATTTAGACAGAATGTGAACAAGGTCACACAGCTCGATGGCGGGTTGAAGAAAACAGTGTGCAAATAATGCCTACAAGGCCAACGTATACACTACTACAGCGGTGGATACGGATTACGTAAAATATATGAATGCTGCTTGAAAAAAGTGACTCCGGTGTTTTTTCTGGAGACGGTAATATTATGGATATTTAGACAGAATGTGAACAAGGTCACACAGCTCGATGGCGGGTTGAAGAAAACAGTGTGCAAATAATGCCTACAAGGCCAACGTATACACTACTACAGCGGTGGATACGGATTACGTAAAATATATGAATGCTGCTTGAAAAAAGTGACTCCGGTGTTTTTTCTGGAGACGGTAATATTATGGATATTTAGACAGAATGGGAACAAGGTCACACAGCTCGATGGCGGGTTGAAGAAAACAGTGTGCAAATAATGCCTACAAGGCCAACGTATACACTACTACAGCGGTGGATACGGATTACGTAAAATATATTATGGCTGCTTGAAAAAAGTGACTCCGGTGTTTTTTCTGGAGACGGTAATATTATGGATATTTAGACAGAATGTGAACAAGGTCACACAGCTCGATGGCGGGTTGAAGAAAACAGTGTGCAAATAATGCCTACAGGGCAAATAATGCCTAAAAGGTCAACTTATACACTACTACAGCGGTAGTAAAATAAAAAAAAGTAAAATAAAAAAAAAATGAATATTAAAAAAAAAAATTAAAGTTGGTGCTGCTGAACTACTAGGAGCAGCAGATTAGCACACCAGTCCCACTCCCCAACACTGCTAGACTAATAGCACTGGGCTCTTATAGTAGTAGTAGTAGTAAAACAACAAAAAAATAAATAAAAGCAGTCCTTACAAGGACTACTGTTATTGCAGCAGTCAGCAGATGAGATCAGAAGCAGGACAGCTGCCCACTGCAGCTACATACAGAGCACTGCAGTAGAAGGTAGATTACTAGCCAGCAAAGCTACCTAAGCTTAAATGTCCCTCAAACCCCTGCAGACTTCTGTCCCTCCAATAACAGAGCAGTATCAAAACGATTACTAGCCAGCAAACTTTCAACTGTCCCTGAAATCACTAACAGGCAGCAGCTCTCTCCCTACACTATCTCTTCAGCACACACAGGCAGAGTGAAAAAACGCTGCAGGGCTTCGGTTTTTATAGGGAAGGGGAGTGGTCCAGGGGAGAGCTTCCTGATTGGCTGCCATGTACCTGCTGGTCTGGGGTGAGAGGGCAAAAAAAAGCGCCAGCGACGTTCGCGAACTTCCGGCGAGCGCGAACACCCGATGTTCGCGCGAACAAGTTCGCCGGCGAACAGTTCGCGACATCTCTAGTGCAGAAATATTACAACTTCTGAGAAAATCCAAATGGCAGAATTAGCAATTATAGAATCCATTAACATTATCTAGTGTGTTAGACAGATAAAACAGTTTTGCTTTTTATATGTTAAGTGTTAATGCTTTGTGATTTATGGCATTCTAACTCTAGCAGTGGAAGTTCACATAAAAGAAAGAATTGAGGATGTTTGCTAAGTGGCCTCCTGGTGCCAGTTTTATTAAACTGGATTGCAATATTTTATATTTGGTTCTGCTTGACTCAGAGTATTAAAAGGGTTATCACTTGTTGCTGTTTGCTGCACTGTGATGGGGAATCCTGCTGAGCATTATATGTGGTTCAATTCAGTTAAATAATGGAATTCTAAATCTAATGGGAAATATAGAGTTATTAGTGAAGGTTTAGAACACCACATTTTCCGCAACTGCAAGAAAATGAAAGAGCCGTTCTCAGTCTTTGTGTTGTGTTCAAATTGACCAAACCTCAGAAAGTCTAAGTTTTCCTAGTAGTTCGCAAAAGGATATAAATATGGCAGACAAAGACTGTCCCTTGTGTATCTCATAGATGTCAATTGACAACTTGCTTCCAGTATTCTAATACTGAACAATAAAACCAATAACACTAAATGCAAGTTGCTCTGAATTACATATATTTGTCCTATATACAGTACTGCTTCTTAACATATTCCTCATGGGGACCCAAATGAATCAGCTTAATGCAAATGTTGGATTAAAACCAGGTATACAAATTCCTATTATCTACTAAAGGAATACATTTCATATTATCAATGGGATTATGGGGAGCATCCATAGGCACAATTGTATGTGTTTCTGCAAAAAAAGGCAGGATGGGCACAATGGTGCTTGGTCAAAATATACAAAAAAGCAAGAGTATTTGAATGCAAGCACCTGAATTATTTCACATCAATACACTAACACAATTGTGTCTATTATAGCATGACTGCAGTCATACATGACCCCCTATAGTCTTGAGTTTGCTTTAAGCATGAGTTTACTAATACAGGTATGGGATCCATTATCCGGAAATCGGTTATCGAGACAGTTCCGTCTTACGGAAAGGCTGTCTCCCATAGGCTCCATTATAATGAAATAATCCAAATTTTTAAAAATGATTTCCTTTTTCTCTGTAATAATAAAACAGTAGCTTGTACTTGATCCCAACTAAGATATAATTAATCCTTATTGGAAGCAAAACCAGCCCATTGGGTTGATTTAATGTTTACATGATTTTCTAGAAGACTTAATGTATGAAGATCCAAATTACGGAAAGACCCGTTATCCGGAAAGCCCCAGGTCCCGAGCATTCTGGATAATTGTTCCCATACCTGTACTGGAAAACCTGTTACGTTTGGTAGAGAAAGCCCCTTTCTCTATTAATCCCTAGGGAACAGTATAGAAACTTGAAATTGAATGTGCTGACATAGGGATCCTCAAGTTCCTGCAAGCATGCAGAGGAGAGGCAGCGTGTATGTATATTTATATGCAATATATATTTATATGACCCCTCTTAGACCACTGGCTCTTGGCAAGATACTATGTGCTAGGGAATCTTCAATATCTGTTGGTATCACAAACAATACTAGCAGAATGTTATACCTGTTGTAACAGTATCTATAACTCTATCTCTATTGCATTTGTATGTCCCTGTTTATGGAAAAAATATGAGGACATAGATTTGTGAAGTGCACAGAAATGTCCTTATTTTCAAATACACACCCAAGTAGTAGATGCTTTGTCTGAGGATGATCAGTAGAATATCACATAATTGACTGTCTTGAATGAATTGAGCTGAGGCAGGCTTCATGGCAGATACTAAAAAGGGATTTATTTTTGTACCCATGCTGTATGCCTAAGGGAAACTAAGTTGAATAAAAATGTTTCTTTTTATTGGTACTTTGTAATCTGTGTGGGAACGGCATGTCTACTACAACAAACACAGCAATTACCAAGTTTCATTGGAGTACTAATTGGATTTGTTAGCCTCATATTGACTGACCTTGTTTTTGGTTATGTTTATCATCTCCGCCTGGCAAGTCCGATTTTTTTTCTAGATCTGTGTTTTTGGAACAAGGGCATAAAAGATGTGATTGATGTAATCCCTCAACACTCTCCTACAATTAAAGCAGGGGTGCGCAACAGAGGCTCAGTCATTTCCTTTGATCACTTTTATACATGAAACAGAACTTTTCAGAAGCAGTATTAATATGCATATTATACCCTTGCTGTCCAGAAGGATCAATCCCCTTTCTTTATTCATATAAAAATCTGTGTTATTTTGGGAAGAAAAGGAATTAACATAATTTTTAAAAAAAATATTTATTTTTAATTCCTTTATACATAAGGGTTGGCAAAAAAGTATTGTGGCTTTCCTTTCCCTGGTTCTATTAACCTTTCATCTGTTCCACATTTCCACTATAAAAATATAACCCCAATGTAATGCACTACCCTGGTACAATATCAAAATGTGACTATCATGTTTTCGAAATGAAAGAGAACTGTTTTGCAACTCTGCTGTGCTCAAATAAATATCAATTGCCCCCTTTTCCCCTCTGCAGTAATCGTGCAAGTTCTTGTCTCAAAGTTGTTACTTGGAAACTTTAACTAGCACATTCAAGTGATTGCTGCATAACGACCACCCTAATCACCATGTGTATCCATACAGTAAGTGAAGTTATTTATTGGTGGTTATCAACATTTCGGTTCCAGTAAGAGGACTGGGGGGTCTTGAAAAGGGTATTCTTGCTGGGACTAAAACATTGATAACCACCAATAAATTGTTTCACTTATTTATAAGTCCCATGAGTGATCCAATGTTTTAACACTAGATTTTAGTATCGCAATAGCCTTGGATAGTATGCTTGTATAAGAAGTCATCAAAGCCACTCTCAGAGGCATTAATAGAATCTGCACAACATCATCATCCTACAGGGCATTCCACAACCTCTCTGCCCCACCTATGCTGCTTTAACTGAAAGTTATCTTCCTTTAGTCTAAAAGGGTGTCCTCTGGGGGAAAATATCTCTTGCTATGTGTCTATGTTGTAAAGTTTTAATACTATAATAGTCCTTCGATTATTCTGTTTTAAAGGCCGGCACAAGTGAGAATTTGTAATAGAAATACTTGATGAAAAAGTCTTCATATTTGCCCCAAAAGGCAGCACCTTGGTCCCATCATCAGGGGACAGGGGGTATGCGAGTCTGAACCATGTTAGGGGTGTTTCTCCAGAAAGTGGTGTAGCAGTCAGCTGCTGGATCCATATTGGATGGACACTGCACTAAACTTTGTTGTGTGAATGAAGTATGGCAGGTCCTCTAAAAAGCTACATACTGTAAGAGATATTGCTACAGCAATGTGAATACCAGCTAAACATGTCACTGTATATAAATGACCACGTTTGTTGATCTGTATTATCATGTAATAGTACTGCCACTCATATATCCATGTGGACTCAGTTTTGATTTGTGCATGTTGAAGAAAGTACCTTTAATGAATGGGGTTTTACGTTCAATTGCAAGGAGATTTGCATTTGCAGAACTGCACTTGCCAGCATAAATGACCCCTCATGTGTTAGCTTGAACTTTCAGACTTAGATCCGCTGTTGTAAAGTATATACAATTCATGCAAGAAATCAGAATAATATTCATGAATAATACAAATATCTCAAAAATTTTAATAAAAAAATTCAGCAGGTAAAAGTTATCAAGTTTCTATAAAAATCAACAGCATTTCCAGTATTCAAACAGTTTTATTGTTTCATCACTTTTAAGATGATTTTTGCTTGCCATCACACATCACACTTTCCTGATTTGAGGTTTCTAATCAATATGCTGCTGCTGCTGCTAGTTGAGTAACACATTTGACCAATATTGTTTCATGCTGTCATTTGTTGTACTGTATTTGCTACTTTATATTCTGATTTTCAGTGCAGCCACATTGAGGTGACATTCGGATTTCTTTTTCATGTGTCAGTTTCAAGAAATAGGAGAAAAGAAAGGTTTTGCTCAGTTCAGCGTGTCAAAGACGTGTTAAACGGCCGTCAAAGGGTTACCGCTAGAGTGTGATAAGGCTTTGCCAAATAAAATATTTGTATTTAAATACAAGCAGTTAACCCTGAGACGGAAAAGTCCTAAAGCTCACCCGATAGATACAGTGACCCGGGTGTGTGTAAACCCCGGGTCCCGCTCTTGGGTCAGCTATTCCTATCAATACTGAGGGTAATAAGCAGGGGAGATCGCACTCACCAGATGAAGAGGGTGGCCCGGGTGCATTGCCCCGAACCCGTAGCTTGAGGTAAGTTGCAATTGAACAGAAGTCGGCGAGCACTCCATGTCCACCCAGAAGTTTAAAACAAAGAATTTTATTTCAACAGGTTAAAAGCAAACATCGTCCTGACGCGTTTCGTAGCCACGATATGTAGTCATAGGCAAAGCACCTTCAGTTTTGAGGAATAGATTGCTGCTTTTATAATATATGATTAGTCTTGCTGAATAGATTTACAGTCATAAAAACGTTTATGTATAAAAAGGAAAATAAAGGTATTCAGCAAATCATTAAAATTGTTAATTTGGTAAATGAAGGCAGTGCTATAGAAAGATCATTTACTGGGGCCTTTGTTAGCCATTGTTTGGGTTTTTTGCTCAGTGATCAATTATTATATAGCGGGCTTCGGGCATGGGCTTCTTAAAAAAATCCATTATACAGGTATGGGAT
Organism: Xenopus laevis; assembly: GCF_017654675.1. Classification (NCBI taxonomy): domain Eukaryota; kingdom Metazoa; phylum Chordata; class Amphibia; order Anura; family Pipidae; genus Xenopus; species Xenopus laevis. Next base: position 74,561,045 of record NC_054387.1, on the reverse strand, counting down.
CCATTATCCGGAAAACCATTATACAGAAATTTTTGAATTATGGGAAGGCCATTTCCCATAGACTCAATTTTAATTAAATAATTCAAAATAAATTACTTTTTCTCTGTAATAATAGTATCAGTATTAGTAATAGTAATAGAACTAGTACATTGTAATTGTATTTGATGCTTTTGGAAGCATAACAATCCTATTGGGTTTAATGTTAATGAGTTTTTTCTAGACCTATTGATCAACAGTCTCATTTTCACAGTTTTTGAAACCACGACTGATCTCACAAACTCTACAGGGCCTATTTATTAAACCTCAAATTTTAAACCTCAAAAATATTAGTTTTATTATACCCCAAAGATGCTAAAAATCCAAATCTGGAAATACTCCAGCTAAAACCTGTTGGCAGATCTCCCTAAAGAAGTTTCTTGACATTGTGATATGCGCTGGTTTTCTTCCAATAATCTGATATATTATAATTGCCAATTCGCAGCCATCGCAACACTTCGCCAGGTGTAAATTGGCTCTGACTACACCAGTTCACTAAAGTGCGAAGTTGTGTCCAGGGCGCCGAACGCTGGCAAATTTTCTCTAGCGTTACTTCTGCAATCAAAGTGAAGATCGTTGCCTAATTTGCATAGGGCAAGAAATTATAAAGTTACATATATAATAAAAATAAATAAATAAAATAGACATGTTATAATGCCCTACACATGAGCCCAATGTATAGTTTATGTTCAATATGTTAGAAAATGAAGGGGGGAACCCGGTTACCTAAAAAATTTTTTACAGACCTTTGCAGGCTATCACAAAACAGGAAAATACGCCAGCGTTTTTTGGGACTTAGAAAAAATTGAGGAAGTCCTATGCACTCCATTGCACTTCGTCTGGTTTGAGCTGGCGAAGGCAAGTCTGGCAAATGAGGTAACAGTCAGTAAAATCCGCATCTTGGTGAATTTGCGGAGTTACGTCCGTTCGCCAGAAAGAAAATTCGCCTGGCGTTAGAGTGCAAAACAACGCTAGTGTCTATCTCCTTCGCTAGCAAAGTGACACCTGCGCAGTAAATCGGCGAAGTAACGAAATTACGTCACACTGGCCAGCGTTGGTCACTTTGTCCCTTAGTAAATGTGCCCCATGGATGGGAGTTAGCTCAACTTTGTTTTAATAAAATATAATTAGATAAATGCGAGTTTTGGTAAATATCCTCCTATAACTATGAATGTCTTTAGATTTATTATAAAATCAGAATAAAAAAGTATGAATGATAAATTACGCTGAACTCTGCGCTAAAAAATACAAATATCTCAAAAACCTTCTAAATGAGTTTTCTGGACAATTCCTAGCGAAAAAAAACTACGAAAAATTCTAAAAGTCTGGATTTAGAGAGGGACAAAAAGATCAGTCAGCTCCCATTGACTTACATAGTAAGTAACATAGTAAGTAAGGTTGAAAAAAGACACAGGTCCATCGAGTTCAACCTTTTTTTTTTTTTTAACTACCTATCTGCTAGTTGATCCAGAGGAAGGCAAAAAAAACCCATCTGAAGCCTCTCCAATTTGCCTTAGAGGGGGAAAAATTCCTTCCTGACTCCAAAATGGCAATCGGACTAGTCCCTGGATCAACTTGGACTATGAGCTATTTCCCATAACCCTGTATTCCCCTACTTGCTAAAAAGCCATCCAATCCCTTCTTAAAGCTATCTAATGTATCAGCCTGTACAACTGATTCAGGGAGAGAATTCCACATCTTCACAGCTCTCACTGTAAAAAACCCCTTCCGAATATTTAGGCGGAAACTCTTTTCTTCTAAACGGAATGGGTGACCTTGTGTCAGCTGGAAAGACCTACTGGTAAATAAAGCATTAGAGAGATTGTTATATGATCCCCTTATATATTTATACATAGTCATCATATCACCCCTTAAGCGCCTCTTCTCCAGCGTGAACATCTCCAATTTGGCCAGTCTTTCCTCATAGCTAAGATTTTCAATACCTTTTACCAGCTTAGTTGCCCTTCTCTGTACCCTCTCTAATACAATAATGTCCTGTTTGAGTGATGGAGACCAAAACTGTACGGCATATTCTAGATGGGGCCTTACAAGTGCTCTATACAATGGAAAAATGACCCCCTCCTCCCGTGACTCTATGCCCCTTTTAATACAGCTCAAGACCTTATTTGCCCTTGATGCTGCTGACTGGCATTGCTTGCTACAGCCAAGTTTATCATCTACAAGGACTCCAAGGTCCTTTTCCATAATGGATTTGCCTAGTGCAGTCCCATTAAGGGTATAAGTGGCTTGGATATTTTTACATCCCAGGTGCATGACTTTACATTTATCAACATTGAATCTCATCTGCCACTTAGCTGCCCAGATTGCCAGTTTGTCAAGATCATGTTGCAAGGATGCCACATCCTGGATGGAATTAATTGGGCTGGATAATTTTGTGTCATCTGCAAACACTGATACATTACTTACAACACCCTCCCCTAAGTCATTAATGAACAAGTTAAATAAAAGTGGACCCAATACTGAGCCCTGGGGGCTTCTACAGGCTTTCGTGGTTTTTACACTTAGGGGCAAATTTACTTAAGGTTGAATATCGAGGGCTTAATTAACCCTTGATATTTGACTGTCGAAAGTAAATCCTTCGACTTTGAATATCAAAGTCAAAGGATTTAGCGCTATTCGTTTGATCGAACGAAAAATCGTTTGATTCGAAGGATTTTAATCCATCGATTGAACGATTTTTGTTCGACCAAAAAAAGCTAGCAAAGCCTATGGGGACCTTCCCCATAGGCTAACATTGACTTCGGTAGCTTTAAGGTGGCGAACTAGGGGGTCGAAGTTTTTTCTAAAAAAGAGACAGTACTTCGACTATCGAATGGTCGAATAGTCGAACGATTTTTAGTTCGAATCGTTGGATTCGAAGGTTGAAGTAGCCCATTCGATTGTCGAAGTAGCCAAAAAAAATTCGAAATTCGATTTTTTTTAGAGATTTTTTAAAAAATTTTTTAAAAACCACAACTTTTTAGAGATGAATGGAAATAATCAAAATTTGAATGTTAGTAATTGAGATTCAAATTATAGAAAGACCCTTTATCTTGAAAAAATCCACGTCCTGTGCATTCTGAATAACAGGTCCCATACCTGTATAAGCAAATATCAAGCAGTTCAAATGCATGGGGATTTTTTGATCTCATAAATTGGATAGTCCCTTGGAAGCTCACTTTAGTAATGGTAGGCTTTTTTTAGTATTGGGTCTATGATTGCTGACAGCCTGGGCACATAAATAATAAGCCTATGAAAATCTGTGCTGTTGTGGAGGGATGCAATCCAGACAGTCTGGTTTTAACACCAGCACAGGACTCTCCCCTGACTGAATTTGGCTTTTGCTTCAGAAGTTGCCCCTGATGTCAAAGACTTGCCTCCTAAATGTCAACAACCTATTTTCTGACATCACCAGCTCCATCCCCTGATTTCACCCACGCCATCCCCCATCCATTACATTAAAGATCGAAAAGTGGCATTACCAGCTCAGCATTTGAAATCATGGAATCTATGGCAGGAAAAAAACAAGATAGATCTGCTGCAATTAGAGACAGCAAAGAAACAACCTAAGCAGGGCCAGAACTAGTGGTAATCAGAGTAGGCACGTGCCTAGGGCGCAAAGCTGGGGGGAGCCAGGCACGTACCTTGTCTGTCGTCTACCCCATGTCTGGTCCACTTTCTTCCCGGCTGTTGTTGCTCCATTTCATGAATGCAGCACGAGCGCCAATTTGCACATGTGGGAGCGACCGGCCAGGTTTCCTAGGGCGCGTGGCTGGCCTGACGTGGCTCTGAGCCTAAGCGAGCTTATTGTTCCAGAAGATACAGATACTTATATTAAATGCAGATTAAAAAGAGTTTTGAAATAAAAAAATAATAGAGTTTTTGTATTAATCATTCCTAAAAACATCCATTTAAAAATTACATCTGGCATTGGAAAACATGTCTGTTTATGTATCTGCTGTATCATCTTTTTAGCCATCATATAAAGGTATATCATTTATTAGCAGCTTTATGTTTGCCTTCCTTGCAAGGCTATAAACGTCACTCACAGTTTGACTGGTTGACTCATGCAAGGCAAACAATATGTAATTCTTTTCTGTTCAGGCTTTCAATAAAACTCTTCCAAATGATTTCATGCTTGGATTAGAACGCTCCATTTAAACTGAAATTGTTCTAATCGTTACAAAGCCAAAAGTAAAAATTGTATTAAATAATATTGATTTTACATTACAAGTACTTATATTAGGTTGTCTTATAAAAGGTTTTCTTGAAATGTATTTGTTCCTTACAGTCGCCAAGTTTTTTTCTCTCAGAACTTAATTTAAAGCGTCAATCTTACCTTTTTATACTGAATGTATACTGTATATATATATATATATATATATATATATATATATATATATATATATATATATATATATATATGCAATCCCAAGCAGCCGCACTCAAATTTGAAAAAGGGTATCTCCTGATCATTCACAGTGGTACCCCAGTCTCTTGCTTCCCACAGATTTAGAAAAACTCACAGATTTTACCAGAGCATTTGGAAGTTGATTGGGGGGACCAGTGGTGTAACAAAGCCATGGGTATAACTGGGTGTGGTCTTCAACTTCCTGGAAATAAAATCCAGGAGGATGACTTGTCTGCTATTTTATTTGTATCAGAAATCAGAATAGTAATTTCCTATTAATAGCAATTAGTAGAACTGCAATGTATTTACAGTATGTATATTGTTGGGCAGCAAGCAATTGTCTTCTCACTTTGGGGCAGATTTACTAAAGGGCGAAGGGACTAACGTTAGTGAAAATTTGCCAGCGTGACGCCATTTCGTTACTTAGCCGATTTACTAACTGGCGCAGGTGTAACTTCGCTAGCGAAGGAGATAGACTCTAGCGGTAATTCGCTTCCTTACACCTGGCGAAGTTGCACTCTGGCGAAGGGACGTAACTATGCAAATTCACTAAGATGCGGATTTTACTGAACGTTAACTCTTGCGCCAGACTTGCCTTCACAACTTCAGATCAGGCGAAGTGCAATAGAGTAGATAGGACTTCCTCTAGAAACAGTTGAAAATTTTTCTAAGTCCCAAAAAAACGCTGGCAACTTTTCATTTTTCAGGGTGATAGGCTGCAAAAGATCGTACATTTTTTTCTAGGGTACCCGGCTTCCCCCCTACATTTCCTAACATATGGCACATAAACTATACACTGGGTTCATGTGTCCCAAAACTTAATCAAAGGCCTATGATTAAGTGTTTGGGACACGAAACGCGTCAGGCTGTGGACACAGTAAATTCTTTTACTTTTGAACATTTGTTTGGTGGAAGTCTGCCTTCATTTGAGTGCCTGCTCCATATCGGTTCATCGGTTTGTCCGCCTCCCTGTGCTGAGGGCTCAGGGTGATGCACCTGGGCCACTTCCTTAGATTGGTGAGTAACCATTATACTGTCAAGAGACCCTAACATCACAGATGTATTTTCATAGATTATCTATTGGTAAGAATTAATTCTGGAGGTATAGTTTCCCTTTAAGAAGACATTTCATTCTGTGCAGCTGCTTTACATTTGATACATTCCTTGCCAATTAGTTTATGTCCTCACAGATTATAATCAATGTACTTTTCATCCCACAGGTTTCATATTATATTCTCCCCTGGGCCTTTCCAGCTTGCCTGAGTTGAAAATCAGAATTTCCCTAATAGCATATATTTGACTGACAATATTAATTTACGTCTGGGGAGATATGAACAGATTTCTCTGGCAGGGCCTTATCCAGTAGAGCCCTTACTGTGTCACTACTTTCTGACATGTCATTATCATGTTAAATTTGATTTGTCTGCGGCATGTTATATACCAGCCAGGCATCTTAAACAAATCAGATTGTAGATGTTGTTATGTGCTCCAAATTCATATTTTCTGTGTTTTTTGGGGCAACTCTTTTGTCTGGATATGAAAACATGGTGGCTCACTCAAATGTAAACTGCAATGAAAATATCTTCAGGTTACTCATTTTCTGGCATTATGGAACATGGAAACCTCACCAAATCTAACAGATGCAATGGGACAAAAATTAGAAAAGGGTTTCTGAAAACTCTTTAAAAACTCTATAGTCTGTAGAATCTGTGTTTATGTTGTATACGCTTTGGGGTATGTAACTATCCAAGAAAGCTCAGTGGACCCTTCCATTCCTCATTGCTTATAATTGCAGGGGATATTTATTTATCTCTCAGGGTCTTATATAATACAACATGTAACCCATATGGAAACCCATATGGAACCACCAAGGCTACCCCGTTTATCTAGGTTGGTGTGTGGAACAAAAATACATTTTTAAAATGGTTCATGCTCTGCCACCACCTTCTTAAAGTAACATACTTGGGATCCTAAGAAAACTGCATGCTAAGAATCACATTCCATTATATATATATATATATATATATATATATATTATATATATATATATATATATATATATATATATATATATATATATATATATATATATATATATATATATATATATATATATATATATATATAGTCCTCCAAGAAGCCAGCACTCTCGATAAGTGGTTACAAATGCCTGGGTGCAGTATCAATAGTTTCGATCTCCATATGCACAAATAAGATCCGCACTCACAGGGCTTATGAAAATTATAGAAAATTTATTGCAAGAGTCTAACGTTTCGACCTCATCCGAGGTCTTTTTCAAAGTAACAAATATTAACACACAAATGCTTTAAATACCTAGATTGGCGGGAAAACAGGTTCTTGGCCAATTAAAGATGACGTGTCCACCTCATCATTAAAGCACGACAAATATACATATCCCAGACAACATAATAATTATAAAATCATTACACAAAAGTAAATTACAGTATAATTAAACCCACCCACTAATAGGATATTAAAAACAATTAAAACCAAATATTCAGTAACATTAAATATCACTTCCCAATTTGTTGCCATAATGGTTACAATGTTGTTACTTGTTACGAAAAATATATAAGATTGAAAAGAGTGGAAGGACTGTTCAGGGGTTCCCTCTACATTTGCAATTTGATGTCACTAAACTAGTATCTTAAACCAGATAACAACACAATGGTTCTGTGTAAAACTTTCTAATAACCGTCATATAATCCATCTCTCTACCGCTCAGTGTCGTTATAGCCCAGGTGCTCGCCCACCATCAGTAATATATTGCCAGGACATGGAAGAATGTGCTTGTCATAACTATACTCATTATTGATTAGTATGCACTAATGGGTCAGTACCATACCAAATACGAGGACATGTATTTATTCAAACCTGACATGTGTCTATATAACCTGATATTCAGGCGTGTAATAACTATGTATGTGTATCCACTATATCAATCTATAACACTGACCTGCCCCGTGCAAACCCCTACTGGGATTGAAAAATAGATAAAGTGTTATTATGCAGTAAATCATATTTTCATAAATGTGAATACCCCTAATATAATGATATAGTCAATAATACTCCTCAGTGTATAACTGAACATATAAAATTAGATTTTGGGCTTAGGTGCCCATAGGCAGATGGGTCCTAGCACCCGGCGCCCTTGCGAGCGTGCACCCCCCTCCCCGCGCGCAGTCACAAGCATGTGCATGTGCTGGAGCACTGGGGGATTATGCCTATAGGAGTATGCATAATCAGTGCTCCTTAGGTTGTGGCTGGGCGGCACTCCTCCCCTTAAAACTTGCCATCCAAGGCTTGGGCCTTTGTGGCCTCACCACAAATCCGGGCCTGGTAAAGTTCAAAGTGAGCAGACATAATTCTCATTGGAGGATAGATTGTGCAGTAGTTGCTGGATGTCACTTCACTTTATGCAAGGCTTCAGCAACTTTAGGTGATGTTGAAAATCGTTGTGTGCACACATGCACTGAAAGCTGACTCTTTTGCTGACCCAAGCTCTCCTAAGTAGGCATCTCAAAATTACAGATGCAAGTGGTGCTTACGGAGCTAACAGAATTCTAATTGGAGGATGCTCTTTAATCAGATGGGCCACTGCCTCTCAGGGACTTAGGAAAAATGTTATGCTTGATTTTCACCTCCTTCCCTGTAAGTCTTCTGATATGTTTCTATCTGGTCTCTAATGGGACGCAGGTTACATGGAAAACTGTGACTAGTTTATGCCTACGCATGTACTTTAAGAATTTCCATTTGTATTGAAATCCAAATGCCAAACTCAAATGATCATGCCAAATGGAAAATGGTCTGCCTGTTCTTGTCAAGTATTGATTTGTTAATTGTGAAATATTTACATTTTAGGACAGAGGCTAGGTAAACTAGAATAATAGTACCTTTAACTAAGGTTCCACACGTTGGTCTCAATGTTTGTTCCACCACATAGGATTGCAGGACGTCAGTAACCTGTGAGTTTTCTCTATTGGGACTGTACTAATGGAACCACATGTAAAATTGTGTCTTTTCCCATAGAGTACTAATGCATTCCCATGGTTGAAATCTCAATAAATACACCTCAAGGGAAACCAGTTGGAGTCATTGTGTGAGAGCCCTTAAGTCTTTGTGGTTGGTTTCATTTAAGCAGGCATAACAGGAATACATTACTTTTAATTCTTTGAGATGTTTTTCTTTTAAAACGACACACATAAAGTTTATACATAAACATTTTACTTTTGCAACTACAAAACAACATAAGTGCAAATTAAAATTTAGCAATAAATTGAGATGTCATTAAGAGATATATTATCGATATGGTTCATAATGCAAATGTTCTAATAGTTCCATAAGAAATGCTGTTTTCAGCGTTGTGCTATAAAATGCTAGCCAACTCTATCTGACTGGTTTATGTGTAAACAAGAGACTTATTTATTTAGTCATATTGTTAAGGGGGAAGGGTGGATAGCAATTTTCAGAGAATTATAGCACTAACAGCCTTGGAACATTTTGTCCTGAAATTAAATTACTCATATTACAAAAATTAGGGCAATCAGATTTCAAGAACATAAGCTCTGCAGGGGATATTTTTTCCTGAGGATATTTTTCTGGTTGTATTTGCTGGCCTAGGATTCAAGCTGTTTTAGTAAAAGACACATAAAAAAAAAACATTGATTGCAAAATTGATAAGATGGTGGGCAATTTTTGACACTATAGAGTTAATCACCCTATGATTAAAAGCCAAGAACTGCCTTTTGAGAGCTGTCTGGTTTTAAAAAGATTGTTTTAAAAATGTCTTTAGAAAGTGAAGACCAACTGAAAAAGAAGATGTGATTGAGAAAAAAACACAGTTGTGTTTTTTTTTTTGCCAATTTAACTGGGATTGTAGCAATTTACAACAGCAAAAATGAATGTCTGTCCATAAAAGCCTTGTTCTACAATATTTTTCTGCAGAAGTACATTTTCTGCAGAAGTCACTCATGCCACACCTTCAGTGTGCTAGGTGATTCACCTTTCTGGCTTCTTGTAATAGAATTATAAACAGTTAATAAAACTGGTGAGAGTTGATAAGGAAGTTTGTGGCCAACCATCCATTGAGGCAGTAGGGCTCATTTACAATGCAGGGGCCAGGGTAAAAACTGCAAAAAATTGTTACAAACCTCTGCCCTGTGCTTAGCATCAATAGGCGCAAGTCCATTCTGAAGTTCAAAGAGGTTCCCATTGAATACAGCACTGGTTACCATCGGCAGCTCTATGGTCATGTAGATGGGCTGGGACAGCATGTTGGTGATCTTAACTGCAGGCAACACTGCGGTCTGCACTGTGCACTGGATCTTTAATCCAGCACAAGGTGTGGATGATGCAGCAATGCCCCAGACACAAGTGCTGTATAAATTAGGCCTGATTTTGTGCCCAGGGTGTAAGTAAAAGACCCTTAGTGACTACTTCATCAAGTTAACTGCACAAGATTAGCCAGAGTGACCTCCATAGAAGCCTGGGAAAATAAAAATATAGAAAACTAAATATACACTCATTTCTTAATATTTCTGTTGTGCAAATTCATAGGAAACATTTTAAAAATGAGGGTATTCTTTTCAGGCAGCCATTTTTCCACTCTCTAGGTTCTTCTTAGAGGGCCAAGCTTTGGTTAGTCCATGTATAAAAATTATTTGTGTATCATCCATTCAAAGGACAGCTGCTGTTTGTGTTTACTTCAAATCACACCAAATTGACCTTCAGGCTTTGATGTATCTAGGAGAGCAAATAAAGATTTTACCCAGGTCCCACCTTAACTGACCAGGCTGTGCCATTGCCCCCATGAGGGTCATCCCCAAACAGGTGGCTGCAGAAGGGGGACCCTGAACAGATGTGCGCAGGCCCCTGATAAGGCAGTCCCGGTGGGCCCGACCCCTTCCCAGTCTGATACTGGCCCCAAAGATTAGGAAAATCTTTAAATTACCTTTATTTTCTTTCACCATTCTAATTCTAAAACCACAATTATAAAAAATAAAGTTTGTTTGTACGTGGAAACTACAATATTTAGTTACATCTTTATTAGGGTTATAATCAGCCAAGAGTTCTGTGACACAAGATCACATGCACATTTCACTTGTATGTATGTATGTATGTATGTACAACTTAATTTGTAAAGCGCTGTTGAGGAGCCGCAGCGCTGTACAGTGCATAAAAGTACAATATATATAAAAGCATACATAGGGGGAAAACAAATCACAGGGATATACAGGGATTTTTCATTTTTTTTTTGGATCGTTCAGCTCAGCATACCAATATGGTTTGACCTTTAAAGTGCAACAGTTGTCAAAAAACATTATCCCCAACCAAAGGAGCTACCTCTTAGTGTGGGTGGCCTAGCTCTGGCAGGAGGCAATTAAAAAAAAAAAACTTCTGTTACCCCCAATCGGAGTTGGGGCTCTATTAGCCCGCCAGTTTGTTTGGGGACAATATTTTTTGGCAAAAGGTGCCCTTTAATAAATGGGCCTCCCCAATTTAAGTTTGACCATTGTTTTGGTCAGAACATTATAGTGGATCAGGAGACTGTGGAAGAAATAAATTATAGTGCCAAAGCTTATTAGGGAAGTTCCATTTTACAATGAGGCACTTATAGGGGCTAAACCCTTAATTTGTTTTGATCAGTCTGTAGTGAAACAAAGATCTAATTAGTGACAACTGTATTTCATCAGTCATAATAATTCTATTTGTGTTCTTTGAATATTTTATCAGTTATTATACTTGTGCAGAAAAATTTAGAGCATGTTATTGTTATAATGTTCTCAGTAAACATTTTGGTTGTGTCTGTTAAATTTGCACTTGTCATTTTCTCTCTTACAGTTGCAGCTAATTTGCAGAAGATGATAGATGACCCACTGACATATAAAACATTAACTTTTAAGCTGGTGAGTGGCTCAGCATATGTGTTTGTTACGTACATGATCCATTATGAAAATTGTGAAACATGTTTTGGATGCGTTAGATTACATGTTTTCCCATCTAAATACAATAATCGCACAAGCCTATTTAACAGTTTTTTTTATTTTTAAAAATCGAATGATTTGAATTTTCCTTACTAGCCAAACTATGAGAACAAAAGAGACCCTAAAGGGTAATTTATAAAGCAGTGCAGTGGACAAAATAAACATAAAAAAGTTAAATTGACATGGGTATTGCAGCAAGGAGTAAAAATAATCCAAAACTATTTTTTTAATATGTAAATAATAAAAGCAATAGATAGGGTGGGACCCTTAATGCCAAAGGGGGTTAGTTAATTGATGAGAACAGAGAAAAAGCAGGGATTCTGAACTATGATTTTTTGTCTGTCTACACAAATGAGGAACCAGCTGATGAAGGCTTTCTTCTTAGTTCCTGTAATACAATTTAAAAGAGACCAGAAAATGTAAAGATAAACAGGACCGGATGTATTCATCCCTGGGTACTAATCGTGCTTAGCTCTGTGATTGCCAAACCTCTTAATTTTTCAAGATTCATTGAGGGCTGGCATGCTGCTGAGAGATTGGTGAATTGCTAATGTGTGTGCCGCTATTCAAAAAAGGATCCCGTTCTCAGCCTCAAAACTATAAGCTAGTTAGACTGACATCAGTGGTATGAAAATGTTTCGATGGGGTATTAATGGATGAGATACATGACTTCATTGCAAATAATAATACTATGAGTTTGTGCCAGCATGGTTTTATTGGTAACAGATCTTGCCAGACTAATTTAATTTGTTTTTATGAGAAGGTGAGCAGGGACCTTGACTCTGGGATGGCAGTGGATGTAATCTACTTAGACTTTACAAAAACATTTGATACAGTACCACACAGAAGGTTAATGGTTAAATTAAGCAATGTTGGCCTGGAATATAGTATTTTTACTTGGATAGAGAACTGGCTAAAAGATAGGTTACAAAGAGTGGTGGCAAATGGAACATTTTCTAATTGGACTAGTGCTCTATACTTGGTCCTTTGCTTTTACACTTGTTTATTAATGACCTGGAGTTGGGCATTGAAAGTATTGTTTTTATTTTTACGGAAGATACTTAATTGTACAGAACTATAAATTCCATGCAGGATGCTGCCGCTTTTCAGAGTGATTTGACTAAATTGGAAAACTGGGCAGCAAAAGAGGATTACCGTACCAGAGGCCATCCCTTTAGACTAGAGGAAAATAACTTTCATTTGAAGCAGTGTAGGTGGTTTTTCACAGTGGGAACAGTATGGTTCTGGAATGCTCTGCCGGATTGTGTTGTGAGGGCTGATTCTGTGAGTGGCTTGGGTGATCTCTTGGACAAGCATAATATAACATAACATATTGTGATACTAAAATCTACAATTAGTATAGTATTTGCATATATAGTTTATGTGAGTGTATGAAGGGGTGTATGTATGGACACTGGGTTTCATTTTAGGGGTTTAACTTGATGGTGTTTTTTCCACCAACTTAATTATATAACTATTTTTACCCACACTATGTCAGGTAGTCCCTTAAACCACAAATTCATTTTAGCATTGCAGCTAACAATCAGAGTCGGGATTGCTCCACTTGGAAATCAAAGTATGTTAGCCTAACTCACCTACACCTGCTGTGAGAACCATGGAATTACCGTCAATTCAGGGAGACAGTAGCTCCAGGGTTCCTCAGCATCAATAATTCACCAGAAGAGGCATGATCTGCAGAATGGCACTTGGCACACCTATAAGGAAGTGCAAGGAGTGTGTTTGGACTCAAGTACCTTAACTGAATGTAGAGCAACATTTGCGTCCATTTTAGTGCAACAACACTTGCGGCTGCATTCATATATGACCCCTCCAATCTAAAGTTTCATCACTGCATGTTTGTGAAATAAAACATTCTCAGCCCTAATTAGAAGTATATATGAAAATAAATGAAGATATACTTTAAAAAAAATACATTTATGATATTATCTTTTTAATGCATTATATTTTATTCAGCTGAATGAATGCAGATTTTTTATGAAATAGACCAAAATGTCCCCACCACTGTTTCCTTAAAAATGCACTATAAACAACTTTTAATACTCCCCCAATAGTCATTCATTCAAAGTACAAGAGAAATAGACAAAGAACCATAAAGGAGCATTGGAAGCAATAAAGACATGTATATCAATAATATTGTTTATTCAAGGCCACTCAATCTGTATCTATGAACCTGGAATATTTTCTTATAGATGATATACTAAAGGTCAGTAAAATCACTGTATTGCACAGGAAACTTAAAGCAAGTGGAAAAACCATAAAAGTGGATCAATTTCTTATAAGTAAAACACAGGCAGTAAAGCATTACAAATCAAGCAAGTTTTCCCCCAAAGTCTCCTCATCTTTGCTGTCACTCGATGTTTCCTAGCTTTTATAATCCTCATTTTTTTAAGCGATTATTGTTCAATCTACATTATTATACCAGACAGCAAACAAACATCAAAAAACACTTAACAAACAGGTGCACATGAATAGAATATTAATATCCATGATAAAATTGTGCTGTTAACCAGTTAGGGGGTTATTTACTAAACCTCAGATTTATCTAGTCGGTCTTTTTGGTGCAGAAACTCGTATTTTTCATGGAAAACCCCCCACAAATTTCTTGATATTTATTATACCCTCTTGCTAAAAAAAGGCAGAATTTGGAAATCTTCCATCTCAGACCTGTCGAGGTCCTGTACAAGTCAATGGAAGAGGCACCTAACCCAATTTGAAGTTTAGTCCAAAAATCCAACCTTTTTGGGGTTTTCATGCAAAAAAGCCAGAAACATTTGTACGATTTGTACGATTCAGATTTTCAGTCGGTTTTATCCATGATATGATTAAATTGAGTATTTTAATTAATAAATAAGCTAAATTTAATGCATATTTATCAAAATTAGAAGTTTCCCATTTTTTGAAAAAAAAAAATCGAAAACATTCAAAAAAGCAAACAGCGTGAAATCACATTTTAGCTCTCATTTTTACTCATTTTATAATTAAATTTAAATTTAAAAAGTTTAAATCTTGAAAATACAACTCCTTTTAAATTCTGTATGAACTCACCAGCTTTAAGGTGGCAAGCTTTTTGAGTTTCAGAAACTTCAATTTAAATATGTTTTGTTTGCAGCATAAAACTTGGATCACAATAATAACTCAAATTTGAATTATGATAAATCTAAAGATTGATCATTTTTTGTAAATTGAATTGTAATTTGACAGTTGGCATATTTACAGAACACCTCAAAACGGAAAAACTTTATAACATTAGTTCATGAGTGGGGGAAAATGATATTGTTCCATTCAACTTTACAAACATTTGTTTCATTTTTGCAAATGTAACTTTTGAGATTTGTGAAATAATAACTTGCATGTCTAAAATATACATTCTGTTGACTTCTATAGAATCTTTCCAGTTTATAGTTGCTGGATTTTTCTATTCAAATGTTCAAGATTTTTTTTTTTTTATTCATTGTGACATTCTTTTACTTATATGCTATTAGCCTTACTATGTATTGTTACAAGAACCTGCTTACAATTTTACTTATCCCTTTGTAGTTATTTCAAAACTTTTATTTTTCATCTTGTTGTAGGCATCTGGTTATGATGGGACAGAGATTCCTGATGAAGTGAAGCTGATTGGATTTGCCCAAATTAGCATCAGCTGATTTAGAAGCAATTTGTTGACCTGTAGAATCACAATTTTGGAAGAGGCCATCTTATACAAAAAGGGAAAATAGCATAACACAAAACTTCCTTCATAGTCTACAAATTCACAAAAAGGCAACAAGCAGGAGCTAACAATTGCCTTCCACAGTTCACAGAATCTATGGCGCTGACTACCAGCCTTGTAGTTTCTACAGCTTGCTTTAAACATGCTAGCACTCAATGGGTTAAAGCTGTCCAAGAAGATACTCAGTTTTGAAAATCCCAAAACAAAACCAAATATAAAAGTAAAGTTGCACTTAAAGCTAATGTCAATAATTCTTAGTTATAGTTACTTATAATGGGTATTTTATAAAAAAAAATAGCTACTTCTCTGTTTATTAGAAAAAAATTATCTGCTCTTTTAATTGTATCGTTAATTGACAAGATGGTCTATTTTCTGTATAATTTTAAAATTAATATAATTCAGAAACAAATGATTTATTAGCCAAACTTGAATTCTAGTTGTAAAGAGAACTGTGAATTTTATTTTCATATATTTAAGAATTGCACATCTGATGATTGTGTTGTTAAATAGTGTAATAGCTGCACCATAAATGTTAAGGGTTATTGTGTGCAACAGGGGTTTTTAAAAAAAAGTCTGGCCAGGGACCTGCGACAGGTGACTATTAAGCTGCTACTCCACTTCTGCTGCAAGCTCTAGAGCTCTCCCTCTAATCTCATGGCATGATTGTGCACCAAAGTTATCCTTAATGTGTGTACTGAAATATGTGCATTTATGCACAATGTTCTCTGTATGCATTGCTGTTATAACTTGTATGCCTGTGCATGCAGGGGTGCCCCGCCAATGAGGCGAGTTGAAAAACTCACCTTAGACGGCAGCGGCGGATACGTTTCCAGGGGGGCGCTCATGGTACCATTAAGAGCTGAATTTTCACTTTTTAAACTTCAGCATGTGAGAGCGCAATTGCGCTCTCTGCACTAATGTTTCTGTCTCCCCGACATGTAAGCTGGCAAGGGGGGGGGCGGCATTGCAGGATTCACCTCAGGTACAGAGAACATTGGCTCCCAGCATCCTCCAAATGACGATGATAGGGTGCTAGAATATATCCAGTTAAAAGCACATCCCTGTGTAGACCTAGAAATTATAAGTATTTATCCTGTCTGTAAGCAGAGATTATGTTCCATTTAAATTCCTTTAAATTGCAGTATTGTGTAAGAGTAGAGCTGAGACACCAGGCCCGGATTTGTGGAAAGGCCACCAAGGCCTGGGCTTAGGCTGGCAGGATTTTAGGGGGTGACATGCTGCCCAACCACACCCACACTGGTTCAAAAACAATAGGGATGCGCTGGAGATACAATAATTATTTTTAAATTCCCGTGCGCCAATCCCAGTTGCTCCGGTCTCGATGAAAATTTGCATGAATAAAGGGGAGGAGACAGGGGGACGAACATAAAAGGCATAGTCAAGAGACGGTTTTGCATACAAACAACTGGTATATTGTTTCTTTAAAGGAGAACTAAAGGTTAACTAAAGCAGCAGGCTACAAATGTTGTACAATATGTTTCAGACTCCTGTAACAGCCCAAAGCAACCACAGCCCTTTAGCAGTAAAGATCTGTGTCTCTAAAAAGGCCTGTTAGCTCATCTTCCTTTCTGCTGATTCACTGCACATGCTCTGTGCTGTTGTCTGTTACTGAGCTTAGGAAACCACTTAAAATATACAGTATACAAAGAATATAAATGTCACAATATAAGTAATTAATACAAATAATTAACACATGGCAGCACAGAAACCAGTGCAACTAGTATCAGAATTTAACAATCAATGTTGTAGCATCAGCTTATATTATGGACCAACCTCATTTTCTGCTTGATAATTTGTAACAACCCCTACGTTTAGCTTCTCAACAACTACTCAGAGCCCACTATATATGTATGTGAGTGACAAGTTTGAAGTCCTGGATCATTGCTGCTATTGAGAAGCTGAAACTTTAGGATGGTGCAATAAGTTCACTATATAAAATATGGCATTTTTTATCCATATTTATTTTTAGGGTTTAGTTCTCCTTTAAAAGGTAGGTCTGTCAGAATAAAAAAAAAATGTGTTCATAATAACATTCATTTTGGCATTTCCAGATTTTTCATATTTGTGTGTAAAAAGTATTTATGCATATATACAATAAAACACATAAGAAAAACAATTCTCCTACTATGCAGCAAGCTGATGCCATTATTAGAAATCATTTTTTAAAGAGGAGGGAATAGAACACAACACTTAAATAAATAATAAAAGTTCCCTTTCTTCATTCAAACCATCAGGTGGGAAGGCAATTCATTTATTCAACTACTCTCTGTCGCCAACCCTCTTTGGTACGAGACCTTTCTCAATACCCATAAATCTGAGTAGGCTAACCTGATGTCTCTCACGTGAAATATAATTCACGACAAGGTGAGAAACCCTTTCCAAGCCTAATGTCACACTCGTGTTTCCCAATCTAAGGATTTGTGGTCTCACCAACTTAAAGTTTCCCACATGGGCATTTGATAAAATCCTTTATCTGCCACTCGCTACCCATTCTAGGTGAAAGAGGTTGTCACTAGTGATGGGTGAATAAATTCGGCAGGCATGGATTCGTGGCAAATTTTCGATTAGCCGGCAAAAACATCCGCTGCGACAAAAAAAATTGCCACGTCAAAATTGCCACACATAAAAATTGTTGAGCATCAAAATTATTTGGACGCCCATTGATTCAATTTTTTCACTGTTTCGCAAATTTTTTCGGAACAGATTTGCCCATCACTAGTTGTCACTACGGGTTACTGAATTGCAGTTCACAGACCTCCCACATTTGTACATACCACTTAGCCGTGTCCTCTGCTTCCTGATTGGTTGGCTCAGTGCATGCACCAGTTGGTCCCTTAAATTAGTCGCCCTCTTATGGTTCATAATGGGTGGACCAGCTAACCACGTTTTCCAGTCTGTTTCTGTACATGTACAGTATAAGTGAATCTGTTACAGATGATACAGATTCAAATATACATGTACTGATTTACTGCTCACTATACATAAATCTCTGACAACTTTTAATTGCAGTACCACCTGCCTATTGTGTGCTTTGTTGATGAGCAGGTTCTTTCTATGCTTATCTACAGTTTCCCGTTTCAGCAGGTAATTAACCCCATGTACAAAATAAGACCTATGTAGAATGAGTTTGCTGAGATGGGAGAGGAAGACCTTGACTAGTCTGTATACAGCCCTGAACTCAGCCCAGCTGAACACCTGAGAAATTAATTGTACCTTTTATTCAAGCCAGATCTTATCACCCAACATCAGTGCCCAACCTCTTGTGTATGGCTGGAAGATAATGCCACAAACATCTTGTGGAAACCCTTCCAAGCTTGCACAGTGCCCTGACCTCAACCAAACAAAACACCTGTTGAATAAATCTTAACTTTTATGCAAACCAGGCCTGATCCAGGCGAACATCAGTGCCCAAACTCTTACAAACAGTATGAATTAAAGTGAATCCCATCAACAATGTTCCAACATCTAGTGGAAAGCCCTCCCAGAAGAGTACAGAGTCATACTAATACCCTATTTTTAGATAAGATATTGGACAGGCAGGTATCAATGCGGTAGCCCGTTTCACCAATGTCATTTCTCTATTACTGCAATGATAATTAGCTGTGCAAATCTGTATTAAAGAATGTTCTTTAAATTTAGTCAATGTTTTTCCATGTTTCAAAGTTCTACTCATATTTTGTGGATTTTTGTTAAGGAGCACTTAGGAAATATTAACAGTCATAGCCAAAACGTACAGTAGGTGCCTTGAAGCTTAAGCAGCTTTGGAATGTGCCGGGATCTGCCTTTTCACATTTCATAAGAAGTCTGTAGGGTTACCAGATCTTTTAAAAAAAAAAAAACAGTGAGCACTTCTAATAATAACAAGTTGCTAGGCTGTGCTAGCTGCAATTTGATTCAGAGGTGTCTTTGATTATACCCATAATGTAGTATATGTTTTGATTTTTGGATGAAATAGCACATCTTTTCCTTTTAGATGCTCAGGAATGTCTTTAAAGCTTGTTAGATGTCATATTCTTTCATAAACTTGTATGTCAATATGGATGCCGGGGCTAATATTGGATTTGCATTATGTTTCTTGATAAGACACTTGCACATTGCTTAAAATGAAGCCATTTAAAAATGTATTTAACTTGATAGTTGCTGCTAAATATCACCTGGAAAACACCTCTCCAGCTATACTGTAGATCAGGGCAATTTGCAGATGAAGATTTGAAATGTGTAGTCTTAAATGCCAACTGGTTTGCCATAACGTAGACTTATCCAAGTTTCGATTTTTAGGACACTTTAGTAGACCAGAATTTAGTAAAGCACAAGTAAAAGAAGCAGTTTAAGGTGTATTTTCCTATTTTAATTACCTATTGTTCTAGATCTACTATAGATTTATATATGTAATTAAATGTAATTCATTTCAGGAAACTGCCTGTTTGGCACTTGTAAGGTGGGGAACTGTATATGTAATCTATATAAGGGGCTGTTTTGGAAATAGGGATGCACCTAATCCACTATTTTGTATTCGGCCGAACCCCTTAATCCTTCCTCCGAATACCGAACCGAATCTTAATCCTAATTAGGAGTGGGAAGGGGATTTCCCTCCCCACCCCTAACACCCCTAATTTGCTTATGCAATTAGGATTCGGATTCGGTACGGGCGGGCAGAAGAATTCGGCTGAATCTGAATCCTGCTGAAAAAGCCTGAATTCTGGCCCAATCTACATGGAGCCATACAGTATCTGCATCTGTAGAAAAGAGAAAACACAGAGCTACTGGCTTTGAGTTAGGGAGGGATACCATCACAATATTGAGAAAAGTAAATAAAGTCAGGGGAAGGTTATAATTTACAGCTAGAAACATAATTTTCCCTTTTTATGGGGTAAATACATTTCCTGGTATAACAGTGACTATTTCAGTTTCATGTCTTGCAACATAAAGCCTTACTTGCTTTATGGCAGGGTTTCTAGACACACTATCAGGATCACAGAACAAAGAAGAATCAAATACTCTTCAGCTGAAAAGGCTTATTTACTACAACATACACCGACTGCTGGGAATAATAATTAAAGTGGACCCGTCACCCGGACATAAAAATCTGTATAATAAAAGTCCTTTTTAAATTAAACATGAAAGCCAATTTCTTTTTTTTATTTAAGCATTCATAGCTGTTGTAAACTCATTTAAAATTATCAGCTGTCAATCAAATATTGCCTACCCCGTCTCTATGCCTAGGCATAGAGGCGGGGCAAAAAATTACTTTCACTTTCCATTCAGCACTTCCTAGATGTCATCTGCTCTCTCCACATTCCCCCAGCTCTCTTAACGATTTAATTGTGTAACCAGTGCATGGGGATGGACATTGGGTCCCTGTCTCCTGGTGCACAAACAAGATTCTGAGATGATACAAGGCTTTCCTTAATAACAGTGTCCACAAAATGGCTCCTTCCTGGTTACTATAATTATGAGTTCCCAGACTGATGGAAACAATATTCAGATAATTTATACAGTGCAATTAAAGTTAATTTTGCTTGACTAAAATAGGATTTGGAATAATTTTGTTTGGATGACGGGTCCCCTTTAAAGTCATACAGAGGTTTGGTTGAAGTAAAGTAACCAAACAACTTGAACTTCAAATACCTTTAAACAATATAAATATATGAAATGCAAAATCAAAGTTTCTGTAAAAATAGTAACATAAGGGTGTAAATGGGTGATAACAGTATCCAAACCCTGAAGAAAACAACTCAATTTAAAATTAGAGATCCAGTGGTAACACATGCTTAGATGTACCAGTATTTTTTATATACTTAGTCTATTCCAGAGGGTTTCCAACATTTTTATTTGTGAGCCACATTCAAATGTAAAAACATTTAGGGAGAACCACAACCTTTAAAAAAGACCATGGGGAAGCCAAATAAGGTATGTGATTGCCTATTTGGTAGCCCCTATGTGGACTGGAAACCTACAG
The DNA here is from genome assembly GCF_017654675.1 of Xenopus laevis. Classification (NCBI taxonomy): domain Eukaryota; kingdom Metazoa; phylum Chordata; class Amphibia; order Anura; family Pipidae; genus Xenopus; species Xenopus laevis. Next base: position 74,539,881 of record NC_054387.1, on the reverse strand, counting down.
GAGGCTCTGTTTGGCAGTACACCATTGAAAGCATTGAGGCCACTGAGAGCAACACCCTGGGTTGGTGAGCAACATGTTGAGCCATTGATTGGGGATGACTGGTATTCCTTTACAGTATCTCACCTATTGAATACACCAGAGGCCTTGTTAATGTTTTAGGATCAGGTTTGTTTGGGGTATAAAGAAAAGTGGTAAATAACAAGAAAATGTGCCATTCTGAAAGAGTAAAAGATAATGAAAAATGTAGATTTCAGACTCAAGAAGCCATTCCAGCAAGACCATATTAAGATACCTTTATATTCATTCAGTTTTGGAGATAGAAATGTCAAACTGATAGCTATTTGCACCACTTACTCTCATTTGGAAGTGTCCCATAATGAACCTTTAAGTACTGTACTTTATGATGAAAAGCTATAAATTCCAAGATTACTGCATACTTTCTGGCTTGAGCCTCTATGTTGTATAGTACATTTTGCTTTGCTGAAACTGATAAATCAACTTGATGATGTCGTTTATACTTCAAGGAAATTCTGGAAGAAAGCTGAAGAAAAAGTCATCTGTTAGCTTTATTTGAAATTTAGGCAGATGGTTCACAAGGTGTATTGAAATACTCCAGTGAGTGTAGAATATGTCCCTCATGCTATAGTTCTAAGTCCTCTTTATATTTGTATGGCAATATTATGTGCAATGCCTGTCTGGGAAAGTAACTTTATTGGATAAAAGGATATAGGCCTCATATTCTCTAGCAATTTGTGTGAAAGTGGGATCTGATCTGGTTGGACTAAGTCATATTGGTCTAATTAGCTGGATCACTGTTAATGTCCTTGTATGGTTCTTGAAAGGGCATGAAAAAGCCAACAGCCCTATGTTACATAACATACAGCCCCCCCCCATTGTACATTCATTACTGTGTGGCCTTCTAGAGTTGCCCTTTTCCTCCAGATTTAAGACTTAAGACAGCCATTCAATCCCTTAAAACACTATTAAAATCCAATCTCAGTTTAAGGGCTGGTATTTGTTGCAGCATACCACTAACTGATATCAGTGGGCTTTTTTATTGATTAGGATGTAGTTATTTGCGTCTGTGATCAAGTCTATTTGTATCACACAGCTCATGAGGGCGCATGAGCATATTGTTGTTGCTTGAAGGACAATTAAAAAAAAGAAGAGGCTGATTTCATGATTTTTACTATTGGTACTTCTTAGCAATTTCCATGTAAATTGTATCCCCTTAGTGGACTATAGTAATTATATATTATTAAGAAAAGTCATAATGCCTTATCATGTTTTTTTAGCCATTTCCACTTGACTTAATGTAACTCCGTTCCATTTAAATGTTTACACAAAGAGGTCTGAATGATGATTAAAATGGTAAAAGGAAATAAATATGTACTATATAATAAATGTGTTGGCTACTTTGTACCATTTAGAAAATTTGCTATTACAGTTTTATTCATTTTCAGTTTCCCAGAATGCCAAGGAAATGAGCAGTTGGGGAGCAGATTAACATTGTTTTCTAGGTTGTGTCAGCTGTGTGTTTCCAAACAACTGACCAGTAAATGCTTCTTACTAATCAGTTGCTATAGGTGACCAGACGTGCAACAAGCTGTGCTTATTTTACTGTTACCCCCTAAAAATTAAGTGCAGACCACTTCAGTGATCTTTAAGTTTTTGTTTAACTCACATTTAATTCAAGAATGATCTGATAGAAATATTTGTTTTAGAAATCAATTTAATCTAATATCCATGTGTTACAAACCTCTTGTAGAGAATAGGCAGAATATCTAGTGGTAGCAGTCCCTGTAATTCACATACTGCATCTAGCTTTTTATCACAGCTTTGACCACTTTCGGTGACCTTGCCTGCAGCACTGAATACTACAGAGTAGCAATACAATGATGTTCTTGTAATCATGAAAATAATATGGACACATTGGAATAGGAGATTTTTAGAATACTCTTGTGTTGATAAAGTAAACAACTACTGGCAAAAATACAATTTGCAAAGAATATTATTAATGGCTGTGGAAAGCAGCTAGAGTTTAATGACGCTCAAAAGACCAGAATAACAAATAGAGACCCATAACTAAGTAGAATTATAACACACAGCTTCCCATTTCTATCACTGCATGAGAAAATAGGATGCATGGACATTAAACAAAAAGCCTTAAGCCCAAGGATAGCCATACACTGACTGATTAGTATACAATGGTCCATGGATAATATGGCTACCTTTTTATTGTTCTGCAAATAGTTTCATACAATATTATTGATTCATAAATGAACAATTGTGAGTACTGTATAGGAATTCAGGTCACACATTCCATATAATTAGGGGGAAACCACATTTTCTTGCACTAAAATTTGTGAAGTCTGTACTATATTTATGATACACAAAAAAATGCCTAAAGCTTGAATGTAAAACTACTGAGTTTATGTAGAAGTCAATGGGAGCGTCCATGGAAATATTTTCAATGCAAGTTTTTAAAAATTTTCAACCCATTGAAAATGATAATGTAAAAAATTGAGCTGTTACATTTTTTTCAGAATTTTTTTTCTATCAGTTTTTGTTAGTATTTCTTAATAAATAACCAGGTATTCAAAGTTTATTCCACGTAAAAAAACCTCTACCATTACACAAACTCAACTTTTGATAAATAAGTAGTGATGGGCGAATTTGGGGCGTTTTGCTTCGCTGAAAAATTCGTGAAACGGCGCCAGCATCTAGTTTTTGACGCAAATTTTCACGGCGGTTTCGAGTATGTATTCGCCGGTGGCGAATCGCGGGAATTCACCGCAACTTCGCGCCTGGCAAATAAATTCAGCCATCACTATAAATAAGCCCATTATTGGGTTAGTAGTTTACCCATTTCATGCTAGACCAGACAACTACAGTATATTACTAGTCTGGGAACCACATACTCCCATTATTCTAACTACACAAGATTCAATATAAAATCAACATTATCCCTTAGCTATTATATTCTCTCTCTTCCAGTGTGCACTAAGCAGGTCTACCAAATAGCTGTTTACTGTAATGTACATATTGTTCACACTCACCACCAAAGCATTATTAACATTTTTCTAAACAAGACTATATAAGTTTGATTTCAGCACATTATTTAATACAAGTATGGGATCAGTTATCCAGAAAGCTCCAGATTACAGAAAGGCTGTCTCCAATAGACTTAATTGTATCCAAATAATCCAATTTATTAAAAATTATTTCCTTTTTCTCTGTAATAATAAAACAGTACCTTGAACTTGATCCAAACTGAAATATAATTAATCCTTATTGGAAGGAAACCCAGCCTATTGGGTTTATTTCATGTTTACATGATTTTCTAGTAGACAATACAAATTATGGAAAGATCCATTATAGAGAAAACCCCAGGTCCTACGCAGTCTGGATAACAGATCCCATATCTGTACTAATTCACTTTGAAATGCCCACTTTGGAAAACTTTGGGGTGCAAAAACATTTTTTTTGAATAAAGGTTTATGTCCCATTTTGTGAGAATCTTTTCCCTTTAAAGGCTGACTGGGTCAACTGCAAAGTTCATATGTCAAACTGTATGTACAAAAAGTAAAAGACGTGCATAACTGAGCTCAGTGCCATCAGCTAAATAGCAATTGTAATGAAACATAGTGTAATATCAATGTATGAAATCTAAGTAGTAAATAAATAGATTCATGGCAATTAAAATTCCATCTTCGACTAAAAATTCCATCTTCAGCTTAAAATTCCATCTTCAGCTTTCACTGTGGTTCATAAATCATTACACAATATTTAGCTAAAGTGCCATAAACACATTCTCCTATTATCTTATGACAGATTTTTAGAGCAAGTAAAGAAACGTATAGAAAGAGGTTCAGCAGGAGCAGTTGGAGGCGTAATGGTCTATCAACAATCATCTAAATCACAGGCATGACAGTTACAAACTCAGCCTAAGTGCCACTAAATAACCATCCCCAACAAAATTATGGCTTTCTGTTTGATCAATGGAGCATTATTGCTGTTTAGGCAAAGCAAACTAATGACCCTTTATAGCCTGAAATATAGAATAATGTCACAAAAAAAAGTTTTTAGGATGGCTAACTCTTCATACATTAATAAACATGGGCCAGTGTATCAAAGTTGCTCTTTATTGTTTAAACTTGCAAACTATACGAGAGGTATCTGCATTAGACACCAAGGATTTATCTTGGTCAACAGAAAAAAAAAAGAAGAAACGCAATTATGGAAAAAGCTGTAAAAACTGGAAAATTGTTTTAAAGGTAATGTAAAACGTTCACAAAATTCTCATTGCCTACAGGAAGATGGGTGCAAAGCAGATAGTTTCATTTAGTCAGTAGCTTTATCCTGATTGGACTAATATAACCTTCAGTATACCTTTACCTGTGATGAGGAGTGGAATGCTAGGAGCTGTAACCTGGCAACATTGAGTGGTAATCGTATGAAGGAGTTCTTTACTGCACATTTACTATTTCTTAGCCAAACACTGCCCCCAGGAAAAAGCATTTTAGTATGGGCCACACCTCATATAATTGTAGGCAATAGATTGGTATTATTATTGGTGATCATCTCCATAGTATGTTCATTCAACTTATGAACACGACAACAGTGCTGTGATACTTAGTAGTACAGCTATGGCACCTGTTATCCAGAATACTCAGGGTCCTGGAGTTTTCCAGATAATGGGTCCCTCTGTTATTTGGATCTCCATACCTTAAGTCTACTAAAAATTATTTAAACAATAAATAAATTCAAAAGGATTGTTATGTCTCCAATAAGGATTTATTATATATTAGTACAAAGTACTGTTTTATTATTAAAGAGAATAAGGACATTTTTGAAAATTTTAATTATATTATTAAAATATAGTCTATAGGAGATGGCTGCTCATAATTCTGAGCTTTCTGGATAATGGATCCCATACCTGTATTTTTCTATACTATAGAGTCTGATTCCAAAACTAAAAAATGGTATATGGTACATTTCATGGAATGCACATTAAGAAATATATATTACTTACTCATGAATGTTTATGTGTGTATCATCGTAATGCTCAATAATCCCCATTAGGAAAACCTTCTTTGCAGATTTTAGTGCACAGGAAAATGTTATCTCCGTAAGGCTTCTAGTAATTACTACTGCTGAAAGAATATAGAGGCCTAAAGAGCAATTTAGTCCGACCTAGTACTGACACATCCTGTTAAGGTCCGGCTGATAAAGCATTATGACTGACAATATTCCCATGATTTTCAACTCAGTAAACAGTCAGAGAGATAGTTGACAATATTCCTTCAATTCAGAAGAATTATTACAAAGATGATTTATGTGCATGCTATTAATAGAAAACTGTACACTGTGAATGTCAAATATCTAATATTTATGTATTTGTGTTATATAACACCAAATTGAATAATGTAATGGTGCTGCATTGAAAGAAAAAGCCTGAGTTATCATCTATTGTACTCTTTTAAAAAAAAATTGTAACCCATTTTCTGAGTTGAATCTAACTGGCTATAAAGGAGTCATCTTCTAATTCATGGGCTCATTCATTGGTCTTTTCATGGGCTGTTGTAAGAGTTTTGAACATTGACAAAAAGGCAGAGAAACATGATAGGTAAAAACATTTTCTTTTTGAAATGAAGAATTTAGAAAAACAGTAAGAAAATTAAAAATAGAAAACAACTGAATAAATTCATTATTTTGCTGTATATTGAAGTACTGAAAACAATACTGTCACCAAACTTGTCTTCTTCTCATGTTCATTTTATGAACCAGTTTGATTTCACAAAGATTGAACTGGGAATTTCAAAATGATTCCCAGCAGTTTGATGTTCTTTACAATATATCAGCAGTGCACCACCCACATGGTCAGGAAAATGGGTTACAATTTTTTAAAAAAAATAAGTAAAATAGATGATAACTCAGGCTTTTTCCTTCAATGCAGCACCATTACACGATTCAATTTGGTGTTATATAACACAAATACATAAATATTAGATATTTGACATTCACAGTGTACAGTTTTCTATTAATAGCATGCACATAAATCATCTTTGTAATAATTCTTCTGAATTGAAGGAATATTGTCAACTATCTCTCAGACTGTTTACTGGGTTGAAAATCATGGGAATATTGTCAGTCATAATGCTTTATCAGCCGGACTTTAACAGTTTGTGTCAGTACTAGGTCTTTAGGTCTCTATATTCTTTCAGCAGTAGTAATTACTAGAATTCTTAAGGAGATAACATTTTCCTGTGTGACTTGGAGAGATGGGAGTGTAAGATTTTGATTTGCCTACACAGAGCTCCATCTAACTGAACACCTTAGGAATGATTTGGAATGTTGATGCAAGTCAGATGGGATCACACAACACAAGTGCAGAAACTATAACATACGAATAAAGCAAAATCCTGTTACAACATCTAATGGAAAACCTACTTAGGATTGCAGAGGATAAAGGCTCTTTCAGCAGCAAAGAAAGGACTACTTTTGTAATAAAACTCTTGGTATTGAAATGAGACAGATAGATGTCCACACAAATTTTGGCCATATAGTGTAGCCATCTGGACTTGTTAAAGGACTTGGAGAAGAAGATCTATAATAATCTGAATCATCTTAACAAAAAAACTCTTGATCCATCACCCTCAACAATATGTTTAATCAGGGTTTTAGTTTGGTTTCACTTGTTTCCAACAAACAAACAAAATAATTGTTTAGGTAACATTTGATGGACTTCAAACACTCTCTATGGAAAATATAAATCACAAGAGAACAGGAAGCTGGTTCTGGTTATATTCTATCACATTCCCTATACTATATATACTGTATATGTTAGCCTATGGGGACCTTCTAGAGCATTTTTCTAGGTTTTTTTAAGTCAAAGTAAAATCGTTCGATTGTACGTTAAAATCGTTTGATTCAAAGAATTTAATCGTTTGATTGAACGATTTTACTTCGACCGCAGAATACACAAATTTGATGAAAAAAGTTTGAATTCGATATTCAAATTCGAAGTATTTTAATTCGATGGTCGAATTTCGAAGTATTTTTTACAAATATATATATATATATACTGAGAATGACGCTGTGACTAAAAAGAGCTTATATGACTCATGTGCCTGTCTGTGAAAGGTAATTGCATGTTACTAATGAAAATTAGGAATGAATTGCTAAAGCAGTTTAAATTTAGAGAAAAATAAAGCTTTCTATTTTACCTTCTACAACAGACATTTTAACATTTTCCAGGTGCAGCTGCTCAGAAAAGAGCTGAACGCGCACAGAATGCCTTTCTCTTCGAATGACCTGTGGTTCACAATGTGAAGTGTGGGTTCTTTGGAAACGACACCATACAGGAGGTGATTTTAAATTGAAAAGAGCAAGCAGGAATACTGCATTTTGTAATTTACACATAGGCAGTGCGAGTCACTGCAACTCAAGATATTACATTCATTTTCATTTCACTAAAAAAAAGCTTTAATGACTCCACTGTAAAAAAACAAAAATCATGAAAGCATAGGCCATAATGACCCCAGTTTCTCCATTAAAAAAGAGACCTATTGCTAACATGCATTCATTAAAGGGGTTGTTCCCCTTTGAGTTAATTTTGTAGTATAATGTAGAGCAGTGTTCCCTAACCAGTAGCTCGCGAGCAACATGTTGCTCTCCAACCCCTTGGATGTTGCTCTCAGTGGCCTCAAAGCAGCTGCTTATTTTAGAATTCCAGGCATGGAGGCAAGTTTTGGTTGCATAAAAACCAGATGTACTGCCAAACAGAGTCTCCTATAGGCTGCCAGTCCATATAGGGGCTACCAAACAGCCAATCACAGCTCTTATTTGACATCCCCATGGACTTTTTCATGTTTGTGTTGCTCTCCAACTATTTTTTACATTTAAATGTGGCTCACAAGTAAAAAAGTTTGGGGACCCCTCATGTAGAAAATGATATTCTGAGATAATTTCCAATTGGTTTTCATTTTTATTATTTGTAGTTTTTGGATTTTCAATTTCATTAATCTGGTTGTTCCAGAAACTGGAATATGAATAGCAAAGAGCCTGAATAGAAAAAGGAGTAATAAAAAGTACCAGTAACTATAAGGGGCAAATTCATCAAGGGTCGAATATCGAGGCTTAATTAACCCTCGATATTCGACTGGGGAATGAAAATCCTTCGACTTGAAAGTCGAAGGATTTTGCGCAAATACTTCGATCGAACGATTCAAAGGATTTTAATCTAACGATCGAATGATTATCCTTCGTCCAAAAAAAGTTAGGCAAGCCTATGGGGACATTCCCCATAGGCTAACATTGGGTTTGGTAGCTTTTAGGTGGCGAACTAGGGGGTCGAAGTTTTTTCTTAAAGAAACAGTACTTCAACTATCGAATGGTCAAATAGTCGAACGATTTTTAGTTCGAATCCATAGTCGTAGTCGAAGGTCGAAGTAGCCCATTTGATGGTCAAAGTAGCCAGAAAAACACTTTGAAATTCGATGTTTTTTTTTTTCTATTCCTTCACTCGAAGTTAATGAATTGGCCCCTAAGTGTATAGCCTTACAAGTATAATCATTTAACCACTGTAGACCCTATTTAATTGAAAATTGCCTATGAAATGTAATTTGATCTCACCAGATGAAATAAAAGACCAGTTTCCAGCAAATCGGAAAATGCAAATAAATCAAAAATTCATTCTGCAAAGCAATCTTTGTCTATATATTTTACAGAAATAGGGAAGTAAACACCCTTAATATATGACTAGGTGTTAAAAGTAATTCACTTTTAAGCTGTTTTGCACTGAATTAAAAAGGTTTAATGCATCTAGCCTTATCTCTTTGCCTATTTCTGATCTGAATAGAAGACAAATGTATGTTTCCGTATTATTCTTTGAACAAAAGCCATTTTTTTGGATTTATAAATTGTAACAGCATGATATGGCACAGTGTTTGTGTTGCATTCCTCTTTTCCTAACAAGTCATTTATCCTGATGGAAAGTCATACTGTTTGGCTGATTTATTTTCCAACTAAAAAATACAGAATCTGTCCATTATGTTCATGTACTTTGTCTGCATTTTTACCTCATGTTGATCAGCTAAGATGTGACACTGTCTAGTCAGTTACTGGGTTTGAAGCAACAAAATGGACAAACATATTCTTACATATATAAAAGTTCTTCTGCCAACCAAAACTGAAGCAATAATCAGTAGGTTTGCCCTGTTCTTGGTCAAGCAGCTGGTGATTGGAAGTGGCATTTAGTGCGGCCATTACAGAATATTCATTGTTACAAGGGAAGATTGCTAAAGCAAATGGCAGTTGTAGGAGTTCCACGGTATATTTTGCTGTTACTGACTATATGCTAATCTATATTTCTTAGGTAGAGGCAGATATACATGGGCACGTGAATACAAAATCAGTATTAAGAAAGTAGAAAAGAAAAGCCATACACAAAAGTACAATTTTACCTTGACATATATTGTAGGCCAAATTTCCAAAATGTATCATAGTTCTAGAAAGGATTAATCAGTTTGGGCAACATATTTAACGATGAAAAATCCTGTATGTAGTGGGTAGTGTTCAAAGGGCAATTTTTATATGCAAATTACCATGTTTTTTTTGCCTACAAAGTAGTATTTTTCATGGCCTCATTTGTGCCCACTGCAATTGCATCAGATGTGTCAGAATGATGGTTCATGTTTCCAAATTGGATGCAGGTTGCTGCTAAGATTATTGGACTAGAGATTTCAATATTTCCAGAGGTTGGCTTTAAAATGTCATAAGCATGTGATTTAATGAAGCCCTCAGTTAGAACCCTGGGAAACCAGGATGCAATGTCTCAGGGCAAATATGTGGACGTGCAAGCAATATGTTTGGACACAAATAGCTTTAAAGGAGAAATAAACCCCAGACACCCTCCACCCCCTTCCACTGCCCTCTCCATTGCCCCCTCCAAGCTCCCTACCTGCAGCACCTATTCCTTATGCAGCTTGGTTCAAAGGCACCATCTTCCGTCTGTGAGTCTCTTCTGTTAGAGCGGCAACATAGATCTTAAAGGATCTTGCACAGTTGAATCAATGTCCTGAATCAGCTTCTACTGCACATGTACCCGCAAGATCCATATCAGCAACTGACAGAAGAGCATCAGAAGACAAACAGAAGATGGTCCATTTGAATTCCATTGCTCAACTCTGCAAATTTATAGCAGGTCAAGATACAGGGAGACTTTTAAAAGGAATAGATCCTGCAGGCAGGGAGCTGATTTTTTCAGATTATCTAGCGCAGATCATAATGTCAAGAAACAACTTCAGGGACATCTGCCACTGACTTCTACATGACCTTGACAGGTTTGAAATGGAGTATTTTTGGATGTAAATTAGCTTTGGGGTATGATAAATGAGTTTTCCACCTAAAAACTTTGACCAGAAAAATCTAGGTTTAATAAATGGGCCCCTTAAAGTTCTTCAAAATCTCAGATTTTCAGGAGATTATTCTTCCTTACAATTCTCAACTCCCTTTATTGGTTCTCTACATATTGCATTACAGTCATCATCCAGTAACTCAGTGTGGCATGGAATGGCCCCGGAGCTGTATTAACAATAACAATGCTTTAAAGGGACACCAAACCCAACCATAAAACTGTCCCGCTGCACACACTATTTCTTTATAGATGTTTATCAAAAACGTAATTACACATGGAAACCAATTCACCTATGAGACTTCTTACTGACCAAAAACTAAAGTACAGATGCAAGAGAATCGACCAGTGAGAATGCTGATTCACAGTACTATTGGAGGAATGTAATAAAAGTCGCAAAGATCAAAACAATTTGCACAAATAAAAAATCACATTTCACAATGTAATACTCTTCCTTAAACTCTTATTGCATTGCGAATTTTAATTGCAAATTTTAATTGCCCACTTTTATGAAGTGCTTGCACTGGTGCAAACCATAAAATTCGCAAACCTTCTTCTCCTGACGGAAGTGGTCGCTAAACAGTTTCCGGGTTCGCAAAAGCTATATTAAATTCATGCAAAGGCAAATTTGTTCACACAAAGGCATAACTTTTTGCACTGTGAATAGTTTTTCCGTTACCGACTTTTATTACATTCCCCCATATGTCCGCTATCGTGCTCTTATCTTCATGCTCTTACATACAGAGACTGTTGTGCCATTTTTGGGTCATTATAAAACAGTGGAATCAAACATGGGGCCCTGAGAGCTGGGGAAAAGGTTTTTGTGAAATATTGCTTTAAAGGGCAAATCAACCCCAAAATAAAATTTTGCCTAATGAAAGAAAACATAATTTTAAGCAAATTTTATTACACTTTTTCAGTACTTTCAAAGTTATTTGTAAATACAATTTCCATTGAAAGCAGCATTTGCTTAACTCCTGGTTGACAGGTCAGTTAATCAATAAGTTGTTTATCTTACATTGTATCGACATCCTGAGCCACCAGTGCAGAGAATAGAAAGAAACAAACACTGCTTTCAATAGCAATACATTTTTTGAGTTCACATTCACTTTACGAATACAACACTGATGTTGGTGGACTACATTTCCCAGCATGCATCAGCCTTCATTATCTTTTACATTATTCTGGGATTCATAATACACAACTGGTTGAGCAGTGCAGTGCAGTGCAGCGCAGCAGGGTTTATTGTCCTGTTAACATATAGCACCAAATACTGTGTGAGTAGGGTTGCCACCTTTCCCTGTGGCTCCAGCCGGACAGGGGGTGGTCCCGTGACGTCAGTGGGCGTTCCCGTGACGTCAGTGGGCGGTCCCGTGACGTCACGGGGCGGAGCTATGACGTCGCGATCGCCGATTGGCCGATCGCGGCGTCAATCAAGCTAATCCCGCCCGGTTTTCCTTATTTGGAAAACCGGGCAGGAAGCATTGAACCGGGCAGCCCTTCAAAATACCGGGCTGTCCGGTTCAAAACCGGACAGGTGGCAACCCTATGTGTGAGCCACTGACAACTTGTGTAACTCAACTGTATATCAGAAGAAAATAAACTATTAAACACATTTGCTTTAACAAAAATATATTATTTTTTAAGAGAGCCACAATGTAACCCTGTAACATTTTAAATGTGATGTCTTTTGGGATTAGTTTTTGCAAAGTAATGCAATCAATTACTCATTTCCCTCTTGCTGCTTTAAAACACTTGCTGTAAGGAATATGTGACCCCAGTAAATATGAGGTCACATTTACGTGAATAAATATATATGTATGTGAATGTATGCTGTATCTGTGCATCAGACCATAGCCAAGTTCTGTGTAGTATGGTAATCCATTCACACTCCCACCACGAGGGGTTACCCATAAATCCACACTGTGAGGGAGTTTAGACACAGAGAGCTGCTGTTTTGTCAGTTGAGAAGAAGCAGCACACCTGTAACTTTGGCTTTATGTATCTATTCATTTTCTTTAAAAAAAATAACTGTTGCTACGGCCACACCATGGGCCTGTAACAAATACTGTAATGCAAAACATGTTTTTTTATAAAATGTATCAGTCAAATAGCACTCCTTCAGCAGAATCCTGCATTGAAGTAATTGAAGACATGTCAGTTTGCCAGGTGCCTCCATTCATGTGACTTGTACTCTGATAAACTTTAGTCACCCTTTACTGCTGCACTGCAAGTTGGAGACATATAACACCACTCCCTTTCCCTCCAGCAGCCCTTCAGCAGAACAATTGGAAGGTAACCAGGTAATAGCTCCCTGACACATGCATTGCTTAAAAAAACTCCAATGCCCCACCTAGCGGTAGATATGAGAACAGCACTCAACGTTAAAAATCCAAGTCCTGCTAACCCAAGTTGTGACTTAAGTTTCATTGAGTAGGAGAAACAACAGCCTATCTGAAAGTAATTACATTGTGTTGGCTCCTTCTGAAAGTGTATGGCCAGGCACAATGACCTGAGATGACTGCCTACACACCAATATTACACATTTTTTTAAAAAAAAAATACATTCATTGGTTGAAGAATAAAATTGGTTGAATGAATAACTTGCAATGTACACAGTGTAATTTAGTAATAAAAACTATCCAATAAAAATCATGACTGGATCCCTTTAAAAGCAAGATAAATAATCATGCTACTCTACATATTCAGCTTAGAAAAGCCAAAAAGAAATAATGTCCACAAACATTTAAAACATTTGTCATTACTCTTTATTCTTACAATGTGTTTTAGAAAAAAATCAGCTTTGACACAGAACACCAATCCTCTTCCTATGGATGTGTAAACAGACTCATGCTCTCATAACACACGGCTTTAATTTTTTTTCAAGGGAGGATACCATGTGACTTTGCATGGTTTATTCACATTTCATATCCATTGACAATAATACAAAATAGAATATTTTTCCATTAGCAACTAGACTGGTGACTGCACAAAACACCATATGATACATTGACATCAATGGCACTTTTACAGACATTAAGTTGAAGTAGTATTTACAGCTTTAACAAATAGATACTGAACTCTGTATGCCATTAAACGTGATTGTAAACTTTAAGAACCAGTTCCTTTACTTGACAGCTATCACTTGTGGTGTCTTGTTTATACTGTTTATCTGGAAGAACTATAAAGATACAAAGATGTTACAATTATAGCGGTAGCAAATACTGAACCATTTGCATTTGAGTCTATGGTGGCGAGCTGATACTTAGTGAAAAAAACATTATATTCTGATTAGCAAGCATTAAGCATACCTTCCCTAAAACTGATTCTTTTTCTCACCATAGCTCTCCAGATTAGGCATTCCAAACTCATTTAAAAATACAAGAGAATTCTCTAATGAGAATAATCCCTAACTCTGTCAATCATCTTATTGCAATTTTTGCTTGTTAATATTACATGCATTTACACCTCACAAGGGCAGATATAGTGCTGTTTAGGCATGTAGAGTTAGAATAAATGTCATAATTGGTGACAATCATATGAATCCAAGAAAAGTAGGTTTTTGTAAGCCAAGGAGGGAATTTTCTCACTGGAGAATTCTTTTACATGGAGGAGCTGGAAAAATATTTTATTGTGCAATTTTGCTTTAAGAATCCATCAGTGGTGCAACAAGCCATTGCTCCAATCAAACAAATCTCCAGAGGGGCCCAGTGCACACAGCAACCCAGCCTACTCCAGCTTGTTTGCTTGTAGGTGCGTGCCTGCTTGCTGCAGCAAGTGAAAATTTTCATTTCAGAAATGTTGGGGGATATCTGTGCAGCACACCCTGCAGTCCTGGCCCCCTAAACCCTTTCCGTGATTGTGAGGTCTGCTTCCTTTATTGTTATGCTTCTGGATAGTGATGGGCAAATCTATGTAGTTTTGCGTCGACTAAAAATTTGAGAATTTAACGCAAAATTTAACGGGAAAAATTCACGAAACATATTGAAGTCAATGGTCGTCAAAATAATTTTGACGCAAGCGTCAATTTTTATACACGTGACTATTTGTTCCAAATGCATTAAAGTCAAGGGGCGTCTGAATAATTTTGACGCGCAACAATTTTTATGTAAAATTTTTTTTGGACGTGGCTGATTTTTCGCCAGCGAGTTGTCGCAACAGTTTTGCAAATCAATTATTTTGCGGCAAATGCGGAAATTTGTCGCAAATTCGTGTCTGCTGAATTTATTCGTCCATCACTACTTCTGGAATCTCTGGTTTCTGGACTACAGCTTCAATCAAGTTTAGCCTTTAACAATATGCTGGAGAATGCTGGAAGCTGTAGCCCAGTGACACTTTCATCGTGCTATACTTCTGTGGAAGCCTTTTATTCCCTTTAAGGTCAAATACAAGCCACATCATGTGAATACAGATTAGTAGAGCTTGAAATTGGTGACATAAAAACTTACAATCAATGTTAAAATAAGAATAATGTTTAAGGAGAGTTACTTATATGATCATTGGTTAGTCAGCAGACAATGTGTATTGATGTCAAAACTGTATATAATGATATTTCATGGTGAGTTATAAAAGAGGCCACAGTAATAAAATTCACAAAGTTTAAACAAGGTCTTATAACCCATAGCAAGCCATAAGTTGTTTTTTTTTTCCAAAGAAACAACTAGTAAATGCTGATATGTTTCTATGGATTATTGGACCTGGTGCAACTATGAGACTTTTATTATTTGGCCATAATATTTAAATGTTTTACCCATGACCTTGTTTTTACGTCCACCTCTCTACAATGTAGTAATAGTTTAGGTAAGGTTCTGCTTTCAACAGTCCAGGCACAGCCATCCTGGTGCCCATTGGTACAACATTCCTACCAATGAGGATCAAATTAAAATAGATCTAAAACAGGAAAAATACAGGCAGTAGAAATTGAAATATGCAATATTGCCAATATATGAAGTTACTTACAACATAATTTTACATAATCAGTGTATGTGGCTTACCACGCTCATTTGATCAAATAAATAACGGAACCAGGCAGATGACAGAATAATAATTATATACTAAGTCAACTGTGCTGCTTAGAGAGAATTCATGCTGGTATATATGACAGCGCATTACAGACACAAGATTATCTCCTATTGATGTCAGTGGGAGTGAGTGCTGTTCCCTTTACTTTGAATAGAATATATTCAACTGGGAAGCTGTTCAAGTAAGTACATAAGCGTGATTAACAAAAAAAAAACGTTAAAAACAAAGGTAGAGTATGATCTATTGGGGAATATACAATGGCAGAAGATTAAACTCAGCTTCAAACAAGAATGTGGAATAAAAATATGCCCTGCTTTTTTCATCAGGTTACTCGCCATGCAATTATTATAATCATGCTTGCGACCACCTTTTTAAAGAAGAGCAACTCTTCTAAGGCAAATTCCTAGTAGACAAGATAATGCTATGCTGGACTGCAAAAGCAAGCTGCATGTAAATAGCCCACAACATTACTGAGTTTCTTTTAGTTTACAATAGGTGTGCACGTGTTGTAAGTAGGGATGTAGCGAACGTCGGAAAAAAAGTTCGCGAACATATTCGCGAACTTGCGCAAAAATGCGAGCGGTTCGCGAACGGTTCGCGAACCCCATAGACTTCAATGGGAAGGCGAACTTTAACATCTAGAAAAGACATTTCTGGCCAGAAAAATGATTTTAAAGTTGTTTAAAGGGTGCAACGACCTGGACAGTGGCATGCCAGAGGGGGATCAAGGGCAAAAATGTATCTGAAAAATCTGCCTGTGTGTGCTTGGAAGAGATAGTGTAGGGGGAGAGCTGTTAGTGATTTCAGGGACAGATGATAGTAAGCTTGCTGGCTAGTAATCTGCTTGATACTGCTCTGTATTGGAGGGACAGAAGTCTGCAGGGATTTGAGGGACATTTTAGCTTAGGTAGCTTTGCTGGCTAGTAATCTACTGTTCTCTTTAAACAACTGCCATACGTTGACCTTGTAGGCATTGTTTGCCCAGTTTTTTTGGACGCAGCCACTGAAGCACAGTTGCCAGAAAAAATATGCCATATAAATGCTGAAAATAGTCATTTTTCGCCATACGTTGACCTTGTAGACATTGTTTGCCCAGTTTTTTTGGACGCAGCCACTGAAGCACAGTTGCCAGAAAAATTATGCCATATAAATGCTGAAAATATAAATTTTTTTGGTTGCAGCCACTGAAGCACAGAGGCCAGAAAAATTATGCCATATAAATGCAGAAAATATGCATTTTTTTGGTCGCAGCCACTGAAGCACAGTTGCCAGAAAAATTATGCCATATAAATGCTGAAAATATAAATTTTTTTGGTTGCAGCCACTGAAGCACAGAGGCCAGAAAAATTATGCCATATAAATGCAGAAAATATGCATTTTTTTGGTCGCAGCCACTGAAGCACAGTTGCCAGAAAAAATATGCCATATAAATGCTGAAAATAGTCATTTTTTTGCCATATACGTTGAGTCAACGCATGGCAAAAAATTACTATTTTCAGCATTTATATGGCATATTTTTTCTGGCCTCTGTGCTTCAGTGGCTGCGGCCAAAAAAACTGGGCAAACAATGCCTACAAGGTCAACGTCGTTGACCTTGTAGGCATTGTTTGCCCAGTTTTTTTGGCCGCAGCCACTGAAGCACAGAGGCCAGAAAAAATATGCCATATAAATGCTGAAAATAGTAATTTTTTTGGTCGCAGCCACTGA
Source organism: Xenopus laevis (assembly GCF_017654675.1). Classification (NCBI taxonomy): domain Eukaryota; kingdom Metazoa; phylum Chordata; class Amphibia; order Anura; family Pipidae; genus Xenopus; species Xenopus laevis. Next base: position 74,522,735 of record NC_054387.1, on the reverse strand, counting down.
AGCACAGTTGCCAGAAAAATTATGCCATATAAATGCTGAAAATATGCATTTTTTTGGTTGCAGCCACTGAAGCACAGAGGCCAGAAAAATTATGCCATATAAATGCTGAAAATATAAATTTTTTTGGTTGCAGCCACTGAAGCACAGAGGCCAGAAAAATTATGCCATATAAATGCAGAAAATATGCATTTTTTTGGTCGCAGCCACTGAAGCACAGTTGCCAGAAAAATTATGCCATATAAATGCAGAAAATATGCATTTTTTTGGACGCAGCCACTGAAGCACAGTTGCCAGAAAAAATATGCCATATAAATGCTGAAAATAGTCATTTTTTGCCATACGTTGACCTTGTAGACATTGTTTGCCCAGTTTTTTTTGGTTGCAGCCACTGAAGCACAGAGGCCAGAAAAAATTAAACAGTAGGGTTTTGCACCCTAGTTTGTAACGGTGGCGGAGGGAGGAGAGGACGCTAAAGGACAGCTGTGTGTGGATCATGAGGCTTTAAGAGAAGGACAGCTGCATAGAAGTCAGAACAAGTCTTCCGGCGTGCAGTAACCCTCCGAGATCCACCCCTCATTCATTTTAATAAAGGTCAGGTAATCGACACTTTTTGTGACCTAGGGCGAGTTCTCTTTCTCAGTTACAATCCCTCCTGCTGCACTGAAGGTCCTTTCTGAGAGCACACTTGAGGCTGGGCAAGACAAGAGGTTCATGGCAAATTGTGACAGCTCTGGCCACAGATCAAGCCTGCGCACCCAGTAGTCCAGGGGTTCATCGCTCCTCAGAGTGTCGATATCTGCAGTTAATGCCAGGTAGTCCGCTACCTGCCGGTCGAGGCGTTCTTTGAGGGTGGATCCAGAAGGGTTGTGGCGCTGCCTTGGACAGAAAAACATTTGCATGTCTGACGTTACAGACTGGCCCAAAGGGCTTTGTCCTTGCAGGTGTGCTCGTGGCAGGATTACTGGCACCTCTGCCCCTGGAATGTTGATGAGTTCCTGAAGTGACATCACCCTTAAAAGCATTGTACAACATGTTTTGCAGGCTGGTTTGTAAATGCCGCATCTTTTCGGACTTGGTGGTATGTTGGTAACATTTCTGACACTTTATGCTTGTACCGAGGGTCTAGTAGCGTTGCGACCCAGTACAGGTCCTTCTCCTTAAGCCCTTGATACGGGGTCCTTCAACAGGCATGACAGCATGAAAGACCCCATTCTCACAAGGTTGGATGCAGAGCTATCCATCTCCGCTTCCTCATTATCAAGGACTGCATCATCCACGGTCTCCTCCCCCAGCCACGTACAAGACCAGGGGTCCCCAAAAGGTCACCACTAGCCCCCTGGGAAGCCTGCTCCTGTTGGTCCTCCTCCTCCTCCTCCACAAAGCCACCTTCCTCCTCTGACTCCACTTCTGGCACCTCTCCTGCGTTGCAGCAGGTGCCTGGGTTCGTTCTGGTGATTCCGACCAGAAATCGTGCGCTTCCAGCTCCTCGTCACGCTGGTCTACAGCCTCATCTGTCACTCGTCGCACGGCACGCTCCAGGAAGAAAGCGAAGGGTATTAGGTCGCTGATGGTGCCTTCGGTGCGACTGACCATATTTGTCACCTCTTCAAAAGGTCGCATGAGCCTGCAGGCATCGCGCATAAGCACCCAGTAACGGGGAAAAAAATCCCCAGCTGTGCAGATCCAGTCCTACCACCCAGTTCAAAAAGGTACTCGTTGACGGCCCTTTGTTGTTGCAGCAGACGTTCCAAACATAAGGAGCGTTGAATTCCAGCGAGTCTGGCTGTCAGAAATACAAACGCCTGACTGGCATGTTGTAGCGCTGCTGAATGTCAGCAAGGCGTGCCATGGCTGTGTAGGAACGTCTGAAATGGGCCGACACCTTTCTGGACTGGGTGAGAACGTCCTGGAATCCTGGGTACTTGGAGACAAAACGTTGGACTATTAAATTTAACACATGTGCCATGCAGGGCACATGTGTTAAATTGCCTAGTCTCAACGCTGCCAACAGATTGCTTCCATTGTCACACACCCACTTTTCCGATCTGCAGTTGGTGTGGGGTCAGCCACGATCGGCCTGTGACTGCAGAGATGACAGGATACAGATCCGGTATGGTTTTTGCTTTCCAGGCACGTCATCCCCAAGACAGCGTGACAACGGCGTACCTGGGACGTCGAATAGCCTAGGGGGAGCTGGGGGTGCACAGGTGTGGAGGAGGAGAAGGAGGACCCAGCAGCAGAGTAAGAAGAAGAAGAAGACGAGTAGAGAGCGATGGAGGAAGTAGAGGTGGTGGCAGAACCGCGTGCAATCCGTGGCGGTGACACCAACTCCACTGTTGTTGTTGAGCTACCATTCCCTGCTTCCCAGCCATTACCAAGTTCACCCAGTGGGCAGTGTAGGTGACATACCTGCCCTGACATGCTTGGAGGACCATGCGTCAGTAGTCATATGGACCTTTGGCCCAACACTAAGTGACAGAGATGCGGTAACTTGGCTCTGCACATGGTGGTACAGGTGTGGTATTCCCTTTTTAGAAAAAAAATTGCGGCTGGGTACCTTCCACTGCGGTGTCCCAATTGCTACAAATTTGCGGAAGGCCTCAGAGTCCACCAGCTGGTATGGTAAAAGCTGGCGGGCTAAGAGTGCAGACAAGCCAGCTGTCAGACGCCGGGCAAGGGGGTGACAGTCAGACATTGGCTTCTTACGCTCAAACATGGCCTTCACAGAAACTTGGCTGGTGGCAGATGACTGGGAATGGGAACAGGTGGTCAAGGTGGAAGGCGGAGTGGAGGGTGGTTCAGACGGGTCAAGGAGAGCAGAGGTAGAGCAGTAAGATGCTGGACCAGAAGGAGTGTGGCTTTTAGTTTGCCTGTTGCCTTTGAGGTGTTGCTCCCAAAGTGCTTTGTGCTTGCCGCTCATGTGCCTTCGCATAGAAGTTGTACCTATGTGGCTGTTGGGCTTACCAAGGCTCAGTTTCTGACTGCACTCATTGCAAATTACAATGCTTTTGTCAGAGGCACACACATTAAAAAAATCCCACACTGCTGACTTTTTGGAAGTGTGCGATCTGGCGGTAACAGTAGAAGTTGGCGGAGTTGGCGGTATTGGCGGCAATGGCGGTGCGTTGGCCGGCTGAACACAGGTGCCGATACATGTTGTTGCCCTGCTGATCCCTGCGGGCTGTCCTCCCTGCTTCTTCTAAGTCTTATTCTCCTACTGCCTCTCTGACTCTCCGTCTCTCCATCTGAACTACCCTCCTCTTGCTCTCTTCTACTAGGCACCCACAAAACATCAATCTCCTCATCATCATTCTCCTCAGATGCATCAATTTCTTCTGACACATCACAGAAGGAAGCAGCAGCGGGGACCTCCTCCTCATCACTCATTATGTCCATCTCTATCGTGTTCTCTGCCAGAATTAAATCTGGTGTAAGGTCCTCATCTCCTTCATCTTCTTCTGGCAATAATGGTTGCGCATTACTCAGTTCAAGAAACTCATTGGAAAATAACTCCTCTGACCCCAGTGAAGAAGGGGCACCGGTGGTGGAGGAAGTGTTACGTGGGGTGGCCATAGCAGTGGAGGATGAGGAGGATGTTGTGGTAAAGTTAGAAACGGTAGAGGATGGGGTGTGCTGTGTAAGCCAGTCAACTACCTCTTCAGCATTTTGGGAGTTCAGGGTCATTGGCTTTTTAAAACTGGGAAATTTGCTAGGGCCACAGGATTGCATAGCAGCACGGCCCCTAGCACGGCCTCTGCGTGGCGGCCTGCCTTTGCCTGGCATTATTTTTAAAAAACAACAACAACAACAAAAACTCAGTTGGTTTTTCTGGAAACGATAATACACACAGCTAGATGGCGGGTTGAAGAAAACACTGTGCAAATAATGCCTACAAAGTCAACGTATACACTACTACAGCGGTGGATACGGATTACGTAAAATATATGAATGCTGCTTGAAAAAAAGTAACTCAAGTGGTTTTTCTAGAGACGATAATATTATCAATATTTAGACAAAATGTGAACAAGGTCACACAGCTCGATGGCGGGTTGAAGAAAACAGTGTGCAAATAATGCCTACAAGGTCAACGTATACACTACTACAGCGGTGGATACGGATTACGTAAAATATATGAATGCTGCTTGAAAAAAAGTAACTCAAGTGGTTTTTCTAGAGACGATAATATTATCAATATTTAGACAAAATGTGAACAAGGTCACACAGCTCGATGGCGGGTTGAAGAAAACAGTGTGCAAATAATGCCTACAAGGTCAACGTATACACTACTACAGCGGTGGATACGGATTACGTAAAATATATGAATGCTGCTTGAAAAAAAGTAACTCAAGTGGTTTTTCTAGAGACGATAATATTATCAATATTTAGACAAAATGTGAACAAGCTCACACAGCTCGATGGCGGGTTGAAGAAAACAGTGTGCAAATAATGCCTACAAGGTCAACGTATACACTACTACAGCGGTGGATACGGATTACGTAAAATATATGAATGCTGCTTGAAAAAAAGTAACTCAAGTGGTTTTTCTAGAGACGATAATATTATCAATATTTAGACAAAATGTGAACAAGCTCACACAGCTCGATGGCGGGTTGAAGAAAACAGTGTGCAAATAATGCCTACAAGGTCAACGTATACACTACTACAGCGGTGGATACGGATTACGTAAAATATATGAATGCTGCTTGAAAAAAAGTAACTCAAGTGGTTTTTCTAGAGACGATAATATTATCAATATTTAGACAAAATGTGAACAAGCTCACACAGCTCGATGGCGGGTTGAAGAAAACAGTGTGCAAATAATGCCTACAAGGTCAACGTATACACTACTACAGCGGTGGATACGGATTACGTAAAATATATGAATGCTGCTTGAAAAAAAGTAACTCAAGTGGTTTTTCTAGAGACGATAATATTATCAATATTTAGACAAAATGTGAACAAGCTCACACAGCTCGATGGCGGGTTGAAGAAAACAGTGTGCAAATAATGCCTACAAGGTCAACGTATACACTACTACAGCGGTGGATACGGATTACGTAAAATATATGAATGCTGCTTGAAAAAAAGTAACTCAAGTGGTTTTTCTAGAGACGATAATATTATCAATATTTAGACAAAATGTGAACAAGCTCACACAGCTCGATGGCGGGTTGAAGAAAACAGTGTGCAAATAATGCCTACAAGTCAACGTATACACTACTACAGCGGTGGATACGGATTACGTAAAATATATGAATGCTGCTTGAAAAAAAGTAACTCAAGTGGTTTTTCTAGAGACGATAATATTATCAATATTTAGACAAAATGTGAACAAGCTCACACAGCTCGATGGCGGGTTGAAGAAAACACTGTGCAAATAATGCCTACAAGGCCAACGTATACACTACTACAGCGGTGGATACGGATTACGTAAAATATATGAATGCTGCTTGAAAAAAGTGACTCCGGTGTTTTTTCTGGAGACGGTAATATTATGGATATTTAGACAGAATGGGAACAAGGTCACACAGCTCGATGGCGGGTTGAAGAAAACAGTGTGCAAATAATGCCTACAAGGCCAACGTATACACTACTACAGCGGTGGATACGGATTACGTAAAATATATGAATGCTGCTTGAAAAAAGTGACTCCGGTGTTTTTTCTGGAGACGGTAATATTATGGATATTTAGACAGAATGGGAACAAGGTCACACAGCTCGATGGCGGGTTGAAGAAAACAGTGTGCAAATAATGCCTACAAGGCCAACGTATACACTACTACAGCGGTGGATACGGATTACGTAAAATATATGAATGCTGCTTGAAAAAAGTGACTCCGGTGTTTTTTCTGGAGACGGTAATATTATGGATATTTAGACAGAATGGGAACAAGGTCACACAGCTCGATGGCGGGTTGAAGAAAACAGTGTGCAAATAATGCCTACAAGGCCAACGTATACACTACTACAGCGGTGGATACGGATTACGTAAAATATATTATGGCTGCTTGAAAAAAGTCACTCCGGTGTTTTTTCTGGAGACGGTAATATTATGGATATTTAGACAGAATGTGAACAAGGTCACACAGCTCGATGGCGGGTTGAAGAAAACAGTGTGCAAATAATGCCTACAGGGCAAATAATGCCTAAAAGGTCAACTTATACACTACTACAGCGGTAGTAAAATAAAAAAAAGTAAAATAAAAAAAAAATGAATATTAAAAAAAAAAAATTAAAGTTGGTGCTGCTGAACTACTAGGAGCAGCAGATTAGCACACCAGTCCCACTCCCCAACACTGCTAGACTAATAGCACTGGGCTCTTATAGTAGTAGTAGTAGTAGTAGTAGTAAAACAACAAAAAAATAAATAAAAGCAGTCCTTACAAGGACTACTGTTATTGCAGCAGTCAGCAGATGAGATCAGAAGCAGGACAGCTGCCCACTGCAGCTACATACAGAGCACTGCAGTAGAAGGTAGATTACTAGCCAGCAAAGCTACCTAAGCTTAAATGTCCCTCAAACCCCTGCAGACTTCTGTCCCTCCAATAACAGAGCAGTATCAAAACGATTACTAGCCAGCAAACTTTCAACTGTCCCTGAAATCACTAACAGGCAGCAGCTCTCTCCCTACACTATCTCTTCAGCACACACAGGCAGAGTGAAAAAACGCTGCAGGGCTTCGGTTTTTATAGGGAAGGGGAGTGGTCCAGGGGAGAGCTTCCTGATTGGCTGCCATGTACCTGCTGGTCTGGGGTGAGAGGGCAAAAAAAAGCGCCAACAATGGCGAACCCAAAATGGCGAACGTCGCGCGACGTTCGCGAACTTCCGGCGAGCGCGAACACCCGATGTTCGCGCGAACAAGTTCGCCAGCGAACAGTTCGCGACATCTCTAGTTGTAAGTCACCAACTTTGATGATTATTGGATTCCAACAACACTGTTGTCATTTAAAACATGATATCATGGGCAAGGCTTAACTAAAGTTCACCAAATTAGAATCTTCACAACACAGACGCCAACTACCAGCAGAAATTAACACAACAAACTCTTAAGTTTATATCTATATCAATCTTGCCTGAAATAGTCGACATTTTAAGTAAGCCAAGAAAACAAATGAAATATAAATACAGTAGGAGGAGAGGCTATTTCTGAACATATAGTGTAAACGTAGGTATTCTGGGCATCTTTAAATCGTTAACTCAACTGATAAATATTTTAGAAACACAGGTCCATTCTTTTCTATGTCCACAAATTAATGGCTACGGTGGACAAGCCCCATGGTTTATTTTATATAAAAGACCTCTGAAATAAAACTCCAATTCTGATTCATATTTTCATGAGGTACAGGCATTATTATGTTAAAGATTACCAGCTCTTAATGAGAACCTGTCTCCGAATCCCTTCTGTGATTTTCAAGGATAGCATTGAACTGTATATACATATATCTATGATTCTCAAAAAACAACACATATATCAAAATACCATATTATATCTCAACCGACAAAACCATTAGCCTAATGATTTCTGCTATTTACATTATAAAGTACATTTGTTATAGAAATATGCTGTATTGTAGTCTCCCCTTGAGGCTTCTGTACATTAAGAAATACATAAAAAGTGATATGGCCTGTGGCCAATTGTAAATGTGATTTTCTAAGAAATCAAAACACAAATGGGAGCTAGGACAAAATCCTAGGCTTAAGGCTTTTCCAACTACACCCTTACAAAAACAATCCGCTTTATGTACAACTGGAACATAGAAACTGCAATCTTTAAACAAAAACCCTTTGTACATATTTACATACATTTGCAAAAAATATACATAAAACAAAAGAAATATGGCACTGCACCATTTTACTACAAGCATTATATTTTGAACAGACCTAACATTTGCTGTCTAGTAACACAGATCAACCAATCAAATATTGTTTTAATCAAAAACAAGACCAGCAAATGCTGCATGCGATTGGTTGCTATGGCTTACTAGAACTGGGTCAAACTCTGCACATGTTATTACACATTAAAAAGAAAAATTAAAATAAAAGGAAGTCACTGCAAGGTTGAACAAGGTTGAATTTTTGCAAATTTTGCAAAAACAGTTAAATGGGCCGGTTTTGCTCATCAGTATAGAACATTCTTTATATTTGACATTGTTAGTAAAACATGTTCATATTTTTCCATAACACTGACTACATTTTTTATATACTGTACAATCTGAGGGGATTTAGATTTTCTTTTTCTCTCTTTTTCATTTTTTTTTTTTACAAAATGAAAAGTCTTTGGTGGGTCATTAGGGAATCTCAATATGTTGAACACCCAACTTGCATCCGTATTTGTAAAAATTATGAATTCCAAAGGTTGACAAAGAGTCAGTTGAAGTCTACTAAACTAAAGTCTACTATAATAAATTGCTTTAGAATGAATAGCTGCTTAATGGTAGCAAGTAGGCAGAATTATTTACACTAACATAGTGAAAAGTCATAAGCTTTCTCACTTCATTTAGTTCCACACATGGCTTGGGTGGCTGAGATCTCTTGTTGTTCTAATAAAAATGAACATGTTTCATTTATGACATAATATACTAATGCAGTGAGAAATATGCGGAACTGCTAAATAATTTGGTGAGTTGAGTTCACAACCTTTTTCCTTCAAATGCAACAAAACAACAAGGGAAAAGGGGAGCATTGGGATTTTAATGGCACAAAAGCAGTTGAAATATTAAACTGTATCAAACTCAGGAGAAAAATTAAATGAACCAAAACCCTGACACAAATTTAAAACTATGTAAAAATAATGAAATAAACACAGTTCGTAAATCTATTATTATTGCATTATAATCCAAAAAGTTGGACGGTGCTGGGTGTGAACAAAGTTTTCTATCTCTATCTTCTTAATATATAGTTTACAAACAGATATCATTTTAATGTTTTTAATGTGTCAAATATGGTAGCCAGTTCTGTTGAACAATGTTGGATCATGGAAAAAACTATTCTTTTGTTGTGTATCTGCTTTTCTACATAAATTACTACCCAAAGTAGCTGTTTAGTCATAAATTATTATAATATACTGCTGTGGTCAACCATGGATGACCCAATAATTGTTGTTGTGGATTCTATAAAATGTAATTAAATATTTAAAAATAAAATTAGCCAATTCTCTGAATTATAGTGAATACAAAGTTATAAAAAAACTTAAAGAATTAAAGGTTTGTAATGCATTAAAATAATATTATATTTCAAAGGGATTTTTTTTTAAAGATTGTCCATTATGCCCATCTGGTGGTTTAATTACCTATCATATTTATAAAAAGGGTCAATTTAATAACAACTCTGCCACTTTTTCATTAGAAGAGCTTTAAAAATAACACAAGAGCATTTCACTCTCACAAAGGGTTTTTCACTACGTAGAATCTGAATTCTTACTATTAACCTTGTAATTAACCAGATAGCACTGCCATGTTGCAGAGTGCTATATATGGAGTTCATTATTTACTACTTCCAATGAGCTTGCAAGTATGGTTTTGAAGTGTGGTCGAAAACTGGAAGAAACATATGAATGTCATGTAGATATTGCTCTTTACCACTCTGCCAATGTGCATTCTTGCATATTCATTGGATCATTAGGGTTGTTGCGCCACTCTACAACAAAGAAGATTCAATTAACCCCTTTCTACAGTCTGAGAAGTAATTTTCTAATTACACTTCCCACACTTTATACTTATTGTAAGAGTGGAAGCAATCTGATTGGTCAACCCAGGGGTCATTTTATAGAACTGTATAGGTTTTTGGTTCTGAACTGAATAGAACTTGATGGGCCATTCCTCCCACACTCCATTAAAATACAGGCAAGTTAATTGATTCCTGATGAAGCTGACCCTAGTTTGAATGTTCTAGGGTTTTTGTGCCTATCTACAACACAGAAAATTAAATGAACTCCTTTTTACAGTCTGAGGAGTAACTTTTTTTATTACACTTCCCACATCTTATACGTATTATCTTCATTTTATAAAACCATACAGGTTTTTGGACCTAGTTATGGGCTAGCGACTGAAAAGTTAATTTGATGGGCCATTCCTCCCACACTTCATTAAAATATAGGCAACTTAAATAATTCCTGATGAAACTGGCTTTAGTTTGAATGTTTTAGGGTATTTTCATGGTAGGGGCAGTGATAAACAATCTCTCTTAAGTGCTGCATAAATGGTGAGATATGGATAATAAATAAAAAACATGTTTTCAGCCTATTAACTAAAGCTATAAGCATAAGCATACAATACTTTCCTTTCAAAAGAAGTCACTAATAGCATTCAATGCTGGTTATCACCTATATTCCTATATTAAAACAAAAGTAGGAAAAGCATGGAAATAGTAATTTATTTAATTTTTCTCTGCAAATATCGACTTACCTTGTCTTCTCCAAATAATATTACAAAATATATAAAACATGTACTTATCCCATAATATGTCACATTTACAGCTACTTAACTATGTCTAAGACAACCATGCCCTTGTAAATGTATAAACCTTTTATCATTTCATATGTACCATTTTACATGGGTGCAATCTCTCACAAACCATATGGAACCACTTCAGATGGGATGGCTTAATACTAAAAATATGTCCTCGTGGTGGGGATGTAAGTCTTGAGAGGAACCAAATCTGCCTTAGCCTTGACCATCACCACCAGACGAACTGACTTCATTCACTATTAAAACAAACCTTTGGAATAGGAGCACCATGAAGAAGCAACAAATTTATCCAGCTCAGAGTCAGAACTAAAGTGGGGGTAAATAAGTCAACTGAATGGGGGAAATTTTAATGTTTTACAACATAAAGTTCCACCTCCATCCCTTGCCTGTGCTGTGAGATGTAGAACAAGGGGAGGCAAATTTATCAAGGGTCGAATTTTGAATTCATGTTCTCTTAAACTTCCCTAAATTCGAAATTCAACTAGTCAAATGTATTAGTAAAATCGAATTTTCGAAACTTGAACGAATTTAAATGACCCAAAAACTCTATGATAAATCTTGAAATTCGAATTTGAATTAAAACTCAAATTGAGTTTGGATAATTCACAATTCAAATTTGAGAGTTTTTTTAATTCAAATTAGAATTTTCACTGTAAACTGAATGAAGGTCAGCGAGATCACACAAGTTGGTGGTACTCAAATTATATTTATTGCTGAAAAGGCCTTAGGCTTAAAGTTATTCCACTGATTCACCGTGGCCAGCTTTTTTCATGATGCATCATTGTCAAAATGGTTCACTTGATTGGTAACCAAAATCAATTCAATTCAATTTTCAAATTGGGCGTTTGTTTTGGGAATATCTCTCCTTTAAAAGCCTGATTGCTGGCTGGGGAGGATTTAGCCCTCAGTGAAAAAACAGCGTTCAACGGACATTGATTACAGGTAATGCTAAAATGCACATAAAATATAAAACAAGTTAGGGACCGCCATTCGGGGTTTACCTTGACGTGGTATGGTGGCTTATCAATTTTATGATCATAACTTTGTAACAAAATAACCCCTGTTTTGGGTACATATGCAATAGCATTTATTATACTTATATATATATACTTTAAAGCCTTTAGAGTGCTCCCACAACCCCCCTGTTTTAACCAAAATCAATTACTTGTTGAGATTTAGCTCTTGTCTATTTGTTGAGGATCTAACTTCAGTGCCAAAACAGCTTGTGAACCTTCTACAGACAATATCCTTATCCAGTGAGAAGTCCTTGATGCCCAGTTATTTGCAAAGCCAGGTCAGTCAGTTAGGTTTTATAGCCTTTATGTGTAACTGGTACACATGTTATCAGCAATCTTCCATCTGCTAAATGAACCTAAAACTATTTTTATACTGAATAGCATGCAAAAAATAGAAGTATAACAGAATACCCATGTCACAACACCATGGTGCCCACAATGATGACTATATGCGCTGTGTGCAAGAATTAAAGTGACATGAAATAGTGATCCTTAGAATTATAGCATAATTTGCATCTAGAAGCAGGCATATGCAACTGCATAAGTTGCTCGAAATAGTGCATAAATAAGGCTCGAAATGTTTACAGTAATTTGGTTTTGTTGCACATGGGATGTGCACTGAGTATCTGCAATCAGTAAATTCAATTGTGATGTTTGGCATAAGGCATTGAAATATGATTTTATAAAATGTACCTTTCAAGGGGCATATGTATAGAGTGTGTTTCAGTTTTTGTCCCTTAAACGGCTAATTTTTCTGCATATTTTTTCAACAATGCTGTTGAGCAGTGGTGTTGTAATCAGTTATAATTTAGACTCCTTGACTGTATTATCCTTCAGGAAGCTTTCACTCAAGCACATGGATGGAAATATATAAAGAAGGAATGCTTTACACAGTAATATGTTATACCCTTATCTATTTTTGTAAAGATCCACCCCAGTGGTTAGCTACCTGCATTTCAATCACTGCTAGACATGAAGACCATGATACCAGTAGTTGCTACAGATATGTTTAATTGTTACTTTGGGGAAGGTTACATGGACTAACAACAAGTATCATCGTTTTCCCACAAGGGAAACAGTAAGACCTATCTGCAGTTTCAAGTAGCCACTAGATGCGGCATGGTTGACTGAATTTAAACTGAAAATCATGATAAATTCTGTCTGTAATCCATTATGCAAATTGCTATAAGGCTGTCTTAGTCAGCTCCCTGTCCTTTCACACATCTGGTAAGTCAGTGGTGCAGCACAAACTTAGTGATCCCCTTTTCAAGTAATTAGATGAAGTAGTCACTGTGGAGGCCAATATGTTAGATACCTGTCTCTAACCACTAATCTATTGCACTTTACCTCCATGTTCTCCGTCAGATTTTCAGACTTGATATAGTTAATGGCATGGACTTTCCATTGAGCTATCTTGTAGCTGCCCCTTTGCACGGAAATTCAATGTATACAAAAATAAATCAAAAAACCAGCATGAAGGGTCTTGCTATAGCAAAAAATTGTGTAGTATTGCACAGTACTTTATGTACAACCGGGACCTTAAGTCGGTTGTACATACTATATACACTGTACAGTATATGTACTACATCTATCTATGTAAACTTACTATTACTTTTCAGATATGCATATGTATTTTCTAAGGCTCTTTATAGTCATTGGAGCTTGTTACAATTTGCAAAAAAAGCTCACCATGACATTGGCTACTTGCTAAAAAGGCAAGTATGACAGGTTTTGTCAAATTAACTTTGCATTGGAGGACATTCACGTCTATTCAGCCAGGTGAAATTATACCAGTGCGACCATTTAACAATTCGCCAATTTATAAAAAGCTCCAATGCATGTTTTCGGCAAGAATAAGAGATATCAGAGATACCAGACACCAAGTGATACCATAATAATGACAGAGCAGCCAATGCTACATCCCATTATCAACATATTAGTATTATTATCTTAATGCTAATATAATATATACGTCATATCTTGATGGTGTAAATTCGCCAGTGTATTTTATGGTTCAATAAACTGACAAATTTATGCAGTGAATTTAAGGCAGCAATAACTTGGTATATAACTTGCTCACAATGGTGTAAGTATAATTAAATATCACCACAAAACCATGGTGCTTTAGACAAATAAATTTGCCCTTTAATTAACATGATCCACTTACAGAGGCAGTAATAAGTAAACTACAATAAAATAAAAAACAGGTTTTGGCTCCAAAAACTATATTTGGGTATGAATTACTGAAATATTAATGCAAATGAAAGTTTTGTTGTTGCCAATCCTTTCAACTTTTTTTTTTGCATAAACATTGTATTATGATATATAGGATAATATAAGATAAGAGATAAGATCTGTTTCAGCTGCAAAAAATACTGTATAGGGATCACACGAGACAGGAGGTGTAGTCCTTTGTATGTGTTTGTGCACTCTACATTACATTCCAAGTTCATTAACCAAACAACATCAGATTCATAAATTGACAATTGCATCTTCATAAATACTGGATCAACAAGTACATTTTTAGACAGTTGTCACTTCTGATGCGCGCTAGTCAATATGTCAAATCTCTATATACAGCAGATTGCAAAAGTAAATAGACAAGCACTGTAAAAAAATCCAATCACGTTTCTGCTTCTTTTCTTGGTTACCTGCATATCAAAATATCCACCATCCATCTCAATAATAAAAACAGTCATCTAAATGTCTTAACATCGAAGATGCTTCTTGCTTGACATGTCATTCCAAATTCTGTGCATTTCTTCAGGACCTATTTGATGCACTGTGATTACCCGTCGGTATCTACATAAGCTGTAGGCCATTTTCCAGTGATTAAAGCCACTGTTTTGAAATGGGTGAATACCAAGCTTCCGTAAACAAAGCCCTACATAGACATCTTCAAGATGCAAAAGTCTGGTATGAAGAGAAGTTTTATAAATGAGTTCCGCAACATCAGCAGAATAAATATAGCCAGTTCCTGAACAGAAAGGAGGGTAATTGCTCTCTGGGTATAAGTCTCTAGGCATGTACCACTTACTCCGAACATCCCTTATAGGTCCTCCGTTTATAACATATCCAGTAAAGTACCTTCTCCGAGGCTTTGTGGTGGGTTTCAGTAACTTATAAATCAGGTTATCCATATTTACAAAAATATCACTGTCTGTTTTCATGACATATTTTGCTTTTGAGCAGAAGGTGGCTACCCATCTCATACCCATCAGTGTTTTGAGAGTTAGGTTATGGTAGGAGTCTATGAAGTCTTCTACAACAATATCATGAAAGATCTGACTTTCTTGCTCAACCATCTGATTTAAGACTGGATCTGAGTTTTTGCCTAAAAGAAAAAGCGTGACAATTTTAATTCCTTTAAAGTTGCTTTCATTTCCCCAGGTTTCTCGAATTGCTTGTCTTGCATCAAACTCCTTATGGGTTGTGCTTATAAGAATTACCAGGAAAGGACTGTCGTTTCCACATTTTTCCGGCTCATTTATAACAAATTCAAAAGAATGCGGGTTTATGGGTCGAGTTCTTATGTTACCAAATGTAACATTTTTTTGAATAATGGCTATATTGCCTACTCTGTGGGCTGTGTATGAAGAAGTTGGGCGAGTAACACTTAGATACCACAGGGCACTTGCCCAGCACACAACTGTCAATATATATAAACACGAGACCTTTGAAGCCATTATTTCTTTGGTCTTTTAGGCAAAGTGTTCAACCAGTGTTCCTATTTCATTTATCATTTTGTAATCCACAGAAGGCAACATAATAACCCACAAAATTCTCTTCAGAAATTTGTGGATCTTTCAAAATATCTGAAATCCCGCAGCAAATTTTTTTTCATTGTCTTGAAGTCTGAATAATTTCATTGTATTTTGAACAGTTTCTGAAAAACAAAAATAGAATAGCAAATTATTTAAAAATATATTTCAGACGAAAAAAAAAGTTACAATTATACAGGACAGCCAATTCTCTACTGTAAAAGGCTGAAAACATTTTAATTTAATAAATACAGCAAATGGCTCTCAACAGAAAAGCAAATGTAATGTTTAATAAAATATTAAACCTTACAAACAAATATTGCCTCGTACATTGTGTAAAGTTGAAAGAAATATTATATAATTGCCCAAAGAATGGCGAGGTGTTTAAGAATGTGAGTGCTGTAAAAACTCAAACTCTGAAAAAGAAATGTCATAATCAAAATTTTTTTTGCTTGACAGCTAACATATTTGCAAACACACTCAAATTGATTTTGAAGTCAATTTGGCATGCAATGGCCTGTTTACTATAAAACACTTAGCCTTGTGTTTTATATGGGCATGGAACTCCTCTGTGACTTATAATATTTTTATATTTTACTATAGGGGTACATTATTCATGATATACTGTTAAACCTATATTCTCTCATATGTAACAGCAATCTCGGTTGAGATAAACTACATACTGTATATTCATAGGCATTACAGATAGGGAAATATATATGTAACTATATGGATTTGCCCCTCACATTTGACTTGCTCCCTCTATATATTTACAATTATTTGATCAACATAACCCAAGTTTTAGGCTAAATACTGTATTTTATATATTTGCAGCAGCCTTCAATGTTGCATACACATTTATACTATTAATGTATTTTAGTATGAATGCTGTTGCTTATCAATTTATTTATAGCTGAATTTGCAAGGTCTGCATATGATTTTCAGCCCACTGAACAGGAAGAATGAGATGAATTCAAACGAAAGCAGATTTTCCTTCCATTGAAAGAGTAAGGAAATATTGGTTCATTGTGCTTGAGTTTGGCAATAGCAAAACCGTTTATATTACTCTAAATATTATTGCTTTAACAGAAGGTATCTTGACAAAGGATATGAGAACGTAGGTTCTCTGTAAAATGAAAAGATGAAAAAAGCTGCAGGTGTCTCTGATCTCAATCGATTTATAATGTTAGAAACTATTTGGTGAACCATTTATAAGCTGAACATTTATATACACTGTGTAACTCCAGCCTTAGAGAGGAGATTTCAAGTATAACGTTTTCTTCTGACATTAAATTAGGAGGGAGACAATTGTAGAAGGATGTACATTTTAGAGTTTCTTCATAGTAAAAACAAAAATCTGTTAGGACTGGCCAAAGATACATTTTCAGTGCCATTATTTGCCATAAACTTATTACTATCAATAATACCCTTTAATGAATGGGAGATGACAACCAGGTGGGATGTATAAAGATCTAATTAAAGGGACACTAACCCAAATATAAAGTTGTCCAACAGTGCCCTCTAGTTCTCTATAGCGATGCCTAAATAGCTATGGAAAACAATTTATTAATAAGAATTCGCCAGACCAAAAAAGTCATTGTAGATGCAAGAGAATTCAACAGTAGGAATGCTGATTCCTAGCACTATATCAGGCATTTTGCTGTTATCTTACATACAGTGGTTATTATGTAATTTTTGTCTTCATTATATGACACTGGAATCAACACTAGGGATAAAGGACAGACTTGTTCAGTCCAAGGAAACTGTGCTTAAAGATTCCATCTCCAGAAGGAGAATAGGGAAACCGATTTATACAGATCAGTTGGGATCCTCATTGGAGGATTATTTTGCAAAAAAAAATTTTGCACAAAAAAAATGTTGCACAATACAACGCTGATGTTTCTGGACTACAACTGGCAGCACGCCTTAACCTTGATAATATTTAAAATCATGCTGGGATTTGTAGTCCAGCAACAACTTAGTAAAATGTGGTTGAGCAGTGTGATACAGTAGGGTTTAGTGACAGTTTTATCAACAATTCCAAGATCAGGGGATCATATTGTGCAGTCTACACCAGGGATCCACAGTAAAACGTAAGAAAAAGCAGAAGGCCAACAATGTGAAACAGTTTGGCTGCAGAAATACCTGCTGAGATTCTACAAAGAGTAATTCAATTCACAGAGTGTATACAATTTAATCAACACACCAAGGGCAAAGAGAATGAACAAACCCCTCACTTGACTAGTACAAAGCAGTTACACCAAAAGAACAGGAAAATGACCAACTTAGAAATTATAGCAAAACACCCTAGAACAATCAGCAAATACAGTATATCCCCAATTTTACATTTTTCAGGGCACCAGGAAAATGTAAAACAAGGGAAATGTGTTAAAGCAATTTATTCTTAAAGTACTTAAAGGATACAAGCACAGATATCCGTTTTAATATGAAATACAAAAGGAATGACAGTATAATGTACTGTTGCCCTGTAGTTTGCTCCATATACTCTACCATAGTTTATATAAACAAGCTGCTGTGTAGCCATGGGGCAGCCATTCAAGCACAGGATACACAGTAGATAACGGATAAGTTCTGAAGAATCCCATTGTATACAATAGAGCTTATCTGTTATCTGCAGTGTATCCTGTGCCTTTTCTCCTTTATTTAGCTTGAATAGCTGTCCCCATGGCTATACAGCAGCTTGTTTATATAAGCTATAGTTGTGTTTCTGAAGCCACTGCACCAGTGCAGTGCAACACTACATTATATTTGAATTACTTTAAAACACTTTCATTTGGTGTTACTGTTTCTTCAATAACAAGGGTTCACCATTGCAGCATTAATGTTACAAAAACCTTAAAAATGATATCGCCCTAATGCTTAGTTTTTATGATAGTGGCATTTTATTTACTGTATATATTGTGTCTAAAATTTTGCAGAGAACAAAACTGCAATGCATTCTGGGCAAAGAAATGGCAAACTGTGATTTAATGAGGAACCTTGAGTTTACGCGAAAGTAAACACATTTTATTTGTTTAACTTATTCTGTCGGCAGCAATTCGCCACTGAAACAACTGATTGCATTTTTTCACTCTCAAACTCCTTATACACAAAAGTGAAACAAATTGCTGCCTGGATCAAACAATCTTTTTGTGTTGTTGCCTGAAACCCCAACTTTATTGGATTATCCAGTGCAGATCATGGTGTCAAGAAACAACTTCAGGGACATCTGTCATTGACTTCTACATGATCTCAACATGATCTGAGATGGGAGTATTTTCGGATTCGGATTTTTAGCAGCTATAGCGTATAAAAATAATCTGTAAAAATTCAAGGTTTTTTTTTCCATGAAAAATTTAGGTTTTCCCCTTAAAATCTTTGACCAGATAAATTTGAAGTTTAATAAATAGGCCCCTTATTGTCTAAATGAACATAAAATCCACTTTAGAGTAGAATAATTCATGGTGCTTATTTTGTCAGATTTTGTCTAATTTAATCATCTACATGGAAGGCTGAATAGCAATGATCCATTAGTGAATGGCATTTATAAGCTAAACTGGTGTGATGATGTGTCCGAATTCCATACAGAGCTACAGTCAGATCTGACCTAATATTTAATTCCCAAATATATTTGTGCAAATTATTTGCATACTGGGTAAGTAACCCAGAACAAAATGGCACAAGACATACAGTGGAGCTGCTCAGTGCTTGAGTCACAATTTACCACCCATAAATTGGATTGTGAATATATTTATAGATTTATAGATCTGCTTATGCTATAAAGCATGTACTTACTTACTTTTACAATTTCAGAGCATTCATATTTTCTGGCTTCTTGTTCTTCAGTGCTTTTAAAACAAATAAGAGCCATCATATGAGTTTATTAAAAAAAGATGATTTGTACTCTTAAAAGTATGACCAACAGGCCAGAACTTATAAGTAGTCAGCGGCTTTAATTTTTACATTGTCAGCACATTCATAATCCCTCACAACAGACGCTTGTTATGGCTTAATTACTATTTGATTAATATTCTGGGTGAGCCAAAAGCATCAGTTAAAATTACAGAAAGTCATAATGTCAACTAGTTTAAAATAATGCTAGAAAATTTGATTTTTTTCCTTCTTTTTTTTTTGAAATTAAACATTTAAAGCCTGAGCAATAGGTGATAAGTTGGCTTGTTTGTTTGGAGTGTCCATTCAATTTCCTGGGGTAATCGGCATTATCCTCGTTTATTTACTAGCACCAGCAAGATGATATATTAAATTTATGAACAGCAGTGTTTTTGGAGGTATAGCTGGCTGAAATTCTAGACTTAACTTACTAGAAAACACAGAAGAATGTCTGCTGCCCATTCCTGCCTTATTGGGCAAAACATTGTGTGTGGCTGACACACCTTAAATCCAGCATTTCAAAAAAGCAATTTGTGTCTCTATTTCTGTAAAAAAACAAAAACCTAAGGCTTCCTATTAAGAGTATAGTAAATGTTCAGTAAATGAGAAAAAAAGTTTGCCAAGTGAATTTTTTTTTATTGTGTTGAAGATGGCTGTGTTTTCCCTATCACATTGCTGTGGAAAAGTACATTTTTTTATTCCAGGAACATAAATATATAGGTTTGCACTCCAGGAGGCACCATCTGCTCTTTCTCTAACATTGTTTGCCCAAGGAAAATGTGCATCAAAGTGGAAAACCCCCAAAGGACAGGTGGGGAATTTATTTCCACTTACCGGTGAGGATATATAAGGGGTTTCGTATCTAGCACAGGGTCTTCTCAAATAAATATGAAAGAAACAATTTAAGCTTTAGGAAATGTGCACCCTTCTGCAAAGGAAGGATTCCACACTGCAAAATCCCTGAGAACAAAATCCAATTTCCTCATTCAGTCCCCAGATATATGCACAGATGTCGTACATGGGCTTTCAAATTCACATATTATACATTCTTTTGTCAGTGCTGCAAAATGACATCAGGACACGCATAGTGCCTCTGCCTGTTTTCTTTGGGTTCATATTATAAGGCTTAATTTATGCTGACTTGTGAAAGGTAGAGCCTTCAAAAGCCCATCTCAGAAGTACTGGACCATTTGCTGCTGAATGAAGCTGTAAGACAAGGATTTTAATATGCTGATATTTTATAATGCATGACCTGTGTGTTTTTTTTCCTGAAGTGTTGCAATAGTTGAATAGTCTGGTTATAAATTTAACTGCATATAAGCTTGCAGTGTTGCCTAAAGTAGGCTTCATTTTTTTTTTAGTGTAGGTTTTTCTGCCTTATTTATCAGCATTAATAGCATCAGGAGTTTCACATATCCCTGCTAAGTAGCTACACTGCTTGATAGTGGTGTAACTACTTGTGGTGAAGGGGGTGCTATCTCCTCTGGGCCCTCAAAGTTTAAAGCAGGTGGCAGGGCAGGGGAAAGTTTTCACATTGGTAAGGCACAGCATTAGTGATGCCAGGCGCGAATTTGCGGCGAATTTCCACGTTTCGCCGGCGACAATTTCCGACGCCGGCGACAAATCCAGGCGCCCATTGACTTTAATGGGCATCAGAATTGTTGTTGGTGTCAAAAATATCTGGACGTCGGCGTCAAAATTCGGGTTTTGCTAATTTTTCCGCGAAACAGGAGAAATTCGCCCATCACTACACAGCATACATCCGGGTGTGAGGGCAAATCCTGCTCCCGGGCCTGGCTGTGACTAGTTATTCCAAGTTTCCAGTGCAGTGCCTATAACCCAGGGTGTATCACAGGTGAAAATATTGTTCTACGTCTGCTTTTGGCTTATAATGCTATATGTGACACTGCACACCTTCCACCTATTGAAATGTATTGTGTAACATGTGTTGCAGGTGGAAGGATCCATTTGGCTCCATCTGTATGTGGAGTGGTTTTTAAGAGATGATAAACGCTAGGACCACTTGATTTGCTTTCCATGTAGAGCTGGCATTTTATATCAGTTTTAAAGCGATACTGACACCAGAAATTAAACCTTTTTTTACATCATGACCTCATAATTTTGTCATAAAAGTATTTGCCTGATTCTTTTACACTACCTATTTAATCCTCCATGTTCCTCTATGAGGGGGCTGCCAGCAGTAGTCCGTTATCATTCCTCACAAGCCACCTCATTATTGAGGTTCTCACAAGCCATCTCAATATTGGACACCAAAGAATAGCAGTCTCTACTGAACATAGAAGTTTTATTTAAGAAATAGGGGTAAATTTATCAAAGAGGGAAGTTCCGCCACTAGAGTGAAATTCCGCAGCTCTCCATTTATTTCTATGGGATTTTGAAAGGCGTATTTATCAATGGGTGAAAGTGAAATTTCACTTTTAAAAACCCCATAGAAATGAATGGGAAGACATAGACACAGAGATACATACAGTAGGTAGATAAACCGAAAGATAACTATGTACTGTTCAGCACATTTTTTAGGCCTCAACCAACGCACCCATGCTGTGAGTCGCTGACTGATTTCACCTGCTCTCATTGGCTGTATCAGTACTGTATGTCAGCCAATTGCAGTGCACCATACAGCATGTTTGTGTTGTTTGCAGTAGGAAACAATGTTGGCACACACATGTACAATGTATATGTCAAACTCAAACTAATACTAAAACCTAATGGTGTAGAAGAATTTCTAAGTCAGCATCTAGTATTTAGGTTTTTTTTTATAATAACAACCATTTTCTTTAAGAAATCCAGCGGCTGCAAATGCAAAGGTGTTAAAATCAGAAGAACTCAGGTAAAGCTTCCAAGGGACCAAAGTGTCTCTAATCACAGGGCTACTACATAATGGGTTTGAAAAAGCACTGTACATGTTCCACACTTTTTAGAGCTCCAGCTGAGTACGGTTTTTATGCTGTATATTCTGGGAAGCCTTTGGCAAAACAATCAATAGAAGGCATTTGCAAAACATCTAAATTGTTGAAATGATTAATGGCTGGTGCCCGAATGTACTTGCAGCAAACGACATTGCCTTCTAATAGTGAGTAATTTTATCTATCCTGCATATTTAATTTACATATTCAATTTGCTTTGATGGCATGTACAGAATCAACATGCAATGCATAAATATCCCATAGAATAAGCTCTTTCTAACCAGTCAGACCTTTCTGTTGCCATGACTGTGTTGCAGAATGGTGAATTTTGTCGCTTTCGTGGCTTTTAAATTACCACTGTGAGCTGTAACTCTCAATACAAAACTAAATTATACCACACAGTTATTTTGCTGCTTAATGATGAGGTCATTCACATTATTATGCTCCCTTCAGTGTGCTTGAACTTGATGGGTTTTAGAAAACATTGTTATGCAGCTCATACTCATTGAAGTATTGAACTAGGCATTGCTATTAAATGCGATGCATGTCTGCAAATTCATTCTACCTGTTGTTTTTTGAGCCAATGCTGACAACATCTTCCTTTTTTAGGAAGACAGAAAGTGTCCAAGGATTTTCTGTAGATTTGGGAATTGCCGTAACTGCTTTTAAACATT
The DNA here is from genome assembly GCF_017654675.1 of Xenopus laevis. NCBI lineage: Eukaryota > Metazoa > Chordata > Amphibia > Anura > Pipidae > Xenopus > Xenopus laevis. The sequence goes on along the minus strand of NC_054387.1, from coordinate 74,500,000 downwards.
AGAAATATTAAGACTACAGAGAATATAGTGTTTTTCATTGTGAACAGGTTGTGCTCAGCATGAGTTACCTATGTTACAATGCTTAAATCCCTCTTAAACCACACTACTTATCTAAAATACACATAACTTCACATTGAATATCTGTTGGCAAGCATGGGAACGGAAATGGGAACAAAGATGTTGAATATATGAATACATAAATAAATGCAATTTCTAGAGTCAAAATTTTTAGGCACATCCACTATATTCTGTAGTTATTTTCTGCACAAAGTGGACATAACAAAAGAAGTTATATCCCATATGTCCCCCTTTAAGTTGCTGACTAACTATAGGGTTTGAGAGCTGCTTTAGAAGTTGTTGTATTACCTTAGGCATCCATTTATTCCAGCCTTTATATTTTTGACTAATAAACCATGGGCCAGTTTTAATTCAGTGAGAAAGGGGTTTATCATGTAAAAAGTCATGGTCAAGATTCAATTTAAGATTAGTGATGGGCGAATTTATTCGCCAGGTGCAAATTCACGGAGAATTTGCGCGATTCGCCGCCAGCGAATAAATTCGCTAAACACCCGCAAAAATTCACGTCAAAAATTCGCCGGCATCAAAAATTCGCCGGCGTCAAAAAAAATTTCCAAAAAAACGGACGTTGGCGTCAAAAACGAGACGCCGGCGCCGTTTCACGAATTTTTCGGCGAAGTGAAATGGCGCAAATTCGCCCATCACTATTTAAGATGCAATTCAATTCAGAAAAACTTATCTCATGGTTTATCACATGAAAATGCTATTGAAGTCTATGGGAAAAAAATGGAACTGAATTTGGAGAAAAAATGTTTTCGCCTCAAATTTAATCCATAAGTTTTCATGCGATCATTTTTTTTCACTGAATTGAATCTGGCCCTATATTTGAAACATTTTTACTTCCCACAGCCTGTTTACCCAGTTTTTCACTTTTACACAGACCTTTTCCTTCAAGCAATGGTTACAGCATAGAAACGGCAGTGGGTCTTATAAAGGATAAATACCATTCTGCAATTAAAAAATTTCAGACAGAGCAGTCTAAGTTCAGCTTTCATGCTTACCTCTCTAGTGTGCTGATCATCTCTACAGTGTTCAGTGAATGCATCTCCACATTTTTACAGTTCAGCTGAACATTTTTCATTTTGGTTATACAGAAAGAACATATCTTAAAGAGAATGGACACTGCTTTAATACATATAAATGGAAATGAGACTGCATGGCTCAGGTAAGGGGTTCTACATGAAGAGCAAGTCTACTTAGGTCAAAATAAGTGAAACAACTATTTTTTTATAAAGGTTGAATGCAATGTAGAAATGGTATGAGTTGAGATCACTAGATAGGATGCATCAGTTATCATATCAGGTGGAGTTTGTAACTGAACGCAGCGTTATCCTGAGTAGTGATAATGAAAACTAAAGAGAGAGAGAAAAAGTAACTGCTAAGGCCTATAGCACATATAACACTCAACAACACTGCTGCCTTTTATTCACATTGACAGAAGCCAACCACCATGTGAAAGGTACTTTTCAGTTTGTGTGTTTTCAGGACAAAACCACCTGTCATAAGAATGACTGGCAGTTTTCATTAATGTAAATGAAAGGTAGCATCAAGTGTTTTCCATGCTGGCTGAAATATGATAACGCTCACACACATTTCACAATTTAGGAGCCAATTTATCACTGCTTGGTAGAAATAAACCGCACTGCAAAAGTTTGATCTGTAGTAAATCAGCTCCTTAATATATTCCTCCAATTTATTTCTTCAGGTTTGCCTGGTTTCACAAATAGGATATACATTACGGAGTGAACAATTAATAAATATTATGATGACAAAAATAATTTCATAGTAAGTTAATCAAGCCACAAAAGACACCACAAGATAATTAGGGATGTCGCGGACTGTTCACCCGCGAACTAATTCGCGCGAACATCGACCGTTCGCGTCCGCCGAATGTTCGCGAACGTCGCGCGACGTTCGCCAATTTGGGTTCGCCTTAGCTGGCGCTTATTTTTGCCCTCTCACCCCAGACCAGCAGATACATGGCAGCCAATCAGGAAGATCTCCCTCCTGGACCACCCCCACACCCCCTGGACCACTCCCCTTCCATATATAAACTGAAGCCCTGCAGCGTTTTTTCATTCTGCCTGTGTGTGCTTGGAAGAGCTAGTGTAGGGAGAGAGCTGTTTAGTGATTTGAGGGACAGTTGATAGTAACTTTGCTGGCTAGTAATCTACTTGATACTGCTCTGTATTGTAGGGACAGAACTCTGCAGGGATTTGAGGGACAGTGAGTTTAGGTTAGTTAGCTTTGCTGACTAGTAATCTACCTTCTACTGCAGTGCTCTGTATGTAGCTGCTGTGGGCACTGCTTCTGATCTCATCTGCTGACTGCTGTAATAACCCAATAGTCCTTGTAAGGACTGCTTTTATTTTCTTTTTTGTTTTTTTACTTTGCTACTATAAGAGCCCAGTGCTATTAGTCTAGCTGTGTTGGGGAGTGGGACTGGTGTGCTGCTCCTCCTAGTAGTTCACCACTACCAGCACCAACCAGAGTCAAAATTGTTACAAAGTATCTTATTTGCACCTGTTAGCTGTTCTGAGCTCTCTGCCAAAAGCTAAATAAGTTAGAAACTGTTTTTTTTCTGGCTGTTCAGTTCAGAGAAAAGAGGGACTGGTGTGCTGCTCCTCCTAGTAGTTCACCACTACCAGCACCAACCAGAGTCAAAATTGTTACAAAGTATCTTATTTGCACCTGTTAGCTGTTCTGAGCTCTCTGCCAAAAGCTAATTAAGTTAGAAACTGGTTTTTTCTGGCTGTTCAGTTCAGAGAAAAGAGGGACTTTCCAGTACAAAAGAGGGACAGGGGGTTGAGTGGTCAAAAGAGGGACAGTTGGGAGGTATGCAAGTGCCACCTAGCTGTGTGAGCTTTTTCACATTCTGTCTAAATAACAATAATAATTCCGTGTCCGTAAACATCACCTGAGTGATGTTTTTACAGCAGCAATAATATATTCCGTACCCACTACTGTATACGTTGCCCTTGCAGGCATTGTTTGCCCAGTCTTTAACCAAGTGCCACCTAGCTGTGTGAGCTTTTTCACATTCCGTGTCCAGAAACATCACCTGAGTGACGTAGTGTGATTTCTGCCCTCTACAGCACAAAACGCAGCGCTGTGTCAACAATGTATTTTTCAGATACATTTTTGCCCTTGATCCCCCTCTGGCATGCCACTGTCCAGGTCGTTGCACCCTTTAAACAACTTTAAAATAATTTTTCTGGCCAGAAATGTCTTTTCTAGCTTTTAAAATTCGCCTTCCCATTGAAGTCTATGGGGTTCGCGACGTTCGCGAACCGTTCGCATTTTTGACGCAAGTTCGCGAATATGTTCGCGAACATTTTTTCCGCCGTTCGCTACATCCCTAAAGATAATGTATAAAGCGCCAATTATACATCAGCATTTGATTATTGGGTGTTCTTATAGATCCCTTTATAAACATGGAACCAGTGATTCTTAATCTCTTTGGTCAACATGACAGCATGGTAACTGAGTGCTAGTGATTTATTCATTGGTTTATATTCTATAAACAGTAACTTCCATGTGTCTAGACCTGGTGGAATCATTGAGAGCGGAGGAAAATTATAAAAATGCCTTGCACAATCTCCTACTAAAGAATATTATTTCCATCTAATTGATATGTGTTGGAAGTTTCTGTCAAAAGCCTAATTACAACGAGGAAGTTGTTTTATTCTAATATTTTAGCATTTAGACGTTATTGAAAGACAGATTTCTTGCAATACAAGGTCAAGCAACTGCCCATTTCCATGAGGATGCTGTAAATGTAGACTCATTGATATGAAATGGAATAACTTTTTAACATAGCATCTTCTAGTATCTTCTTATATTGTGATAAAAGCCCCTTAATCTACTTCAATTAGTGATGATGTGTTTGTCTTAAATATACAAACAAGAAGGCAGAGTTATCCAAATGAAAATGTTTGGGTTTTTTTCCTGAAAACTCCAAAATCTTTATTACCTTCTTATTTATGAAAAACTAGAAATGTGAAAAACTTGAACATAGTGACATCAATCATATTCTACTTAAATTTGGAAATTGTGGCAATTTTTTAATTTAATCTCGAATCACGTAAAAAACTCAAATTAGAGTTTTGATAAATCTGACCGTTAGGGGGGTAAAAATTCTAAAAATGCAAGTTTTTTTCCCTATAAAATAGGAATTTTTCAGAATGTATTAAACCTCGAGATTGTTAAAAGACTGAATAAAAAAGTACTCTAACTCAGACCTGCCTAGATCATGTAGAAATCAATGGTAGAAATCGCGAAAATATCTGGGTTTTGTGCAATAATCTGAAGATTTGTTTTCAGGAGGAAAATCTGAAAAATTCCTATGATTTGATTTTTACGAGTTTTTTCTCACACAGGGAATTTTTAAAAAAATGTATTGATAAATAAGGGGAAAAAAACCTGTGTGATTTTGATAATTACATAGGGGCAGATTTACTAAGCTCGAGTGAATAATTCCAATGAAAAAATATTCGAATTTCGAAGTAATTTTTTGGGTACTTCGACCATCGAATTGGTCAAATTCGATCGAATTCGTTCAAATTGAATGATTCGAACGATTCGAAGTAAAAATCGTTCAACCATTTGACCATTCGATAATCAAAGTACTGTCTCTTTAAAAAAAAACTTTGACTTCATACTTCGCCACTTTAAACCTACTGAAGTCCAATGTTAGCCTATGGGGACCTTCCCCAGCACTTTTCTTTGACCTTTGATCGGTCACTTAAAATCGTTCGAATCGTTCTATTCGAAGGATTTTATCGTTCGATCGAACAATTTTTATTCGATCGAAGCTTTTGCACTAAAATCCTTCGAATTCGAAGGATTTTACTTCGGGGGTAGAATTCGAGGGTTTTTTAACCCTCGAAATTCGACCCTTGATAAATCTGCCCCTTAGTGTTCTATAATCTCACACTATTTATAAACATACATTTCAAATGTACTTGCAATCCCTATCAGGGGAAGGTTACAAAACCTGAACCTTTGTGAAAGTCATTGGGAACCAATGATGTGAAAAACAAATTTAAAAATCATTTCCCATTTACATAGATACATGATAAATGTATCTATACAAAGCCAGTGAGCTCAAGCAGATGCTTTTATATTGCTTCAAAATCAATAGTACATTGTTGTAAAGCACATTAAAGACCTGCTGATACCAAATGTACAAATTATATTTCAATGCCTTAAATGACTCGAGTTTAAATTTTAGCTTTGGCTTCTCTCCTAAAGATGATTTGGCACTGTCTCAGAAGCTGGTTTGTGCACAATCTGCTATTTGATTTATGTTCTGAAACATTTTTTTGTGTGTAAACTACTAGCTAAAAATGTGTTACAGAGTGTTGACTACATGTGGAAGCGTCACTTGCAGTGTATATATCATGTCAATCACTCTGAATTAATGGGATGTTTTGAAAAAGAAGGCCTACAAACTACTCTACAGCTATTCCACAGTGCAGAATGAGTTACATTCAGGAACCTTACATTCTGGAAAGGCACATCATGATAATATCAATTATACTGAAATTCCAGATATAAGGATATGACAATGAATAAATAACACATCAAAGATTGAAAGGAAAAGGAACTCCAGCAGATTGACTGCACAACATTTATTCCAGGTAGTGGCAACACGACATGTTTCGGGTCAAGTGTACTCTATGACAATGATCAATATCGGATTAGATCAAGATCATACCTTCACATGGATGAGTGAAATAGTTTGCTTTAATGTATAATAAAAAAACATGTTGCACGGTTTGAAAAATGTTGTGTGGAAAAAGGGCCATTAACTTTAATTCATTCAGCAAATTTTTTGCCATTTTGAAAATTTTCAGTGAACAAAATCAGCCAGATTCTCTCATTACTAGTCTTTATGGTACTTGTCTATAAATAATATTCAAAACAGTAAGATGAAGGGGCACATTTACTTAGCTCGAGTGAAGGATTAGAATGAAAAATACTTCGAATTTCGAAGTATTTTTTTGGCTACTTTGGCCTTCCACTACGACTTCGAATCGAATGATTCAAACTAAAAATCGTTCGACTATTCGACCATTCAATAGTCAAAGTACTGTCTCTTTTAAAAAACTTTGACTAGCTACTTTGCCAGCTAAAACCTACCGAGCACCAATGTTAGCCTATGGGGAAAGTAATTTGTGATCGTTTGTGATCCATCGATCGAAAAATCGTTCGATCGATGGATTAAAGTCCTTTGAATCATTCGATTCAAAGGATTTAATTGTTCTATCGAACGATTTTTCCTTCGATCGAACGAAATGTGGTAAATCCTTCGACTTCGATATTCGAAGTCGAAGAATTTTACTTCGATGGTCGAATATCGAGGGTTAATTAACCCTCGATATTCCACCCATAGTAAATGTGCCCCATTGTGTTAATATTATTCACATCACAAGGCTTTTCCGTCTAATAATAATACGTTTTTGACTTTCTTCATTCATAAAATCCTTTATTTTTGGTCCTATAAACCTCCATTTTTACTACTATCAACATGTATTTTACATGGCAAAACCTCATCTGGCACATGGCATTTATCTGTTGCTCTATAGAAAATCCAAAATTTAATCCAATATTGAATAGAATCTACCCTCATACAGCCTTTAACTAAAACTAGCTCTATTATACCAGGATGCAGTTGGCAGGATGATCAGGTTTGCTAATAACGATTATTTTCTGCCGAGGAGTAGAATAAAGAATGGAAAAAGTCAACTGTTTATAATGAGAAATGAAATCCTTCGGCATACTTTTCAATTTCCATGTGTTTTCATGGTTCAACTTAATTTGTAACCTCAGTCCTCTTTCTTTCCTTTACAATTATCAGAAGCATTTGTTACAGAAGATTAAGTAAACTGTGTGGTATCCATTTATATAGCCGTTGGAGACAATGGCCTTGCAGAATTCCACAACATCGATCTCACTTCCTTATCAAGCTTATGGAACAGTTGGCATCATAAAATATCCAATTAGTTTCAGTCAATAAAAATATTTAATCTCTACTTTCCTTTTAAATAACTTTATTAAATAACTCTGGGAAATGAAATTTGAGCCCCCCCCCATGGAAATGGTGGAAGGTAATTAGTAAAGCATCAATTGTCAGCATCAAAAGAAGACCTTCTGTGGTGGATGTAATTCATGAAACACTCATTCTAATCTAAGAGTCTAGTTGGAAATAAGCAACCGTGGTTTAAAGTATTATTTAGGGAGGCAGTGACTAATTTGGTACAAAGATTAAAAAATATGAAAGGCGTCATTTAGCTGATTAGATACTTTTTTCACTTTATGTTTGTTTGTATCCTTTCGACTTTGAATAGAGCCCTGGGAATAATGCTAGGATTCGCACAGAAAAAAGATATGCTATAAAAATGACTCTATTATGCATGCTAGAGAAACTTACTATGAAGTCTAATTTTATTCTTGTGTTCAGTGATGAGTGACAAGGTAACAACATTACATTAGTCCTTATCCAAAGCTATTACAGCTATTACAGTCCTCCTAAAAATATAACATAAATAAATGGCTTCTGCTGCCCAAGTTCTCGGAAAGGAGACAACTTTTTATATTAAAACTCCACTAACAGAGTCCCCATGTGTGTGTGACTTTTGACAAGAGAAGAGCAAGGGTAAGAACAGCCAACAATATAGAACATCATTAAAATCTATAAAAGAGAGTAAAATTAGGACTTAAGATCACATAGTGATCTTGTTGCTGCATTGCAGTTCATTAACAGACGAAGGACCCCAAAACTGAAATTCCTTAAGTAGAAGATAAATAGAAAACAAAAACGTAAGACCTTTATAGCCAATCCCTAATTCTTCTGTACATAGAGTAGAGTCTTTCTCTCCTTTAACTTGTATTTACTAGTAAAAACTAGTAAAAAAGGCAGTCTGTACATAAAAATGTGTCCTTGACAACACTGCAATACTTAGGGGCAGATGTATTAAGGTTCCAGTTGTGATATCCACAAAAATTCAAAAAAGTTTTTGAGTTGTATTTTTGGTCAAAAATCACATTTGAATATTCGAGATGTATTATACTCTGACCCTGGAAATAGCTAGAATCCAAAAACACACAATCTAAAACCTGTTGGTCCCTTGAACCATCTGAAGATGTTAACAGCCTGCTTGATTTTTTCAGAGGGTTTTGCTTGAAAACTCGAATGATTTGAGAGATTCGATTTTTCAATTTGAGAGATTCACAGAATTGGGTTTTTCCTATTCAAGTTTTTTCATAAATAAGATACCATTGAAGATGGGAGTTCAGTTGAGTTCAGTTCATGGTATAAAAATCTATAATACTCGACCTTTGATAAATAATCCACTTAATGGTTCAAACAAACATCATCAAAATCTAATGGCATCAACAATGATACTAGGGCCTGTCACCTTTCTTCTACAATGACTGCTACAATGCTTGTAGATGGAGCTAACTACACCAAACAATGCTAGATTGGATTCTGTGCAACCAAATAACATATGCTACAATAACCTTTCAGGGCAACCCTGGTGAAATAAAAAATAGCAAAAGTGGTATAAAGATGATACCTTTATCGGCAAACTAAGATAATTATAGCAAGCTTTTCTTTATTTTTTGTTATTATTTGCCCCTTGCTGTGCCTATATTTTCTAAGCAATGCTTCATGTTAGGTATTTTAACCTTGACCCTAGATAATGTGTGTTTTCATTCACTCTTAACAACGTGCCCCTACATTCAGTACTAAGGGGTCCTTGCAGAACACTGAAGGAATTTAAGACATGGAACTCCAATCTGTTCTAAACGCGGCCACTAGACTCAATCATCTATCACACCGCTCAACATCAGCTGCTCCCATATGCATGTCCCTTCACTGGCTCCCAATCTCCTCTAGAATCAAATTCAAATTACTAACACTCACAATTAAGGCCCTTAATAATGAAGCCCCTCCCTATATTTCATCTCTGATCTCCAAATACTCTCCTTCACGAAACCTTCGCTCTGCTTCTGATCTTTGCCTCGCTTCTCCTCTCATCACTTCTGCTCATTCTCGTCTATAAGACTTCTGCTTTTCTCTTGAACTCTCTGCCTCGAGCTGTCAGACTTTCTCCTTCTTTCCAAACTTTCAAGAGCTCCTTAAAGACCCACCTGTTTAAAGAAGCTTATTCAATGTACGTTAATTAATCAATCATTGCTGTATCATAAATCACAAAATTGTTTCTAAAATCCTAATGTCTCAATTGTACCCTAACCTTTCATTTGTAAACTCTAATTTGTAGGGCCTCTAATCCTATTGTACTCTGTAACCCTTGTTTGTTATCCACCATGTATTCCCTGTTTGTTATAACTAAGGTAAAGCACTGCTATATAAATAAATGACGATGATGATTATAATCTAGTCAGTGCTATTGGGGATCAGAAGAGCTGATGCACACAACCTCTTTCATTACAAAGTTACATCCTCTATTTCCAGAAAAAACAAAATCACCAAAACAGTTCCAAATTAATTGTTAGTCAATATATTCTAAAAGAGACTGAAACACTGTTTTGTAGCTGCCTGAAAAATATCTATCAACAAATAAGTGTTGCATCTGTCAAAAACAGTATTTTTTTCAATGCAAGAATCTAAGGGAGTGATGTTAATTAATGACCTTAAGTTTGCTACGTGTCTAGAAACCCATAGCAACCAGTTAGTAGGTAGCTGATGATCATCTGATAAAAACCAAACATCTGATTTGGATTACATGATGTTGGCAAATTTAAGACTTTTAAGTACTTCCACCCTATTTACTATAATCATATTAACAGGGAAAATATGTCCCCTCTTTGACATGAGCCCTGATTCTATAGATTAAAAGGAAATCATGATAGTCTTTTTTTGAGCCTTAAGAACCATTTCCTAACCCCCTGCCCCAGGCTTCCTTTGGGATGAAAATATAGGAAATCCATCCCTTGCCTTGTTGTATTTTGAAGAGATGAATTCTGGGACTTGAAGTCCCTCTAATTATCAGAGGAACTTTAAGTCCCAGAATTAATGGGGATTGCATGACTCTGTGAGCTGGGGGTGGGTTTGGAAAATAGTTATTAAGGGGCAGATTTATCAAGTGTCAAATTGAAAATTTGCATTTTAAAATTTGAATTTCGAGTTTATTCGACAAAGGAATAGTCCAAATTTGATTTGAAAAAATCTAAATTCTAAATTTATCATGTACTGTCCCTTTAAGAATTCGAATTCGACTATTCGTCATCTAAAACCTGCTGAATTGGTGTTTTAGCCTATGGGGGACCTCCTACAATCAATTTGGAGTCGTCTTGAAAATTTAAGTTTAATAAAACTTGAATCGAATTCTAATTCAAGTTTGCAGGTCAATCCTATTCACCCAAATTACAAAAAAAAAAAAAAAAAAATCAATTTTTTTAAATAAATTTCGATTGGTCATTTTTTTTCGAATTTCGAGTTTATGGAAGTTTTTATTAACTCCCATAAACTCTGAATTTGACCCTTGATAAATATAACCCTAAGAGTCACTATGGAAAGCAGAGAGAATTCATTACCATACAATGGAACATGGTAGGGGTTGCATGATTTTGCAACCCTAAGGGAGTGGTTCTTAAGATTATCCCAAACCTTTCTGACATTCATTTTGCCTGGTCACATGCTTACAGAAAGGGCCAGTGCTGCATTATGGAATTGCTTTCTGACAGGCTATTGTTTCTCCTACTCAATGTAACTGAAGGTGTCGCAGTGAGACATGGATTTTTACTATTGAGTGCTATTCTATGCTTGGGGGAAAGGGAGGAGCCTGATATCACTCAAATATACAGTACAGCAGTAAAGGGTGAATAAAGTTTATTTAGCACAAGTCACATGACTGGGGGCTCTCGGAAAGCTGATAATATGTCTAGCCCCACGTCAGATTTCAAAATTAAATATAAAAAATTCAATTTGCTCTTTTGAAAAACAGATTTCAGTGCAGAAGTCTGCTGGAGCAGCACTATTAACTGACAAGTTTAAAACATGTTTTCCCATGATAGTATCCCTTTAAGATTGATTTGAAAATGATGGGTTGAATGTGCATTTTTGTTTTTTTTAAGCAATCTAGATGGAAGTTTTTCACACTTTAAAAGTACACTTTTAGCGATTTTAGATTTTCTTTCAAATTCAAAAATCTGCAACTGACCATTAAATAAAGTCTTCTACCTTTGCTAAATAAAATTTTTCTATTTCAGTTTGAAACATTATTAAAATACCTTTAATCCTGGGATCAAGGAACCAATCCTAAAAGAACATGCTAAAATACCAACTATGGTAATAAGAAGGATGTACTGCTGGTCTAACCCTGCCCACCTCTCTAAGTTATATAAAATAAAGGAACCATTTGCTTAGTATCATTTTTTTAACTCCAAAGTAAAATGTTAATTAATTTTCAATGATTAAACTTTTTAATTATCTCCACAACACAAACTGACAAAGCCATTCAAGAAACATTCTCCAGATACTTGCCTGCACGAATAGAATACTTTTCATTACTTTTCTAAAAACCCAAAGTGAAATAGTTGTTTATTTTTGGAACGCTTTGATGCGCTGCATTAGGATTACACATTAAAAACGGTAACCTATTAAAAATGGTTTCATTTGTCAAGAGGAGAGAGATTACTTGCCATTAATGGTTGCAGGAACGTTCCATTAAAGACGGCATCTGGCAATACAGCACAATGCTTTGTTCTTTTATACAGAATGTAAAAATTGAATAATTGTTCATTTTTTTCTTAACATGATTAGAATATAATTTTAAATGTATTAGATAGGTGGAACCTTTTGTTTTCTCTAAAAATGAAATAGCCTGTATGCCAGGGTTGCAGTGGTTATCAGATAACAGTCACAGCTGCGCTTATCGTATCCTTATATCTTGTTTTCAGGCACTGATAAAGAAAGGTTTTATTTTGCCGATTAACCCCTTTATATAATAAAAGGAACAAAGTTTGCCCAGGTGATTAACCCCTTTATATAATAAAAGGAACAAAGTTTGCCCAGGTGCAGTATCCCATAGCAACCAATAACACTTTTGCTTTTAAACAAGTCACTAGTAGTGATGTGCGAATCTGACCCGTTTCACATCACCTAAAATTAACGAAATGTTAATAATTTGCCGAAATGCATTGAAACTATGGGCAACAAAATTTTTTTGACAAGTAAATTATTTTTTTGACGCATGACAATTTTTTTTCCCCGTCTATGGGCATCATTTTTGCCGCAAAACTTGGTGAAAATGACACTAGTTACCAGTAAATACTACTTTATGATTGGTTGATAAAGTAATTAGCCCTGTAGTTATTGTATACCCCCATATTGTGTAAAAACCTACTAATATTCTAGGACCCATAAGACCTGAGGAATAGTATAAAATATAACCAATGCCTGCAACTGGAGATGTGACTGCCAAAGTAAAAAATATGGCATCTGTTATATAGAAGCAACCTCTAATCCAGAAAATGTCAAAATAGTGTCCTTTTTAAACCATTATTACTTTCATTAGCCTTTTAGGCAGTTAAATAGACCATCTAATCACCTTGAAACAAATGCAAGACATGCTCTAATAATTGAATTGTATTTCAGGAAAACTGTATCCCACCAACTTTTTGCAATTAGTGTTGTTTTTATGAGCATCAATTTAGTCTTGTCTAGTACAGCATCAACTATATTGCTTTTGCATTAATCTGAAATGTAGATTTCATTAGAGTTACAAGGGCAGACATTGTTTTTGTAATGTGCTATCTAATAAAAATGACACTCTTGAGTAAAAGAATTACCCATTAATGAATTGCACAGAAAAAAAGATCTTATGATTAAATATTTGCCTTAAATCCAGGTTCACTATAATCCTACCTAATTGTTTCCCTTGTTCATTTGCATGAGCTGGGTTTTTTTTTTTTTCTAAAGGAAGTTATAGCACAGAATCATTCAAATGTTAAAAGGAAACTTTTTTGTGTTTCTAAATAGGGTTTTCTTCCATTTATTTTTATATCATAACAGCGTTGCTCTACCAAATCATTGCTTATTGCTTATAATTTACAATATATTATCAAGATTTAAAGGCATACCAGTAACTCCAGTGTTATCAAGGAGCTGCCTTACATCAGTTAGGCCTCTGGTCCTGGGAGGGTTTGAAAAAGGTGAGTTGTGCAGTGTTGCATTACAGGGTGCATATAGCTTCCACAGCAGTGTTGCTCCATGCAAATATTGTTGGATTACAAGTCCCTGCCTTCTCCATAATATTATTAAGGTCTATGGGGCAAATTCACTAACACTGGCTTCACTAATTCACCAGCGCTAGCTTCACGCACATCGCAACACTTCGCCAGGCGTAAATTCGCCTGGACAACGCTAATTCATGAAGATCCTAAGTTGCGCACAGGGTAACGAACGCTGGCGAAGTTGCGCTAGCGAAAGTACGCCAGCAGTTCAAAGTTATGCTAGCGTTGGCTAATTTGCATACGGCGTGCAGTTAAAGTACAATAGACGTATATGCTGCAGCAAATACAATACACTACACAAGGCCAGGGAACCTTAATAAAATGATATAGAGTTGTTATATTGCCCTATACATGTGCCTACAGTTTAGTTTAGGTGCCATATGTTATCAAATATAGGGGGGAAGGAGGGTACCCCAAAAAAAAAATCTATCTTTTTCAGCCTATCACCCTGTAAAAAGGAAAAGACGCCAAGCGTTTTTTGGGACTTAGAAAAATGTTCAACTTTTTTTTAAGGAACTCCTATGTACTCTGTTGCACTTCGCCTGGTCTGAGGTGGCGAAGGCAAGTCTGGCGATAGAGGTAACGGTCAGTAAAATTAAAAACGTGAATTTGCATAGTAACGCTCTTTCATCAGAGCAAAAATTTGCCTGGCGTTAGAGTGCATAGTTGTGCCAGAGTCTATCTCCTTGGCGAAATTACGCCAGCGTTAGCCACTTCGCCCTTTAGTAAATTTCCCCCTAAGAAAGAAGCTGTAGTCCAGCAAACAGAGATTGATACAAAAAGCAACACTGCCTGATACTTTAATGCAATTGTATCCTGCCTGCTTTCTTTACACTCTATTCACTATTTTAGTCTCTGTCATTTGCAATTAAATGTGCAGTGTCTAGGTAAACCACAGAGATGGATAGTTAAATGGGCAGACCTGTCAGGGGCCCTGTCCAATAAAGAAACAAAATGCATTATGAAATTATAATGCAAATTTGTAAACAAAACCTGATGCTTGCTATCACAGCTCATGTTACAAAAAAAAAAAGATTCATAAGGTTTTCATATTAAACCATCTGTTATGGAATTGTGAGTAGTGATGGGCGAATTTATTCGCCAGACGCGAATTCGGGGCGAATTCCCACGAAACCGCCACGAAAATTCACCAGCGTAAAAAAATGGACGCCGGTGTCCAGTTTTTTTGGACGCCGCCACATTTTCGAAATGAAAACAAGACGCCGACACCATTTTGCGAATTTACCCTTCTGTGTATTCTTTTAATTCAGATATTTATTCTGGTATGGTTACATAAGAAATAATTGTTTTTAAATATAGTAATATAAATTCTCTTATAAATCAATATAATATTTAAGTAATATTTTCCATGGAACAGAATGCCAACAGTGATATTATGGATGTAGATCATAATGGGAATATATCACTAAAAGTAGACCTCGCATTAGTAAAGCACTGGCACTCCTGCTTTAAACTGTGCCTCTATATTTTGCTGTACATCAAATCAGCAGCTTAAGTTACAATGGAGTTGTAGTTAATATCTTATTACTGGTCAAAAGTCAAAGCTGGAGCCTAACTGAGAGATCATCAGTAGGGATGGGTGAATCTGACCTGTTTTACTTTACCAAAAATTCATAAAATGGTCAAAATTCTGCAAAATGCATTGAAGTCTATGGGCAATAATATTTTTTGAGGCTCAAGGCCGAACAATAAATTTTTTCACCCATTGGAGTCTATAGACATCATTTTTGCAGCGAAAAAATTTCACTCATCACTAACCATCAGTCATCTTAGTCAGCCCATGTACCCATGTCACATTCCCCTGGAATCAAATTAAGTGGTTACTAACTACTTGAGAACACTACTTTTAAAGGAACAGTAACATCAAAACACGAAAGTGTTTTAAAGTAATAAAAATATAATGTAGTGTTGTCCTGTAGTGGTAAAACTGTTGTGTTTGCTTCAGAAACACTATTATTGTTTATATAAGTAAACTGCTGTGTAGCAATGGGGGCAGCCATTCAAAGTAGAGAAAGCTCAGGTTACACAGCAGATAAGCTCTGTAGAACATAATGTGTTATCTGTTATCCACTATTTAACCTGTGCCATATAGCCTTTTTCAATTTCAGCCATTGTTACACAGCATCTTGTTTATATGAACTATAGTAGTGTTTCAGAAGCAAACAGATCAGTTTACCAGGGTAGGGTAACAGTACATTATTTTTAATTATGTCCAATAGTATAAGTGCAACTTCCATTAACTTTTATAGGACCTCGACAGATTTTACTTTTTGTGTGTTTTTTCTGTTTTCTGTGGTTTTTACACTTAATAAATCTCTGATTTTTAGATTTTAAGAGAAATAAACAAAAACATGCATTTTTAGAGGAAAAAATAAGATTTGTGAAAAACAAATAGAAATTTGAATGTTTGTAAATAGACCCCTAAATGTTAGAGTAACCTTATAATCATTAAACATTCCATTTCTCCCGTCCACCAACACCAACGAGATGGATAAAACCCATTCTGCATAGAGAGATTAATCATTCTGTTAGAAAAGTCAAGATAGTGTAGCTCTTTTATATACACTGGGCAAATTTGCTTCTGGGCAGAAACCCATGGCAACCAATCAGATGATTGCTTTAATTGTTCAAACTGCAGCTGGCTGAAAAAAAGACAGTCACTGATTAATTTCTATGCGTTACTGCCCATAGGCAAATTTTCCCAGTGTTTATAAATGATCCCCAGTGTGTACAAAATTATCTATAAAAGGTTATGGTGGATTAAGCATAATCTGTTTTATATGCTGTTTATTGGTGTATTTACATTGGTAGCTGTATCTAGTATAGGTAAATCTAAAACAGCTGGACTTGCTGAGTAATCATTGAAGACGTTTCACTACTCAACCGAGCAGCTTCTTCAGTTCAATTGACTGGTGTGGGAAGTGCTTGGCATATAAACTCTTCCACTAATCCAATCACAATGGCACATTGTAACTCTTCAAAGAGGTGACATCTGAACATCTGAAACTGAAGAAGCTGCTTGTGGTATTCTAATTACATTGCAATACTTAAAATAGAATTAATCTTAACGCATTATTCACTAACATCTTTTAAGTGATAAAAGCATAAAATAATGCGATAATTACTTTAACACCTCCTAGGAGTAGGCGTTACTAAACAACATCAGATGGATTAATGGAGGAAGATGTAGTGAGGAGCTGTAGGACAGCAATTAAAGACCTTTAATTGGAGCCTTACCTACCGCCAGTAACACATTTTCATGATACCATGGGCAGGTCTAGAATGCACTGCGTTCTGTGTCATGGAATTATATTAAGTTTCCCAGGGAAAGGAATGACTAGAATACTGTAAAAAGAGACTTCTACTCTGCCAATGGCATCCTGAATGTCTTAGGTGCTATAGATTGCACTAATAACATGTGACTATATGAAAATGCCCTAAAATATTGCACAAAATAACGCACAAAATAAAGCATGCTATAAAATACTGCACACAACTCAGCTAAAATTAACATAAAAATATCACTTCTTAAGTTAGACAAGTAAACTTTTAGTGAATTGATTGTTAATTCTAAAAACATAAGAAGTGATTAAATTTGTACGCCATGCTATAAATAACACTCACTTTATCGACCTTTAGTGAATCAGCCCCAAATTAGCCAATGGGTACAGCTGCTTCATAAGAACATTCTATTGAGTTGAGAGTGTTTCATTAATTTGTCTCTTCTCTTCTATACTTACTCACAGGAGCATATTTATATATGTCTGTGGTTTACAGAAATCGAAACTTACTCTAAATTCCCAGCGCTAAATGCTACAACTATGACTAAACTGACTCTGAAACTGCAGATAGTACATATGTTTAATATTAAATAAACATATGGCTTCTTCAGCTAGAATTGGCAGGTGTCCATGCCTCCACTTAACATGTCACTTCACATTTCAACAGGAATTATAGTGCCTGCCCTTCAGCCCCTATTTTGTATTAAGACTTTTACACATAAAACATATTACTCATCAATCATTTGTTTTGTTAATTTACTGAAAAAGTACACAGTGAAGCAATGTGATTCTTTTGGGTGATTTGAGCTCATCCTCTACATTGTTTAAAGAAAAGCATATCAGTTGTGAAATTATTGACAAGTATTGCTTTACAAAGTAAAACGATCATGGGTCTGCCTTGCAGCACTCTTCCAGCTGGTGCTAAGCTGAAAATCCCACTGACAGCTGCAGTTTGTATATGCATGTTTTTTGTTATTAAGATCCTTGAGATCTTCTCTAAAAATGACTAAAGAATACTTTACATTACATAGAACAAATCCAAAAGTATATTTCCTAGAACAACTGTACTCGGATGAGTTAACGCATTTTTCTTTTCCTCTGAAATTACTAAACCAACACTAATTTTAGGGATCATCAATTCAAGGACACTTCACACCAATACATAGAAAAGATGCATTGAAATGAGGGCAAGTTTTTTGTGTGGGTTCTCACCATACAACATTTACAGACAGGCAAGTAACAAAAGCAATGTATAGAAGGAGGATCCTCAAATAAATCTGTCCTTTGGCCCTGTAGAGGGGTGGAAGTGGCGATACTTTTTTCATAAAAAGTGACAGTGACACCCAGTCTAACTTCAAGCAGGTATTTGCCTGAGTAATTCAATACAGCACAAGCAACCAACAAAAATGAAAGTTAATGACAAGGGGACTCCTCGTTGACCCTTCACCATCAGCCATCCTACTGAACCCCATTGTTACATACCTTAATGAAACACAATGAGCCAGAAATGAGGTAAAATGGTCACAGTATTTATTAATATTTTATCAAATAAATAGGACCGCATCAGCCTAACTCAAGGCAATACTCTAGAGCCAAAATTCATTTAAGATTTCTAATATGCTCTGCCCTTCCTCAATGAAGACTTGAGATCAGCACTGATCAGCTACAGAGAGGATGGTCCCAAACTCTGCTACCAGCAGGAGCTGCATCTCCCACCATGAGAGAAGTTCAGCAGCTCTGATGCCGGTCCTGAATCTGCAGTGTGTCAATGATAGGAAATCCAAGCAGGCTGTCACTTAGCACAAGCAGTAGTAGAGTCTGTATTAATCAACTCACCGTGCAGTCACAGGAGAGAACCTTCTTTCTCGCTCTTTCTGTGCAGATCCTACCTGCTGTGACAAATCAAGCTTAAAATACATTATATCCACTGTGTTGATACAGAGAAAGGCAAAAACTCAGCCTGAAGTGAGTGTCATTAATGCCTCAAAGGGAAAAAAATTCCTTCCTAAACCCAATGGTGATTGGAAACATTCCCTGGATGCTGACTCTCACGTTTATACTGTATAAAGGTACAGAAACCACAGTATAACAGTGCATTCAGGAAAACATCTACATTCAGTTTTAATAGATAATATGATCACATAAGGTAGAAATTTTTTTCAACCTGCTCAGAAAATAAGGAAGTGAACTTCTACTTGCATTGACATCACATCCCTCTCTTTCTCCGCCCCCAGCCCAGCCTCTCTTGCCTTGACCCATTGCTTGTCACCTGAATCAAATCTGATTCTGCCAATCTTTAAATATAAACCAGTGTAATCTGGCTGCTGGTCATTCAGATGCCTTGTCGTGCAGCCCCTGTGCTTATACTGTAGCTCCAGGACTTTCCTTTCTTCTGAAAATACAGTAGACTAGTCTATTGGCACTTTGAATGTTTAGAAAACCATATTGTTCAACATGCCTCAGTCACTATTAGTGCAACTCAAACAAAATAAAGTCAATATTTCATGCAAAGTATTTGCTTTTTTCTGCTCAACTGTCAGCTCTTCCCTTCTTCCTGGACTCACTTCCAATTCCAACACCTACAAAGGCTTTCAGCATGAGTGAACATAGCCCCTTTAATTCTCCACATTCCCTCTACTGTCTGTCAGTATATATATATATTTACAAGCAATGCTCATATCAGTCTTCAGCATTAAACATGATACACTAAAATAAAATATACAATTATAGAAATGTATCTTGATTGTAAAGGATACTTCTTTTGGAACTGTTTGTGAGAATATTATAGGACATTCAGTAAGCAACTCACAATAAAAACTGCTACTCGGCAAGGGTAATTGGTATTCTTGTCCTTTGGCTTCTATAAAATGAACCCGTGCATTTAAGTGTTTCTGTCGAAGTTCAGTTGAGAAAACGGATAATGATTTGAAATAAACAATAGGAGAGAAGCGGGCAGTTTGCTTTATGTGTGATTGGTGATCAATATTTGGAATGCAAAAAGAACAACAAACCCAAACAAGCTTAAGCAGCCGCCAGCAGAAGTAATACTTTATGTGAATCTTCGCTGGAAAACAGATCACCAATTTCCGGAGGTGGCAAAAGACTCCATGATTTAGAAAGGTTCATATGCGGCTTCACTGCCATTACTAGGATATTGGCTTCCAAACCATCCGCTCATGAATATGATTAAGTCCCCAATTCCATTTAATCATATGCATAAGCAAAGCAGGTGGTTTAAATATTTATAGCACAAGTTCATGTTCATATTTATTATAGGATATATATTCTCATGGAAAAAGAATAACATTAAGTGGCATAAAGCAATAGGAAACAGTACAACACTATAACTAACCTATCTTTATTTTATTATTTAAATGTTTATGGATCAGTTATAGACATTATTTTGTTAGCTGGAAGGAATAAAAGGTAACTTTGCATTACTTTTTTGCTTTAATATTTTTTTTTCTAATATGACCATCTATATTGAAAGTCCTAAATCAGATACTTAGAAATGTATATAGTAAAAAGCATGTATGGAGGGTGCACTAGTAATTTTCAATATCTGAAGTGATATTCAAATAGAATGTGTCTGCAAAGAAAATATGTTTTCCTTAAGCCAAAGAGCAAAAAAAATGTAAAACTCAAATAAAAATCAATCACACACATCATTAATGTAAGCTCATTGATTTGTATAGAGAAACCTAGGTACTCATATACAAGTATTTATGCCTATATTGTTGAAGAGTTACATAGATATGAATTATCTTTAATTTTCTGTTTTTTACTATTTATGCTATTGGTTAACATGATTATGTAATGTGTAATATGATGTAAAATAAGCCTATTGTATGGTTGAATAGAGTCCCTCAGGGCTGTCTGTGAATCCTTTCAATGGAACAATATTTAATACTGTTTTGTCTGTTCCTTTATATCCAAGGACCAAAACATTTAATTTAGATGTCATGATTTGATTCAGTTTGTCCTCCTTTACTAATATAGGGACACCTGTGATGTGTTCTGCAGTTTTTACAGTAATGCATACAGTAGCAACCAATGAAAACCATTATGTCCAAAGCATCTACAGCTTCATTACTATTGCAAGAATGTTCTCCACTACGTATTATCCATATTCTCATAGCTTCCTATTATTACATTGTAGTCACATTTTAGAAGGGTAGATACAATGCTGTTAAGATGTTTAGAGGTAGAAAAAACTATATAAAACTATATATAATGCCTTCATGGGCAATTATATGAATCAAAGAATAAAGGCTCAAAATTTTGAAAAAAGCAGGCAAGATATCTGGGCCCCTGTTGGAATTGGAAAAACTTTTACCATCCAATGTTGTTTTAAGAATGCATCAACATGGTCACTTGACTTTGTTTCTCATTGTAGAGACTCTGGGGGTTAAACATGTTTCTTCAGCAGTTTCCCCTTTAGTTTAGACACCTAAGGTGGTCCTTGGCGAGCCCTAGGTGACTATTTCCCTTTCTAGTGTAAAGTTTGAAGTGATGGTAATTCAGTGTTTGTACAGCAGATAGCAGTGTAATTTTGTATAAAAGGGAGAGCAGCACATGTGCTCAGAGCTCTTTTATTGGATCTCTCCTGGTGGGGAGGTGGGTACAGGATTGGGTCTGGGAAGGTGTCAATCCCAGTTAGGGAAAGTTTAGTTAGAGGTAGAAGTTCTGGTTATAGTCTCTCTAAGAGCAAAAGTCAGCTGTAGTTTATTCAGTGAGAAGCAAAATGCGCCAATGAGGAGATTAGTCGGGCTAAGCACCCTTGCGTTGGAAAAGCCGACAGATAGGGACACAAGTAGGTGAGTTCAGGAGCAGGGAAAGTGCCAAGGAGTGAGATACTCCATGGGATCCCTAGGACTGGGGAAGGATCGCCAAGACAGGTTATACTACCCCCCTAAGAGGGAACCACCTGAATTATCTCAAAGTGTGAAGGTCTTGACGATCCACTGATTGAATAAAAGGTGCTTAAAGATTCCACTGGCTGGATATGATTTATTGCCCTTGTTCAGTGAAGAAGTTCATTGTTGGAGAAGCACCTGGATTGAAGTTTATTTCCAACCTGGTTGTTATGTGCCTAGAAACAAATCAGTTATCTGCTGGAGTGTGAAGCCTTGAGGTAATATTGCACTACACTGGGAGTTGCCCATTATACAGTACACTGGCAGCAAGTCAAACTATTAACACACCCTCTCAGGCCCAACAACAGGTGTGCTACACCATCATGCTTTAACCCTTGATTGATAATATGCTGGAGAATGCTGGATGTTCTAGTTCAGCATCATTTTGGGTGGAACACCAATGCTATGGAAAGTATATGTCCTAATGTTTAATTACACTAGATTCCCTGGTCAATTATTTTATTTGGTTTCTGTTGTTACTGTGTCACCCACTGCATGGTAGTAAATGAGATCAGCGCAGTTTAAGTAGTAATGATTATTTAATAAACTAAGGATGTTAAAGTCTGCCATGTAATGATGTACAAGCTTGCCTTTAGAAGACCATTCGAATTACTCAATATTAAAGGGCCACGATCCCAAATTGTGCTTTTTACTTTAGAATACATATACTAACATAGATTTATGTTATTTATATATTAGAAACTAGAAAGCTGCCCCTGTTGTAGAAAGAGGGCCATTTATTGCACCTTTCCTAAGACAGGTCCTTAATCATGCCAAACCCCTACACTGCTAAACCACACCCACTCACTTTCTTGTAATGAGATTATAAAAAAGGTGAGAGAAAACATGGCCACCCAGCATGTTGGCAGTTTAGGGAATATTGAAACTTCAAGCTGAACCAGTACATGTCTTTGCAACAGTCTGGGAAAATCCATACAGTATACACTGAACTGTTAATAAAGGCATTTCTAGTGGGAAAATGAAAAAATAGGAAGGTGTTTTATTTCATTCATTAGATTTTGTATTATTTTTTTCCAAACTGGATACAGTTGTAGACCTTGATTTTGTCTGTACATGCTATTGTTAAGGATATATGACACTTGTAGTGCTTTTGTATATGGCACAAATCTTCCCTACATTGTAATAACCATCCTTTCCATTATATTACTGTACAATCTGGGCCTGTGTAATGGAAGTGAAAGGAGATGCCAAGGAAGGATGAACTCACTATGACTAATATGGTTTTCCTCCTTTCAAGGCTTCTATCACCAGTCATCAAGAGTTGGCAATAACAATTAGGCTTAATTCCCAGAATGTATTAAAGAAGACAGCTCTCCATTAATCTTTCTATTTTGCAGACACTTTCTCCAAGTGCTTTTCTATCCGTTAGACTCTGAAAATGTCAGTTGTCTAATAGGTGGGCATTCCCTTTTCTAGATGAACAAGCAGCAAAGCACCTGATTTAATGATAAAAATGCTATTATAGTTATTTTGGGATTACACACTCAAAATTATTTATATATTCACACAGGTGGTATTGTAAAACAAATCTTTATATGTAATGTATTTGCAATGCATACAAAAAGTAATCTTATACAATAAGTGTAGAGATTTTTAAAACATTTTCAAAAAACATTTGCTGGCATTTGAATAATAGTGCAAAAATATGGGACAAAGTTGCCTAATTTATGATTAGCCCCTGTACAAAATCATAAATATATGTTAATAAATATACTGCAGATCTGAAATCTGGTAACATTACAACTCACCAAATCATTTCTTCTCTTCTGTCATCACAGCTGAATAAACTCTTGACTGGAGATGCATCATTGTCTATAAATAGAGAATTTTTTTTAAAAAAAAATGCTGTTTGAAAGATGTGCTGCAATACTATATTGCAATCATGTGAAATGCAGGGGATTATTGTAAATTTACAATCAAATTGCTCATTAGTTGATTTATGTTTTCTACAATTGAACGTCTTGGTGCAATTTAGAGTCCTTTTTGTTTGTGTACATTTTAAAATATGTTTTTGTACATTGTGTGTGACTGTTAATAGGTTCATATCCAGTTTTTAATGTTGCCAAACATCTACCCAGAATCTACTCAGAACACAATGACATTCTTATACAATTCTAAACAATATGGCATGTACTTAAGGAAAATTGCTGTTATATTTAAAATAATCTGATAATATCTCTCTCTCTCTCTCTCTCTCTCTCTCTCTCTCTCTCTCTCTCTCTCTCTCTCTCTCTCTCTCTCTCTCTCTCTCTCTATATATATATACAGTATGTTTCTAGAGTTACCACCTGGCTAATACCAGAGTTCCTGGTAAATTCAGGAATTCCATATTTATTGACAGATTTACAGTGAACCGCCATCACATTCCTGTTCAGTTTTACCGCCAACCAGCTCCTAGCAATCTCTTCTTCCCCTTGGCTGTCCCTCTGAATCTACCCCAGCCAACTCCCTGCCTTCAATCCTTCCACTTTTCACCCTGAGACATTATCATCCCACCCCCTGTGATGTCACTTCCTGACCCTTCCAATAGAGGCTGGTATGAAACACCATGAAAGGTCGCAACCCTATATGTTTCTTAAATTGAACCAAATGACCACTTCTGAAAATAACATACAATAAAAGTACATACATATATAAAAGACTACACTTTACAGCATATACCATAACTGACAAAAGTACCATAACACAAGTAAAATGCTTTACATACATTTAAGGAAGATACATGTACATGGTTCCTACAAATTAAATTTTTTTTTATCATATAAGGGTGAACAGAGCCACAAAATCCATATGACCCATGTTTATTATGAATTTCTGTAATTACTACCTATTACATTCTGAATGGGATATGATGCTATGATACTGATGGAAATAACTGGGGACAGTGCCAAATGACACTTGTTTCTTCATGATTGCGATGCATGGACAAAATTTGTATGGGTAATTTAATATCAGGTCACAGGTGCAAAGTTTTCTCTAAATATAGTAACCCATGGCAACGAATCAGCAGGTAGCATTAATATGTCTGCCAGTGTCTTATCGGCTGATATGGGTTATTAGACCTGTAGCAAATTGTGCAGCTGTTCTACATTATTTTGTATTAACACTTAGTCCTTAAATTAGCATCATGTTGTCCATGTTTTCATTTCTCTTGTACTTTACAAACCCAAAATAAAAGACAGCACAGTGGCCCTAGAGAGAACATATGTTTCATTTGTCTGTGATAAAATATCCTTCTGTATGTGACATACAAAATTATCTCCCAGTGGCTTTACAAGTTCCTTACCTTTCTTTTCTAAAAACATAATGTATGCCTCAAGAGTCATGTCCTTTTACAAAATGTAATCTCCAGGACAAATGCACTTCCATAATACTAGTGGTTTACAAACTATGGGAAGCTTGTAGCAGTGGATGGGGGAGCCTCTGTAGCATACAGAGTATTGTGGAGAATGGTCATTTGCTCTCCTAGATATGCCTGACGGGCCAGCTTGAAGGGCAGCTAGGGTGAGATTTGGGACAAATAACTATTGCCTTGGGAGGGATGTGGATTAAACTACAACTCGGGATCAATTTGTAGAATTATTTTGCCCACCCCCAAAATATGCACCCAGATCTCATGGGTACAAATGTTTGTGCTGCTGTTTGCAAACAACAAACAGAGCTGCCTTCAACTGGCAAACCAAAATACCAGAGTGAAGTTATTTAGGGCAGCCAAGTTTGGGAGTTTTACTTTGAAAGCAGCTAGTAAATTGCAGGTAAAACTTAGTCCCTTTGTAAAATGTATAATTAAGCAATTAAATTCTTAATGAATCAGATGAAAATTAAGCATAGGACTGGCCAGATATGGGATGGCTTTGACGTAGTTGGCCATCTTAAATATATTGCAATATATGGACAAACAATCCCTGTGTTGTTTAAAGGGTAAGACATTTTTCAGTAGCAGTATGCACAAAATGTCTCTGTCTTAAATATATTGATAATGGGTTGAGTGCAGAGGACCTCTTGTATTTGAAGTTATTTAGGCCAGACATGAGCATCCCATTGAACATTCTTATTCTGTGTATGACATAAAAGGCAGGAGTGTGAAAAAGGTGCCATGTACTTAACAAGGCAAAAAGCAGCACCAACCATATGCAGGGCAAAGCTTAGTGGACCAGCACTTGCATCCCTGTTCATAGTAAATGATCCCTAAAAACTTGCTCCCTCCATAACAGTACTGACAAAAACTGCAGCCAAACAGAATACTCTGAAAAAAAGATATTTCACCCAGAATAACAACTGAAACTCAAGCTCAATAATCAAAGCACAAGATTCAGAAGATACAGCATCATTCTAGCATAGGGTAAAGAGTAGCCTTATTTGAATATAATTTATTAGGATTACATTGAATGAATTGAGAATTTTCTCTTATTCCCCAAAGGACAGGAATATTAATCCTTGTACAGTTTTCCCATGTGATACAACTTCATGCTCACTCAGCTTTATAGGATTAACACTGTCTTCCTTGATAACAATACTTTTATACTGTCTATGAAATGATTATGTTTTGTGATGGGCGAATAAATTTGGACGCCTGTTGGAAAAGTCACTTGCGCCAAAACCGTCGCGCTTCAACATTATTCGGACGCCCATTGACTTTAATGCCGAGATATAAATTGACATGAGTGTCACAATTGATTCGGGCATCAAAATCCGCGTTTCTCTAATTTTTTGCAGTTTCGCGGGAAATTCACACATTTCTTCACGAGGCGTAACGGGACAAATTCGCCCATGACTAATTATGTTTTATATGTGGACATGGCCATGTTTTATAAAAGTTGTGATTTATTACTTATGTCTATATCGACATTTCTTTGCAAAGGGAAGTACAGTTTTGGACTTTCCTAACTGTAGTCCACCTTGTGGTAGCACAGGTGTCTACTATATTACATATTCAAAAGACTGGATTATGATGCCAAACAAACAAATCTATCAGACCTAGAACTAGCACGGAGGCCACAAAAATCTCTTGGGCACTTTAGCAAGGTGCTATTTGTGCAAAATAATGAACCAATATGCTTCACAGTGTTCCAAACTACCTAAACTTGTTAAGTTTAATTCAACCAACTCAACCCAACCAAGCACTAATATGAATAATATTGTGCTAACAGATATTTATTCATGAATTCATTGCCTGTTTAGTAAACCAAGAAAATGGATTCTGCTTTGCAAATTATACAAGGTCTGTTCCAGGGATGGCAACCCATTGATAACATACTGAATACATGATTATTTAAGAACTTAAGAATAATGAAGTGCAAATGAATGCATTGTAAAACTAAATTCAAATGCAAAAAAATGAGCAGATTTCTTTGAGGATCAAAAAACATAAAATGGACTTGGGATATTACAGGAAAGATGCTGGAATATCGTTTAGGGCACATTCACATTCATAGGGTGCACCATCATGTACAATTAATGACAAATGTGTTTGACAACAGGCCAGTAGACATTAACCTCTAAAAGAAATGCAACTTGCAAAATATCAATTCTTAGTTGATACTCACCGGACTAACTTGCTTTAACCATGAGGTCCCTTATGGGCACTTTTGCAGACCTTCTCAGGATTTTTAATCGCCTTGGCCTCTAGTCAGCTTCAACCAAACTGAATGATCTATAGGGCAGTAAGTAATTCCAGTTGGATAGTTTTGTATGAATGTTGCATCCAATTAGGACACTATGAGCTTGATTTAATTCAATACGGTGCGGTACTTTTTGTATGAGAAGTGGTACTTTTTGCATTTTTGCAATTCAATTCTATGCGCTAAACACTTATCACACTAAATCTTTTCGTGACCAAAGTTTTTCACAACCTAACGGCCCATTGAAAGTTCCGGCAACACTTACTTTTCGTAATTCAATTCAGCCTGAAAATGATTATCACCTGAAGTATTTTACTTTACACCATTTTAACTATCGTTAAAGCCTTTCCATCTTCTATTCTCACACATGCACACATTTTTTAAAGGGGAAGTAAAGTCTAAAATAGAATAATGCTATAAATGCTGTATTTTGTATAATAAACATGAACTTACTGAACCAGAAGCCTAAAAAACAAATGATTTATGCTTTAAAATTTGGCCACAGGGGGTCACCATCTTGTAACTTTGTTAAACATCTTTGCAAGACCAAGACCACATGCTCAATGTGGTCTGGGCTTCAGTTGGGAGGCTAAGCTTAGGGATCGTCATCAATTATCAAAACAGCACAAGTCAAATAATATCTGCCATAGCAGACTATACAGCAAATGACTATTTGTCATTTTTATTCATGACATTTTCATTCAGGTTTATTTTTTTGCAACTAAGTGTGTATATTACACTTGACTAGTACTGCATCACTATTTTTATTTTTACCCTACCAACCATCCTCTGATTGAAAAGCCAGACTGCAAGTTGAAACGGCCTCACATAAACTCCAATTTCTATTCAGCTGTCCCAAACACTATAATCTTCAACCTCACAACTCGATATATTGGGTTTTCTGGGTTATTGGTCACATTCTAAAGCTATCAGTATAAAACTTCAAAAATTAATATTTTATATGTTAGCTAAAATATATCTACACAGATCCTAAATAGGCCTTTCAACAATTGTCATCACTAATCATACTTAATCAATTCCCTTTTAATGGATTTCACTAATACACCTTGTAAACCATTTAATCATCTACAATTGTTTACACATGACTGTTAACCCTTCATCATTGCACGTTGAATGTGCTAAGCTAATTTTCAATGTTTTTTTAAGACCCAGATCTGAAAGTGTTTATGCTAAATTTGGCAACGACAAACAGGACTATAAAACCCCTTCACTCCTTGGCTTATTGCCTTTATACAATGGAAAATGTTGGGGCTCCTTTCTGGCTCAGATATGTCTAGGATGCTGAGAAGAGAAAACAACAAGGAGAGCAAGCCTTTGCTCAAGATTTCAACTTACAAGTCTGTTGCTTCCCCTGCTGTATCACACCATTCAGCAGAGGATTTACAAGCTAACCTCCCCAAGTCCAGCTCTGCTCATCGCCCCCCACCCCTTCCCAGCAAAGTCCCCTTCCTCTTACCACTGCCCTGCACCATCCCCTTCTTCTTCCCCCACCCTTTCCCAATACGGTCCCCTTCCTCTTACCTCTTCCGAGTGTCAACCCTTCCTCTTACCCCTGACCTGCATCATCGCCTTCTTCTTCCCCCTTCCTGTGCATGCATAGGTGTGCGTGCATGCTCATTTCTTAATGGTTGGGTACAGCACTGGAGAATGACTTGTCTGTCTCCAGTGTTATTAACAAATCCAGATGCGGCTGGGCAGCATGCCGCCCCTGAAATTCTGCCGTCCTAGGCCTGGGATTGCCACAAATCTGAGCCTGTCCATTAGTAGTTGCTGTGGCACATCTGCCTGTTGTTTCTCTACGTCCCCTGAGGCTACATAAAGCCAGGGACTTGCTGGCTGACTTAGGGGAGGCTGAGGTCATTGATAGACTTTATAACAGTGCCTCATGGATCTCTATGAGCTTATCCAAAATTATATCGATCCTCTAGCCAGTAGCGTAACTAGAGAGGGGCGGGCCCTGGCGCGGGACGTGCAACCGGGTCCCCCGCATCTTCCGCACGCCAGGAAGCGGCTGCAATTACTGAAGAAGTCAGTGCCGGGGGGCCCTGCTTCCCCGGTAGTTACGCCACTGCCTCTAGCACCTACAAAAAGGGCAGTTCTGGGCTTCACCAAGTTATTGGCAACCTGCCATTTTCGGATATCTGGCAGCTTTCAGTCATCAGAAAGGCTTGTCAGTGGCATGTCTCAATCCACTTTCTCTCTGTCACTGACTCTACAAGCTCTTAAGAAAGATGTCATTTATTTATTAATTTTCCCAACAACAGACAAGAGTGGCTGAAAGTGAAAAGGGACTTTTATGTCCGAGGAGGTCTGCCTAACATCATTGGTGCAATCAATTGTACTCGTGTGGCTTTATTGCCCCCTCATGGTGATGAGCAACTTTTCCGGAATTAAAAGCAATTTGATTCAATCAATACTATCAATTTGTGATACAAATATGTGTTTGATGAATGCATTTGCGGCCTTACCTGGAAGCACACACGACTCTTATATTCTGCACAATTCATCAGTCTACAGGCATTTTGAAACTGGTCAATTAAGTAGTGGTTGGCTTGTAGGCAAGTATTGTTTCAACTTTCCATATAATTAGTTATAGGTGATCTGTCCCATTTCGCATAGCAGGAAATTCACAAAATTTGCGAAAAATTTGCAAAAAGGTATGGAGTCAACGGGCAACAAATTTTTTGATGCACAGCAATTTTGACGCTAGCGACAATTTTTATATGTGTGACTATTTTGTTCAAATGCATTTTGATGTGTGGATTTTCGCCGCAGTTTCGTGAACACAAGTTTTTTTATGTCAGGGTACTCTTTGCTGTTTCCTGAAACATTATTAACGTCTTCCTTCTATAACACCCACTACAATTCACATTACACTCTCTCATTCAGACAGGCTGGTTGCTATAGTAAAATGTACCCTAACAACCAGACATCTCAGTAAGATATCTAATAGTTTAGGTGTTACAACCAAAGCTATATGTTGGATGTTCAATTAGAATCCAACATTCTACATGTGTTTGTGTGTATGACATGCTCCCTTAATTTACACATTTACAGTATATAGAATTGGAAGTAAACCTTGACTACATGTAAGTAAACTTAAGCTAGGCTTGGAGTACATGAGTTAGACTGTAGCCTTTGGCCTTCTGTATTAGTTGAAACAGATGTCTAATAAATGTTGGCCCTTAATCAAACAATACAAAATAAACAACCAATCTTTGCCACCATTTTTATTTGTAAAAAAGAAATCCTTACAACAGGATGTTTTTTGTTGTGGCCTTTGTTGCGAAAAAAACCAATGACATCCGCTTACAAACACCTGACCATTGATGTCAAATAAAAGAAGGCACTTTGCTGCAAATGTTACCAAAATACTGTATCCACATAACAAACTAGACATATCATTACAATAATAAAGTTGTCAAACAATCAAAAATAATATTTGAATACTGTGGCGCTAATTTATGGGCAGTTACCCATAAGAACCAATCAGTGACTGGCTTTTAAAAGCCAGCTGCAGGTAAAACAATGTATGCGAGAATTTGATTGGTTGCCCCGGCTTACTGCCCATGGGCAAATTTGCCAAGTGTTGATAAATGCCCTGCTGTGTATTTAACAATTATTTTTTACCCTTTTTTGAAGTGGGACATAATATAGCACTTTGTTGTCTCAGCCAGTTACATAACACAGGCAGTGTTGCTTGCACAATATCTTTTTCCTTGGCCATTGTGTCACAAAGCAAATCACAAGTGGTTGGTGTGTTGTCCTCACTAGATATAGGAGTTATGTTAGAGCTTTTTTGAGTATCTATAAAAAAGACATCAATGTGTTAATCATCCATAAGCAAATGGCAGAAGGTTCACAAAATCCTGATGCTATACCTTATGCATATGCATTTTTATTTTTATTTAGTCTAGCTTTACCTTCAAAAAAAAAACATCTCCTTCTCTTTCTTTCTTTCTCTCTTCTCCCCCTCCCTCCTTTAACTTAGAAATTAGACACAATTTAGCTATATATATATATATAAAGATGGATAGATTACATAGTTTGTGTAGATTGATAGATTGTATAGTTACCCAGATTATAGAGAGACAAACACCTAGACAGACACACTGTCACACAGATACATGCTTACAGTAAACAACAACAACACCAACTGCAAAGTGTCTATGAGAAATAATATTTATACCAGAGCAAATGTTAAGGTTAAGAGCAAGTACTCTTAAAAAAACAACCATTATGAAATATGGGTTGTAAGTTAAGACAAAAAAAAAAAAAATTAAAAAGGTGTTTGATAAATGGATGGATCTCCTGTAGAACTGAACAGGCTTATATGGTCCTCTTTGGTGTGAAGGGCTTCTTCTGACATTTTTTGTTTAACTATTCTTTTGCAGTCATTAAACTTTTTTTTGATGACTTCAGTGCTTCTAAGTACACTGCTCACGCTGTTGACAGATGCTGTGACTTCATGCCAGCATTTTTGGGAATAAGATGTACTGACCTAGTCAGTTCCAAACAGATCATCATATCTTTCAATGATAGCTGTGATGAGTGCCAAATTTTCTTCAGAGCTAAACCTGTGGCCTCATTGCCTATCGTCATCATCATTTGGATTGACACTTGTGTGGTCCGAATAGATGCCATGTTCTGACCTTGTAGGATGGACTTGGCTTGAAGAACTCTTAGTTGTTCCAACAGAACTACATGAGCCACGTCTGGAGGTGGTAGGCGTCTTGATTTCACTTGGTTGTTTAGCCACATCACCATGTGGGTTTGTCTCATCAGGGCCACCATGGACTGTGTTTGGCTCCATTATACTGAAACTTTTGAAAGATATTTTGGCATCTAAGGGAAAAAAATGTTTAGGCATCTGAGACATACTTATAGACAGTGACATTAACATCAACTAATGGCGTTGGCTACAGAAAGAAAATTTTATGTAATGAAATGTAATGAAGCATTCAAAACAAACATAGCATGGTGATAATGCTAAGCTTCATTTTTTGATCATTGACCATATTGTGTGCTGCATGATAGCTACTGCTGTTTTTCCTAACAACACCTATGTAATTGTTACAGTACGTGACCTTAGTAAGCAGCCCAGGTTTATAACAGTTTATAATAGTATTAGAAATGGACACAAACATAAACTACTGAAATTAGAAACTGAAAATTACAGCCTGACACCACAAAAAAATGTGTGATG
Source organism: Xenopus laevis (assembly GCF_017654675.1). Classification (NCBI taxonomy): domain Eukaryota; kingdom Metazoa; phylum Chordata; class Amphibia; order Anura; family Pipidae; genus Xenopus; species Xenopus laevis. The sequence continues at coordinate 74,467,569 of NC_054387.1, read as the reverse complement.
GGGTGATTTGACCCTTTACATGCACATTCTGAATGATTTTTACACTTTAACAAAGTGAAAAAATTAGACATGGCCAGTAAATGGTTCTAAATAAGTATATGTTTGCTTGGATTGTTGTAGATGATGGATGTTACAAATATATTTGTTTAGATGTGAGTTCTTTTGCCACTCAAACATGAAACATCATTTTGAAATGCAAAACACACATGAGAGAAGAGCTTGCAAAAAAATGAAAGATAGATGATCTGTTTGGAAGGCTGGCAAAGGTACATTTGGAGTGGATGTTTTTTCGAGGTCAAATGTACCTGGAATAGCGGAGTTGGAGCATACAAGCACCTGCAGCATGAAGCACAAACGCAGTCATAGAGAAAATGATATGCAATATCTGTGGAAGGCTGAAGAAGGTCATTTTCGGGTGGTACGGGGTACACTATAAGATGATATAGAGGATATGGTTAAGTGCGCAGGTGGAAAAATGTGAAAAAAAGAAGAGTGAAGTTGAGGTTGCTTTGAAAGACAGTTAAGTCTTGTGGGTTGCTAGAATGCACATGGGTATACTGTATGTTTTGCGAGGCCAAACGTACCTGGAATAGTGGAGTTGAAGCACGCAAGCACCTGCAGTATAGAGGGGAATCTTCCAGAACAGCAACTTCTTTGTATAACAGTGCTATGTCTAGGGGGTGTTGAAGTAATATCATTTGATTGGTTGCAATGAGCCAATATAAGATGTTGCTAGGATGCCTAGACAGGCTTTACCTTTAGAGGGTACCTGGAAGTTATTTTTCACATCATTAAATTGAAAGGTTTTGAACTTGACACATGTTTTATTTAACTGTATTTGTGAAAAAAAACCAGCAATAATCGTTTCTGCAAAAAACGAGTGCCAAACCAGAAGCCCCGATAACACATTACAGAGAAATTGAAGGTTTTGCGCATTCGCAAATTCCATGCAGCAATACATTTAATAAGGTAGATAAGTGCATTATTTTTCGCAGGTAAACACATCTTATGCGCATTTTTGCACATTTAGTGCATTGAATTGAGGCCAAAATGTGTACGAACAGTTGCCTGTCCAATCCAAACTCACTGGTATTAATAAGAAATTGGTAATCCCTGTTTTAAGAGCCTATATTGGAAGGTTTTTCCACAATATGTTGGAGCATTGTTAGTGGGATTCATATACGTTCAGCTGCAAGAGCAATAGTAAAGTTGGAAACTGATATCACATAAGATCAGGCCTGGCTTCCAGTTCAATCCACAGGTGTCCAGTTGGGATGAAGTCAGTGTTGGGTGCAGGCCAGTCAAGTTCTTCCACCATCATCTCAGCTATCCAAGTGTGTGCTGGAGAGAGCTTTAATGTTTTGACAGATTAATGCCCCAATACACAAAGAACCTTTATCAAACTGCCGTAACAGACTAGAAAGCTTGGCATTGACAAAGATCTAAATGTACATGGAAGGGGTAAGTAATTTTTCCCTGGAACCAAAAACTATTAGCCCAAACCATGAAAAACATTTCCAGAAACTTCACAGTCAGCTTTATGTATTCAAGTAGGTAGACTTCTTCTGGTTTCTGCCAAAACCAAAATCAGTTGTCAGACTGCCATGGAGAAGCAAATGTATTCTCCTGCCCAGAGTCTAATGCTGGTGACCTTTACACATTCTGATGTCTGGTATTGTGTGTAGTAGTGTTAGGCTTGTATGCAGCTGCTCATCCATTAAAAACCCATATGCTCAACAAATAGTTCTTGTGCTGACATTGCTTGCAGAGACAGTTTGGAACACAGCAGTGAGTATTCCATCGGAGGACATTTCCTTTTAGAAGGGGTGTCTGAATACATTAAGTATAGCAGTATATCAGCTCAAATAATTGCTAAATATGCAGTCATAGATTAAATGATATCAACAGATCTAATGCCCAATATACTTATGAGATCTAAATAGAACTGTGCCATTGTGGTTAATTTGTGAACAAAAAACTGTTGCTCCCTTTGTAACTTCTCAAAGATCCTTAAAGTAAGGGACATTAATCATTCACCTTACAACCATTCAGGATGTATTAGTGTTCATTCCATATGGAATACAGGCTTCCATGGCAGTCAAACCATTGGTGTTTCCAATATTTTGTACAGATTTGCACCTCTACAAGTAAGCCCTGTCTTTTATAGAAATCCAATTCAGCCAGGATAGGCTAAACTCTTTTTTTTGGCACAGTTCATTCTTGCATGAATATATAATGAAACGACTTTGTACCTCCAGGTCATATTTATAACAGCTAATTTAAACAAATCGATGCAGTGTATTTTATCTACTGAAAACAGGATTCTAAAAACTGTCCCATTTAATCCTCTGTTATTGCAGACTGCAGCAGGCCGACCCATTAATCTTCTATGTTCTATATGATAATTTAGTTTTCATTGAGACAAAATGCTTTAAAGAGGCAGTACAGCCCTAAAAATTTTTGGCTAAACATTTGTAAAATATGTAATACAGGTATGAGATAATTTATCCAGAAACCTGTTTTCCAAAAGGCTCAGAATTACGGGATGGCCATCTCCCATAGACTCCATTTTATACAAATAATCAAATTGTTAAAACTGATTTCCTTTTTCTCTGTAATAATAAAACAGTACATTGTGATTGATCCAAACTAAGATATAATTAATCTTTATTGGAAGCAAAATTGAGTTTATTTAATGTTTACATGGTTTTCTAGTAGACTTAAGGTATGAAGATTCAAATTACGGAAAGTATAATACATATAATACTTATATTATTCCTATTCTTTTATTTTAAAAAAATCCACATTTTTTCCCGTTAAATAGTGCTAGCGGAAAGGTTTTACCACTGAAATTACTCTCCCCTCCCCTATAAACAGAAGTCAAGAGAAGTCAATCCCACAATTAGAAACATTTTGGAACATCTCTTGGCTAGTGAATGTAAGAATATATTTTTATGGAATAGGAGTACATAGTCACCCAAACATAGTGACGTACAAAGGCTGAAATATACCCAATGACTTGCGTGGAATGAGTAGAGTGGCTGATGAATGCTTATTTACATGCACGGTTGCATTCAAACCTTTTTCGAAACACATTGGCAGAGGAGATGCACATAGAGAATAAACAGTATAGCTGACACATGCACATAATAATGCTTACTGACAGGCTTGAAAGAACTGATCCTCAGTAAGTAAATGACCCTCGGGCTAGTAAACTGATACTCAAAACTGCGTCACTGAAACTCACACCCACAAAGGTGTGCTGAGCCATGGCAAAACTATGTGTATATATATATATATATATATATATATATATATATATATATATATATATATATATATATATATATATATTGATCATTAACACTCCACATAGTGTTGCAAATTAATGTGAAATGTATGTTATTAAAATTGGCCTCTCTAAGACTACGTTTTTGAGACATTAGTGTTTGGATAAGTGTGTCCAACGAGCACTACGTTGAAATATATATGTATATAATACAAGAGCTATGAGCTATAAATATCCTGTAAATTATATCCTCGTAAACAGTGACTAGTGATGTCATCAGTTATAAACTAGTACCCCTTGTTGGAAAACATGAGGATATTAGAAGTAACCTCGGAGTTCCTCTACTGGGGATGTCGGTAGCTTTGCCAAGAAAGACATTGCTCAATTTTTAGGTGCTGTCTGACTTATATGTGGATCTAATTTACCAACCCCACAGGCACAAGTTCTGGAACTCTGAAACTAACTTTGCAGTCTGAACGATGGAAAAGAAATGCCTATGTGCCCCATTTCTATGGAACCAGGGCTGAGTGATGTGCAACTCCATTCTAGGTGTGCAAGATGTAGGACCATGTGCAATAAACAGTTTGCTCTATTCCTTCTTTTTGCACTTTTTGCATTCTGACCCATCTCTCATAACTGAGTCTGTGTGAGTGTTTAACAATGTGAGCATCTGTAAGTGTAAAGTTCCATAGGAAACTGTTCTTCTTGTGCTAAAGTCCATTTGAACACAAGATGAATTGTTCATCTGTAAACAACCTTACATGGCTGAAGCCCGGCACAGCAATTTCTCCTTGCAAATAGTTTTCGCAGCATGCCATAGGCAGAGCCAAGCATTATACTGTATTAGCCATACACGGAGGCTTTTGAAGTCAGATCAGGTTATTTCATTTTATTATCAAGTGCCTGTGCCCTCTATACAAGTTACACTAATAACATTGTAATAGCGGCCTCTGGTTACATAACAAAAGCAAAGAAAACAGTGCTGATAAGACTAATCCCTAGAGCCCAGTGACTCTAAAATCTGTCCTCGGATCAACCCCAACATTTCCACAACAAACTGAAAGGATCAATCGCAGGCACAGATGCCTACTGTATGTAAAAATGACTTGGATTCACGATTGCCCTTTGTGCAGATTACATTGAAAGCTTGTAATGGTGAGTATACTGTACTGTATGTGTTTGCATGAAAGCAAGGATCGCATTGTATGTTTGAAACCACCACATGCCTTGTGTAGACACTCCATTAAATAAATTGGTTGTTCGAACACCAGCTTGGTCTAGGATTTCCACTGGCACATATATAGTGTACAGCCAATCTGAAAATGCATGGGCTGTATTTCTACCCAAAAGATTTTCACTTGGGCTAATTTATTATTTTTTTAGTGTTATTTGGCTAATTATGTAAGTGTGTATGGAAATTTTATCATATCCAACCGGCTGCATTGTGGGTTATTCCAAAGGTAGTCCTTAAGGCTTCGCTCTCTAGTGTTTTCTTTCCTATATAATAGCCTACATTGTGGTTGAAAGACAGAGTTTCATACAGCCTTTTGTATTTACTGTATCCATATTAGTGTTAATTCCATTCTTGTTGGAGGGCTAAGGTGTACAAAATAGCTTTTTTCGTTTAGGGTCTATACACACAGCAAAAACACCTGTAACCATGACTGGTGCTTCCTGTATTCTGTGCATTGTGCATCATGTAGAGGGAACCTTGTCCTTATTATAAATAAGCCCTGAAGCCCTATTGACTTCAATTAATAGAATTCCCTTGCTTTTACAAAAATTTGCTAGTGCTGTTTGAAGGCAATCAACAATTTTAGATTTAAGTATGGGTATCTCTATGCACACCATTTTCCACAGCCAAATAAAAGAATTGTTATGCCCCTGGTCTGTCACATTCCCATATCCCCAGGTGAAGAAGCTATCAGGAAAAGTGACACTATAAATCTTAAGGTGCAAATACTTGAATAGCTATATTATAGAAGAAATGTGTATAAGAGCACCTAGGGGGTTGGTCTCTAGAACAAGAGAAGATGGGAAGCTATGTTGTATAAAATTTCTTTCACATGACCAAAGCTCCAGAAAGCACCGAATAAGAGGAAGTCCATCTCTCATATACTCTATTTAAAAAAAAATACTATTGGGTTTATTTAGGGGCAGATGTATGAAGGGCCGAATATCGAGGGTTAATTAACCCTCGATATTCAACTAGGAACTAAAATCCTTCGACTTCGAATATCGAAGTCGAAGGATTTAGCGCAAATCCTACGATCGAACGATCGAAGGATTATTCCTTCGATCGAACGATTAAATCCTTCGAATCGAACGATTCGAAGGATATAAATCCAACGATCGAAGGAATATCCTTCGATCAAAAAAACTTAGGCAAGCCTATGGGGACCTTCCCCATAGGCTAACATTGACTTCGGTAGCTTTTAGCTGCCGAGGTAGGGGGTCGAAGTTTTTTTTAAAGAGGCAGTACTTCGACTATCGAATGGTCGAATAGTCGAACGATTTTTACTTCGAATCGTTCGATTCATAGTCGTAGTCGAAGGTCGAAGTAGCCCATTCGATGGTCGAAGTAGCCCAAAAAACACTTCGAAATTCGAAGTTTTTTTAATTCGAATCCTTCACTCGAGCTTCATGAATCGGCCCCTAAATGTTTAAAATATTTTATAGTAGACTTAAGGTGTGCTGATCCCTTATCTGTAAAATCCCAGGTCCCAAACAGGTCTCATTACTTTAAGTCACACATAGGCTTAGGCCAATCATGTTTATTCCAATAACAAGAATGAGTAAAGGAAGTGCTTATTATCGCCCCTCCCATCCTGCAATCTCTTCATCTATTATATATTGTATAACTGGATCCTCACATGTTTATATATGATATTTACTAGGCTATCTTTTACTATATTTTTTTATGGAATTACAGCATTTTCATTTTTTTCTTTTGGTTCATTTAGTCTAACATCAGCTTCTCGGGCTGAAATCAGATCACCAAATGATAAACATGAAAGGTAAAAAAGGTAAGCTGAGCGCTGTTGTGGAAAATGCACGTTCTGCCCCATTACACGACTTAAAGAGATGTGCTCCTGGAAATTACAATAAGCATTTCTTTCTTTGCCAGTGCTGATCCATGTTGCACATCTGATGTCAAAGAAGAGTGAGAGTCATTGTTCTGAAAAAAATGCATGTTGTGCATCATTAAACAATGCAAAGGTAGCGCATTCAAGAAATTCAATTACTTTTGTCCTTTGCATTGCAGTAGAGGGCTCCAGGTGAAAGAAACAATGGCTGTGGAGAAATATTCCCCATAGCAAAATAATAATAGCATTACTGGAAGACGCAATTGGAACCAGTCACTCATACTTATAAAGAAGCTTTACATACCACTTTTGGAACAAAGGGGTTGGGCTGCTGTCTAGCATAGATAGTCACAGTGGGGATCAATACAGACACAAATGAGTGTAGATCAATGCAAAATCAGCTGCATGACAATGGATTAAATACCTGCTGTGCCTGATAATAACATAAATATCCTACTCATTATTTTATTTATGTGCCTGTTGTGATTGGTCGATCAGATCTTTGCTGAAACGAAATTACATTAAATGACACAATTTTGACTAACGATAAAGAAGACATGCCACATCTGAGGTGTGTAGCCACATAGTAGATGAACTTGATGACTATGTGTCTCTTTTCATCCCATCATAGAGATAAAGTGTGATTTGTCTTTGCCTTCTTCAGTGTCCCTTGTGTTTTCACATTCTAATCAACATAGAAATCCTTATGGGCATATTGATCGTTCAGAAACATTGGCATTGTTGTGGTTTAAAAGCTACTATGCACTAAAATTAGTTGAATTGGGCAGGGGAATGGCTATGCTGCCATTGGTTGTGATGCTATGAGGAAACCTGGGGACCTGTTTTTACTCTGAACTATTCAATAAACAGCTATGTTTTACTGTCCACAACCCCTTCTATATTTTTCTTAGCCAAAAAAAGTGAAGGAGGTCCTTGTGGTTAATAGGATGATTTTAATCCCCCATTATGAGAACTCAGTTCATTACTGAATGAGAAATAATTACTACATTTACCCATTACTGTATAATTCAGCTTGCTATTTGTAGTTGTTTCTGTTTGTCTTATTGGAACAAACGATTATCCAACCACAGTGTTTACTTACAGATGTAATAAAGTACAGGGAATTTGCTTTGGTCTTACATATATGAAATAGCAATTATACAGCTAATTAAGAGGAAATGAATTAGCTAAATGTCTCAATTTGTGGGGATGGTCCTCATGGGGTGCTTGGAGTAGAGACAGTAGTAGCTTAGCCTGAAGGGCAGTTAGGTTAAGTATTGTGGATATTTGATCTCTTGGATACACCTAAAAGACCAGTTTTAAGGTAAATTAGGGTAAGAGCTTATACAATATATGTGCTTTTAACCATGGCTTAAAGACTGATAGCAATACAGTATTTTCCTATATTTGTACTCATAGCTAATGTTCAAAAGGGACACTGGTCAAAGGTTAAACTCTCAGGTAGGATTTGAATGGAAAATGTTTGACATCACTGACCAGTAGACATGATTTCAAAACTTTGCCTAGACTTTGCAGTTGACATCAAATGTGTTTATTTAATGCATGTCCAACGTTTCGGCCCTAATGTGGGCTGAAACGTAGGCCATGCATTAAATAAACACATTTATTTCACATAAATACGGAGTGCTGGTCCTTCTATCAAGATGTACTTGTATGACAAAATTTGACCAATGCACCCGGACTGTGTTTTCAAATCCTTGAAGTATATATATATATATATATATATATATATATATATATATATATATATATATATATATATATATATATATATATATATATATATATATATATATACAGTATGTATATATATATATATATATATATATATATATATATATATATATATATAGCGGATTTGCTAGAAAACACTGGAGTATTATACAGGCAGAAAAAGAACTGGCTAGGATCATCCCAGATCCTCCCATGGTTTGTTACAAAAGAGGCACTAATTTGCATAACTTGTTAGTTAAAAATAATCCTGTGCAGTGTTATGCCACTATAAAACAGACTTGGTTAACAGGTGACAAACCAGGTTGTTTTTGGTGTACTAATTGCTTGTGGACCCGTGGCTTGCAAGGCAGATAAATATACTGTATATTACAGCTATGCTAAAAATGAACCTGTATGACAGTGACTTCTACTGAAGAATTTCATTTTTGCCCAGTGACGCAATTAATTCTTTCATGCACAGAACTGCAGTATAAAGGCTGTCATATGAAGGATTACCCAGCAATAAATCTACCTTTTCTGCAGAGGAAACCATTATCTGCCTACAAATAAATAAAAAAAAACTGACACAGAACTATAAAGAAAGTGCTGTACCAGAAGACATCATAAACCATTCTACAATTTTACTGATGGATAATTTCCTGTAAGTGCATACATGTGAATATACTTTCATGACTCACCCATGTTTATTAAGTTAAAATGAAAAGAGTTCTGCAGCCTTGGTACAAGGGACAGCATCAGATTTATTCCTACATGCCACAGCCTTGATCATTCCTTGCTTGTATAAAAGAGATTGCCCAAACAAACTCCATTTTTAAAAGGCATAAGACCACCATTAAAGGGACAGGTTTGGAGGTGCTACAGCCACATAGAATTTTGGCCATACCTCCTGCAGGACTACTCTGCTAAAGTACAGAAATACACAATAAGGGGCTAGCACAGTTACTAAATTACTAGTGAAACAGGGAACAGGGAATATGCATTGAAATTTTAAGGTGCAGTGAAACTTGCCGGTTTTGCTTCACTGAAAAATCATCAAACCAGTAGAAAATGTGAATTTTCTGCAGTTTTGCAGTCAATGAAAAGGTGTTTGTGTTTTCTGCTTTTTTCTTCCCAGCACAAAAGAATGTTTTTTTCATTGGTGTTTTTTTTCCAGAGGAGAAAACACATTTCCCCATAATAATAATGCCATTAGCGATTTTTCCTATGTTCCAGCATAAAAAAATCTTCAGATTTCAGTTTTTCCTGGTGCAAAAAGAAAAACACAATACAATTCTAAAATGGATTTGTTTAATAGTCTGACGAAAATGCAAATCTCATTGCGATACTGTACCAGGCGAAAACAATTTGCTCATACGTTTTGATCAATCCGCCCACGATTGTATGCTTGTTGGTGATTTGGCCAGATACTTTCATTGTACTTATATATTTGACTTTGCCTTTGAGAGCTCCCACAAACCCCCTACTGGTATAACTCTTCAATGGAGCTACAAAGCAATGTTGGCTTTGTCTTTCCAACAAGAAACAAGAAAAGCTGCACAAAATATTTTTTGATTTTAACATTCACAATTAGTCAGTAACCTAATTAATATTGCATAAAATGTAACAGCAAAGCCATACACAGAGTGTGTTTTTCAGCGGCAAAGTGCCCAGCATCCCCTCCGGCAATATTGTGTTAATGCTTTGGCAATAAATGAATTGTTATTCATCTGGGCCCTAGCTCTCATGTGGAAATCCACAGTAAACCTTTTCTCCCTGTGGCATGGAAGAGGAATCTCCCCAGAGATGAGAAGAGCTGTGTCAGTGATTTGCTGACATCCCATGAAACAGCTGCAGGTTGGTTTAAATGACAGGGAAAGTACAGTGTCTTATTGTTCCCCTGCAACACTAAGGCTTAGAAAATTGCTTTTTTGATCGCCTCACCGAGGGCTCATACGGAATGGCTGTTCATCTGTAGTGGCTGTCCAGGATTATATGTTCAACCGCCATTCTTGAGAAAAACGGTTATAAATCAAATATGATTTTCTAATATAGCAAATTTGCTTTTTATTCTCAGTCATTTTGAGTATCTTGTGCTCTACCCGCAGAATTTTTCATCTAATAAAATGGAAATATATATATATATATATATATATATATATATATATATATATATATATATATTTTACATTTTATGCAGCTTTAAAAAAAATAAAAAATAAAAAATATATATATATATATATTTTTTTTTATTATTATTTTTTTTTTATTTAAACCTGCATAAAATGTTCTTTGTGGAAATGGACTGATTTTCCTTGGCTCACATGGGGAGAATTTTATTAAAATAATATATATGGAAAATTAAATCTGGCCAGAACGGTCAATTCAAATGAGTTCTATTGACATATTTCCCCTGGGCATGAGCTGGTTTAATGCAAAATTGAAAAACGGATCTTTACTTTAAAGATACAATATTATTTAAAAAATGACAATTTATTACCTTTAAGCTGGTATATAATGAAGGAGAAAAAAGGTTCAGATTTGATTCTTAAAGGGCATGTATACTTTCTCAAAAACTGACCCTTTTGCTCCCTCTAGCTCTTCAAAGTATGTCTCCCAAGCATTATTAGAAATGCAACAGAATTCTCCAGTCAGTGCACATCTGGCAATAACTAGTGTTATTAAGTCAGAAAAAGGATGAATCACTGATATAACCCTTGATCAGAAAATTAGGTGTTTTTTTGCCTGATACAGACTCGCAGTGGCAACTATTTCTGTGAATCTGTACTAAAATTCCACCATGTGTTTTGTTTTGTATGGGAAAAAAGCAAGAAAAATGTCCATTGATTCCATGGTATTAGGTGAAAGAAAATCAGAGAAAAAAACACACAACAACTCCAACCTATAAATCTGGCATAAAAAAAGAATGAAAAAAAACCCACCATTGAATCCATTGCATTTGGCATGAGAAAAAACAAAAGCCCATTGACTGCAGTTCATTTGGTGCAATCAAAAATGCAGTGAAAAGTGTTCATTGACACCAAAACATATCACCATTTTGCTGATTTTTCAGCATGAAACTGGGCACTTCTAAGCTGTTTATGTTTAAGGGGGTGGTTCACCTTTAAGTTAACTTTTAGTAATGACTAGTTCTAAGCAACCTTTCAATTGGTCTTTGTTATTTAGTTTTTAAAGTTTTTTCAGTATTTGCCATTTTTCTTTTGACTCTTTCCAGCTTTCAAATGGCGGTCACTGACCCCATATAAAAACAAATGCTCTGTAAAGCTAAATTTTTTTGTTATTGCTACTTTTTATTACTCATCTTTCTATTCGGGCCCTCTCCTGTTCATATTCCAATTTCTTACTCAAATCAATGCATGGTTGCTAAGGTAATGTGAACCCTAGGAACCAGATTACTGAAACTGCAAACAGAGAGCTGCTGAAGAAAAAGCTAAATAACTCAAAACCACAAATAATAAAACATGAGAACCAATTGTCTCACAATATCTCTCTCTGTATCATACTAAAAAGTTAACTCAAAGGTGAACAACCCGTTTAAGTTACTGAATGCTAGTTTTGGAGATGGTTATACAGTACAAATTAGCAGGGCGCTTTACAGATCAAACACCACTTATAAATAATAATCTGGCATGCAAGGGGTTAAACAATGCAGCTTTACTTTTTATGTTAAATAATTAACATAAAGCATATGATAAGTATCTGAGTTATATGAAACGCGTAAGGCTGTATCCTTGTGGACTGAAATAAACTACTTGATGATTTGACAAGCCTGCCTGGAAGTTTGGTCTCTGCCTTTTTTCTTTATATTTTACCTTATGCATGCAAAAAATATAAACTCAAACTGCATTTATGTTCCATTTTATTTTGCATTGCCCCATTTTGTGCACTTTCAAACCGACCTTTAAGGGGATTCATAGTTAACTTTGTAAAAGTTTAGGGACATTTTTCACTTATTTTACACCAATTTGTTGCCCACAACAAAAAGTTTTTTTTCCCATTTCTATTTTGCTTAAATGAGAACCAAACCCTAATGTTAAAAAAACCCTACCCCCCTACCCTACATAAACCCCCCTCCCTCCTCCCCCCAGCCTAGCTGCTGCCCTGGGCAAATGCACGGAGGGTTAAGTAAAGAGTTAGGGGCATTTGCCTGGGGTAGCAGCTAGGCTGGAGGGAGTCTATGTAGGGTACGGTTTTTTTAACTTTTGGGTTGAATTCTCATTTAAATCGGTTTACTAAATATATGTAGGGGATTGAAGTTTTAGTTACACTTTATTTAGTCTCCTGAAGGTTTGGGCACCTAAATGTGGTTCTAAATATAGATGGATAGCTGTTTCCCTTTATCTTGTGTTAAATATTGTTCTGACAGCTCAGTAACTAGTCAGTAGATGTTTTATTCTATAAAATTCTGTCTCCTTTGGTTCCCAAACTTGCTAGAGGATTCGTGGTGTGCTTCATAAGTCCTGGAATTGAGGAAGGTATTAGTATAGGAGAAGTAAGTGCAAAAAATTTTTTTTTAACTTTGTAAATTTGTAGAACCAGGGTAGTTAGAAGAGCAGCAAGGAGACTAATGAGAGGTTAGGCTTAAAACACTGAGTTCATTTATAAACACTGGGCGATTTTGCATATGGGCAATAATTCATAACAACCAAGCAGTGATTGATTTCAGTCAGCTGCAGGTTGAAAAGTTATATTTGATTGGTTGCCATGGGTTACTGCCCAGGTACATATCTGACCATTGTTTATAAATGAGGTCCAGTGAGATTAAGTGTGTAGATTAAAATCCATTGCTGGTCAGTGACATGCAGGGTTGCCACCTGGATGGTATTTCACCAACACTGGCTAAGTCTGGGGTCCATATACATTTATAGAGTGCTCTATTATGCCTGTTATACCTTGTTATGCCTGTTATACCTTATTTATCCCAATCCAACTCCATTCACAGCCTGTTTCCCTGGTAATACTTTTGACCACCGTCCTTTTAAGTCAACACCCTGGCTCCTCGCATCTCCTACTGGTATTTTTTCATAAATAAAAGATAGCAAGCCTAGTAGTATAATTGACACATTCTTCTTAATGCATTTCTCTAGTATCACAAATCAGGCATCTCTTCCCGAGTCAAGTCCTGTGGAGAAAATTCTAAAACCTTATCTGTTCGGGTCTTTAGAGCATAAGAATGTTCTGAATGGAAAATCTAAATGAGACGCCATCTGCATTTTTGGCAATCTACAAGCAAACTTGGTCGATATAAAAAGTTTGCCTCAAATGACCTGTTTCCATATCTTTTCCCCACTAGTTTCTTATGAAACTGACAACACTGCTAAACTGAACTGGTTATTCTTCCTTTCCAACAATTATTCAATCTAAAATGTAAGCACAGCATACACTGGACAGATCTGAGCCCTTGTGCCTCAAATTACTGCTAGCTGATTCACACTGTGTTAAATGGATAATGTTTGGACTCCCATATAAAAGTCAAATATACTGTAGTCCCCATAAAAAATGGTATTAAACAGAGGCAAAGGGTGTAGGTTGTACTTCCCATAGCACCTCTTCATATTTAGTAAGATGTCTGCATGATGACTACTGCTGCATACAAACATACAGGGGCATATTTTTATTCTGTGTATAACAAAATTCACCAAAAAAACTGGTGTAAAAAGATGCGTAAAATAAATTTATTAATAAAGTGTGCTTTGATTTACACCATGCCATTTTTACACTGCAAAGCCTGCCGATGTGTGTGTTGAATTGTCCCGCCATCACTATTGAGCTTCTGAGAAGAATCTGCCTGTGGCCTGCCCACTTAAAGTCAATTTGCTAATTACATAATGTTACACACTAAGGGGCACATTTACTTAGCTCGAGTGAAGGAGTAGAAGAAAAAATACTTCAAATTTCGATTTTTTTGTGTGGCTATTTTGACCATCGAATTGGCTACTTCGACCTTCGACTACGACTTCGAATCAATTGATTCGAACTAAAAATCGTTTGACTATTCGACCATTCGATAGTCGAAGTACTGTGGGGAAGGTCCCCATAGGCTTCCGAACAATTTTGTGATCAAAGGAAAATCGTTCGATCGATGGATTAAAATCCTTCGAATCGTTCGAAGGATTTAATCGTTTGATCGAACGATATTTCCTTTGATCGTTCGATCAAAATAATTGCGGTAAATCCTTCGACTTTGAATATCGAAGTCGAAGGATTTACCGCAATTATTTTACTCCGACGGTTGAATATCGAGGGTTAATTAACCCTCAATAATCGACCCTAAGTAAATGTGCCCCTAGTTGTTAGGAACCAACCACTAAAATTACTGTACCTTTAAGTATTCTTAAAGTTACTTAAAAGCAAAAACAAGCATTTTTCTTAATTTTGTAAAAAATTATTTTTTGTAATACTGTACAACATATTCCTTAACTATGATGATTTGTATCCCCGGAAGGATTTCCATATGTAGTACAGAATGAGAGCATTATGGGTGTCAGGAAAAAATATTGATAAAATCTCTGCTAATGAGGCAACAGATTATTGTATGGGAAGTGGCAAAATGCCTGACATGTATAAATGTGTGCAAAAAATCCAGTGCGTCAAAAAAATGCATAAAAATTGTTGTGCGTCAAAATTAAAAGGACGCCCATTGACTTTAATGCATTTGGACAAAATAGGTGCTCGTATAAAAATGTTTGCGGGTGTCGAAATTGTTTTGATGTGTAGAAAAACCTCACGGCACTCAGGTCTGCGTGAAAATTTCAATGATTTATTGAAGTGGAGTGCAATGCAACGTTTCGGGGTAACCCCCTTTGTAAATCATTGAAATTTTCACGCAGACCTGTGAGTGCCGTGAGGTTTTTTTACACTGCTGCATTGGGAGGTTGCCGAGCCTCCACCCATGTGCACCAGGCAAATCTTTATCTATCGTAAAGGAGGGCGTGCGAATCCACACTACATTGGTTAAAATTATTTTGATGCCCATTGACTTCAATGTGTTTCACGAATTTTTCATCGTTTTGCAAATTTTGCTGTAAATTTGCAAATTTTTCATCGAAGCGAAACTGGACAAATTCACCTATCACTAGTCATAGGGGGGCTCGATTATCAACACTGTGCAAATTTGCCCATGGACATTTACCCCTAGCAACCAATCAGATTGTTGCTTTCATTGTTCTACCTGCAGCTGCCTGAAAAAAGCCAAGCGCTGATTGGTTGCTATGGGTTACTGCCCATGGGCAAATTTGTCCAGTGTTGATAAATGACCACAGTGTCATAAGGTTGAGTATTTCTTTAAAATCCCCTTTAAAACCTGGAATCTTTGCCATCTTTTGAAAATGAAATTCCCTACCTACTACTGCCATTTGTAAAGCTTTCTAGCATAGCCTTATTTTAAAGGATTTTTGCCTGTCTATTCTTCCCGGGGAGATTTATCTGCAGCAGATAAATAAATTATATTTACAGACAAGGAAGGGGAAAGCCTGATCATAAATCTTCCTTCTTAGCATAAATGGTAGATAGAAATGCTCGCTGGGGGGACAGTTCACTGTGCATTTCCCTTCAATATGGATGACAAGCCTGATGTAGTATAAAATAGTAGAAAGGCAGCAATCCATAAATGTACAGTATTTTCTGACAAGGCACAGGGAAAAGAATACTTTATTCTCATATTGAGAGGCAAAACGTTTTCTTTATTTTCCTAAATAAAACCAGCCCATTGTAACCAGTAAAGAGCAAAAGTCACTAAAAGGGTTTTCTCAAGGGACACGAAAAGGTCCAAAACTTTACGAGTTGCTTTAAAATAAACTATACTGTTCATTTTAATTACTATTGTTTAATGAAGCAGGACATTTTACTTTATTGAAAAGGGCAGTGGAGACCCAACCTAAACCTCACAAGGACCCAATTTTGGATATGGATTAAAATCAGTGAATTATGTGTTATGGGCTGCCATCAGAAATTCACATTTCCTCTAGGGTCCTGTTCAAGGGGAATTTAGAAGCCCATTTTTAAATACAAAACAGAGTTAACTGTTGTTTTACAGGGCTCTGACAAAGGCTGGCTTGACTACTGCTCATATAAGAGTGCATTTTCGATGTGAATATATACCTAACTATTAATTCAGTGATTGAATATGGCTTGCACTTGCTACACCATAATGATTTATTCTTATTTGTGAGACGGATAGTCAAACTGGGAGAGAAATATATGGTGTTAGCAGCATGCCTTACTAAGGTGCATTATTCATTTGTATGTATCCAGGAGTGAATTGGTGACATAAATACTTCTCATTGGCACAAACCCCTACAGTACAATTAAAACTTGAATTCCTTAAACACAAGGGACCTATATTTCCTAAAAGCATCTAAGCCTTACATTTAACAGTGATTGCTTCAGATTTCGACTCAACTCCCTGGGCAAGTGCTCTGCTTTCCAATAGACTGTATTTTCATCTTTGCAAATGTGTATTGGCTTGAGAAAGATTCATCTCTCTTATGGTGTGAGTTGCTGAGTTACATGATAAATATTCAGTGAATTAGGCCACATACCAGGGCCTATAATGGCTGGGAACGGCCAAGTAGGCAACTATTGGTGGCTGTCAATAGCTTACATAACTCTTGCATTAATTGAATGTGCATTTTTTCAATTTAAATGGTAGAGTAAAATAGATTTACCTTTGGCAGCTATTCCACAACAGAAAACTGATGAGTGTTTCCCATTTGAACTTATATGATAAATGTCAGTATCATCAGAGTCTGTTTTTCATAACAATATATATAAGTAGTTTTTTGCCTTTAGAAGAGTATTGATTTCCATGCCATTATTCTTAAAGTGGATTGCAGGTAAATAATGTATTAGGATCATTTGGTTACTGGAAATGTGATCCTAGCTATTTTATATTCAAAGTATACAACTTTTGATTGTTAGGTAATTAAGGTACAGTATAATTGCTGGCAAAAATAAGCAAATCTTCCACAATTAAATTACATTTTGCATTGGCTCTTATTTTCCAGACATATGTGAAATTCTGCACTAGGGCAGCAGCCAATCGGCAATTAGCCTGATGCAGTTAGAAATATATAAGCAAACTTCTGACTGGTTGCTAGGGGTAATGCATAGTAAAAGTTGATATCAAGGGAACTTGATGTGCACAGAATGTGCACACAGTAAGCTAAAACCCATATACATTTTTTAAATGTATATACATTTATATATTTTACCTTAACACGTGTTCTTTCATCTGCCTGTAGTTATTTAAATGTCCAAATATACCTAACCTGTGTACATATAATTAAGACTGCTCTTGAATTGCTTATTACAAGACCAGACATTATGAATACACGACTGAATGGAAACAATCTGTCCAAAGCCCTGTCGTGAAACCCAGACATAAAGGAATTACTTGAAGTTGCTTTTTCATATGTTGTCTTGGTTTGGCTTTGATAGATCAATAGCATCTTGCAGAGTCACCTTGAAATCATATAAGGAACAATAAAAATAGTTTCTGTAGAAATGCAAGGTCTCTGGATAAAAATAAACACTCTTCACATAACGTTTCTGAAGCCCGTTAAAGAAGAAAGAAGAATGTTAAACATTCATTTATTTTTCATTAATAAACATATCAGTGGGTAAGTGAACAGCTCCATTAATTATTGCCATGGCCTTATCTGATAATTCCCTATAATTAATATTAGGCACAAAGTTTTCCACATGCTGTAAACCATTGTAACCACTAGAGTTTTGTTTTTAAACAGGTGACCAAAAAATTCTACATGATGATTGGCTGGTATAGGTGACTTGAATAGTAGCACCTTTTGTCACATAACTTCAATAGGGACTAAACTGCACTGATGAAATAGCAGCCAATCTTTTATTAGCTTTGATCAGGTAGGAAAGTAGTAAAAATAAAGCAAAGATGTAATTGGTTGCTATTAGTAATGTTACTGACATGTCGCCTGTGTTAGTTAACTGGCCTCTCAGTGTTGTACATAGCTCAGAAAGATTAAATGACTGTGACGTTACCAGTAGCAGCCAATCAACCATTAGCTATGATCAGACAATGGATTCTGATGAAGTGGTACGAGGCCATGAAACGGATTAAGCATATGGTGTAAGAACATACAGTACAACGTGCCCTGTTATAGTATTGCTTTTAAATGGAAATAATAGAGATTTTACTAAAGAAGAGGCAATTTTGGTGCTCCGTGAATTTTTGGTATAATTTGATCAGTCAGCTACAAGTAAAGGTGGCATACACATTATGATCCCCTCATTTGGCGTGGTCAGCAATTGAGTGAACCCGATATGGCCACCTAGTGGAGGGCAATATTGGGCTGATCCAATTCTTTGGCCCTCGTCCAAAATGATTGAATTATGATTCAATGGCACCTGTGCAAGCCATTGGAAAAGGACCACATTAACTACCGGTAGTCAGCCCTTGCCCTGATGGAATTTTTAAACTTGTCCAGTAGATATCTATCTGATTTTCAGCCAGATATCTATCGGACAGGCCATCAGATACGGCCCATACATGACAGATAAGCTGCTGATCTGAAGAGGTCAAATCTGCAGCTAAAATCTGCTGGTATATGGCCAGCTTTATAAAAGAGAAAGCAAATATCTGATTGCTTGCTATGGATATCTTGTGATTACCACCTACACTAATAAACTGGCCCCTTGATGTTATAGACAGCTCAGAAATATTAAGTGAATTTCTTCAAACAGATGTTGATATGGAAGAGAAATTCTCACCTCAGTGATTCATAGCCCAGTGACACAAATGCCTGCAAGATTCTTCAGAAGTCGCCCTATTTAGACTGACCCTCGCCTAGTCACCTGGAATAATATCCCAGTCTACTGCTCCGCATAATTTGCACTGGAATTACTGCTAACTACTCAAAATTGCAAAAGCCTAAAACCCACCCAAAAAGATCTATGATAGAAGCAGCGTTGGAGCTCAAAATGCGTGGTCAGATGTTAAGAGGGGAAAACAAAATGCACCCAATAAAAGGGCCCACCAAGTCAATTATTTTATTTATAAACCCTATTTTACACTAACTTTTTAACTGGCAGATATTTATTGTGGCGGCATTATGAGTAATTCAAGTTATGCAAGCAGAACATTTCAATCTTACAGCGAATGCCACTAAAAGAGAAACTGACCAATATATAATTCATAGAGCTCACTTTAATATTTAATATAATTAAGCTCCAAAAGAAAAAACTCGACAAGATACACAAGAACAAAACTGCACAAAAGACGCCAGGCAAAGTTGGGAGAGAGAAATGTACACATCCAACCAGAATTAAGGTTGATGCAGGGAATTTATATAAACCAACGGGAAATATACCCAAGTGACATTATAAAATATATATAAACATAATATGACATAAGTGAGAATAATTTACTTGGCGAGTATAGTCCCAGAGTAACATTGGAACTGTACCGATGCCTCAAGCTTGATTAATGTAATTCGTTATAAGTATATAAGAATAAATTACTATGTTTGTTTTGCATTGGAAAATCTCTCTCTAGATCTCTCTCAAATAAAATGTTTATATGTAAGTAAAAATTACAATAGCTAAAGGGCTATAAAATTCAAATGCATTTCATGGGGTGCCTCTGTGGTGCTGTCCATAGAAGCTCTGTGAGTGCTGAGTTGGTGTTCTATGAATAATTCCAGCACAAGAGACAATTATTGGGTAAATAATAGTATGGTAATATTGCACCAATGTGCCCCCTGAATTTATGGAGCAGGCTTGTTGAATATAAAATGTTTTAAGATCACCTGTTTCTGATTACAGATTATATTATGGAGAATTCTTTACTTGTTCTGAATTCTTCTGAGATTGGGTATCAGTACATACCAGTATAAATAAAATTTTTAAATACATTAATATAAATTGAAGGTGGACTAAACCCACAACTCTTGTTTTTTTACCAACAACCTGCCTGAAAATAACACCCTCCCCAGCCACATTAATGGATGTTTTTAAAAGCCATGGGGTGCCCCATACTAACTATCTAACTGCAGAGTTGCTCCATTGGTGACCACCATCTTCATCTGGTTTCTGATTACTTACCAGGAGCATGTTTAGTGGAAACCAGGACCATATTGGCTATAGCTGCTCATGCTACTGCTTGTGACGATTGCCACATGAGAAAAACACCAAAGATGGTGGTCACCAACCAAGTTAGAGAGCCGGTACCAGGGAGCCTGGTCTTTTATGTGTGCCAAGAGATGACGTTGGGACAGGGGGTGCTGAGAGGGGTTAATTATGTATTATGTTTGAACTAGTTTTTCCCCTTTTAAGAAATCTTATGCCACTTTAGGAAAAGAAATTTAACTGTAAGCTTCACTAGACAACGAATAATTGAGTCACACAATAGAGATTTATAAACACAGATTAATATAGGATGATAGCTATGGCTATTCAAAAAAAAATAAATGTATTAGAATTCCCTAAGATTTCCCATGACCATATATAAACACAAGGCTGTAGAAACAGCTCATGGAACTCCAAGGTTCACCGAATAACTAATTGTTGTCCCTGGAGGAATTAAACCAATTTTTCTAGCCATGTGAACCATTACAGAACTATGTCCGTTTTTTTAACAATTGATTACAGTGTAATATTGTGAAGCCAAAATTGAACAGAAAAGATTTTTACTGGTCTTTTCTTGTATCTTTAATAAAGTCTTGGCCTCTAACTTAAGACACGTTAAATAGGTTATGGGCTTGATAAGTGTTTCCACATTTTCTGGAAAAAAAAATCAGCCTGCCTATGTTTTTTAGCATAGTAACATAGTACGTTAGGTTGAAAAAAGACACATGTCCATCAAGTTCAACTTTTTTTAACCTGCCTAACTGCCAGTTGATCCTTCTTTCTCATTAATATTAATGGTGTCAAGCATAGAGTAATCTTTTCTGGGGAGGCTGGTAAAATACCAGTCAGGTGGCATCCCTATGCTTAGTGCAGCAGGAACCACAATTTGTTGGGCAATATGTTTCTCTGTTACCCCATAGCCAACATGAGAAACTGAGTCCTTGATGGCCACTATAATACATGAGAAACTGAGTCCTTGATGGCCACTATAATAATTCTGTTCTATGAGAGGTAAGCAATTAAATATTATTTAAATAAATAAATTTCTTATTGCCTGTCTTGCTTATCCATTAACCATGATAAAAATTAGTAAATAAGTGGAAGCCATCAGATCTTATGATAAAAAGGAAACTGTGCATGAGCTTAATAAGATGAATAACTGGCTATACCTGGGACCCTATCCCTTTCCAACTACTTCTGACCAAGCAATTAGATTACTGGCCCATGTATTGGGACACACCAATTGGCTTGCTTGTTTGCTTAAGGCACCATTAGTCCAAGCACCATGTGGGTGGCCGATTTGGGCATACATCTGCTCTTTTTATTACACCCATTTCACTTGCATGCTATGTAAATCCATATCTGAGAGCTTTCTTGCTCTATGTAGCTCTTATCTGTGTTTGCTGACTATAAATCATTTATGTTCTTTTGTTAGGAGCATTTTTTCGCTTGTTTTCTCTTTGGTGTGTGATTTATGGATATTGACTGTACTTTCTACTTTGTGTTCTTCCATACTCAACAAACATATCACTGCTTGATAAAAAATACATAAGATTTCAAACTGAAGATCCTGATTTACTTTTATCTTTGTTCTTGCTAATCCTTCTTATTTCAGCAACACAGACAGTAGGCTGCAGGCTTGACTGATATGAATGCTTATCACATGCTCGATCCATCTCAGGAAGTGAGCAGCAACAAAACCAGACACTTTTTACTAAGGAAATGCACTTGGCTATATTATATCAAGGAACAGAAATTCAGATGTTATACCCGCTCTTCTGAGCACAAATCTAATCTCTTTTTTTTAATAGTATGGTTAATGTAATTTAGATGGAAACTTAGATGGCAAGGTTAAGACTTGGATTGCTATGCCCAGCTGTTTGAACAGAATGCAATGAAACTCTCTTGATCTTTTAAACAACAATAACATATTGCTAAGGCAGTTAATCTATAGAGGTTGAGTGATACATTAATTAAAGTCATATCTGCATTCTATGAAATCCTTTACTTTTGGCTAGCAAATTTTACTTTGGAATTCATTAAACTCATGTAGGAAAGCATTTAATTTAATTTGGGACAAGGCCTATATGCTAGGCAATGCCACATGAGAGAAAATGGAGTATTATTACAATGTGGTGGTGAACTGTAACTTTTGGTTCTGTAATAGTTTAAAGAATAAAATAAATGGGCACCAGTGGTACTCCCTTGGAACACTTAATAATTGAGGCAATTGTTCCACCCACCCAGCCCGATTGGAGAAGTGTAGGATATGAGTGATCTCATCAATTGGATTGCCACCACAGTAAAAATGGATTCCCTACAGCGGAACCATCTCAGGAACAAGTAATATTCTGATTCTCTTTACAGTTGTGGCCCCTACACCAAGGTGTTGGCTCAAGGTATAGTAACACACTATTTTCAGCTTGGTGGAGCACAGGGCTGCTTTTGTTAACTAGCCCTGACTGTCTTACACCCCTGGGATGTACTGTCAAAGGAACTAATCTGTTCAGTATTAGGCCCCATTAAAAAGGACCACTGTCATCCCGGTTTATTTATTTTTCTTTGATCACTTTTCCATTCATCAAGAGGTTGGATGTGGACTAATTTTGGGACTGAAAACTTACTAGGGGTTAATGAATGGACATTTTGATTAACCAATGAAGTCCAAAAGTTCTCAGAACATGCTGTAGTTTGAATGGTAGACTAGAAAGGGAATATGTCAGGAATGTAGCATAGTAACCTAGTAAGTTAGGTTAAATGATATTCAAAGATAAATTCATTATTGTAATATATTAAATTTCCTTTCAATGGACATTAGAGTATAGAAATATCTATATTTGCATATTTTCATTTGAAGCTGGCAAACTGCTGTACAGGCAGCAGTAATATGGCAAACTTTATTCTATAATTCAGTGTAGCCAGAATTATTTGTAGCCTTTTCCTAAATTAAAAGGGAGCTGTTGCTGTTATAAAAAGCCACTAAACTTTAGTGGATGTTCAGTCGTTCTCTTTAAACATATGAAAATATTCAGAAGGTCAATGCCCATTAAAGAAAATTGAAATGCATAAAAATCATCAGCCACAAATATGGTGTGTTTATTAAATAATTGTAATTTTATTTTTTTCCATATAATTAATTGCTTATATAATTAAAAATTAATTTGTGAGATCTCAACCCAACATTATTTTCCCTGGCT
The DNA here is from genome assembly GCF_017654675.1 of Xenopus laevis. Taxonomy (NCBI): domain Eukaryota; kingdom Metazoa; phylum Chordata; class Amphibia; order Anura; family Pipidae; genus Xenopus; species Xenopus laevis. The sequence continues at coordinate 74,444,146 of NC_054387.1, read as the reverse complement.
GCAGCCAACACACTCATGCTGTGATTCATTTACTTATTTCACCTGCCCTAGTTGGTCGATTCCAATGAGATTAGATTAAGGAAGCATACTAATAGCCCATTTACATGGTATATCCACAAAAAAGGAATAAAAACTTGCAGGTGCACATTTACTTAGCTCGAGTGAAGGAATAGAAAAGATATTTTCGAATTTTTAGGCTACTTCAACCATCGAATTGGCTACTTCGACCTTCGACTATGACTTCGAATCGAACGATTCAAACTAAAAATCGTTTGACTATTTGACCATTCCATAGTCAAAGTACTGTCTCTTTAAAAAAAACTTCGACCCCTACTTCATCAACTAAAACCTACCGAGGTACAATGTTAGCCTATGGGGAAGGTCCCCATAGGCTTTCTAGCAATTTTCTGATCGAAGGAATTTCGTTTGATCGATGGATTAAAATCCTTCGAATCATTCGATCGAACGAATAAAGGTAAATTCTTTGACTTCGACTTTGATATTCAAAGTCGAAGGATTTAACTTCGATAGTCGAATATTAAGGGTTAATTAACCCTTGATATTCGACCATTAGTAAATGTGCCCCTTAGTGTCAAAGAATTACTAGGCATCTACTGCAGTTTATATTAGTGACAGTACCCCTGTGTTTTCTGTAGAAAATAATTAGATACAAGTCACAACACCTGGGATATAGGTTTCTCCAAGAAAACGGGAAAGTCTATAAATCAAATCCATATTTTAAGAAGCCATTAAGATCACCTTATTACAGAAAAACTTGAGCAGTTGTGCCCGATATATACTCATTATAAAATCCTTATATATTGTATATATTAAATCATTAAATATTTTATGTGGGGAAAGCCTGTGCTTGACTGAAGTTGAAGGGAGTTCTGGAATAGCTGGAGAGCAGCCAGCCATATAAACATCATTGAAGGAGAAAACAAGCGAATATGCTCATTACTATGAGTCAGTAAGTTATTACAGCAAAGCCAAGTATTCTGTAATATTCTTCCCCTAGAAATATTTAGCCATCACTGCTAATGTATAGTCCCTCTGGCTCTGCTACTTCAAAAGGTATACTCAATTTATTCCAATGATTGGGTGTTCTTATAATTAACTTGGATAGGCCATTTTCACAAAGTTTATTTCTTTAATTTGATTTAATCCTTTGTATTTCCCCAGGGACCAATGGAAGGAAAATACCTTCAGAATAGTTATGTGCGTGCATGTCTAATAAGGATAGGTTATGTTTTCCTATTGCTGCCGCACAGTAAAGGGCTATTGAGCCATTGCTATCATATATGTATCTATTTGTGCAGACATGAAAGTATTATATGTGTGTATGTGTGTGTGCGTGTGTGTTTATACTTTCACAGAATTAGAGACTGGAGCGCTCTAACCACCCGCCGTATCGTTAAAATTGCATACTGGAACGCTCTTCTGCTTAGCGGTCTACTATTACACTTAATCCAAGTTTGCTCACCGCTGTCTGAAATTGGCTCGGGTGCGTATGCCCCGAGCCCTCCGCTTTAAATATCCCAATGTAATAAAATTGTGGGTCACTCACCGCTCCTGTTTGGTTGTCCGGGTGCTGCGCCCCGAACCCTCAGCATAGGGGAGACATCAAGGTACAAATCAGCAGTTAGGCACGCACTCCACACGACTCCAGGTAACGGTAAAAAGGTTATTACTTTATTGCACAAACAAATATCAACCTTAAGTTGATATTTGTTTGTGCAATAAAGTAATAACCTTTTTACCGTTACCGGGAGTCCTGTGGAGTGCGTGCCTAACTGCTGATTTGTACCTGCGTGTGTGTTTATTCAAATACAGAATATCAAAAATATAACAAACAGAGAAGAGGGTTGTAGCATTGTACACCTACTCCAGGGCAAGAAAATGTCTGCTTGGTCTGTTGATTTATTTTGCTAAGACAAAAAAGCATGACCTTTATTATGGTTTTGCAGAGATTTGGGTCAAAAGTAGGATGATGAGGAAAACATTTTTTCCTTTTTACTAAAACACTCTTTTTTTTGAGACTGTAAAATGAATAGATGGAAGAAAATACAAAGGCAGGTTGGTAAACTAAAAATTCTGTGCAGTTTAAAATGATTCCTATATTATGAGTAAGGCGGGCTATATTCTTATTCCTGTGCTGTCTCTATTGCACAGGGCCTTCTTCACTTTTTGTATTGGTTACTGGTCACTATGTAATTCTGTATGTTCTTTGTATTTAATTCTGTATTTTCTTTGTATAAACACATTTATTTTACAGAGCTGTGAAATATGTTGGAGCTCTAAAAATGCATGTTAATAATAATAATAATAATAACAGTGTGCCATTAACCTAATGAATAGTAAATCCTTGCTGTCCATTAGGATGTGAGCTGTGTATTCTCTGGTGCATATTTGACCCATTTATCACTGAACATGGTACAAGCAAAAACCTAAGACACGTTCGGACCATCTCCATATTCAAAGGGGAATTACAAGTTGTTTCTCGCAGTGCGGTACATTTGTGCAATCATCTTGCTGTATGTGAGCCACATTTCTATCAGCATCTGCAATATATCTGTGCTATCGCTCTATGCCTGCTAATTGTAATGCTTACGAACAATTACATTCTACACGCGGCATGTTTTGAAAAACATAATTTCCTTAATTGCTAAAATGAAACATTGTTTTTCATTTCTGCTGAAATCTATTTACTCTGCAATTTACCATGACATTGAACTTATAATCTGGTGTCGGAGCGACTAACATGCACCAGCACAAGCCTACAAATAATAATAAATAAATGGTGAGCTAAATGAGCAGGGTTTAGCAAGTCATTTTGATTCTTATAGGGGCGTGCTAAAGGTACACTGCATTGATTTTAGATAATAACAAGAAAATATTCCTAACTAGCTTGGGCTCCAGAGAAAACCAATTTTCAGTGTAATTAGAATATGTAAGAGGGGATAGATGTGCTTGAGAATTAGTAAGAAAAGCATATTAAAGCATTTCTTATAGCGCTTGATTTTCTGCTAGGAGATATGAATACTGATACCTTATCCTACTGACTGGCTGAAAGCGAATACCTAAATACACCATACACAATAATTTAGAGTAAGAAGAATACATTGATTACATTTTTTCCTCGCATTTATTCAAATTACGTGAACTCAACATTAATAAACAAACCAGAGAAATAATTTGAGCCATACTGTGACAAGTAAATGGGAACATTTTGTTCACCACTACAGATAATTTTCAGTAACAGAGTGGGTGTCAGCGAGAGGAGTTAGATGTGAGTTGCCCTTCCATTGACTTTAATGATAATTGCATGCATGGCCGGATTTGTGGCGAGGCCACAAAGGCCCGGGTCTAGGGCGGCAAAATATTAGGCGTGACATGCCACCCAACCGCTTTCTGGAGACCACTGGGGAGCGCAGGGGGTCAGGCAACTATCTTTTTGGACATTTCAGACAATTTCCAGTGTTTTCCATTGTGAGTTAAAAACATGTCAGAGACAAGGCCAAAATTGCACTTTGGTGGTGTTGTAAGTAAATGAATTTGTACCAGAAAGAAAGGAACTGCAAAGAAGAGCTAACGAGGTCGCACAGCCTTGTTATATTAAGATTAGATTGTGTATGTAACTTGGAAACCATGAAAGGAATAATTAATGCCTTAAAAAATTTTTTGGATGAGTGCAAATAAATTCATTCAAAATAAATTAATTGTGTCCACACTTTGATGTGTTGTCATTATTATATCTCGTAATAAACAATTATATTGTAAGCTCCACTGGGGCAGGGCTGTATGATGCACAGTGTGTATAAAGATATACTGTATATATGTTTCACAGAATACACCAAGATTGGCCCACCAGGAGATCCTGTCACCTTCAGCTCCTGTTATGTTTCCTTGCTTTATGATGTGCAGTTGGATTGTAGCTTGTAAGTCAGCTGTTTCGGATGGCGGAGTGGATTCACATTGGTTCACATTAAGCCACAAATGAAGGTATATGTTAACAAACTACTGTAACTGCTCAACATATGTTTTCATCATTTGATAGATCATTCCAATTATCTCCAGCCATTCAGCAATTACCCTAAGGACATCAGGCCATGAAACGAACATTCTAGCACTTCGCTTATGTTAATTTCTTTCGGCTCTTTGCACACAAACACTGCCGTTACACTCAACAAATGCTTCATGTTAAGCAATGCCACTGACTTTTTTATTTCTGTTTCATTTTAGCAACAAGAATCACCACATTGCACTTTTGGAAGCTATCTAAATGATTCTATACATATTGCTGTAGCTGCTAAGTTGTCACTTAAAACCCTCCTGATATATTTTAATGGGTAAACAAGGCTCATGGCCATTATGTAATACTGTGTAATTAAGTCCTTTTTTCGCCCAGCTATGCATGATAAGCAGCTCAAGCTAGCAATTAGAAATTAGACTGTTATATGTTACATCCGTATGATTTAAAACATATAACAAGTTCATTCTCAGTAAGTAAAAATTCATTAAGCATTTAGGGAATGTCATTTAAACAGCAGGGATATACAGTTACGTGGATAATATATTTATGCTTTGTAAAACCACTAAGCCCTTATTTAAAAAGGCAGAGCTTAACTAATGTTGCATTTTGACAGCCCAATACAGTCTTCTAGGCTAGGACAACATGTAGCAGACAAGTGATTAATTGGTCAGATTGGTAAGTCTAGCCATGCAGTGCACTGTGGTGTAAAGGTTTACTCTTTTCATTTTAATAGGAAATTGAATGTATTATGGTTGTGTTTGTTTTTCAGCTAGAACAATTCACATTTCATCATCTCTGATTTCACTTTTCATTGGCTATTTAAGCATGCACACAGTTTTAGCCAATAACAAGCCTGTCTGCATTCCTTATAGGGATACTTTCAATAGTGCTGGTCCAGCAGACTTCTGCACTGAAATTCATTTCTCAAAAGTGCAAACAGATTTTTTTAGATTTAATTTTGAAATCTGACATGGGGCTAGACATATTGTCAGTTTCTCAGATGACCCCAGTCATGTGACTTGTACTCTGATAAACTTCAGTCACTATTTACTGCTGTAAAGCAAGTTGGAGTAATATCATCCCCCCCTTTCCCCCTCAGCAGCCCATCAGCAAAACAATGGGAAGGTAACCAGATAGCAGCTCCCTTACACAAGATAATAGCTGCCTGGTAGATCTAAGAATAGCACTCAATAGTAAAATCCAGGTCCCACTGTGACACATTCAGTTACACTGTGTAGGAGAAACAGTAGCCTGCCAGAAAGTAGTTTCATCTTGCTTGCTCTTTCTAAAAGCACATGACCAGGCAAAATGACATGAGATGGCTGCCTACACACCAATAATAAAATTATAAAAATAATACATTTGCTGGTTCAGGAATGAAATTTTATATTGCAGAGTGAATTATTTGCAGTGTAAACAGTGCAATTTAGAAATAATACATCATGAAAATCATGACAGAATCCCTTTAAAGAAATGGTATTGCTGCTTAGCCTCTTGAAATTGTGTCAAAAGTCACTTTCTTGGTGTGCACAATGCCTGGCATACAGAGTGTCAATATATATCTGAGACATGTAAGGTAAGGAGAAGTATCTATATATGCTGACATAGTTTCCTAGTCTAGTCAACTTTCTTTGACATAATGACATGAGTATGTAGGCTGAAAAGGGATGACCGCTTTAGTAGTTCAGTGCACTATGTGCCATTTCTAAAGAAGTCTGAAACCTTTGTCCATCAGGTCCAATATTTTGTAAACTTTAGACTTACCTTCTTCTAGATGATCCAAAGAAAGTGAACACAACCCCCATCTCATATCTCCTTTAAGAACAGTGTAGAAAAAAATCAGAGTGGGGTCTAGAAATGCCTTTGGAACATTTTGAATTAACAATATAGAGAATAGATTGGATTGTAGGTAGGGAAACTTCTCATCATCATTGAAACAATTTAATCTAGTGTGCAAGGAAAGTAAAACTGGACATCAAACATGGAGTAGAATGTAACAGTAAGGGTGTCATGGTGGAGATGGAGGAGAGCCACAATCTTGACCATATCAGAAGACTACTGCACAGAAAAGAGAGAAGGAAGAAAATAGACTGACTGACCACTTTGAAGGGCAGTGAGTGGGATTGGAGTGTGGAAGATGGGAACTAATTTGAAGTGGTAAAGAGATGAAGGACATATAAAAGCAATAACTGGAGGCAAATACTGCATATTTGCATATGCATAAGAATCATAAAGTAACATCACGTAACAATATTATAGGGAAAATATATATTTATCAACGCAGCAAAGACAAAACAAAAATTCAATAATTTAAAAGGTTCTTCTCCTTCAGTTCTAGTTAATTCTGTAATAAATATGAGATTATGGTATTGTACCAGCCCAGGCCAGTAAGTAATCCTTATGACATTAAGCAGAACAGTTTCTACTTGGTTGGCAGTATAAGAAAAATAAACACAATTTATTCTTCCCTAAAGAAAGAAGATGTAAATGTGATTATCATGTGATATCTCAAATCCAAAATAAAGGTTAAACATAACCCGTCTCCTGCCTCTGCTGATATGTTTACTATGAACACTTATTGCTAATTATTATGAAGCTAATTTTGTGAGCTGGGTTTGGTAGCACTATTGTCAGGCCATATTTCTCTTACCAAGCTCTAACACATGTGGCAGGAACACGGTTATAAATTTATTACCAGGGGCAAACCATTCCCTGTAGCTGGACTGTAAGGATTTTATCTGAACTGAATTCCATTTGCATTGAATTGTAGGCGAAGCAACTGAATACACAGTGGACAAGTAAGTGTTTGTGACCACTGCCGACATACATAGCTTTAGAAATTTTTCCTACAGCTGTCTGTTTGGATCTGCCTTCAGGGCTACAGAGCTTCAAGGCACACCGTATACATTAGTGGTTCAGCCTTACAGAGCCTTGTAAGTCACCTGGGTCATTCAGAAAACATCATGAATAGGTAGAAGACCAAGGCTATGCAAAATATCGGAACTGCACTTCCCAGAATATGCCATTCTAAGTTATGTTGGCAGTTATACAGCATTGTGCCCACAGACTGAACGCCAAAGATTGCTGAATTAGACAATAGCCATATAAGCATTAGGAAATAATTTCTGTGTGTTCAAGGTCACTGCATTTGTTCTGGCCTTGTGCAAGAAAATAATACAGGTCATTTAACAGTAGTGTTTTGAGATCCCAATTGGTTTCCAGTGTTTGGATATACTTACCCCAGTTTATACTAAAGTTGCAGATGTACTATATGGCCAAGTATGTTGACACCTGATTGTCCAACATCTCGTGCCATAACCAAGGGTATTAATTTGTCTTTCCTTTTGAAGGACCTTCCACTAGATGTTATGGTTTTTGTTCAATTCATATATTAGGCACAGATATTGGGTGATCAATCCTGGCTTGGAATTCATTCCACATGTGTTCTGTAGAGGCTCAGGGTCAGGACTCCAAACCAATCATGGTTTTCCACTCCCATCTTTGCAAACCAGTTCTGTATAGAGCTTACTTTGCACATGCAGAAACTGGAAAGAGCCTTTCTCAAATTGTTGACACAAAGTAGGCAGCACAGAATTCTCAACAATGTCATTGTAAGATGTAGTGGCACCTGTGTTGGCAATGATATATTAAAGAATGAAAAATTAATATGCAATTCCAATAATCAATAAGTGGTGTCCAAGTAATTTAGCTCACATATAGTGATGGGTGAATTGGTTCCGTTTCTCTTCCCGCCAAATCTTGCGAAACCGCAAAAAATTTGTGAAATGTGAATTTTGACGCCCGCGTCAATTTGTTCACCCGTGTTGAACCCTGTGTTTCAGTGGCCTAGAGATATACAGTACTCAGTGCCATAGATATTAGCAGTACTGTGCAGGTGAATATAATGCACATTAGCCTTTGGTAGTTGGCACTAATACATGGCATATCTATGTGAACAAAGACCTACAGTATTTTTCTTCATTAACACAGAGGTACAAATTATATTGTATGAAAAACCTCTTCTTTCTTTTGCAATCTATTGCCACCTGACAGGGGACTTCATGCATTCAAAACATGACATTTTCCAAATGCTAATAACATTAAATTTCTTGTAAAGGACTCCAAACAAAGCATTATGATGAGAGAGAGATTATTCGTGTGCAAATATTTTTCTGTACAAAATGTCACAGCAAAGGAAATGTCCTGTTCTTCTGCTCTAACAAACATATATACTAATATATTCACTATTAGAACAGTCCATCACAATACTGTGCTATCTGCTTTTAATGGTAATGGAAAAAGCTTTGTTCTTCTCTCTGACCCATTTCTGCAAAGCAGATAAATGCAGATACAGATGGAGCAACACAGCCACACCATTTTCTCCACTACACAAAATAATAGGTTGTGACAGGTCCACTTTAATGCTTGGGCCAAATACATCAACATTGATCAGATGCTTTACATAAGTCTGCTCCATGTGTATGTTGCATGTGTATGTGGATGGATAGATGACCATCAGGCACTACATCTGTAGATGAAATCTGATCACATGATGTAGATGGTACATGCACCAGGCAGAGGAGAGATGTAGTTGGGGTGCTTGAACCTCTAAATACATAATCTTGATATAAACACATTGGTATTTTTAGCTAATGACCCAAGGTCTAACGGCCCAACCACTAAATAACCTGGAATATATATTCTCACAGAACCAGTAAATTAGGTAAACCCAGCATTCAGTTTTACATCAATTTCCCATTAATACGAACGCAGAAGTGTTCAAATATATTGATCATAGGTGTTTCTTTTTAATGTTTAGGTTCTATAGATTGTAACTGTTTTTTCACAGTTTCGCAAAATTTTCAGCGAAACGAAATGTGACAGATTTGTCCATAACTAGTTGATACCTATTATTTCTCAATGCATGGTCCCATTTCTGACCACATTGACTGCCACTTATTGGGTTGGACACACATCTTTTAAGTGTCTTTAATTATTTGCAGTCCTAAGCATCTTGATCAGCTAACTAATGAATTAGCTACCGGTAATTGGCCAAAAGGTAATACAGCAACCCTCCAGACACAAATGCTATATGATCATCTTGAAATCGTACCTATCCCTCAACATTTGCCTACAAACATGAAATGTTAACAATAAACAGGGCTGGATTTACATAGTGGGTGCCCCTAGGCCCACTACCGTTCGTCGACACCTGTCCCCTCCAGGGGGACAGGAGCAATGAGGATTGGCGCACAAGAAATGTAAAAAATGATTGTATCTCCAGCGCATCCCCAGTGTTTTTGAACCAATGTGGGTGTGGTTGGGCAGCATGCCACCCCCCCCCCTAAAATTCTGCCACCCTAGGCCCGGGTCTAGATGGCCTTTCCACAAATCCGGGCCTGACAATAAAGTGCACTTATCCCCACTGGAATTGTGGGAAGACACATCCCACTCTCTGGGTGGAGAAAACAATTCTAAAAAACCGAAGGGCAATCCATAATTCCTGTAAGGGAAACATTTGTGAGACTAAAGCATCCTCCATACTTTACAGAGCAATACCGTTATATGCTGCATTCAGGAAAAAGAGAATGCTTATATTTTGATCCATTTAGATAGAGTGGAAACTCTCTAGTGGTCACTTGTTATTAAAGGCTACCCTTAAATTACCACAGGGACCCAGTAGCCTACGCTCACACCAATCTCTACTTGTCCATGTACCATTGTAAAATAGAACTGTAGCAAGTTTGGTAGAAATCTTTGTTTTTCAGAAAAGAACTTCATGGGAACAATGTTAGGTTATCTGTAAATTCCTTCTGGTTTGCTTTAATAAATATAAATATTGGTGCTTTGTTTTATCTCTCTTTAGAAGCAGAATGCAACTACATTATCTTTAAAGTTAAACAGCTTCCCTATCTCTGCTGAATTCCTTTCATCTATTGATTCAAAAAATTGCTATCAGTTTAATGTAGATAAATAAGCGTTGTGTTTATTTCACAGATTAGAATCTAATTCGTGGCTGTAAGGCTGGTGCAGCTCATATCATGAGTGGGTGGTTCAGGCTGCTTAGGAACAGATTCTCCAATGGGCTTTCCTTATTAACCTCTTCATACATTATCTATGCATTGTATGACTCAGAAATGGACAAAGATTTTAGTACTTTAACTGTAATAATAATTCTAATCATTTATAATAACTACAAAGCATTACAGAATCAAATAATTATAATCTTTGAGTGAAGAGGAGAAAGACCTTGGCCCTCCCTTATTGTTATCAGTCCATTTAGTCGTAAAGCCTAGCCAAATGACTTTCTGTGCTAAGTATGGGTGGGGGGTGGTATAGTCCAATTCTGGTTTGGACATGCACTCTGGGTAGTGGAAGGTTCCCATAGGTATAAAGATCCCAGGTTGTTTTCTCAAATAGTCATGTTACATCTAAACTCATGTAGGCGGTTGTTGTACAAGACTGAGTCAAGGAAAGAAACCCTGGAATAATAAATAATAAAGGAGCAGGTATCCTATGGACATGCCAAGGTAGTGGTATACTAGATTGTGCTTAGTTTGGTTTCTGGACTTCAAAACTCCCCATTGAGGTCCATTCAGCCCCATGGCTTGAAAAAGGAAACAGATACAGGTATCTCAAAACTTAACTTTTAAGCTATTCATCCATAGTTTCACAAATATTTAGGGCAAAAAATAAGAGCTTAACTATAACATCACCCTGCTTAATCTTTATTATGGTATTCCATGAGTATATAGGACAGAAAAAAAGGCATGCTCTCCAAAAACCACTCTAACTGGCTTTCAGACTTGGTATTTTAAGACAAAGGCATAGGTCCCTTTAATGGGATAGTCTCACAATACAGAAACCTCTGCTGTAGGGTAGACCGACTAGGTTTATTTCGAGAAACAGTGTAAAAATCCACCATTAATTGGTAGTGTGTTAATGCAAAGGCTTGCTTCACTAGCGGAGGAACTCACACTGGTGATGTGATAGGAGAGAAGAAACCCTTGCAGAGCACATAATAAGCAATGCTCTGATATGTAGCCTACTTGAAGGAAACTATCTTAATATAAATGCTGCTGATAAAATTGTAACACCACCCCCCCTCCATGTTTTGTCTTTGTACCTGTTTTATTGTAGACATTTTCTACAACGATTCTTTACATGGTCTAAAATACTTTGGTTATTGATGGAATGCTTCTACTAACCAAGCAATTTCATCTGACAGTCTAACAGCTAACTGGTAGCTCTGTGATGAAAACTAGCATGACTAATGCTCGTTTTAAAGTCAATTATGTTTCTTTTGACTTTCCAGTTGGAAATATAAGATCATAGCAAATGTATTTAATGTGTGTCTGAATATATCCTGAGAGCAGAGCATAGTGTGAAATGTTCCATTCTTCCTTTTTAAAATGTAAAATGATCTATAAAATGAACAGGCAACCTTCTGCACTTAGGCAGAAGTGAGCAGGCAGGGGAATAACATGGGGGTTGTTGAGATGGGGCAACCATCACCAGAATGGAGTCTAATAAAGATGAACCAGCAGGAAAACTAATGGAAAATAATTTAGAGAGCTAGAGGGAGCAAGAGTCAATTTTTTTTTAGAAAATATAAGGTCTCCTTTAACCCACCATTGAATTGATTCTTCAAATTCCTGGAACTCTGTTAAAGGTACAAAAACATGTCTCTGGTCACAAGAAGATAAACGGATTTTGTGGCCATCAAACCACCCAGCCGCTACTTGCTGCTGCAAATTTTTATTGTTGAACATTTAAACCCATTGGTATAGAAATTGTTCACCACATAATAATAATGATCTCTGAGAATTACGTTGCATGTATTGCATTTACCTTGGTCTCTAAGGTAATAATTAGGCCTAAACTTTGCCAATTAAATAGGGGAAATAGACACTCAAGTGTAAAGGATTCTTGCCCCGTCCCTTCAAGTGTTCATTCTTATGTTGTAAACAGGGTGAAATACGTCTCTGGTAATTATTATTATGTCTTTTGACTTCATTGTGTTACACTGGAATTAAACATGGGGTTAAAGGACAGACTTTATTCAGTGTTGGGAAACTGTGCTTAAAGCTTCCAACTCCACTTGCAGGAACAAATAACATGAAGCCAAATTTACACAGGTCACCTGGAATTCTCATTGGAGGATTATTTTGCATTTTAACGCACCCATGGGCCCTAGAGAAGAATATTTTTATTGAGCAATATTGCTTTAAGTATACAACCCTGATGTTGCTCGACTACAGCTCCCAGCATGACTTGATAAAATATGAAAGTATGCTGGAATTTGTAGTCCAATAACAACTGAGTAATGTGTTGTTGAGCAGCAATTTAGTATCCCTATAAGGTGAAATAGTTCACTACAACCTGCAACTCACATTTCATTGATACTACTAAAGAATGAATATAACCCTGGGTTGTCAACAAACGATGTTTATCCTGTTTGTAAAAAGGGGAAAATAATGAAATGTGCACTTTGAATGGATTTTTTTAACATTAACTTGCAAAACCCACTTGGACGCCTCCATTATTGGTATATATGATATGGATATATATTTAAATATACAGTATATTCAATGTGCAATGGAAATTATCAAGGTGAAGAAGCCACATGCACATAAAAAATCATTGAAACCTGTACTAGATTCCAGGTACTGTGAACACAGTGCTAGTCAGTAACTCCAGCTTTATGTACACATATTTTATTCACATAATAAACTTGTAGTCCTGCAACCACTGTAAAAAGTCTGGTTAAGATCACTTTTAAAATAGCATAACATCCTAAAAGGTAGCAGCTCTGTAACAGCCTTTCCAGATGGGTTAAAACAGAACAAACATTTTTTTTAGTAAAAACATATTCATTGTTTAAAATATCAGTGAGAGATCTGCAATGCAGTTATGCAAGATATAGAATGATCTTATGATATAAGCTCAGGACAAAAGCATATACACTATATAATATAATGTGTTGTGTACATACAAAGCCAAAGAGTGATGCTTTTTGGCTAAATAGTTCAACTATTTTTCCTTTTCCCTTGCTAAACTTTTCAATTTAAATTAGTTGCTACTGGCAAGAAGTATTGATAGCTAAATATTTTTATGCTCTAGTACATAATAGAAGCTTTGGGAAAATGTGGGTTATATTAAGTAATATATTGGGAAAGAAAGAAAAAAACATATTTTCTTTCTTGTTGTATACTTGTACCCTGGAGCCACATTTCTGGGAGATGAAGAACATTTCATACTTTATGTACGAGGACAAGCAGTGCAAGAAGAGCAGCACCAAGCACTACATATTGTATGAAAAAAAATTTTCTATGATTTTCTCAACATCACATTTTAGGATCGGCATAAAATTTATGATTTGTCTTAAAATCCCAATATTTTTGCAAGATTTAAGGGGGATGTAATTAAAAATCACAAGAGATGCTTAAAATTGTGTTTTTCCTAATGTTTAGCGCTGCTTGCAATGTAAGATCATTCAATGGCGAATATTACATCACTAAGCAAAGGTCAGCGTGAACACATGCTCTGGAGTTTCGTTAAATATTCTGATGCAAAATAAGCTTTGTGATTGCAAAATTTTATTACATACACTGAGAATGTTCGCAAAAGAGCCATTTGGTCACAAACTTAGTGTGGAAGTTGTTGAGGTCTATAATCAGTCAAAAGGGGTGCAAACATTCATAAAGGTCTTTGCAAACTTTTTGCACTAACAAAACATACTACATTCCCCTATTAGTTCTATGTCAAATCTTTTGCTTCAGCAAACAAATCTATTTTTCTTGAAGATATATAGTGACACATGACCATGGTTATTATAAATATTCTTTCTTGATATAGTGCCGATATAATACACAGTACTCAACAGAGATTGTTCATCATTCATATCAGGCACTGCCCCAATGGAGCTTACAGTACATTTCCCACTATGACGTAAACAAATACAGGAATACATTAGGGTCAGTTCCATCACGAGCCAATTAACCTACTTGCACATTTGAAGTGTGGGGTGAAACAGAGTTCTCGGTAGAAACCCACGCAGACATAAAAAGAATATTCAAACACCCTGCAGACAGGGCCCTGTCAATGTGCAACTGAATCTATAGGATTCCAAATATTAGCTGAAAATGATCTTCCATGTCAGAACACCTCCAAATGCATATCAATCTGAATCGCCCCCAGCCCCATCCATAAAATGTGTGGCAGCTGCTCAAGCTGGAGTTGTTTAATGTATCTCTTCCATTGAGATGGTGTTAATAATGTCAAAATGCTGACTACAAAAATAGATTCCAGCATCAAAAATCAAATCCCAAGCTGAAGTGATGCCAAAGTCATTTTCTTTCGCTGTGCCACTAATTTATTTCAACTGCAACATACAGAATGCCAGAACCCATGAAAACCCTCCAATAAATTAAAGAAACGTAATACCATAGCATTTAATGAAAAAAGAATATTGCATGTACTTAAACATGCCTTTATGTAACGCTGCCTTATATCTAGTGTCACTTGCTGGGAGAGGGAGAATACTGCAGCTTTCTATGTTAGTGAGTCATGTGCACTGTGTGTATTAGTCATATGTGTTGGGTTTGAGTATATAATCCCAATTAACACGGTGGCCTATTTCAGTGCTATCGGATGATGTAGTTACAACAACTGGTATAGGGTCAAATTCGCCCATGCTTAACAATGTTTTAAATTTCAATGCATTACATGGAGCCTACCGAATACCCATACAGCACTATGTCCTCCCTTCTGATGTTTCATTACAGTGTTTTATTAGCAAGCCAAAACAGCAGGAAAGTTGAAAATTAAAAATCTGTTTCTCCGCGATTCCCCTTTACATGTAGTCACCCGTTAGACTTATTACTGTTTTTAAGAGTATGATGGCACAGAGGATAATCACTTGTGGAGGATTATGGAAAATCATTACTGGCACAGTCTGTTTGGAGTCTTTGTATGGATTAAAAGTAAAAATAACTACCTTCAACAACATTTTCTATCCATATTTGTAGCAAGGGATTTATAGGCGTAGATATGAATAAACAGAAAAGTAAGAGATCTATTGGACAGGTGACCTGCAAATCAGGGTAATATTTGAAAGAATTATGGTCACTGGGGCTCATTTATAAACAAAAATACTGTGGAAGAAAAAAAAAAGCAAAGGGAAAGGGTGGAAAGGGAAAAGGAAGGAAAATGTCCAGTATGGTGAACTTGTAAGCAGTAAGGTACACTTACCAATACTAACAGGGGACCCAGGTGCTCAAGCCCCAGACCTTCAGCTTGGGGAGGTAATAACATACATTCTCAATTCAATTGTAGGCTGGCACAGAAACAGGACTTCACTCCAAAATATGCTGCAAATAAAAAATGATTTATTACGCAAAAAAGAACATCTCAGAGGGTGGCCTTACATTTTTTATTTGCATGATATTTTGGAGTGAATTCCAGTTTCTGTGCCAGCCTACAATTGAATTGAGAATGCTCATCTATAAACACTGGGTACATTTGTACCTGGGTAGAAACCTATGGCAACCAATCAAATGTTTGCTTTCATTGTTCAACCTGCAGTTGGCTGAAAAAAGCAAATACTGCATTTGTTGCTATTGGTTACAGCCCAGGTGCAAATTTACCCAGTGTTTATAGATGAGCATTCTCAATTCAATTGTAGGTGTGTAGGAGTGTTTATAAATGAGCCCCACTGTATCCAAGAAAAAAACACTTGCTATGAAATATGTTTCATGGACATGTACAGCACCTGTAACACCTATTTATGACCACTAGACCATTTAAATCTACATTGACTCCCTCAGCTGAGATGAATACCATAGCAATGTTTAAAAGACATATCCTACAAATGCTTTCAATTCAAACACATAACCATACCTAGAATTAAAACTAGCCCAAAGATTTGTTTACTAAATGAGCTTCCCACAGATGTAGAGCACATCAAATACAGAGAAACTCAATAGATTTGTCAAGAGAAAAATAATACATTTTATAGCTCCAACTGGTTGGCTTATTTGTGATATTTTTCTATACCATTTTGTGTAATAGGTTGCTTCATTGCCTGCATTGACTCTTATCATCCTACCTGAAATCTCCTGGGTACAAGATGTTCATAATTGAATTGTGTTGTTATACAGAATGTTACTTTTTGTCCTACTATGAAAATCACTTTCTAAGGGTTCTTTGGGAATTATTTAAGACAGCATTCTATTTTCCTAAGTGGCAGCGCTCCCGACACACATAATCATATTCAAAAGGCTGATGCCCTGGTTTTAAGAACAGATACATCAACTAACAATCTTTTTAATGGTAACTGAATATGAATGCAACCAAACAGAAAGTTATTTTATGGCTCTGATTGCAAGAGGAGTACAGTATGAAAGCTTGTTGGTTGCAATGAGTTTTGTACCTATGTCATTAAATGAGGGCCACTGGGCTCACATAACAAATACAGATAACATATAACAACATATTTAAATATGATTAAATGGTAGACTGATATTGTTTTATAGACATATTTTATAAAAACAATTAAAAGACGGATGAGCACTTACTGTAAGTATAGCACAACCGTGCCTATGGGATACCGTTTGTCCCAAATACATTCTGTATACATAACTATCCCTAATACACAGACTGTATGTCTCTCATGGTGTATAGGTATTTGTGACCATATACACAGATAAAAAATATACAAAATACTTATTTCAAGAATGAGAACAAAATCTGGTTAGTGCACAAAAGGATGTCATTATATTATGAACTCCATTCTGTACATTTTAACAAGCAACCTGTCTCACACATGTATAACCTCCATGTAACACTTGGACAGAATATATAATAGTGTAACTAGTGAATGCCAAGCTAGATTTGAATGACAAAATAGATATGTGTGACAGAAAGCAAGATTTTATAGTACAGAATTCATTCTTTCAACAAAATGAAAGCTCAGTTTCACAAAACAGATAAAATATCCATTCTGTGAAGCAATACTGTCAGTCACATTCCTGAACCAATAAGAACAAAGCTTATTGCCATATAACAAACAAGATGAGAAGTTGCCAGCTCTGCTCCACTTGGCTGCATCATCCCTAAGGCACAGTATTTGGCCTGCTATAGAGAGCGCCCTCTAATGTCCCCTGTGCTGCATAGTAATAAACATGAACAAACATTTCCTGAAAGGGCTCCTGTTTAACACTAAAGATTCCTAATCGGAAGTTATTACAAATGGCTGAGAAATATAATGCTGTGCTGACAATGATTCTAGAGAAAGAAAAGTATGCAAAACATAAATATGTTTTAGGTGATATGGTTTCTTATTGTAGTAACCTGCTTGTGTGGACATTATGGTCAAGGGTGTTTCTGCTGTTTTGCCATTGTCTTATGATTCATATTCCTTCTTCCTGTCTAAGCAGAGAGGAAGCATGAAGCAGGCCACACCTACCTGCCATGATGTAATAAATGTACCAGAAGTTACTGTGTTCTTGTCTGGCTGTTTTGCCTGAACTAACACAGTAGAATCATTTAATTCACAACCAGCCAGTTTATCACACTTATTTTCTTGCAGCCTAACCAAACTTTATAATAGGTCTAATATTCCTTCAATAACATCTGACAAACACTCCGAGTCAGTTTTGCAAATAATAGTTAGACTCCAATGTCTCCTCCTAGCTGTAATCTTGCACCAGTTAGCCTTTATGTAAAA